>NC_133328.1:160721335-161321335 GCF_042186555.1 Aquarana catesbeiana | reverse complement strand
GGTTATCTTTGTGTAATAAAATTTGTTTAATCTGAATCGTTTAAGTGTGAGAAATACGCAAAAAAAATTAGGACGGGGGCAAATACTTTTTCACAGCAGTGTGTGTGTGTGTGTGTGTGTTTACTGGGATTATGGCTGGACCCCGGTGTTCTTTGATCTCTTCAGTGTTGTCCAGGTAGATCTCCATCTCTTAAATGTTGCCTACCAGGTTGGATTTGATTTAAATCAACTCAATTTAAATCCTTTTTTTTTTTTTTTTTTTAAAAGAGCAACTGTCATCTCTGACCCGCTGTTGACTGGGACAGCTGGTGATGCGGCAGTGACACAACATGAGGGACGGCAGCAGCAGGGGTGTGCATGCCCGCTAACAGGCGCTGCCATGATGAATCTGAAATGACAGGTTCTCTTTAACTGTAAGGACTTCTTGCTGGTAGTTAGAATCTTTAATATGTGCAAACAAAATGAAGGTTCCCTCTGGTTACACCAGAAATGACTCCGTGGAGCTTAACTAAGCTGCAAAGCACTATGCCCAAATTTCACAAGGTCTGGGAACCATGGGTCACAAATTTCTTGGCATCTGCGTCCTTGAATTATGACGTATACAGTCTATTTTCACTATTATGAACTGCTGAGAATTCTCCCCAACCAAACCCCATATCTCTATCCCCCAAATTCTCTCCTTTCCATGTCCCTGCTATCCTACATCTAAACCTTTTTAGGTTTTTATGCTTTCTATTCCTTTTATATCGGTTGCACTCTATGAAACTGCCATCATTACCCTCATGCTTTATGTACCATCTACTTTTACATGACTGTAGCGTGTGTGTGTGTGTCTATCTATCTATCTATATATATATATATATATATATAGATATATATATATAGATATATATATATATCTATATATATATATATATATATATATATATATATATATATATATATATATATATATATAAAAATAAATAGTGTGTGTAAGTTTGCCTTAAGGGCTGTTTCACACGGACGTGTCCGTGTACGGAGCCCGCTCTGCTCAGCGGGGGATCGCTCCGTCGATCCCCACTGAGCAGGCAGATGACAGGTCCGTCGCTGCATACCTGTCAGAACGCCACTCTCCCCTATGGGGGATCGGATGAAAAAGTAGGTTTTTCCTCCGTTACACTTTTTTGGAGCGGGTCGGATGTCAGCGGACATGTCACCGCTGACATTTGACACTGCATAGAGGTCTGTGGAGCGTCCGTTCAGGTCCGCTTAAAAAACTGACAGGCGGACCTGGACCTGATAGTTCGTGTGAAAGAGGCATAAAGGTGAACTTTCCCTTTAACTGATAATTGTGCGGTCATGTGTCGCTGTACCGAAATAAAAACATACAAACAGAGCTTTCTCTTGGTAGTATTTGATCACCTCCTTTTTTTTTTTTTTTTTTTTTTTTTTTTTTTTTTGCGCGCTTAACAAAAACAACTGTTTTTTTACTTTCTGCTACTAGTACTTTCTACTAGTAATGGCGGCGATCAGCGTCTTATAGCGGGACTGTGATACTGTGGCAGACAACTGACACTTTTGACTATTTTTGGGGATCAGTGCTAAAAATATGCTCTGTCTCTGTACGAATGACACTGGCTGGGAAGGGGTTAACATCAGGGGCGATCAAAGGGTTAACTGTGTTTGTGTAATGTGAGGGAGGTGCATTTACTAGGGGGTAGGCGTGGATCCATGTTTCTGCTTTGCAGGAATACAGGATCTATGCCTTCCCTTCTGACAGAATGGCAACCTGCCTTGTTTACATAGGTAGAGAACCTAACAATCGGCGGGTGCTGGTGGACATAGTCTACAGTACCCGCAGATCGGCTCCTGTTGTGTATGATCGGAGCTGGCCGGCAACGGTGTGCATGCAGGCCCCTGACCCGTAAGTGCAGGCATATGTACTAGGTACGTGATCCTGCGCAGCAGAGCTGCCTTGACGCCGTACATGTAAGTGATGTGGTTGCCAAGCGTTTAACTAAAAGGAGGGTTGACTTCTTCATCACGTTTGCAGGAAGCTACAAATACCTAAAGATTCTGATTTGTAGAATATTTAACACGGCTGTCTCTAAAGTGAAATTTATATTAAATTGTAACCTTAATCTGGGCACGGGCATAGTAAGAATATTACACTCTTTGACCAATTGAAGCAAAAACATAAGGCTACTTTCACACTGGGGTGTTTTTCAGGCGCTAAAGGGCTAAAAATAGCACTTGTAAAGCACCTGAAAATGCCACCCCAGTGTGAAAGCCCGAGTGTTTTCAGGACAGGGTAAAAAAAGTCCTACAAGCAGCATCTTGAGCTTGTTGCGGGAGCGAATACACCGCTCCTAAAATGCCCCTGACATTGAAATCAATGGGCAGATGCGCTTTTAACCCTAGCGGGGGGTTAAAAGCACCGCTAAAACGATGGTAAAGCGCTGCTAAAAATAGCAGCACTTTACCGCCGACGCCCCCCGCCCCAGTGTGAAAGTGCCCTAATACATTTACCACCCCCATCCTCTACAAGTAAACTCTACACGGGGTTACCTTTTAAGAGCCGCCAGAGGGCGCGCCCGCTACGCGTGGCTGGCAGTCGCGCGCGAGTGTGTGTATGTATATGTATATGTGTGTGTGTGTATGTGTGTGTGTATGTATGTATGTATATGTATATATATATATATATATATATATATATATATATATATATATATATATATATATATATATATATATATATATATATATATATTAAAATATATGTATGTATGGGATTGAGTGGCATCTGTTAACTAGTTTGTAAAGAGTAAATTTGGTTTGAGTGCGGTTTGTCTTGAGAGTCGCATGCATAGTCCTATGTACCAGCTAAGTCGTGTTTAAACAATTGTGAGATTGTGATATTTAAAAACAAAATAAAAATGTATGATGATTAAACTTTATATATACTTTTTTTGTTTTAAATAAATATGTTGTGTACCTACTCTGTGCTATAGAATTGTACAGAGCAGCCCCAATCCTTATCTGGGATCCTTTGGCTCCACCTCTTCTCAGTATGTCCCCATAAGAAGCCGTAGCCTATATTGGCACACCTTGCACGTTCGATCGCGAGCTGCGCTACATAGACAGAGCTGTCCATAGACAGACCGTGTGGCTCAGCCTCACCCTCCGCTCCCTTCTAGCAGGATTTGACTGAATGCAGCGGGGGGCCTCCATAAAGCCTGTGAGAGCCGCTACAAAGGGGCAAAGGGGGCACGGTGTTGGTTTGAGTGAGGGCTCGGGTAAGTATAGGGGGGGAGGGGGGTGAAGGGGTGATGAAGGGAATGGAACATTTTTGGTAAAATGTTTAGGGTTTAGAACCATTTTAAGGTCTCGCATTGGTCAGGTCTGTTGCAGGGCAGTGCCTCCCCAGTACACCACAACTGGCCTAAAATATTATCAGCTACATTTGTTGTATTGCAGTGCACCATGGAACAGCAGTGTTACCATGCATTGTGGTGTGCTGCAGTGCAGGTGCAATGGGGTGCCCACCAAAATAAAGAGCCCATTCACGCTGTGCCTGCATGCTAAAAATTCCATTTTAGGGCTGCTTTTAGTTTTTCCAGGCAATTGGGAAGCCATGTGATGCGCTGTTTTTAGCACATTGCACTGAGCACACTTCAGTACATAAAAAGGTTTATTTAAGATGCACTTACATCATGATACAGGTAAATGAACATCAGAGTTTTAAAATCGGCCGTTGCTTTCAGTGTGCTCGTGTCTCTGCCCGCCTGACATGTTTCATCCTGAGACAGACACGAGCACGCTGAGAGCTGCGGCTGATTTTAAAACTGATGTTCGTTTACCTGTATCTTGATGTAAGTGCATCTTAAATAAACCTTTTTTATATACTGTACAGGCTTCACTATATCCTGCTTTATTCCTCCATTGGTGATGTAATCCATATGATTGAGTGGAAACGCTTCTGGATGTCCTGGCCATTTGGATGCATGTGAGCAGTGGTAGATGCAAGTTTGGTTTCTGTGATTGAGCCATACAATATTATCAGACCAGTGAGTGGAGAGTAAAGCTGGCCATACACCTATAGATTATTTGCAGATTTTCTATGGTCAGATTTCTCTATGTTCGCTAGACTGTGTGGATGGAGGAATCTCCCACTTTTTCCATCTAACCATAGAAAATCTGCAGATAATCTATAGGTGTATGGCCAGCTTAAAGCTAGAACCATTGCAGAGTGGTTAACACACGCTTGCTTTACATTTATTTCTGGGGAGAAGATTGGATCGACACTGTGGTGTGCCTTTCCTTATACACTGAAGCTGGTGAAGGGATCTCATGTCTCCCTCCCTTTGAAGGACTGTTAATTTTTCAGTGCTGCATGTGGACTTTCATATATATTTTATTTGCTTATCAACAAATTGTGCTGGCTGCTTAGATTATTAGTACTGCATAGTAGCGCGGATATCCACCTGCTTTTTTTTTTATTATTGCCTGTTTTTTACATTTTGAAGTAGAGTTAAAGTCCCCTTTTTTTTTTTTTATTTTGGAAAGCGTAAGGGAAAGTTTAAAGCCCTGTTGGGTGTGATTTTTTGCTACCTATGTCCTGTTAGGGAAATTTCCCCTGACTTCCTGTTTCATAGCCAAATCAGCAAGCGGGAAGAAATCTCTTCAAAATGAAGGAATCCTAGGTGGTCATCAGAACCACTGTCCCATTTTGGAAGATTTCCTATCTTTTACTTTTAGGTACTACCCAAAATTTGTGAATTTTTTTTTCCCTTTCAGTGGTAATGATAAACATGACAAATTGAGAAGGTGGATTTTCCTAATCGGGGTACAGACAACTATAAAAACCAAGGGTTCAAAACCTTCTCCACTCAACTACCAAAACAAAAAAAAAAAATTTTTGCCTTTTAAGTTGTACTTTTAATAGCATTGTATTAGTGTCCATCTGGATCCAACCTGGCATCAGAATTCAACATTGTTAATATTTAACCAGCTTTCACTCACAGATCACAGCTTTACTTCCAACACAACAGCAATGTAGATGAATGGCTTGTTGTCAGTCCCATCATGAAGGTCCCTTTTAAGTTACTATTATTGCACTGCATAAACAATGAAGGGTTAAGGCATATAAATAAGGTCAAATTGGCTGCTTACAGTTCAATGTTAAACAATAAAACAAAATAAAAAAAATCTACTCCTATTTGAAGAATCCTTTTTTTTAATTTTAATGTCAAGGAGGGGATTGTATTAGTGTTTTTATGAAATTTAAAGAAATGTTTTTAATGTAATAGATTCATTGTGCCCATATATTTTCACAGTGCCACTCAGTGGTTGAGCTTTGAATTGCACTAGTGATACAACTATATTTAAATTATTTTATTGATACTTCTCAATAAAACTTCATTAAATCTTGATAGTGTGTGTGAATATATTTTTATGGTACATTTTAGCCCAATCTAAATTCTGTTTCTTTCACATTGTAACTGCATTAATACTACGTACCAACTTTCTGCAATTTACAAAAGCATCTGTTTTTCAACCTTGATTTAATTTCCAACAAAATTTACCAAAATATAGACGGTTATCAACACATCATAATGCATTTTTCTTCAACATACCGTGAAATATATAATTTATAGAAAAGTTTGTTGCAGCAGCACCTTGTGTGGGTTTTGTAAAAAAATAAGTTCCTAATATATCAGAAGAATTTGGCACGTCTTAATTTGCCCAAATCATTTTTAGAGATGGTGTTTTTTTCATACTGATGTCCTGTGATCCACTAGGAAATGAACCGAAAGTTAAGTCCATCAACGCTCCACATTAAATTCATTGCCAATTGCATCTGATTCTGCAGAGCGTGATGTATCATTTCTAGTGCTGACTTTTAAGATTTCCACCGGAAAGAGTTGTAGTATAACCATTTGCTGCTTTGTGTTGTGTAGGAGAAGGGTCCTGTGAACACAGTGACCTATGTACTGGTGCCAGTGTGTGTGACATTAGGAGAGATGTGGAGCATGTAACAGAATGCACATTTTAATTGTGAACATGGTTTCTTGTTTCATTTTGCAGCTGAGTCTTGAGCAGGCCCAAGCACTGGCAGAGCAAGTTGAGATGAAAGCCAAAGTAGCGCAATCTGAGATCAAAGCAGTCACTTCCAGGCATAAGAAAGCACTCGAGGAGAGGGAATGTGAGCTGCTATGGAAGGTTGGTAACATTTTGTTCAGGTTCAACAGAACACTCACCCCTTCTTTTTTTTTTCTCTGATTTTATATAAATTGTTGAGCGAGAGAGAGAGCACCTCTATTTAAATGAATTTTCATTTATTCTTTTAACAGTATTGAACCATTGACTCTGGTCTCTGTCCCAGAGAAGGCTGCATGAACCCTTGATTTGACCATGCACCGCAACGCACCAGGCTCATTTTAACCACTTGCCTACTGGGCAATTTTACCATTCTTCCTGACCAGGCCAACTTTTAGTGCTGCCGCACTTTGAATGACAATTGCACAGTCATGCTACACTGTCCCCAATTTACATTTTTTGAATTTTTAAAAATGGCTTTCTTATTTTTGCTAAATAAACAAAATGACTAAATTTTGAAGAAAGTTTTTCATGGTTTGTAACAAAATTTGCAAACAGGTCTTTTTACTTATTCACTGGTGGCCGCTGTTGGGGCTGCACTGGTAATCAGTGTAGATGTCCCTTTCACATAAGCTGGTTACCGGCTCTCCTCTCCTCATGCTGTCAGAGAAAGCAATGCCAATAACCAGCTTATGTTTACATTGTGATCAGCTGTGATTGGACACTGCTGATCATGTGGTAAAGGGCCGCTGTGATTGGATCTTTTTTTTCACAAGAAAAGAAAAAAGAAAATGTGATTGGATCTTTACCACAATGTTATCAGTCGCCCACCCAGAACTGGCTGACCGTGCTGTAGCCGTCATTTAGCTATAGCGTGGTTGGGAAATGGTTAATAAAGGCCCCTACAACTGATTATATTTTGGCTTTCCTTTCACTCCCCTGCCACCATGTTCCATTGGGTTAGGAAGGGGACTGTGTAAGCTCCAAGTTGAAACTTAGACTACAGAGGGCTGGGGACCTTCTTTCCACTCCATCAAGCACCAGTGCTATTGGAAAGAAGGGAAGGGAGTTGCATATTTTTATATCTGGAAGTACCAGGTATGTTACTTTGCTAAGCTGGGCAATGAAAAAAAAAAGGAAAAGTAATTATAAGCAGATGTGGGGGCTGGCATTAAAGGGAACCTGTTGCCTTGTCCTGCATTGGAATAGCTGCACAATGATCCAGCCAGACTTGGCGAGATTACAAAGTGCTGTAATTTTATCACTAGGAGCTTGCTGACAATGGCAGCATATGGAGTAGATCATTTTATGTGTGGTAATGCTCCTCTGTCCAATCAGCAAGCTGGAGGGTGAGCTGGTGATAAGAGTTGTAAATTACTACTCAACGACATGCTTGTCTTGTACTTCCCTATCCAAATTGCACTCTTTTCAAAATATGGTAAGTTTCTTACCTTTTTTATTTATTTATTTATTTTACCTTTTCATAGGTCGAAAAGATTCGTCAAGTGAAAGCAAAGTCTCTCTACCATCAGGTTGATAAACTTCATCAGGCTCTAAACAAACTAGACAGCACAATCAACGCAGTACAGCAGGTCTTGGAAGAAGGCTGCACAATGGATATCCTTATTGCTCGCGATCGTGTATTAGCTCAAGTGCAAGATCTAAAAAATGCTAGAGGTCTGTTACAACTTCAAGAAGATGATAGGATTATGTTCACTCCACCTGACCAGGCTTTGTACCTTGCCATCAAATCAATGGGATTAGTCAGTAGTGGTGCTTTTGCAGCACTAACAAAAGCCACAGGAGAAGGCCTAAAACGAGCACTTCAGGGCAAAGTTGCATCCTTCACTGTTATTGGCTATGACCATGATGGTGAAGCACGGTTATCAGGTGGTGACCTTATAACTGTGCTGGTTATGGGCCCTGATGGGAATCTGTTTGCAGCTGATGTCACTGATCAGATGAATGGTACATATTTGGTTAGTTATAGGCCGCAACTTGAAGGAGAACACCTTATCTCTGTAATGGTGTGCAATCAGCACATTGAAAACAGCCCATTTAAAGTCAGTGTGAAGTCAGGTCGTTGCTACTTGGGGATTGGGCTTCCCGCCATTTCATTTGGGGGAGAGGGTGATCATGATGGAAAGCTTTGCCGTCCCTGGGGTGTCTGTGTGGATAGGGAAGGATATATTATTGTTGCTGATAGAAGCAACAACCGCATTCAAATCTTCAAGCCCTGCGGTACCTTTCATCACAAGTTTGGCAGTTTAGGATCAAGACCTGGTCAGTTTGACCGGCCTGCTGGCGTTGACTGTGACAGTTCTCGTAGAATTGTGGTAGCAGATAAGGACAACCATCGTGTTCAAGTTTTTACTTTCGAGGGCCAGTTCTTACTTAAATTTGGTGAAAAGGGGACCAAGAATGGACAGTTTAATTACCCTTGGGATGCTGCTGTCAATTCGGAGGGGAAGATCCTTGTCTCTGACACTCGAAATCACCGTGTCCAATTATTTGGTCCAGATGGGACATTCCTGAACAAGTATGGGTTTGAAGGTGCTCTCTGGAAGCACTTTGACTCTCCCCGTGGTGTGGCATTCAGTCAAGATGGATACTTAGTTGTCACTGACTTTAATAACCATCGTGTGCTTATAATCAAGCCAGACTGCCAGTCAGCACATTTCTTGGGCTCCGAGGGCACAGGAAATGGGCAGTTCCTAAGGCCTCAGGGTGTTGCAGTAGATCAGGAAGGACGCATCATTGTGGCAGATTCTAGAAACCACAGAGTACAAATTTTTGAGCCAAATGGAAGCTTCTTATGCAAGTTTGGCACGTATGGAAATGGCTTTGGCCAGATGGACCGCCCATCTGGTATAGCTGTTACACCTGATGGCACAATTGTCATGGTCGACTTTGGTAATAATCGGATTCTTGCCTTCTAATCAGTTTTCAACACAAAACTGTCTCAGGGAAAATCTTTCAAGAAGTATATAATATACAACATTATTGAGCACCTACCTCCTTTTTATTTTTTTTCTTACAAACATAAACTGTAATCTGCAAAAGTAGAGCCTGTGAAGCATAAAAACAAAACTTGGGAAGGAAAATCTACCTCAAAACCTCTTAGAAGGAGAGGTGTTTTATTTTTCTTATCCTGCACAAAATATTGATTTCAACTTACCTCAGATGAACAACAAGCAAAAGGCAGACAAGACTATACCTCCTAAGAGAATGTCTCTTGTGAATAAAGCCAAAAAGGGCTATAAACTTAAAGACAAATACCAGGAATATTATTGAAACTTACTTTTTTGATTTTTTTTTTTTTTGTTTGTTTGTTTTGCCTTTTTTTTGTGGAGAAAACACTTGTGTCCTCTATAACCAAATTTTTAAATTCCTCCTTTATCTGTGCTGCTGCAACAGAGGACACTTTGTATATTACCTCAGTGCGTTTCAGAACAGAAGATACCTCTGTATGCAAATTCATCAGTGTTTATTTTATTCTGATCAAATTTCACATACCTCAGCAACTGAGAATAATTTTCTAAAATCTGCAATGTCTATGTCCTATTTAAGTAATGTGATGGTTAGTGTAGTAGATGCTGAATGTCTGAATCCATTGCTTCTTCAAAATTGTGTTAATTTTCCAAATTCCATTTGGCACCCGACGCATGAATGTGTGAGTGTGTTACTAGGATGACATATGTTCCTGTTGATTAGCCTATAGGGGATGAATAGTAAGATGAAGCACAACTTGTAAAGGTCAAATTATTTTCTTGTCTGTACATAAGAGTTTTTAAGCAACATTTAGGCAGATCTGACCGTTGTGGTGGTATATCTCTGTAGGGGTTACACTAGTGATGGACAAAACTTATACTCTACTGAGCCTAGATGAGTCTGAAGGCTGTTTTGTAGTTCTGCTGTAATCTAGATAAACATTATACTGTATCGTACAGTATAGTTTTTTTTTTGTTGTTTTTTTTTTTTTAAACAGTAGCTACCTGCAGTCTGTGTTTGGACAGTGCTATAGAAAACACTGACACATCGATTGACAAGACTCAAGTGTAGACAGAATTTTTCACTATTAGAGAGAAGACTAAATAGAGGCTTAGGTTCAAATTAGTTTGCTTTTTAATTTAGAATTTTAAGTAAAAACCATGCTGATTAAAATAAAAATAATTACACTAATATTTTTAGCAGTCAAGTGAGCGCCTTTAAATGTGTTTTTTGTTTTTTTTTTTGTTTTTTTTTTGGCAGTGTCAAAAGAACATAATTATATTAAATTCAAAAAACTAAATAAACTCAGGATTAGAATACCTTTGTTCAAAAAAGTACCTTATTTTTGACTCCACAGTTAAAACTGATGCCCAGTTTTACTTTCACTTTAGTTTGTTTGGGCCAAGTTGGTCCAAATGTACTATTTTCTTCACTAAGGTGTGCCCACTGTATGTAGACTTGTAGACCTTCCTGTCTCGCACCCGGAACAAGATGGTGTCGGTCTGGGCGGCACTAAGCCATTCATAGGCAACTTTGTATTCAGTGAATTCAAAGCTTCCTCTGATTGGTGGAGTCAGAGAGGTGGACTGATGTCACAATGATACCAATCAGAGGAATCCTTGTATTCATTGATGGGGAACACCCATGACTAGCACAATTGTGTTTCAGGTGCGAGATGAGAAGGTCATGTCTCACACCCGAAACACAGTGCTACATACTGTATGTAGCTGAGGCTACATACAGTTTATACAGAGCGCTTGGCAGGTACACATGTTGGTGGTGCGTTTTGGCCCAGCTTGGCCAAAACAAACTATTTAAAGTGAAAGTAAACCCAGACATAAGTTTTAAGTCTACAAAGCGTTTGCAAATTATAGTCACATGGCTGACCATTTTAAGATTATCCTTGTGTAAAGCTTTGTGAATTGAGCCTTTGCGCTTTTAACACAGCTTGGTGGATCATTTAAAATAACACTGCAAGCAGCATGTTGGCACTCATGCTAATGGGAAAAGTTTTTTTTTTTTTTGCAATTTAAAGGCAACGCTTCTAATCTTCCATTTGATATGTCCAGAAGTGTGAGGAGTTTATTTTAAACAGCATGTGTATTTTGCAAATTTCATTTTTGATTTAAAATCTTTATAAACTGATAAGCCCCCCAGCCAAAGATTTTCTTTCCTACCTTGGAAAAAATGAGTTGCATTTATATGAACTGATCTGCATGTTTGCAGGCTGTGAACATATTTTCCCAATTTTGCACTTTTTTTTAAATTTTAATTTGTATATTTTTTAATCCTAACTAACCCTGATCTCCTTTAAGAAGGCAGATGTAAGGGTTTATCTGTTTAACAGCAGTTCTATTTTTGGAATATTAAAATTTTATATCGCTCACTCCAATTTATATTCTGGCTGCACTTCATGTTCTCTAGCCAGTAAAGAAACCTGACCCTTTATAATGTGTGTGTGTGGCTTTTTTAACTTGTCTTACTAAGAGATGCAATGACACCACCTCTTTAAGGAAGAGAATAAGGTTTATAGCTACACTAAGCTCAGCTATATTTGGGGCTGGTATTTTTTTTATTTTTTTTTTCTCTAAAATCAGAGGCATTGGTTTCTTTGTTTTTTGTTTTTTATCCTTCAGTTCCTGATTGGATTAATATGGCATGTATAAACAATATGTTGTGTCTACTTAGACCTGCTCACACTATGTTTTTTATATATGCCATATAGTCACATATCTTCTCGTTTTTACCTCAGTAACTATGTTTTTATCAACCTAGGCCTCACACCTTGATAGCACAGCCATATCATATATGCTGTGATTATTTTCCAGCTGATATTTTTTAGCTGGCACGAAAGCTCAAATATATATATTTTGCTCATCCATTTAATAGAGACTCAAATGTATTCCTGCCAATCTTCTTTTGGACAGGCATATGAAATATCTAGAACTTTAAATGCTGACAACACACAATCCAATTTGGTTTTAGATTTGATATGTTAGATTAACAAAATGTATCAGCATTTAAGGATTTAAGTATTGTAATATTGGTAGCTTGTTTAGGTGGGCCTACATAGTTTCTTGTGAATCTGAGAGGTTAAAAGACAAAAAAATGGACTGATTGGATTTGTTTCCCCATTCAAAAACGTTCATGTGTAATTTTTGCAGATTGCTCTATTCTTGGCACATTAACTAAAAATACTGGGGAAGACTATAACCCCTCCTTTTTTGTGTTAATTTGTGTTAATTTGACCACGTGAACATTGGCCTAAGCTTAACCCTTTTAGGCATATTTATCAAGCACTGGATCTGATAATCTCCAGACATTCACTACATTTGAATCTTCCAGGTACCTGTTTTTTTTTTTTTTAAATGACAGTGATTGACTCACTACCAGTGAATGTTTGATGAAAGTCACATTCATGGCTTTAAAACCATTGCCCCTTTGTGTATATTGGGATAAAGCTGAAGGGAATAGCTTGTGAACAGGGACAGTTGTGTAAATAGCCAATGATTGGTAGGACACTGGTGGAAAAAGTCCTGGATTTTGCAGAATATATTTCAAGCATTGGATATAGCCAAAAAAAATATAATGCTTCTCTTTAAAGTGAGAAAATTGCTTTTACCCGAATGTGCAAATCTGGCTAAAATATTAAATCAACCGAAGCATTGGAAAACTTAAAGCTTATGCATTTAATACACTCTGGTAAGAAATTTAGATTTGTTTGGTGCAGTGTAACATATGTCAATATTTTAACCTTTCCTAATTATAGAAATTATAGAGGAGATGGGGGCATTTCCAATTTGGAATCTTATGACCGGTTAATTTTAATTTGATAGAAGAATGTGCCAGCGTTGCTACACATTTTTTAATTGCCTAAACTGATGACATAATTTTTTTTTCTTTGCTCCAAAATAACCCAGCAAGTTGTTCTTGTTGTCATATTACGTTCCTTATCTTTGCTGTAAATATATGAATGTATTTTTGGGAGTGCACCTTTATCCACAGTAGAATGTTACAGCCATGTTTTACAGCATGGTTTAATGACTAACTTCTACTTGTATAAGACAGTGAATGTATGTGTCTGTATGCTTTCCTATATCTCCCCTTGGGGAGTATGCTTTCCACAAAGAAATCTAAAAACCAAAGATAAAACTGCCTTGACACCCATTTATGTAAGTGCTCTTCCCTTCAGGGTGATAAGTGTAGAATAAGAAAAGGACTAGGCCCATTGGTATCAAACCATTAGAAATAGGATCTGTTCTTTGAAATGAACCCTGAACAGTTAAATGGGCTTTAAGTTCGATTGACTTTTCTGACTTGTAGTGTTGCAGTGCCAATTAAAGCTCTGCAACAATAAACCTAATATTTCAAGGGATGATCTAGTGTGTAATTATGTAAGGGGGGGGGGGATAGTTCAGAAAGTTTATGAATACTATTTAAAAAACATTTTTTTATTTTCTGTAGTAGATGTTACACTAAAAATAAGTGTGCTGGTTGGAGAATGTTACAAAAAAGGAAAAACATGCGATAGTCATTGCCTTTCACAGCTTCTGAGCATTTTTAGATGTTTTACCACTATCCTTTTCTAAAGTTCTGACTTGAAGACTTTTAAATTCATGTATGTAACGTGACCCACCACATGTTTGGTCTTTGCTGGCTGGTACAAATTGCTGTTTGTTGCATGCTGCTTATGTTAAAGAATTGCCAGGATCACGTGGTGGTCAACATATGTCTGGGCAACTAGGAGTAGTAGTCCATCTATGGTAACTGAAGGAAAAATACACTGCTGGTGTTTGCATTGCTCAGATGCTTTAACAAACCGTCCAAGCGTGTCTCAATGCAACAACATGGAAAGATGGTGATTTATTGCCTCGTGTCTGTTTTATGAATATGTACTGAGGCTTCTTCACCGCAACATTTTTTTGTGTCAAAAAACCTGTCCTCTAAGCTCATTATACATGTTCTATCTGGTCTTACAAACTCATTTTCTTATATTGATTATAAAATATATTTGTGCATTGTTGCCACTCAAACAGTAATAATTCTATAGGTGACTGGTAATTACGAAAAAATGTAAATGACCCTCACGCATACACAAATTCTAACTGAACAATAATGACCACCCATGTTGAAATCTGCTTGGATATACCGGTAATCAGAAAAATGTTATCCAGTCACTATTTTTGATATCCTCATTCAATTTTAGGATCTAATTGAATACTTTAGCCCAGCATATATTAAGACCTAAACCTAAAAATTATATTATACAATCTGATTGTAACATGTGAGGCCAGGTTTACAGAGAAATGCATTAAGCACATTTTGTATCCATGCCTGCAGAGATAACAGGTCATTTGAACCTTGACACAAATGGTTGCCTACAGCATGAATACAGGGTTTTGTTTGAGTTCTGTATCCCTAGATCATTCAGATTTGGTGTACATCAGTGTGATCCCTTTCCAATGGAAACATTACTATCATAGTTTTTAGTTTCAATCTGCAGCTCCTCAAATCGGGTCACATGCATACTTGCATTGGTCCAAGCTGGACCCATGTATATTTGCATAAATAGTCCATACCTAAACTTTTGGCTTAACAGTAAACTCGAGACAAGACTTTTTGGTTTTGTGTAGAGTACAGAAAGGACCTAGACAGTTCTTTATGAAAATTGTCAAAAGGGCATGTTGTAACTGCAGTTATCTGAACCTTTTGATACCTCAGTCTTTGTAATACTCTATCTGCACAGACTTCTTAGTCATACTGAAATTGAAACTTTTTTTTTTTTTAAATGTCCTCTTTTAAGGGTTTTCTTTCTTGTTACCCACTTTTGTATTACCATTTTGTTGCCAAAGTTTTCAGCTATCTTAAAAGGTGCCAGAAATGTAATTTTACATAAATTTTAGATCTGATTTTCAAAAAACATCACATTTCTGAAACCACCATTACATGTAGTGAATGGCGTTCTTTCTTTTTGTTTAAATAAATGAGTACACAGTCAGTATTTTGTTTTTGTGAAATAAAGTATTATTCTGCTAGGTGGGAATGATTTCGTTGCAGCATTAGAGGTCCCTTTCTGAGTAGACAAGGTTCAAATGACTCCTCTTGACAGCTGGCTTAATGAACCTTTCCTGAGAGAAACTTGGGCAGGCCATAGACGCATGAAATTAGCACGATTCCCCCATCTATTGTCTTCTCCTGGCGGGGACAGCTCCCACCTACCAGGAGAAGACAGTGATTATTGCTAGCAACTATAGCAGCCGTTGGCGATAATTCCAAGTAAAATCCGGCAGGCTGATTGTACCCAAGTTGATTGATCAATCAACTTGGTACATTCAGCCTGCCTATACACGGTTCAAATTTGGGCCAGTTCAGTAAGAATTCGAAGAGTCTATGGCCGGAATTAGAGGCTACCACTGATATTTCTCATTTTATACATGCTAGTTGCCTGATTCTTTATATTACACTTATCTGTAGCGTAACACTTATCTGAAAGTGATTCAAACTTTATTGAATTGTGTGGGTCAGTGTAATAGCCTGACAACAATCATCATCAGAAGTGGGTGGGGTGGAAATGGCAGGCCCCATATTACATTACTATTGAAAGCTTTACTCTAAAACAGCAATTTTGCAGCCATTTGTATTTTTTAATTGGACATGACCTTCTTAAGACTAGCTACAAGATTAAGAAAATACAAGGTTTAGTCATCTATAATCAGATAACCATTTATTTCCACTAGTCCAGCTTGTACGAACATATAGACATTTTCCCCATTGCCCACTGCACATTTTTTGTTCAGGTTCATCCCTTAGAACCTTTAGTTGTATCTACCTCAAGTTGTCCAGTTTGTTTATGTTGATTCCTGGCAAATGTACTCAGAACACTGAAGGGTATATAAATTGTCTACCTCAACTCTTTCTATTAAAAACTGATCAATTCTCAGACTTTTCATATAGCAAATAAATTATCCAGGAAACAATATGACTTGTTTATCTAAAAAAAAAAAAAAAAAAAAAAAAAAATCACATTCACTGTTGAATTGTGTTGCAGTGCTCCTCCCCCCCTTTTTTTTTTTTTTTTCATTGAATGAAAGGCGTTTTGTTTTTAGGCTGTTTTTCTAGCCAATCTATGTACATCAGACCAAATTATTAATAGGTACTCAGGAATAGTGCAAATTTTATAGTGAAAACTCGTATTCATAAGGTGTGCAAATGATTAACCTTCACATATTTTTCTAGCTTTACCAGTCTACTGTTAGGACAATTTTTTGCGTACAGAGCCTTTTTATCACAGGAGAATTCAGTTTGCATGCTTTAAAATATACTTTATACAAGTTTGATATTGCAGAACCACAAGGCAACACTGTGTGAAGGGATCAAACTAATCTGACCTTTTGATTGTATTTGATTTTATGTTTGTTTTTTGTTTTTTGTGCCATGACCACAGTTTGCTTTTGCAACTTTATGTCCTCCTAGTAGGAACAAAAAAAGAAAAAATAGGCAGCCAGTTAGTCCAGCCTAAGGTTCTAGGAAACCTGGCAAAAAGTACTTCCTTATTCAAAAAAAAAATAAATAAAGTCTGCAGCAACTTTAGTGGCTCCTTACATTGGGGGGATCCCTAAAGAGAACTGAGCTAAGCTTGCTGTTTGTATCTTTTTAATTTTGTAACACAATGTTTTTCACTCTTTCACCATGAAGACCAGTCCTTCACGGAACAATCATGTCACCTAGCCTAACCATCGAGCTGCAGGAATATTGTCATAAGTTCAATATTAAATGTTCATTCAGAGAACTTGTGTTTGTGGGGCCTCATTATGTTGCAGCTTGTGTCTCATTATCTGACCATAATAAGCATTGCATAATGGGTACCTATCTTTTCACTTTTCTGAGATTTGCTGTGAAAATGATGAAAGCATTCTACAATAGTACTAGAATATTTTAACGTGTCCACAATATTTTTCAGCTTTAATTTTTCTTTTTTTAAATAGTGGTCATGGTACAAGGAGGGGGTGTGGGTGTTTTTTGTTTTTTTTTTTTATTATTGACCTTCCGCTAAAAACCCTTAAAGGTTGTTTAGGGGAGAGAAAAATATATATACGGGTTAAAATAGCAGATTTACACATTCCATCTTAATTTTTATCAGTCCAGTGCTGGCCATGACTTTGTCACAACCAAGGCTGTCGAGATGGCCATTTAGAGGCCATCTGCGATGCATGTTAGACTAGCCTCATCTGCATGTATGCAACATATAGCCTATTTATTTACATTATAGAAGACCGCTTTGAAACTCTGTTTTCAAAACCTTAACATGCCTGCACTGAAAGGGGTAACCGCTTATGGTTCTAAAACATAAATTAAGAAGCTTTGGGTGTGTTTTTGTATCTGCATGGTCTTAGACCTTATCTTAATGATTGTATTAAAACTGCTTAAATCTCAGGTAGAATTTTTTTATTTTTTTTGATGGCATCTGCTCCTCTACCGACTGAATCCTGTGCATGAAATTGTAGAGAGGGGCTTAATAAAAGAATGTAAATTGTTAATATGACTTTTTTTTTGTTTGTCTGCTTGTAACGACAGTGTCAGGTTGCCGGTGGGTTTTTGTTTTTTTTCTTTCCTGGCATTGATTTTGTGGGGGGGATTTTTTTTTTTAATAAGCTTTTCTTGGCTGGTGGTAGTATGAATGTCTGACAGTCCAGCCAGAATAGTTAGCTGCCTGTTGTGCAGTTCTGCTTTTAATGTTTGTTTTTTTTTTTAAATCTTGGTTTTAGATGTTGGATGATGGGGCAACAAGAAGCAGTGTTTTTGATTCGGTGCTGAATGTTTTTGAAACATTGCACCACATATTAGTGAAGTTTATTTATGATCTGTAAATGTTTGTTTACATAGATTATAACATGCATAGTTTTGAGCATGCCACATACCAGTAGCGAATTGAAAAATGTTCCAAAAATATTTTCAAATTGTTTGTTGGAGTCCGGGTCAAATCGATGATGGGTTTTCAACCATAGTGCCACGAAAAGGAGCAGCATGGAATTTTTTTCTCAAAATTCTAATTGTGAATGTGGTTTTAGCTTGGGTAAAATCATGCCTACTGTAATGTCAAGGATTCCATTCAAGTAGCAAGTCTGGATGAAATTTTAAGGGCCTTCAAACAAAATAATATGACGAGATCAAATGCTATGATGAACAATTATTCTGAATTTCTGTACGAATGTTCAAGCGAACGCTTAACAGTGCTTAATTTCAAATCGCATCACAGAAATGTAATTCAACACTAAAATACTGACCTGGACACCTGCCAATAAGTAGTCCCCTAGTCCCAAGTCCTACCTGTGATCTCAACAGTGTATACAAAAGGATACATAACTGAACTATTGCTTCGAGGATCACTAAGGATGGGGGAGTTGGGGTGGATAGGTGAAACCCATCTCATGCTGCCTCTAGAAGGCACCACCTAAAATGCAAGGTTTTCCCAAACTCACAGTAGAATGGCAATCACTACTTTTACTAAAGAGTAGCTGTCATTCTACATAGCAGCTACATCTAGACCAATGATGGTGAACCTTTTTGAACCCGAGTGCCCAAACTGCAACAGGTGTACACAGCGGTGTGTCAGAGGTCATGTGACTGCATCCAAAGGGGGGGGGGGGCAGAACTCTGATCCCCAGGAGGAGATCACACATGGCCCACTACAGTAATGTCCCCCTCCCCTGTACACCTCGCTGTGAGCCTCCCAGTAATTCCCATTCTCCGGGGACAGAACTAACACCCTACACTGCTCAGACTACACCGACCCCTCCAGCATCAGATTATAGAACCAAAGTCACTTAGATGGTAAATCTCGGTACACCATAGAGCCGTTACTAGTGCAAACATCTCCACGAGCACAGCGCTGCCTCTTCCTTCCTGCCCACCTGGTGATGGCTGTCAGCTGAGTGCGGTGATGGGGATCAGCTGTAGCGAAGCTCCCGGCCAGGGGACATGGTGGAGAATCTCTCTCTATTTGCGATCACTGGACTGCACACTTTGGGGTTTTCAGTCCACTCGCTTCTGTCTCAGTGCACCATCACAGGTGGTGACTTGGCCCACGTGCCCACAGAGAGGCCTCTGCATGCCAGCTGTGGTAAAGGTTTGCCATTACTGATCTAGACCGATTAAAATTGGGTTCAAAGTAACTCAATGAGTTTCTCTGATTTTAATATTTGTAATTATGGAATAGACCTATAATTTGATTCAGTGGCCCTTAATTTTTGTATCAAAATTTGCAAAGTTTGATGCTTCATTCTTGGATTAGCTAGATACTATTGCTCTTCCTTGGAATGAGTCTTCCTTTATAGTTGTGATAGAAGCTGTGCCAACCTGCAGTGATTCAATCTATTTACACAGAAACAAGTTTCCTCCACAAGACACATTAACTAACTGATACATATTCATCTTGTTTTATGGTACTTTTCTGTCTGCATTAGGCTGAGAAAAAGCCTAATAGTAGAATACTGTGAATGCTTTCAGTTGCTTTCTTAGCAGATTCCCCTTATGCATTACAGGAGATGTACCACTGAGTAAGTTTTGACATTGTGACCACTTTGGAACTATAAGTAAGGCCCTTTCACATGGGTGGGACTGATCCTCTATCAGTCTCCTCTAACGGACAATTCAATCCTGTCCACTAAAAACAGACAACTGGGGATCTGTTTGCCATTGGATTGGATGCCAGTCGGGTGTAAACACAGGCAGTCCATTTTATATCTGACCGCCCATAGAGGAGAGCAGGCTCGGTCTGTGTCCTCTATGCATGAGCAGACACGGACCAGCCATCCTCTTGCCTAGCGGTGATCAGCAGATTCCCTGCTGGTGTATTAAGAAGAACAAGCAAGGCCCAAGTAAACAGTCCTCATGTTCAGACAAGTGGAAATCTTAATGACCAGGTTCAATGCAGTTTGTTCTTTTTTAAATTGCATGCATGTGCCAGGCCTAGGCCATAGAAAATAATGGCTGTTCTGGACATGTGCCTTAAGCTTAGGACCGGGAGAGCCATTGCTTTTTTCTGGCTGGGCCTAGTACATGTGTACAGTTTCAAAGGATAAAATTAAGAGACTTTGGCCCTGGACAGTGAAAGCTTTGTTCTGTCTCTCCCTGGGGCCCCAAAGAGTGTATACTTGTATTACTGAATATGATGCAAAGGTTGGGGGGTGCAAATGTGTACTTATCCTTTTTACTATTACCTAAATTTGTTTCAAAAAGGCTTTTGCTGTAGACCTTGATTATGAGAACCATCTTTACTGTTCCTGTCCCCCATGAACTTAAACTTTTGGAGTTATAACTGTAATTGAGCAGGAAAAGTCAACTTTATTTAAAAATAAGAAAAAGGAGTAAGTAGAACACATCTGCGGAATGTCATGAAGCTCAAACCTTTAATATAGGGCACATACATTTTTAACTCTTCTTGAAGGCTATGTATTATTGGCAGCAAAGGTTAAGGCAGCCAGAACATGCTGAGATACTTCATGCAAAGATGTCTTCAAAATAATGTTTCTTAGGCAGGTGAACAGTCACTATTTCTTCATTTCAATTCAGTAATGTTATAGAAATGCTTTACAACACTAAGGAACTTCATGTTGTTTGGGTGAGAAATGTCTCCCCAATTAGTCATGATCAGCGTTTTTTTTTTTTTTTTTTTTTGTTTTTTTTTATAAGGCCTGTCACTTGCTAATGGCACCTGTGATATATGAAGAAGCAGGTGACACATTGCTAAGCAATGCAGATAAGATTTTCCTAATATTTTTTTTTTTAATGGTCTGAAGTGACGGTGCCAAAATAAAGTTGTTTGCACAAACCTCCCACACTGTAGGAAGAGCATGACTGAATGTGCCTCTGTTCCATAGGGCAAAGGTAAAAAGATGTTCTGATGGATATTTCTGAATGTATTGTCCTCCATGGTCCATGCAGAAGGCTGCTATGTAGCAAAGGGATGTTATGTCAGCTACCAGGAGCCTTAAAAGTCATTGTTTATGTGGACCTTAAATTGTTTCTATGCAGTTTACTTTTTGTTTGCTCAAATAAATGTTTCATGTTGAAAACTGATGTACTTGTCTTTTTTAATTTGTTTAAACACATGCTTTTCTCTGCATTAGTAAAAAGAAAATGGTCATTACCTGCTTCCCGCCCGGCCTATAGAGAAAAGAAGGCTGTGTGGGAGCACGATATATGATGTCCTTCCCAGAATGGGCCCCACGGGCTGTGCTGTGGCCCGATCTGTCACCCGCTATACCAGCCACTGCCTGTATCATGTGATCATTGTGACCAATCACAGCAGATCACATGACAATTGCACACAATGGATGGCTTCTATTCATGCTGAAAAACTTTTTCACAGACTAAATAATATACATTGATTTGGGTCATTCTTAAAGAAATGAAGCAGAAAATATATTTTGGCCTACATTTTATGAAGATTTGCAAAATGTTATAACTGAAACAAAGTTTTGGTCTTTTGTTTTATTTTGCAAAAATTAAAACCCAGGGGTGATTAAATATAACAAAAAAGCTCCCTTTGTAAAAAAAAAAAAAAAATCATATGGGTAGTGTTGCGTGACCACGCAATTGCTGAAAGCTGAAAATTGTTCTGGGAAGGAAGGGGGGTGAAAGTGCCCAGTATTGAAGTGTAATATAAACAAATAATATGCTGCAGCAGCTCCCCCAGACACTCTGGGATGGATGTCAGGAAGGGAAGTATAGACCAAAATATCAATCACTCTAAAGAGGGTGGCAGCTCCCCTAAAAACGGGTCTTGAGTAAATCTAGTATACCTAAACAGAAAAGAACACAGAGGGTGCCTCCATCTGACTGTATGGGAGGGCATAAAAAGTGTAAAGTAATGCACTCACATTTGGGAAGAGAGAGTAGACCTGTCATCCATAAAAGGGTTGTCTCCTACTAGCACAGGTCGGCAGGTAAGTGGCTGAAGTTTGCAGAGATAAGCTGCTAGAATGTGGTGTCAGTCCTGGGCCGAGGTTGGCACACGGCTGAAGAAGGCTGCTGGATCGTGATGAGCCAGACCGATGCAGCTCTTAGAGCCGGAACGGAAGCAGTCAGCTGGTACAGCTGAATCCGGGAGCCCTCAGCCCTCTCGGCAACACTTGACTGTGGTCAGGGATGACTTCATTCCGTAAAGGGGGGTAGTTTTGCGTTTAAGGGCTCTAATTTATAGGGAGAATGGGAGGGAGTTTGTGGAGTAGCTCCTCCTACCTAATAAAGATTGATTTGTATGTGGTAGTCAGCAGTAGGCGGGACTAGAAGACATGGTTGGCTGGTCAGGATGCAAGAGCTGTTGCAGGGCATCGGAACCAAATCAAATAAACATTCATGAAAATTTATAGAACTATAAAGTCTTATAAGTTGCCACAAATGGGGAGATCTCAATAAAAAAATAATGAAATAAAAAGAAAACATAGTTTACAGAGAAGCAATATTAAGCGGTCTGTGAAAATAAAGAACACTGGCCAATTGCAAGAGGAGGGGAAAAATTGGAAGAAAAAAAACTTTTGTAGATTGCTATAAATACCGTAAGGTATTTACGGTAGAATGGTCTGGCAGATCTGTCCCGTTTTCTGTGTTGCTCAAACTTGCAAATTGGACAGTTTTATGAGGGTACCTAGACTGAATTGTGCTTTGGTTAATGGAGAGGTCTGTGTGTGTGTCTGATCAATGGGCTGATAAAGTCCTGGTGTGCAACTAAGGTTGTGGATTGTATGCATTTAACACCTGGACCCAAATCCCAGATTTAAAAAAAAAAAAAAAAAAAACAACCAAAGTTCATATAAACATAACGGCATCCACAGCTATAGACAGAGGGCCCCAAAACAATGTATACACACTTTAGCATGAAATATATATGCATAAAAAGTTTACTAGATTTATATAAACATCGAAGGGTATCTGTACGTCATGTTCGAATTATGAAATTACATTAGGTGCTCAAAGTGGTCACCATTAGCATTCATACGCTTTTTGATTTAGACAAACTGCTGCATGAACAACATTGATTAGAGCAGTGATGGCGAACCTTGGCACCCCAGATGTTTTAGGACTACATTTCCCATGATGCTCATGCACTCTGCAGTGTAGTTGAGTATCATGGGAAATGTAGTTCCAAAACATCTGAAGTGCCAAGGTTTGCCATCATTTGTCTAGAGTGTCCACAGGAATTGCTCTGCATGATGTGTCAATTTCTTCCTGTAGTGCAATCAGTGTAGGTGGTTTTCTATGGTACACCCCACCTCCTTTAGTTTTCCCCACAAATAGCATATGAGGGGTGTTAAGTCTGAGGAACGAGGAGGGAATTCAACAGCACTTCTACGTCCTATCCAAAATCCTGGCAGAATGTCATCGGGGTAGGCTCTAATGTCCCGGTGGTAGTGAGGTGGTAAACCATCTTGCTGGAAATAAAATTGCTGTTATCTGCATAAACCGCACAATAGGCTGTTAAAATTATATCCTAAATTGTGTGACTACTGACATCTTTAGAGGAAATGTAATACTACACGTTGCTGCCATAATTCAATGAAGATCTAATATTGGATTGCTATTAATCGTTCAATACTGTCCACAACCTACCTTATGGCCTTGTCTTACGTTGTGTATCAAAGGCCCCCTAAGGGGGACAATGTACAAACAACCAACTACCATAAAGATGGACACACTTTAATGATCAAAAATAAAAGAAGTCCAATACATATATAACATAAGAAATGTATAAGGGGGCTATAGGAGATCAAATAGAATCACCTATAAAGGACTGACAGACACATCTAAGTGTGAAGGTCGTGGTAGGAAAGAATTTTTTTTAATTTTTTTTTTTTTGTACCTCAAAAGATCCCAGAAGGCCAACACAGATGTGCAGTGTGGTCCAAGCGGTGAATGCTGGCTCCCTATTGAGCCTGATTTTATATTGATAGCCCAGGTAATAATCATCTCTCTCTAGGGGAAACCAAATATTGCTATACTTTAATGTTTACATATGTTATTGTGTTTGTGTGAACTCTGATGGTTTTAGGTATAATTGTGCATAATTCATAGCCCTTTTTTTTTTTTTTTTCTAAACCAGAACTTTGGGATTGGCAAAAAAAAATCCCCCATTGGTACACCAGCCCCCCCCCCCACTAAACCATTAAAGTGGATGTGAACCCTCACATATACCCAGTGAAGGGATCAGCCTCAAATGATACACAGGGATGAAACAAATCTCCCTACACAAGTTTTACATGTATATCTGCTGTCTTCAGCTTTATATACTGTTTAGAAAGTTCAGATTGTGTTAGGAGATTTTCTCATCCTGTTTAATACAGATTGTGAAGTCTGGGCATACAGCCAAGACCGCTGATTGGGGGAAAGGCACACACCCCCTCTCCCCATAGGCAAGGACTCTCAGGCAAGCTGCCTGCTAAGCTATTTATAACTCCCTCTCCGGCAAAATATTCAGCCTGCTTTTATCGCATGTGTCGGAGAATTTGTCAGAAGTTCTCAAGCTGATAACAGAAGAACAGAGCAGGAGAAAACCATGGGACACAGTGCTTTGCAGAGAGACAAAACGCTGCAGATATATGTGCCCAGCTCAAATTTCATGAATTCGGTTTACATCCACTTTAATAAATTGGTGAAATTCCATGCCATTGAAGAGAAGTCTAAAGCTGGATACACGCTTTACAACTTTTGTTTGATTTCCTTCAGATTTACCTTCAATTATGTAGTGGAGGGCCTGCCTGCGGGCATACTAATTGGAAGTGTTTATTTAGGTTTGACCTCATTTTATATGGTTTTGGTAAATCTAAAGGGAAAAAAAAGCTAAAGAAAATTGCATAGTGTGTATCCAGCTTCACTGCATTTCCAGAAAGTCCTCTCTGTAATTCAAAAAATTGCAGCATCTATTCTGCCAAAGAGACGATGTTACAGCGGGGATTACAGCCTATTCTCTCCTCTCCAGGAAAAGAAACTGCATTTCCCATGAACCTTTGGGAATTGCAGTGAATGTGGAGGGGTCCACTAGGCCTGTACATGTTAAATGTGAACTGGCCCACTTCAACATCAATCACATCCCTCATACTTCAGCCACACTACTGAGCACACAGATGACAGTCTTAGAAAAGTAAAGCATGCATTTGCACAATGTTTAGTTCATTCTATGTAGTCTACTTTCCTTAAATATTCAATTCTTCCTCTTCTAGGTTTTCTGTTACTGGCTGCAATCTTCAAGTCATCTCTTTCCCTCCAGCCCCAACAGCAGATAAACAAATTGCCCTTACATTCTTTAATTACCACCAAACTATAGACATATGCCCATAATTATACACACTGTATTCTGTAATAACTGATGGACACTGACAAGGCTGCACTGCAGACACAGGCCCATAATTATATATTATACACACTGTATTCTGCAGTAATAACCGATGGGCACTGATGAAGCTGCACTGATTTGAAAAAACAAAAAACGGTTCCTGCACTGTTTTTGGCAAATTTAGGTGCAACTTGCATAGACATCTGTGCACGAAGTTGCACAGATCTCAGGCAAGTTGCACCTGAAATAGCACTGACCTGCGCTTTGAAATGATGCTACTTCAAGTGAAGTAGCATGATTTCAATATCGCATTCAGTGTGAACCAGAGCTAATACAGTGATCAGTGATAATACTATACACTGTCATTGTACTAATGACACTGGCTGGGAAGGGGTAAACATCTAGGGTAGTGATGGCGAACCTTGGCACCCCAGATGTTTTGGAACTACATTTCCCATGATGCTAAACTATACTGCAGAGTGCATGAGCATCATGGGAAATGTAGTTCCAAAACATCTGGGGTGCCAAGGTTTGCCATCACTGATCTAGGGCGATAAGGTGTTTACTCTGTGCCATTTTCTACTAAAGATTGATTTATTTTTCATGCTTGGCATGTAAAAGAAATACAGAGCTCTGTCTTTCTGTATAGAGCTCTGTATTGTTTACCAATACAGAGCTCTAGGCTGTGATTTGATACCGCTGATTGGCAGATCTACTGACTTACTTCTGCTGTGTCAATTGACAGTGAAGTCGTGGGCAGGGGCACATGTGCGTGCACGCCCACCCGGAACCGGCCAGCGATGTACAAGTACTACTAAGTAGTAAAAGTGCTGTGGCAGGTCAGCAACTGGTTAACATTTTAAAAGGGAAGCCAAGGCAGACAAGAAGGTTTTATAAAACATACATTTTATTTATAGTTTTAAGATGCAGTGATAAATAAACCATTGCAAATTGTGCGTTTATTATACGTATACGAGAGGGGGGAGAGAGAGGGAGGGTGAAAAAGAGAGATGATGAGGCTGGGAGGGAAGGATAGGATGAGAGAGAGGGTGAGAATTTGAGAGGGAGAGGAGGAGAGAAAAGGAGAGTATGAAGGGAGAGGATGAGGATAAGAAAGGAGAAGGAAGGAAGGATGGAAGGAGAGGGAGAGGATGGGGGAGAAAAGGAAAAGGAGAGGGTGAGGGAGAGAAGGAGGAAGAGGATGACAGTGGGGGAGGGTGAGGATGAGAATGAGAGGGAGAGACACTCGGTGTCGCTACATATCAAGGCATGACAGGCTCCAATTCCTCGACTCACAGCACAAGGAGATATCCAGCAAAGCGATCACTAAAGCCTGTCATCCTTCCCCGCTCTCTCATTTGTGTGTGAGGGCAGAGAATGGCTTTTGGTGCAGGGCAGCAGAGGGGGGGCAGGGCTATCATTGTAGGATGTTCAGCTGCTTGCTCTGCTCAGGCTGTCTCCTCCTCCCCCTTTATCTACCCTTTACATACTTTCGTTTCTCCAGCACAGACTGGCATCCTATGGCTCTCTCTTCCTGGCTCCCCAACTCACAGCTGTCAGACTCTTCCGTAATCACTATGAGCAGAATGGAAGCTGAAGGAGGTGGAGCAGCACAGTAGAAAGAAATTGGAGCAAACGGATGATTCTGAACCAGCCATGATGGTCCCAATGCACAGGGAACGTGGGTTACAGACTCTTGAAGTCAGCCTTTTATAGCAGCCCGGGGGAGCGGCGGGGGTGCTGACATTTCTAGGACAGACCAGGGGGTGGGGGCCTATGAGTCCCTGTCTGCCCACTACAGCAAGCAGGGGCGGAAGTACATCCCTGCTTGCTGTAGCTAGAACTACAAATGGTCTGTTCCACGACCAGTGGCTGGGGGAACGGGGAATAGCAGCCACCGGTCTTACAAACAGGAGATCACTGGGGAATAATGGTTTAATTTAAAAATCATCAGGCTTTTTCAGAACAACTACTTAGTTAAAAAGATGGTGAAGGTAGGTGATCAGCAACAAAAACATGTAAAAAAAAAAAAGTTAACATTTCAATCTATGTACAGTATCTCACAAAAGTGAGTACACCCCTCATATTTTTTTAAATATTTTATTATATCTTTTCATGTGACAACACTGAAGAAATTACACTGTTAAAATGTAAAGTAGTGAGTATACAGCTTGTATAACTCAACACACAGCCATTAATGTCTAAACTGCTGGCAACAAAAGTGAGTACACCCCTAGGTGAAATTGTCCAAATTGGGCCCAAAGTGTCAATATTTTGTGTGGCCGCCATTATTTTCCAGCACTGCCTTAACCCTCTTGGGCATGTTGTTCTCTAGAGCTTCACAGGTTGCCACTGGAGTCCATCCACTCCTCCATGATGACATCACAGAGTTGGTGGATGTTAGAGACCTTGCTCTAGTCCACCTTCTGTTTGAGGATGCCCCACAGTTGCTCAATAGGGTTTAGGTCTGGTGACATGCTTGGCCAGTCCATCATCTTTACACTCAGCTTCTTTAGCAAGGCAGTGGTAATCTTGGAGGTGTGTTTGGGGTCGGTATCATGTTGGAATACTGCCCTGTGGCCCAGTCTCCGACGGGAGGGGATCATGCTCTGCTTCAGTATGTCACAGTACATGTTGGCATTCACGGTTCCCTCAAACTGTAGCTCCCCAGTGCCAGAGGCACTCATGCAGCCCCAGACCATGACACTCCCACCACCATGCTTGACTGTAGGCAAGACACACTTGTCTTTGTACTTCTCACCTGGTTGCCACCACACATGCTTGACACCATTTGAACCAAATAAGTTTATCTTGGTCTCATAGGACCACAGGACATGGTTCCAGTAATCCATGTACTGGATTGTCTACTGATTGTCTTCAGCAAACTGTTTGCAGGCTTTCTTGTGCATCTTCTTTAGAAGAGGCCTCCTTCTGGGATAACAGCCAGGCAGACCAATTTGATGCAGTGTGCGGCATATGGTCTGAGCACTGACAGGCTGAACCCCCCCCCCCCCTCCCAGCCCTTCAACCTCTGCAGCAATGCTGGCAGCACTCATATGTCTATTTCCCAAAGACAACCTCTGGATATGAGGCGGAGCACGTGCAGTCAACTTCTTTGGTCGACTAAGGCAAGGCCTGTTCTGAGTGGAACCTGTCCTGTTAAACCATTGTATGGTCTTGGCCACAGTGTTGCAACTCAGTTTCAGGATCTTGGCAATCTTCCTATAGCCTAGGCCAGTGATGGCGAACCTTGGCACCCCAGATGTTTTGGAACTACATTTTCCATGATGCTCATGCACTCTGCAGTGTGGTTGAGCATCATGGGAAATGTAGTTCCAAAACATCTGGTGTGCCAAGGTTCGCCATCACTGGCCTAGGCCACCTTTATGTAGATCAACAATTCTTTTTTTTTAGATCCTCAGAGAGTTCTTTGCCATAAGGTGCCATCTTGAACTTCCAGTGACCAGTATGAGAGAGTGAAAGCGATAACACCAGATTTAACACACCTGCTCCCCATTCACACCTGAGACCTTGTAACACTAACTAGTCACATGACATTAGGCCCAATTTGCACATTTTCACTTAGGGGTGTACTCACTTTTGTTGCCAGCGATTTAGACATTAATGGCTGTGTGTTGAGTTATTTTGAGGGGACAGAAAATTTACACTGTTAAACAAGCTGTACCCTCACTACTTTACATTGTAGCAAAGTGTAATTTCTACAGTGTTGTCACATGAAAAGATGTAATAAAATATTTACAAACATTTGAGGGGTGTACTCACTTTTGTGAGATACTGTATGTGCCCTTGTGTATTTCATTGATGGGTTACCCACCTTTAAAAGTCCCACTTGTACTTGATGTATCCAGTGCTAAATTTGCTGTTCTCAGAGCATCTAAGTCACAGGTGACCTTCTTCTCCCTTTTAGCTATCAGAAATTTTCCACAGGATAATTCAGATGCTCCAGGCCTTCAGCTGAGTGATCGATCTCAACAAATCTGCTCTCCAACCTTCCCTTTACCTGGAATACTTGGGTCTAGTCCTGGATACCTTGCAAGCAAAAGTCCAGAAAAGGAAATTCCTTCTCTAAGAGCTCGTGCTCCAGAATTGGGATCCAAGAGACATCCCACAATAAGATTCTCTGAGAATTCTATGCCTATGTTAACCTCCTTTGAGGCAGTACCATTCCACTAATTTCGTTATAGAACTCTCCAACTCAAGATCTTGTCAATCCGGAAGAAGCAGGCTCCTTGTCTTGATTTGCCCATGCTCTTGACCAGCCAAGCAAGGATCACCACCATAGCCCTAACAGCGGGGAAGTCCTTCCTTCTCTATCACTGGAAAGTAATCACAACAGACACAGTTTTCTCAAGCTGGGGAGGAGTGTTCCAATCTCTAATAGTCCAAGTAACACAGTCACTGGGGGAAACCCAAGCCTCCCATCAATATCTTGGAGCTCAGAACTGTCTGGTTGACCCTTGTGAAGGGACACCCAGTCAGGGTGCAGCCAGACCGTTCCATGGCTATGACCTCCATCAACCATCAAGGGGTGCATCAGGAGTCTGGCTGGCTTGAAGGAAACGAACCAGATAATCTCATGGACAAAAACTCATCCAGCGATCTGTGGTCCACATCCCAGGAGTGGAAAACTGGAAAGTGGTCTACCTCAGCCGCCATCGCCTGGATTAAGGGGAATCAGGCCCTTCATTTTCATATCTTCAGTCTGATATACCTAAAAAGGGGGTTCTGCATGTGGACATTCTAGCCTCAGGTTCAAAAATAAATTACCTTTTGTTTCCGGAACCAGGCATCCTCCAAGGCTCTAGCCTTGGATGCCCTAATAAACCTCTGGTCTCAGTTTAGGCTAAATTATGCCTTCCCTCCAGTGCAAACTCTGCCTGATCTGTTCTGTAAAGTAGAGCAAGAGAGGAAAACCATTATCCTAATTGCACCAAACTGGCCCCAAAAGAACCTGGTACACAGAGAAAAATCAGACTTGGGAGACAACCCCGGCCTCTACCCAACAGGCCAGATCTGCTAATTCAGGGCCTTCTATTTCATCCTTCTTTTCATTCTCTGGCTTTTTCAAATGACTGTTGAAAATCAGGTCTTAAAGGTTAGAGGGGTTTCTGGATTTGTGATTTCTACCTTGCTAAAAAAAAAGAAAAGAAAAGCCTCTTTCAGGAAGATCTATTATCACATCTGTAAATCCTCTTTTGCCTGGTGTGAGCATAAGCATTTCAGTCCCCAAAGTTACTCTGTATATCGCATTTTGTCCTTCCTGCAAACAGGTCTTGGCCAGAACCCTTCAATGTCAGGTCTTGGACTTATCCATTCTTTTTCAAAGGCCTGTGGCTTCAATCTTCTTTTGTTAGAACTTTTCTTCAACTGGCATCCCTTTCCTCTAAATAGCCTTTCCTCATGCTTCACAATGACAAGAGTGTTGTATGCCCAAGGCCATCCGCTTTCCCTAAGGTCATTTCTTTATCCCACATCAATGGGGACATTGTCCTACCATCATTATACCCTGTTCCTAAACATCCAAAGGAAATCTCTTTAAATTGCCTAGCCATAGTCAACCATTGGAGTATACCTCACAGCTAATGCTCCAATCGGACAGATTTCATGTTTGTTCTGTCCTCTGGACCTTGCAAGGGACATGCTGCTCTAAAGTCCTCCATCACATTATTATTACTATTTAGGATTTACTGTATATAGCGACAGCAATTTGTGCAGCGCTTTACAACATGAGGACAGACAGTACAGTTATAATACAATTTTTAATACAGGAGGACTCAGAGGACCCTGCCCATTAAAGCTTACAATCTAGGATGGAGGGAGGGTCAAGTGATACAAAAGGTAATAGCTCTGTGGGGGTAAACTGATGGAGAAAATAAAAATACAATTGTTAGGTGGGGGTAGAATAGGGTTCGATGAAGAGAAGGGTTTTCAGGGATTGGCTAAAAGCGAGCAGGGGATAGTTGGGCAGATTGGAGGTAGGGAGTTCCACATAGTAGATACAAAATCTGACTGCAAATGCTTACATCTCTATCAGTGGGAGTTTACTGGCCGTTTTGGCACAACTCCTCTCGCGTAAGGCTGCCACATGGCCTTCTGTTCATAGTTTCTCAAAGTTGTACCAGGTGTACATCCAAATTTCTGCGATTGCAGGTTTTGGCCGCAAGGTTCTGGCAGCAGCACTCTGAATTTTGGTCTTCTAATCCTTGTTGTTTTTGCGAGTTGGCACAGTTATGTTTGCCTTATCTTTGCTTAGGGACATTGCAAAGTGTAGGTATACTTTGGTTGTGTCCTGTACTATGATTAGGATAGAGGAATTTTGACTTGCCTGCCAATGTCATATTAGGTGTACAGTACAGAACACTCTCCCTTCCATTCCTTGGTTTATTCTGCATTTCTTGCTACATAACTGAGAAATTGAAGAGGATAGGGTTATAGGGTAGGCACTAAGGGGGTGTGTCCTCTAAAGCTTTGCCTCGTACCCATGGTGTATGAATACTCAGCCTGAGTTTTGTACTGCACATCAAGATAAGGAATTTACAGGCAAGTCAAAATGTATTATTTATTAGGTGATGGATGTGCCTGTGATGCCTCTCTGAAGATTCTTTTTAGTGGGTTTTAGTCCTCTGGTTTCATGGAGTATTCTGTTGATGAAGGGAAAGGGCTCACCTGAATCGGTTGCGGACAGCCATAAGGCCAAGAGGAGAAAGTACCTGTAACCCATACGCAAAAGCAGGTGGCATCAGAGCCTTTCCTCCGCTGCAGCATCTTGCCAGGACTGATTGCACCTGCTTGCAAAGATTGACGTAGCATGTGGATATTGTAATGCTCTTGGCAGACAAGCCATGGGTTCTTCCAGATCTGCTAGGCTAGCTGTTGCATGGTCAGCTTTCCATCCTGCTTTACAGTCTCTGGCTTTGCTCTTCTATCCTGCTTTACAGCCCCTGGCTTTGATGGTTGTTTGACTCTCTAGTTTTTACACTTCTCAGGGCAATAAAGCTGACCTCCAGGAAGCCGTACCATCGTCCACAAAAAGCTTATTTTGCCTGGTGTGAGGCTCATATGTTTCTTCCCCTGCAGTATATTATGGTGCACATTTGGTCTTTTCTCCACTCTGGTGTGGAGATATCTCCTGCCTCAGGTACCAACAAGGGGCAGATCTTGGCCTTGATCATTTTGTTTCTATTATTCGATAAAGGTCTTTGTGCAGGGTGTCAGATGGATTGTGTCTCCTTTATCTCCCTGGGAACTTAATTTTGGTGTTGTCTGTTGTGCAAACTTCTCCTTTTGAGCCTCTTGTCTTTTGCGTAGGGTTCTCTGATTGTTTGCCAATATTTTGTATAGTCTTGGAATTGGCTGCACTCTGCATGACAGTCAGCTAACACAGAGTGGTAAACAGTGCAAACAACTGCTTTCCCATGAATCAACATCTTCCTTCACAGTGAATTCTCTTTAATAAAACTTTTTTTTAGTTTTTTTTGCTATGAAACCTCAGTGTCTGAGGCTGCTATCCGCTCTAAAAAGGGAAGCACGCAAAATATCAAAAAGTGACTGCAATGCTCTCTAGCTGAAACTGGAATTATTTGGTAAGTATATCAATAAACAAATTTTGTATTGAAAGACAAAAATAGTAATGTTACCAGACTTCTGATTGACTGTGTAGAATAGAGCTACGTGCAGTTATTGCTCTTCACAACATTGACCAATCATCAAATAGCAAGTGAATGTATCTTTAACCCCTGTACACTCCAGCATAGATTTTCTACTTTCATCAGTGTCTTGGCACTACCATGCCCCTCCCAGTTCTGGCTGCCCATAGTCCGCCTCCCTTGCAGTAGCACACGTAGGACAGCATCTCTAAAATTGGCACCAGCTGAAACCTACTATTGTGGATGTTTTATTGGATTGTCTGCCTGCATTTACTGGCTCCAGCTGCTGCCATTTTGGGAGAGCCTATCCTTCAGGGGCAGAGTCAGAGCTACCAGTAATGCCTGTGCTAGTAAACTACAGAACTGATCACTACTGATCTGGGCACAGATTTGCCTTAATCCCCACTTCTCCCATTAATTTAGGTGGCTTTATTTATGGCAGAATCATGGGATAATAGGACAATGAAAATGTTTACACATCACAAGCCTGCCAGGTATCCCTGTTTTTTTTTCCTTTCAACCATGTTAAGGTAGCCCAAGTATGTAGACCAAGTGTATATTTGCACGCAGTTGCAGAAATCGAAGTAGCCAGAAGCATCATCTAGGTTCAAATTCCTGGACTAAAATCCTTTCCATGGAAGTCAACCCTGTAAACTCGTTGCTGTCTTCCTCAAACCATTCTTGAATTCATCAGACCAGACCACCTTCTTCCATTGCTCTGTAGTCAGGTTTTGATGCTCATGTGCCCATTATAGGCACTTTTGGCTGTGGACACAGGTCAGTATGATCACTCGGACCAGTCTGCAGCCCCATATGCAACAAACATGCGATGCACTGTGTGTTCTGACTATTTTCTATCAAAAACAGCATTAATTTTTTTAAACAATTTGAGCTACACCAGCTTTTCTGGATCAGATTTACATGGGCAAGCCTTTACTCCCAACCTGCATCAATGAGCTTCAAGCTGCAGTTTTGGAGATGCTCTGAACCAGACATTACAATTTGGCTCTTGTCAAAGTCACTTAAATCAGGGTGGCCAACTTCCCATGACCTTTTTATATATATTTTTTTATTAATATACTGACAACACATACAGACAGAGCACAGGAGCATACAGTGCCTTGCAAACGTATTCCCCCCCCCCCCCCCCCCTTGACTTTTTACTTATTTTGTTACATTACAACCTTTAGTTCAATTTTTTTTTTTTTCCAAATAACATTAATTTTGTTATCAGCTTTTACATTACAAAAAGAAGTGTAATGAGAAAATGTAAATCGTGATATAAATCAGTTTTACAAGCATTTGTGGAATACTTCCTTTAGAGTATTCTAAAACAGGTGCAGTTACAGGTCTGAGGTAAGTATATAAGCATATTAATATCACATAGTAAGATATATCGTCTTATAAGAAGTAATAAAAGTAACAAAAGTAGTCAGAAAGAAGAGTAAAGAAATAGGAAAGAATAGGGAAAAGAGAGGGGAAAAGTCACCATAGTAGCTCATTTACCTGGTCACAATAAGTTCTCCCGAAGGTGCCACAGCCCCCAAACCTTGTCGTGGGCGTCCAATCTGTCCTGCATCCTGGCCGTCATTTTCTCCATCAACTCCACATCTTTAACTCTAGTGTATAGTGCCTCAGGAGTAGGGGAAGATCTCTTTTTCCAATTTAATGCAATGAGACAGCGTGCAGCCGTGAGAACATGGCGCACTAATCTCTTGGAAGTCTTGGAGATCTTTAGTGGGGATAGGCCTAATAGGAAAAATGTGGGGGGTCATAGGGATTGGTATTCCTAGGAGATTGGTCAACAACTGCTGGACCTCTTTCCAGAAGGTGTCGATTAGTGGGCATCCCCAGTATATGGGGAGGAGGGTGCCCCTGGCTCCCTGGCATCTCCAGCATCGATCTGAACTAGCGGTCATTTTTTTTTTTATCTGAACTATATGCGATAGACTCTTGTGTTCTGATCCAAGTTGGTGCAGTAAAATTAGAAAAATATATACATAAAACTATTTTTGAGAAATAAAAAACTAATTATTGGCATGTGCGTATGTATTCACCCCCTTTGTTATGAAGCCCATAAAAAGCTCTGGTGCAACTAATTACCTTCAGAAGTCACATAATTAGTGAAATGATGTCCACCTGTGTGCAATCTAAGTATCACATGATCTGTCATTACACATATACACACCTTTCTGAAAGGCCCCAGAGACTGTAACACCTAAGCAAAAGGCACCACTAACCAAACACTGCCATGAAGACCAAGGAACTCTCCAAACAAGTAAGGGACAATGTTGGTGAGAAGTACAAGTCAGGGTTAGGTTATAAAAAAAAAAAAAAATCCAAATCTTTGATGATCCTTAAGAGCACCATCAAATCTATCATAACCAAATGGAAAGAACATGGCACAACAGCAAACCTGCCAAGAGACGGCTGCACACCAAAACTCATGGACCAGGTAAGGAGGGCATTAATCAGAGAGGCAGCACAGAGACCTAAGGTAACACTGGAGGAGCTGCAGAGTTCCACAGCAAAGACTAGAGTATCTGTACATAGGACGACAATAAGCCGTACGCTCCATAGAGTTGGGCTTTATGGCAGAGTGACCAGAGGAAAGCCATTACTTTCAGCAAAAAACAAAATGGCATGTTTTGAGTTTCCGAAAAGGCATGTGGGAGACTCCCAAAATGTATGGAGGAAGGTGCTCTGCTCTGATGAGACCAAAATTGAACTTTTTGGCTATCAAAGAAAACGCTATGTCTGGCTCAAACCCAACATATCACATCACCCAAAGAATACCATCCCCACAGTGAAACATGGTGGTGGCAGCATCATGCTGTGGGGATGTTTTTCAGCAGTCGGGACTGGAAAACTGGTCAGAGTTGAGGGAAATATGGATTGTGCAAAATACAGGGATATTCTGGAGCAAAATCTGTACCACTCTGTGTGTGACTTGAGGCTAGGGTGGAGGTTCAACTTCCAGCAGGACAATGACCCCAAACACACTGCTAAAGCAACACTTGAGTGGTTTAAGGGGAAACATGTAAATGTGTTGGAATGGCCTAGTCAAAGCCCAGACCTCAATCCAATAGAAAATCTGTGGTCAGACTTAAAGATTGCTGTTCACAAGTGCAAACCATCCAACTTGAAGGCACTGGAGCAGTTTTGCAAGGAGGAATGGGCAAAAAAATCCCAGTGGTAAGATGTGGCAGGCTCATAGAGACTTATCCAAAGTGACTTGGAGCTGTGATAGCCGCAAAAGGTGGTTCTACAAAGTATTGACTTTAGGGGGGTGAATAGTTATGCACGTTGACTTTTTCTGTTATTTTGTCCTATTTGTTGTTTGCTTCACAATAAAAAAAAAAAAAAAAAATCTTCAAAGTTGTGGGCATGTTCTGTAAATTAAATGATGCAAATCCTCAAACAGTCCATGTTAATTCCAGGTTGTGAGGCAGCAAAAGACGAAAAATGCCAAGAAGGGTGGAATACTTTTGCAAAGTACTGTAGGTGTAAACTACTATTATAAACTCAGAATCAATGTGTAAGCAGTATAAATGATATGTAAACACTAACAATACTCAGAACAATCTGCTGGCTTTATGAGGAAGTACAGAGTGACAAAATGTTCCCAATTACTGTACCACAACTGCCAGCCTCACAGATACAAATAAACCTCAGGGCAAAGGATCATTTTAAAAAAAAAAAAAAACATTTCATATGCTTTCATGCACACATAAAGGACTGAGCCTACTTTAACTGTTGGGATAATAAACACCTTGGTCAGGACTATGTAATGCACAATGTATAGAGTGCAGGGGTCAGGAGTAAGTAACATACAAAACAAAATATAGAGTGCCTCAGTCAGGATGAACCCTAATTTCAGATCCGAGCCTCCCATTATATAAGTCTCCAGCATTTCCCTATACATCAGGCTTCCAAGAGACCCCCCTTACATCAGGGTCCACAGACTTCCTCCTTATACAAGATTCCCCAGGATTCCTCATTACTGTGGAAAGGGAAGTAACTTTAATGCAGAAGAGACAAAGCATATCTCTTCTGCATTCAAATCCTGGCTGTCTGACAATTTTCATTCCTAGCCTAAAGTTCCATTTGAAGGGGGAAAGCCAGGAACTCTGATGTGGGGGGGGGGGGGGGGTTTAGTAACCACAAAACACCTTCCGCAGAGTAAATACACTAAGGTAAGGGGGTTACTAATATAAGAGGGTTACTGATATAAGGGGAACCTTTATATCAGTGTCCCCCTTACCTTAGTGTATTGTACAGCCAGACTGTGGCCTGGCTGGAGCAGTCACTGACCTCCTACATTATTCAGGTGCAGGGCAGTGGGGGCACTGAGGGACGGCTCAGTCAGACAGTCTTCTGGTGCCTCTGCTGTGATCGTCTCTCCAGTCCTCCCACCCTGGTGTTCCCACTCCTGGCTCCCCCTCCTTTATAATTCGTATAAGATGCCAAGTGGCTCCATGCCCTCGCCATGTGCCCGCCTCACCAGCTTTCATGTACAGATCCAAAACTTGTCTGCAGCCATGTTTTTTGTGTGCAGCATTGCACCTCCCAGATATTTACAGACGGGGTAAAAATCAGCCAATTTTTACAAACTGGCTGTAAATTTATGGGCAGTTGGCAACCCTGCCTCAGATCATTACACTATATTTTTTCTACTTTTAAAACATCATTTCAGGGACAACATGTTTACTTGCTGCCTATACTACTCATTTTCAGATACCTTTGTAATGAGCTCAATGTTATTCACTTTACCTGTCAGTGGTTATAATATTATGGCTGATCAGTGTATACTGTTGCTATATATTGTGACAAATTCACACAAACTTGCAAGATTACTGATAGGTCCACATTGTTGTGTATATGAGAATAAAAGGTTAGAAAATAACAGCCGTAAAAAAGAAGGCTGCCATGTTTAAAGATATGCTATGCTGCTGTTGGTACCCCCTATAAATATTTGCAAGAACCCACTAATCATAGTGCATTGCTTAGGAATACCTCTAATGTGATAAAAAGTCATAGGATCGCATGCATTTTAATATTCCAGATAAGGTTCGCATGTAAATTCTAATAAAAAGTTAAAAAGGTAAAATTATATACTGGAGCACTAGGCCTTTCGGATAGATGGACAGGTAAAATTTGTCGATCCTAAAAAAACAAACAAAAAAAAAAACAAAAAACATTTCATTATTTGTTACCTTCCAAAGCAACCTATACATGTTCTCTGTTAAGTATCTTCACAAAATCAAAATACGTGAGAACAAGACAGGACAACTTGTTTTTAAAACGAAAGATCAGAATCCACTGTCGTAGGTACAAGTGAGCAGACATTCTCATGCCGCAAGCATTATTGAGACGTTCACTATGGGCCTCTGCATTTCTGGAAAACCTTTGAGCCCTCCAGTTGTTTTTGTTCTCTTGTGCACTCCCTCACAAGGCATTGCCTGCAGGAGGTTGAAAAACAAGGAGCAATATTAACATGTTTGCATGTGAATGCTCTGCGTTCCTGAGAAGGGATGAAGAAAGTAGGCTAGAGAACATAGGCATTCAGTTCTCCAGAGTCGGGACCACACAATCGGAGACCACTGTTGTCTGCGGCAGTGAGGATGGATCTCGCTGCAGGAAAGCAAAAAGGGAAAATAAATGAACGGGCAAACACATTTCTCTTCAACAGGAAGAACTTAATGTGTTTTACAGATTGCTGTAGCCAGAGCAGGCTTGCAGACTTCAAAAGAAACATCACATAAGAGGATCTATCACTCCTCTGAATGATGGAAGCTACAAGAACCACAAGTCGGTCTTCTGTGTTACCTTGTGAAAATTATTTCTTCGCAAATGAAACAATCTAAGTAAATCCAGATGTCGGATATACCAAAGGGTCACTGTTTTAAAAGGTGCCATGTGAACCTTTTTTGTGCTCTATGAAAGCTTTGATAGTAGCCCTGACTGAGCATCCTGTTAAGTTATAGAGGCTGACCTACTACTGGTATTAAAGTCCAAAAAAAAAAGGTGGGTTCATATCCAGTGTTAAGCTGGTTATAATATTTTCACAGTGCCTCTGAGAGGGCTTGCTGCTTCCCTTCCTTGGAACCTCAGCTGTCTCTATGCAGTGAGGGTGGATGATTTATTTGTGAATCAATAGGTTCCATAATGGACTGCATAAGAAGGAGAACTGGAGGCCTTGATGTGAGCAGCTACGAGTATATGCTATATATGTCCCTTGTATGTTTAAACCTTCTGCCAAAAAAGTAAAAATGTAAATGCTGTACATCTGGCCTTTTTTTTCTTTCCATTTTGAGCAATCGGAATAACTAGAGATAATTACAGTTTAGTTATTTTGCATATTAAAGTGATTGTAAACGATCACTTTATAAAAACAACCCTTTCAGTTTAAAATATAAATATGAAAGACAACACATTTTTTATAGATATGAAAAAAAACATAAATACCTTTTTCCCTTTTTTTTTATAAGTTACCATATTCCCTCTGTTCTCAGCTGCATAAGAGCTGGGGGAGGGAAAGCAGCAGCACACTGAGCTTCCCAGTGAATGGCCCTGCAGCAGGGGAAGGTCAGGACAAGTCTGATCGTTGGAGCAGAGTATACTGAGTCCCCAGCATAGCTAGAGAACTGACCACGACGTGCTCTCCTGCTTAGTGTGGTCAGTTTTTTTTATTGGAAAGCAGAGAAACACCAGGGATTTCACAAAAAGGAGGCAATACAAAGAGAACAGGATACAATCTCATACAAGTACATGGCACAGCAGGCACATATCAGGAATATGAAGTGTTGGGGTAACAAATGCTTTAAAGCAGTAATAAACTGTGTAGCGTGAAAGAAGAGCTTAGTGGTTTAATTATAGTACATTCTTAAAGCTGAACTCCAGGCAATTGTTTTTTTTTTTTATACAGCATAGTACTAGTGCTACAACCCAAATGAAGTGAGGAAATATCCCAAAGTAGTCGGGTGCAGGATGAGCAGTCGCAGGCTGCAAGCATTGTATTAGGAACCGGGATCCGCAACTCCTTAATTGCTCTTAAAAAAGCATTTCAGCCTTTTGCACAAGGCTTGTTACATGGCTGAAATGCGTTAACATTTTCTACATGTAATTGTGTCTTTTACGGAGAACCAATAAATTTTGAAGATTTTTTTAAGAGCAAGTAAGGAGTTGTGGATCGCTTTGAATTTTTTTACCCATGCAGTGGGGCTGTGCTGCTGGAGCGAAGGATCAGGTGAGTATACAGCTTTCTGGTGACCTATTTATGTAGCATGAAAACCACCTGCAAATCCAAGCGTTCACAAAATGCTAGGCATGAACCTAGCCTTAAGATAAACCAGAAACAACAGCAGCACTGCTTATGTACTGCACATACATTCATTCACTTGTCTGCCTCTTTATTCAAGAGCAAAGAACGATACCCTGTTTAACCCCTTTAATAGCGGGCACTTTCACCCCCTTCCTGCCCAGGCCAATTTTCAGCTTTCAGCACTTTGAATGACAATTGTGTGGTAATTCAACACTGTACCCATAATACATTTTTATCATTTTTTTTAATACAAATAGAGCTTTCTTTTGGTGGTATTTAACCACTTTGCAAGATTTCTCCCTTAAAGGGGTTGTAAAGGCTCAGGGTGTTTAAAAAACAAAAAACAAACATGTCATACTTACCTCCGCTGTGCAGTTGGTTTTGCACAGAGTAGCCCAGATCCTCCTCTTCTGGGATCCCTCAGCGATGCTCCTGGCTCCTCCTCTTCTCGAATGCTCCGTCGGAGAAGCGCTCTCCTTCGTGGACACCCAATGTGGGCACGCTCCCGTGTCCTGCTTCTGCATCTATTCACACAGAAAGGAGGACTCTGTCCCGCCCCCAGCGCTCGTATCAATGGCTGTACTGCTATCAATCCATCCAATCAGGACCCAGGACACTGGCTTTTGCTGGTGTGCTCGTCCCCGGTGCGAGATAGAGGGGTACAGGTAAGTAAAACAGGTGCTCGAGGGGGGGGCTGCAGCATTACAATATGCATTGAAGTGAAAAATCTTGGGGGTTTAAAACCCCCTTAATGACAGGCCAGTTTTTGCGATACAGCACTGCGTCGCTTTAACTGACAATTGTGCGGTCATGCAACGCTGTACCCATACAATATTGACGTCCTTTTCTCCCCACAAATAGAACTTTTGTTTGGTGGTATTTGATCACCTCTGTGGCTTTTATTTTTTGCGCTATAAACAATAAAAGAGCGACAATTTTGAAAAAAAAAAAAAAACAATATTTTTTACTTTTTGCTATAATAAACATCCCACAAAAATTTTTAAAAAAAGCTAATTTCTTCCTCAGTTTAGGCCGATATGTATTCTACATATTTTTGATTAAAAAAAATTGGTTTGCGCAAAAGTCTATATAACGTCTACAAAATAGGGGATAGATTTATAGCATTTTTATTATAATTTTTTTTTTTTTTTAACTAGTAATGGCTTTGATCAGCGATTTTTGCGGAACTGCTGCAGACAGATCACTTTTTTGGGACCATTGACATTTATACAGTGATCAGTGCTAAAAATAGCCACTGATTACTGTATAAATGTCATTGGCAGGGAAGGGGGTTAACACTAGGGGGTGATCAAGGGGTTAAATGTGTGTCCTAGGGAGTGTTTTAAACTGTAGGGGGAGGGGATTGCCTGGAGGAGGAGAGAGATCGCTGTTCCTAAGCAGTAGGAACAACAGAACAGTCTCCTCAACCCTGACAGAACGGAGATCTGTCTGTTTACATTGACAGACCTCCATTCTGTCTCTCGCGGGTGCCCGTCGGACATCGCGACCGTCGGGCATGTGCATCGGCTCCTTCGTCGCACGCGCCGCCTAGTGCTCTTAAAGCGGCTGACGTACAGCTACGACAGCTCGCCCAGGGGAGTCAACCTACCGCAGTATAACTGCGGCGGCTGGTCCTCAAGTGGTTAATCACTGGGTTTTGTATTTTTTACTAAACAAAAAAAAAAAAAAAGACCTAAAATTATGAAAAAAACCCCCACATTTTTCTTTGTTTCCGTTACAAAATTTTGCAAATAAATAATCTTTCTTCATAAATTTAGGCCAAACTGTATTCTGCTACATTTCTTTGGTTAAATTTTTTTTAGTCCTGTGGGAAAGTTAGTCCACAAACTATGGTGTATGTATCAGTAGCGGCTGGTGCTCAGATCTTTTTGGGGGTCGCAAACAAACTGAAAAATTCTGAAAAATACTTAAAAAAAACAAAAAAAAGATCAATTAAAGCCTCACTGTGCCCATGAAATGCAGCCACTTTGCCCATAAATTGCAGCCACTGTGCCCATCAAATACAGCCACTGTGTCCATCATACGCAGCCACTATGCTATCAAATGCAGCCACTGTGCCCATCAATTGCAGGCACTGTGCCCATCAATTGCAGCCATTGTGCCCATCATATGCAACCATTGTGCCCATCATATGCAACCATTGTGCCCATCATATGCAGCCACTGTTCCCATCCTATTCAGCCACTGTGCCATCAATTGCAGCCACTGTGCCCATCCTATTCAGCCACTGTGCCCATCAAATGCAGCGACTGTGCCCAGCAAATACAGCCACTGTGCCCATCAAATGCAGCCACTGTGCCCATCATATGCAGCCACTGTGCCCATCAAATACAGCCACTGTGCCATCAAATGCAGCCAAGCGCGTCCCCCGGCTGTCACTTCACCAACCCCCCCCCCCATGTGGCCGGTCCGGTGGCACTTACTGCGCATGTGGCAGGGGTCTGCTCCTCTCCTGGAGTGACGGGGCTCTCCTCTTCTGCAGTGGCAGGAACCAGTGGATACGGTGCCCGCTCAGCTCCTCAGGCCTCCCCCGCCGTGTCTCCTCTTCCGCCAAAGTGTTAGGCATCCAAAAGGGTCAGCTAATGCTTTGGCCAATCGGCAGACGGGTCTCACTGACCTGCCTCCTGATTGGCAGGGAAGAATGTTAATTTGAAAATAGCAAAAATGAATTAGCTATGTCACACAATGGAGCAGGATCGGGACGCAGTGCTCTGTGCCCCGAGCCTACCCTATTTTGAAGCCTATTAGAGCCTCTGGCTCTAATCACATGCTTCAAAATACACCCCCCCCCCCACCTATCCCGCCATAGTATTTCATGTGTCCGGCGTCCTGAAAGGCGGAGGGAGGGCGGCGGAGGTGTCGGGGGGGCGGCCCCCTTGCACCCACTGGTATATATATGTCTGAAAATTGATCAGTCCTGACAGCCTCATTTCTTAAGGCCCAAAAACAAAGCATTAAGAAACTTTGCGATCAATATAATATGTAAATCTGAATACATGTACTTGTAACTAACGGTCTACTCGTTACGCAGGATTCCCTGCTTCTTCAGGACCATGCATATATTGCAAGTGTATACAGAGTTTCTTACTCAATATAATAAATCATCAAAACAGAGGAGAGGAATACGGGATCTGTCTCAAATGTTTTGCCTACAAGCCCATAGGATATAGTCTGGACCAATTAGGGCAGAAGTAAACATAAATAAAAAAAATACTCTGAATGATGTGAATCCCAATATCTAATTAAGACAGAGGGGATAAATCCAAAATACCAAGAAAACCAGGCATCTCTGGGACGAACGCATATGCTGGTATTGTGCTGGTATTGGATTTCAAAAACCAAACGCATCATTCCAATCACTAGGTGTCCAAACACAACATATCTGCTGTGAACAGGGCCCATAAATTGTTTAGTCAGTTCCTAGGTCCTATGCAGTACCTGCAAGTACATTAACCACTTGTCTACCAAGGTGCATTTATAAATAGCATTGTAGACAAGTGGTTAAAGCAAGCTCAGCTTGGTACTGTTTTGAACAGCCTTTTAGCAAAGGCTTTCCGATAAAAGTGATCTGGATGGCGATCACTTTTTTTTTTAATTCTGTTTTTATTGCAATTTTATAAAAAAGGTATACTACAAAAGGCAGTACAACAATCTACCACCAGGAAAAGACAAAATAAAAATAAAAATACCAAACAGCTGAAGAAACGTGAATATAGCTCCACAATTACAGACTAGGCTAGTCATGGCGAACCTTGGCACACCAGAACTATACTGCAGAGCGCATGAACATCATGAGAAATGTAATTCCAAAACATCTGGGGTGCCAAGGTTTGCCATCACTGGTCTAGGTCTGGGGCTCTCAAAGTGCGTTTCCCTATCTCTCCTGTAGCGATTGACCTCAGAATTGATGTGTATTACGTCACCGGGTCACAGCTGTCATTCCTTGGCTAGTGGCAATCTGTGCTTGATTAGCTGCATAATTGCATTGGAGGGCAGGGGAGACATTGGGGTCCTATAAACTATTACATAGGGGGATTGTTAGCCCCTTTGTGATAACAATAAAGTAAAAAAGAAATTATATAAAAAAAAAAATAAATAAAATGTCAAAACACCACCGTACGCACCCCATATAAATGTGCGGTTTTCTGAAAGCATGTGTATGTAAACATCAATTGCACCATACATGTGAGGTATCGTCACGAACGTCAAAGTGAGAGCAATAATTCATGGGTAACTCTAAAACTATAGCCTGTAAAGACTTTTAAAATAGTTGTCAATGTACTACACTTTCTAGTACAGTTACAACTATGCAGGTCCCATAACTGCTTTTGCTTAGTTCCAGAAATGTTCTTTCTTACAAGGTGAACCTGTTCCCAACGTCGTGGCGCATATATGCGGCTTCTCGGCGGGTGGGCTTGAACTCCGAGAGGCCGCATGTATGCAGCCCTATCTAAACACTTTTCTGTACGGAGAGTGCGTGTGGGAACTTTCCGATCATGTGACCGTTGCAACAGCCAATCACAGCAGTCACATGACCTAAAATGCCCGTCTCTGCCTCCTGACATTTAGAAGCTCTTAAAGGGCTGGGAGGGGGTTTAACAATTCTGTCATGTGACCATCTCTTCTTCCTAAAAGTGGGGGACAGGGGTTACAGGACACATAATGTGTGTTTATACCATAGTCTGTTCAGCCTGATACAAGATGCAGGCCGTGCTTGAGCAGGGGGTGTGTCCAGAGGTAGGCTGTGATTGGATAGGGAAAAGATGAAAACTGACCTCGCAAGAACAGATAAGCATCAGTGCTTTGTGTGGTCAGTTTACAACAAGAAAGAAAGAGTGAATTGCTCAGGAACCTTGTGCCTCTTCTGGTCTGTTTCAGGTCCAAATTCAGCCAAAAATTTGGACCGAAATCAGACATAAAATTGCGAGCTGCTCCGCATGGCACTGTGAATCCAGTCCAAAACTGGTGCACACAGAATCTGGTGCAGATGTGCATGGTAACCAGATTCTAACTTCAGTTTGTTCAACTAAGCTTCTACAATAAGCCCTCCTTCACACGGAGTGCAGGTTTGAGTTCAGCTGAACTTTGAGAGACATCTGTGCGGGTTCATGCACAGATATCTATTCAAATCGCCCCTGAAGTCGCCAAAAGTAGTGCAGGAACTACTTTTAGAAATCGTGCAGCGCCGCACCGATTTGGACAGTTCCGTTGCCGGCAATAGGGTCCGATTTGGCATGCGATTTGACATGTCAAATCGGCCTGATGTGAACAGGGGGCTAAAACCTAGAAGCTGATGGGTTAATATGCACAGCTGCACCAGATTCTGTGTGCACTAATTTTAGTAAATCTCCCCCTATGATTGATTTAGTAAATTCACATGTGAACAAACAGAAAAAAGAGAAATATTTTAGGGTAATGTACACATTTTGTGGTGACTTGAGAAATGTATCATGAATAGTAGTTAGAACTGGGGATACAAATAACTGACACGTGAATGTTTCTTCCAAGCCATGGGATTAAAACTGACCCCACAAGAACAGATCAGCATGTCAGTATGTTAGCATGACTTCCAAAGCTATTGCACTTTTTTCCCCCCTCTTCTGCAAATATCAGGTGTTGGAAATTTTCCTAGCATAGTCATACAGCAATATCCTTGAGCACAGAATGAAAAATTTTCTCCTGAACTGTGGAAGACTGGCATTCCATAGCTGTCAACATAAACTAATTAGGGGAGATCATAATAAATTGAATTTTCCGAACGTTCATTCAATTTTCCAATCATTACTGGAGTCAAATCTACAACTGTTTTTTTTTTTTTCTTACCATAGTGACGAAATATTCAAAAGGAGCAGAATGGATTTTTTTTTTCATAAGATCAAAATTTCTAACAATGGACGTTGATTCCATTTATTCCAAAATTGAATGTTAAAAGTAGAACGTAGTTTTGAGGTACTTTTGAATGCCATTGGTGAAGTCTCTGTTGGCATTATCAAATGTACTGAAATTTTTCATGCAAATGTTTGTACAATAATATTCAAGCATATGGCCAGCTATAAATTGTGAGGCCATACAAAGAGGCAGACTGGAGTGAGGCAAAATATTGCAGCCAGACAACTAGCATTTTCAGGAGGCCAGCAATAGCAAATTCCATATCTCTCAGAAGTAGTTTACTTTAACGAAGGCAAGCAACATATACAGCTGTTTTTTCACTTTGCTCTGTGTATGCACACATATGGGTCCAAGCAATACCTGAACAAAAATACATTTATTAAAGGAAACTTAAAATGTGCTAAATCTAGAGGCTGCCATTGTTGACAGAGAACAAAGCTGGTTACCTGGATACCAAGGTAATAAAATGTCTTCTATCCTCTGACCTGGGACAGGGATGCAGACCAGAAGCTTGCATCAGAAAGTTGTGCAGAATATAAATAAAGTGATTGTAAGGCCCCTTTCACACGAGGCGGGCTCCGTTTCTACGGAGCCCGCCTCGGTCCGCCGGCTCAGCGGGAGATCTGTCCGTTGATCTCCGCTGAGCCGGCGGATGACAGGTCCCTCTCTGCTCACTGAGCGGGGAGGGGCTTGTCAGGCGCCGCTGCCGCCTATGGAGGGATCGGACGAAAACGGACAGCGTGTCCGTTTTCGTCAGATCTCACCCGATCCGATCCGCCAGCGACGGATCTGGACGTAGAGCCATACGTCTGCTTTTAGCGGATCGGACGGGGTCGGATGTCACCGGACATGTCTCCGCTGACATCCGACGCTCCATAGGCTAACATGGAGCGCCCGTTCAGGTCCGCCGTCAAAACTGACAGGCGGACCTGAACGGTCCGATCGTGTGAAAGGGGCCTAAAGGTTACATTTTTCTTTTTTTTAATAAAATAATAAACATGTTATATTTACCTGCTCTGTGCAATGGTTTTGCACAGAGCAAAGAAAATAAGAAGGGAACTGGGGCTCATCCTCAATAGGCTCCGGTATCCTCAGGTGAAAAAAAATTGGAGCCTCAAAAGGCGCCCTCACCCATTTAAAAGGAGCACAGAGCAGCCCCAAACCTCTTTATCTGGGCTCCACCCTTCCGAGTGCCGCCACAGCAAGCTGCCTACTATGGAGACACTCGTGCAGGCTTACTCCCGAGCTGAACACAAGTATAGGCGCATCAACACAGAGATCATAAAAGTCCCAATACAAATCTGCTAGTAATTGACAATATAGTCCATCTGGCATACACAGGCAAATCAGCTATGTAGTGGTATTGGGAGAGTGAAAAAATGTCCACAGGAAGCACACAAGGCTGCCATCAATTTAGGGAAGAAACCATATTCCAAAGAGCTAAAAAAAAGCACAAGTGGAGAGGCGCCTCTGGGTGCAGTCGTTTTTTAAAAATCAATTTAATAGACAACATAGGATCAACTCACATGTAGTATAAAAATGAAAAGCATGGTATCAGAAAGTCGAGATGCAGTTCCCACATCCTGTGACAAGATCTGTGCTGTGTACGATGACCGGGGATCTTCCGAATGATGTAAACGCCGGCTCCGGAAGAGTGGTCTCAGAACGAGGCTTGGAACACAGTGGATGGCTGTCAGCAGGTGGACGACGTCATCAAAAATGGACGCGTTTCATGAGCGTGCGCACTTGGATGCTCTGGAAGTTGCGCTTCTTCCCCAGGTCTGCTTTCTTTCTTTCTTTTTTGCAATTACACTTTACAGCAGGTGTGTCAAACTCAATTTCATTGCAGGCCACACGAGCAAATTGGCTGCTGTCAAAAGCCCAGTTGTATCTGTAAGAATATCGTATACATGTATCTACTGTTTATCATATTAAATGATTGCCTCTGCATTTGATTATTACTGGTTTTACCAAGAACATAATACTTAAAGCATTTACTAGTTTTCCTTATGTTGGTATCTTTCATACTGTTCCAACTTGCACCCATTAGGAGAAATCACCTGATGTATACTTCAATGACGTCACTGTGCATGTGCATTTTGGCCTTTATTTATGGCATGATCTGTATATTCATCCTGAGGCCGTGCCTGCATCATCAGCAGGTAATCCTGAAATTATGGATCCTTTGAGACTTTCCCAATACACCCAATGTGACTTGCTATGGCACAGGGGGTGTAACATCGGAGCTCAGCATTAATGGAGTGAGCAGGTCTACTGCGCATGTACGAAATGACACAGAGGAAAGGGCGGAAGTATTCTGCGGGGAGAAAGTGACAGACAAGAGCTAAGATGGTGCCGGGATACAAACAAATGAAAATACACAGGCAAAGAAATAATAAACATGGTAGGGGGGTAAATTGTGTTTAAAAGGTATAAATTAGTGGCCTTTTAGTTGCAAATGATTTGTGAGCCGGAGTCTACTAATGCTTTAGACTGTGAAGGGCAGGTGCAGACAGACACAGAGCCACTCATATTCCTGTAGCAGATGATGCAAGTCTGAAAAGGAACATGGTTCTGCCATGGTGTTCCTTCTCGGCAGTCTCCAATAAAGTTTCTTGTGGATGATACCAGTCATGTGTGACCCTCATTTTCAACTGCCATTGATTTGTATTATTCACATAATAATTATATGTCCAGAGAACCCCCCACGTGAGATGTCAACAGCCCTCCCACCATCATAGGTCAAGAGTTCCCCATCATCCCTTATATCATAGTGCACCCCTCTTACCTAGTGCTGTTGCCAGGACAAAGCTGGAGGCGGAGCTGGGAATCTGCAGTTTCTGGAGGAAGACCAGAGGAGGACTGAATGCTGAGACCAGGGGAGGTGGAGACGAGGGGGTGCGGAGGCGGCACAGAGACACAGGATCTATAGGAGGAGTTCTGTCTTCTCTGTTGCTGAGACAAGGTGGGGGCAGAGGTGGGGTTCCGCAGCTGCAGGAGAGGTGCGAGAGCCACATGAAACGACCTCATGGGCTGGTTTGGCCTGCAGGCATTGTGTTTGACACATGTGCTTTACAGTATATTGTAGTCCTCCCTGCTCATCTTAAACGGAACAGTGTAATCTGCAAATATATCAGATACATTTTTATGCTTGTTTCATTGGTGTAATTTCTATTTCTATTTTATTAGAGCTGTGTGTATTACATTGCATCTTCTACACCTTTAGAATCATATTGATGTGGTTCCAAAATGTTGTACTGTTGTAAATAAACCTTACCTGGCAAGAATAATCAGTGTTGCCAAATTAGTGTATGTGGTCATCGCAACATGTTCCTTTGTCTCAGAACCTTGAAAAAGAGCATGTGAATATTTCAGCAGCCCACACCAGCCCGATTTGTGCTTACTTAAGGCAGTTGTTTAATGGTATGTCTGGGTACTATGGGTTACTGCACTTTCCTTTAAATTAACTGCTTGATGTAGCCACCAAGTATCTACTTTAGCAGCATTTTATACTAGATTTGAAAGAGGTACAATTGCCAGACCTTGTTACGCAGTGACTTCATTATCAAGTCTGCCTACAAATTTTAAAAAGCTCTGCAAATAAATAACCATATGTATACTTTGCTAAAGTTTTCTACATGATTATTGTAAATATAACAGTCTTTTCAAATATCAAATTTGTTATACTGCATTTGCCAGAGAAATGTTCTAGGCAAATACACAGACATATACACATATCTAAAAGTGCCCACAGCTGTGAGACAAAATTCTCCTAACTTGACCATTCATTCATGTCATGTCGTTTGTAGCTGAGGGCCAAAAAAATATTTGATTCCCTGCTGATTATGTACATTTACCCACTGACAAAGAAATGATCGGTCTATAATTTTAATGGTAGGTTTATTTTAACAGTGAGAGACAGATAAAACAAAGAAAAATGCATTTAAAAAAAAGTTGTAAATTGATTTGCATTTTAATGAGTGAAACAAGTATTTGAGCCCTTCGCAAAACAGTACTTGGTGGCAAAACCCTTATTGGCAATCACAGAGGTCAGCCAATTCTTGTAATTGGCCACCAGATTTTCACACATCTCAGAAACAATTTTGTCCCACTCTTCTTCGCAGATCCTCTCCAAGTCATTAAAGTTTCATAGCTGAGATTTGGTAACTCGAACCTTCAGCTCCCTCCACATATTTTCTATGGGATTAAGTTTTGGAGACTGGGTAGGCCACTCCAGGACCTTAATGTGCTTCTTCTTGAGCCACTCCATACCCATCCACGACCTCTTTTCAATGTCCTGGCTGAGGGAAGGAGGTTCTCACCCAATATTTGACAGTATATGGCCCTGTTCATTGTCCCTTTGATGCAGTGAAGTTGTCCTGTCCCCTTAGCAGAAAAACACCCCAAAGCATGTTTCCACCATGTTTAATGGTGAAGATGGTGTTCTTGGGGTCATAGGCAACATTCCTCCCCCTCCAAACACGGTGAGTTGAGTTGATGCCAAAGAGCTCGATTTTGGTCTCATCTGACCACAACACTTTCACCCAGTTCTCCTCTGAATCATTCAGATGTTCATTAGCAAACTTCAGATGGGCCTGTACATGTGCTTTCTTGAGCAGGTTGACCTTGCGGGGCGCTGCAGGATTTCAGTCTTTCAGGGTGTTGTGCGTTAACAATTGTTTTCTCGGTGACTATGGTCTCAGCTGCCTTGAGATCATTGACAAGATTTTCCCATGTAGTTTCTGGGCCGATTCCCCACCGTTCTCATGATCATTGAAACTCCACGAGGTGAGATCTTGCATGGAGCCCCAGACCGAGGGAGATTGACAGTTATTTGTGTTTTTTCCATTTGCGAATAATCACACCAACTGTTGTCAGCCTCTCACCAAGCTGCTTGGCGATGGGTCTTGTAGCCCATTCCAGCCTTGTGTAGGTCTACAATCTTGTCCCTAACATCCTTGGAGAGCTCTTTGGTCTTGGCCATGGTGGAGAGATTGGAATCTGACTGATTGCGTCTGACAGGTGTCTTTTATACAGGTACCAAGCTGAGATTAGGTGCACTCCCTTGAACCACTTAAAGTGGATGTAAACCACTTATTATGTAATGTCATAATATAGAGTATAAGATTTCCTATCATTTGAGCCCAGTCTTGCCACAAAAAGTTAATCCATCTCTGAGCAATCCTTTTATTGTTCAGTGAGATAAATCTTGACAAACTGAGAAAAACTTTGTCAAATCCTCCCCCTTGCTGTGAGTGACAGGTGATTTACATCTTGTGCACTAGCCTAAGACATGCATTATTTTTTAATTCCCTCCCACTCCTTTCTTCTGCTGCTCTGCCAGGATTGGATGTTCCACACCTCAGCATAATTGGGAATGCTGAAGTCATGTGGTTACTTTCCTATCTTTTCACTGGATGTTAAAGATCATAGCAGAAGTTCAGTGTAAGAAATACACAGGAGAAAATGCATATTGACAAGGGGAGTGTAGAGGTGGGCGGGGAGTCTGACATCACGACTCCACCCACCGAGCTCCAGACAACAGACCCACCCACAGAATATGCAGTTTTTAGGGTCTAATAACAGACAGAGGGGAGACATTTGACAGGTAAAGATACATGCAGGAGGCATGTATATCCTAGTGCTTGGCTTTGGTATATGGGAGTAGTTTAGAAAGGATGACATTGGGTTTACATCCACTTTAAGGACCAAGCCTCTTTTTTACACTTGTTTACAAGTTAAAATTATTTTTTTTGCTAGAACACTCTAGAGAATAAAATGGCTGTCGTTGCAATACTTTCTGTCACACCGTATTTGTGCAGCGGTCTTACAAGCGCACTTTGTTTGGAAAAAATACACTTTTTTTAATTAAAAAATAAGACAACAGTAAAGTTATCCCAATTTTTATTCATATTGTGAAAGATAATGTTACGCTGAGTAAATTGATACCCCACATGTCATGCTTCAAAATTGTGCCCGCTTGTGGAATGGCAAAAAAACTTTTACCCTTAAAAATCTCCATAGGCGATGTTTAAAAATTTCTACAGGTTACCAGTTTTGAGTTACAGAAAAGGTCTAGGGCTAGAATTATTTCTCTCACTCTAACGATAGCAGCGATACCTCACATGTGTGGTTTGAACAGTTTTTCTGTGAGGGCGCTACTCACGTATGCGTTCGCTTCTCGCGAGCTTGTCGGACAGGGCGCTTTTAAATGTATTATTTTTTATTATTTATTTTACTTTTAATTTATTTTGACACAGTTTTTTTTTTTTTTTTAAAGAATTTTGGATCACTTTTATTCCTATTACAAGGAATGTAAACATCCCTTGAAATAGAAAAAAAGCATGACAGGATCTCTTAAATATGAGATCTGGGGTCAAAAAGACCTCAGGTCTCATATTTACACTAAAATGCAATAAAAAAAAAATTCTCCTTTAAGAGCTATGGGTGGAAGTGACGTTTGACGTTGCTTTCGCCCTCCCATGTGATGGAGCCGAGCAGGGGCCATCTTCCCCTCAGTCGGCAACCAGGCATCCATGGGAAAGGACGCGATCGTCTCTGCCGCTACCGGCGGGTCCAGTGAGCGGCGGAGATGACCACTGCAGATAAAAGTGATCTTGTGTGTGATTATGGATTATTCCCAATAGGGGCCCTTGGAATAGAGGTCACTAAGGTAACAATTATCAAATGAGAGGAAATCCCCACAATGGAGCCCCCTAACACAGGGGTCAATATCATGGGGGACAGTAACAACAAGGTTCTCCAAATAGAACCCCCCAACAGGGTGGACCCCCTCCATATAGGGGTCCACTGCAAGGCGAGTATTATTCCTATAGGGCACCCCTTCCTTATAGGGGCCCCCCGCAGGTGGATTACCCATATTACTCACCCAAACCTCAGAGATCCAAATCAAATGGACCCCCTCAGGATACATATAAGATTGAGATGCACAACAGATAACCACTGTATAAAGGCGACCATGACATTATGTATGATGACTCTTTTTTTTTTTAGGAAGGGTTGGGTGGATCCTGCCCATGAAGAAACATAGAAAAAGAGGGGGGAGAGCAGGCACAAGGGTACAACAGAAAAAGAAGGCGGGAAAATTAGGTTCAGGGATTTATAATCTCAGTGGGACAAATGTGACTAGGCAAAAATTGATCACTCTTGATAAGGGGATCAAATATGCTCCCAAGAAAGGTCTCAACAAGTTTGACACCTATGTAGGGATTCAGAAATTTATTAGGAAACTCAATATTAAAAAGTATTATGCTCAAAACCCTATTGAAAGAGCAATATTGGAAGGTAGTCACATGGGACTCAGGAATAAGTCTGTGTTTAACCCCAAGATTTTAAACAATAAATATGTTATGTTCAAGCGCCTTGTTATGTCTGAGCTTGAGGAATTACCAATTAAAAAAAGTATATGAACATAGAGACATTAAAAAAGGCATCAGATCACTAGAGACACGTAAGGATATTGTTGTTCGTCCAGCGGACAAGGGAGGGGGGGATTGTAGTGCTATCAACTGACCAGTATAAACAGGAAATGAATAGGATATTGGATGATAGAGATACATTTGAAATTTTAAACATAAACCCCATAAAGCAATATAAGAAAGAATTAGAAGCGTTAGTTCAATATGGAGCAAATATAATTATATTAAATAAGCATGAGGAAAATGATCTAATATTGACCGCATGTACACAGTCACCTACTATGTTCCAAAAATACATAAGGACAAGATAAATCCCCTGGGTAGACCCATTGTTAGTGGGATTGAGTCCCTGACCGCTAGATTGGGGGGGGGGGGTACATTGATCTCCATTTACAACCCTTAGTAAAGGTAACAAAAGCATTTCTGAAAGATACAAAACACATGCTACAGTTGCTTAGAGAGTGCAATGCAGGTAGCAGCATAGTATTGGCAATGGCTGATGTGGCTTCAATATATATACTAATATAGACCATGGTGGGGCTGTGCAAGCAGTCAAGTGGGCATTAAAAAGGAGCCAGAAGTATACACGAAAGGAACGAAAGTTTATTCTGAAATGTTTAAAATTTTGTTTAACACAACTATTTTTGGTACGGTATTATTCATTATTTGCAAATAAGGGGGGTAGCAATGGGTGCCAAGTTTGCACCTAGTGTGGATAACTTGTACATGGCAAAATGGGAAGAAGAGGGTATCACTTTGAATCCAGACCCCAGAATTCTGTTGTATAAACATTTTATAGATGATCTGATCATAGTCTGGGAGGGGGTAACCAATGATGTGGAATCTTTAACAATGAATCAAAAGGACCATAATATAAGCCTCACATGGGAAATTAGTGATCAAAAGATACACTTCTTAGATTTAGAGATTAGGAACACACAATACGGTATGGAGACTGTTTCATACTTTAAAGGAGACAGATTGTAATTCTTACATTCCTACGATGAGCTCCCATCACAGGCCCTGGATTGTTAATATCCCCAGGGGACAATAAATGCGGATAAAAAAAAAAAACTGCACAAGGTTTGGAGATTTTGATAAACAGATAAACTAAGATGTTTATGGATAAGGGATATGATGCCAACTTCCTGGCGAGAGAAAGGTTAAAAATTAGGGATGTGGATAAAGAAAGGTTATTGGAGGATACTACAGGTAGGAATATTAATTTGGGGAATGAGACTTGTTTAGTATTGGATTACAGTTTACAGAAAAAGGATGTAGAAGGATTATTACTAAATATTGGCGTGTGCTAAAGCAGGATACATCACTGTGTGATTCTCTACCAGATAAACCAAAAAATCACTTATAAAAGGGCCCCTAACCTGATGGTTAGATGGTTTCCTTATGACTGTGTCTCTCTTTTTCAAGCACTGTACCGGCCCCTTGTAGTTGGTTTTTTGACCACATGTCTGGTGTTTGAGGGGGGCTACATAATATTCATTTTTAACTAATCATTTTTATTCAAGATATGTCACTAAGTGATTTATGTTGGGTATACTTTCTTTTTTTACTTAAAATCTGTAGTAGTACTTATTGCATATATACATGTTCCATCTTTTTAAACGATCTTTATGATGTTTTGGTAGTGGGTTACATTGTTATGATCCAGTTAATTATTTACATGGAACCATTAGGAAGGATGATATATATACCTTATATTTGGTGTATATCAATTTAGGGGTAAGGGGGGGTTCTTACCTGATTCTGCATTTGCATTAATGGATAGGTTCATAATTGTATTTTTATTTAAATAATGGGTAGTGAATGTGATGTTTGTTATAGTTTCTCTTTCGGGGGGCTTCATCCTATTGTGGTCTCCCCGTTCTGTAAATAATTATTTCTGTTTAAAGTGATATCAGCAACAAAATGGCGTCTATTAGGACGGCTGACAGCTACATAAACATGGCCGCGATTGTGGTATATCAGTTACATGGACCTACAACAAAATGGCGCTGATCTCGGCTCCATTTAAATGGCCGCCAACACAGTATATAACCTAGTAGTCTCCACCATCCAATCAGATCCTCCTGAGGAAGACACGTGACTAGCCCTGTGTCGTCACATGTAGGGGAGGGGCCAGGACGATGGAGGAGACAGTTTCATGCTTGTTTGAGCAGATTACTGGCACATATACCTACCTGGAAGAGGTTTTTTGCTACTTTATGCTGATGTTCTTTTGTTAATTAAACTTGCAAACAAACAATAATGCCCTATCCAGCCTCTTTCTTATTTTAACATTGAGGATATCCTCTGTGAATGTAACTGTGGGATCCTGCTGAAAACTTCTTAACCCTTCTTAAGAGCCCAGTAGTGGTTCAACAGCTAATGTGGACCAAACTTAGTTGTGCGGTCACACTGCTTGAGATGAGTGCAGTCACAAGGGGGGGGGGGGGGGGAGCACGTGTGCAAAGTCACCTTCCTATTGAACAGGATTTTTCTTCACAAGAGTCACTTTATGGAGTATTATTGTACGTATGCACTTTAATTATGTTAGCGCTGCGTAAACTGTCGGCGCTATATAAATCCTGTATAATAATATCATCTGAGGATTTGAAGATTACTGAGGACATTGTTTCTTCTTTTTTTGGACACATTTTATTCAACGGAAGGATTTTTTTCACTGTGAACTTGCTTGATTAACCAATTTTGATAGCACCATATTTTATATTCATCTCTCTTTTTGCATACTGAATATTGAGGTTATTGCAAGGATGGAAGGATTTTTTTCACTGTGAACTTGCTTGATTTACTAATTTTTGTTGCACCATATTTTATATTAAATTCTCTTTTTTTAGTATTGATGATATAGTAATAGTACTTTTATTATCATTAAGGCTATTATTGCACAGCGCTGCATTCTCTTTGCTATTTTTATATGGATTATTTCTTACTCGTTTCTGTTTTCAATAATTTAAGCTGAGCATTTGAACTGTATCAGACTCAACTACCTTACCAAGAGCTAAGTATTTGCCATCCATCTCTGCCACTCCCTCCACTGGCCTCCGATTGCCGAGCAAAAAAAAAAAATTGAAAGTACTAACATCACTATACAAAGCCATTCGTTCACAACTCTGCCCTGAGCTACATCACCAGTCTGGTTTCAAAAAATCCCCTAAACTGTCCTCTCCGCTCCTCTCAAACTAGTCTCTCCCACCCTCTGGGACTCTCTACCTTAACCTGTCTAGCTATCTCCTACTCTGGCCACCTTTAAATGATCCCTGAAAACGAATTTCTTCAGGGAAGCCTAATCCGCCTCCACCTAACAAATGAATTTTTAATTCTTTTATCAGCTCATCCCTCAAAGTTATTACATTTTTCTACCACTTGCCCCACCATATAACATTGTAAGCTCTTATGAGCAGGGCCCCCTTAACCCTTCTGTATTTTATTGCATCTGTACTGACTCCCTTTATATTGTAAAGCAAACTGTTGGTGCTATATAAATCCGGTATTATAAAAAAAAAATAATGGTAATATCCAAACAAAAAGGTTCTACAAGTAGTATGACATCACCATGCCTGTAGTTAGCATATTCCATCATGCTTCAGTGCTCCTTTAGGCCCCTTTCACACTGGGGCGGTTTGCAGGCGTTATTGCGCTAAAAATAGCGCCTGCAAACCGACCTAAAACTGCCACTGCTGTTTCTCCAGTGTGAAAGCCTGAGGGCTTTCACACTGAAGTGGTGCGCTGGCAGGAGAAAAAAAAAACTCCTGCAAACAGCATCTTTGGAGCGGTGTATTCACCGCTCCTGCACATTGAAATCAATGGGGCAGCGCGGCTATACCGCGGATGTAGCGGCGCTATGCGAGCGGTTTTAACCCTTTTTTCGGCCACCAGCGGGGGTTAAAACCGCACCGTTAGCGGCCGAATACCGCCACAAAAACGACGGTAAAGTGGCGCTAAAAATAGCGCCGTTTTACTGCCGACGCCCCCACCGCCCAGGGGCCTTAGAATATCAGAAGTATCCTTGATGGCGGCTGAATTACTGTTGCAAACTTAGCCATGTGTATGCTTCCTTCTGATGACTTATCTGTCTAGCACAATTTCCTGTATTCTCCTAGGAGAGCAGATGGTTTCTAATGAAGACAATGAGCACATGTTATAGCTCTGTTCAGACACCAGGAGATGTAAACAAACACCTCAGAATAGGTAAATAAAATAACATTTCTTGCCTAGGTTTTTTTTTTTTTTTTGCTGGGAAATCGAGACATTAGGCAATCCATCACCTGATTTTGCCAAAATTTTCCAGTTCTGTACAATGATCAGAATGTTTGCCATCAAGTTCAGCTCTTGTGGACAATGTCTGTTGCTCCGATTCGACTTATGGCTGATAGATTATTGCTTCTTTAAGGTAGAACAAGAGTGCAGGTGTCTGCTGTAGACATTTAGCTTGCAACCATGCATGTTTTAATAAATCGCCTCTTAGGGCAGGGGTCCCCAACCCCCAGGCCGCTACCAGTCCATGACACCAGGCTGCTTCCGGGAGCAGAGGACGTTTGTTTCCAGATTGGCGTGCCGTTCGCATCATCGCTTTCTGTCCTTCCTTGCGTGAGCTGGGTCTGCCTCCTAGGAGATCAGCGGCACATTAGATTTTCATAGGAGGGGAACCCGACTGTCAACTGCGCATGTGCCGATTGTAGGGTTCCCATGTCTTGAGAATCTTATGCCTGTTGATTTGTCAGCTGGCTGAGGCAGTAGTGCTGACGCTGCATCTGGTTGCAGGCAATAGTGGCAAAAGACATGCTATATCTGGTGGCAGGCAATGGTGGCAAGTGACACGTTGAATCTGGTGGCAGGCAACTGTGGCAAGTGACACTCGGGGCTCCCACTAATCCTGCATTATGGTGAGTTAAACAATTTCATAATATAATATAATAGACATAATGCGCTTTAATCATCCTGAAACCTTGTCAACCATGGTGTCGGGATGACTTAAGTGCTAACACCAGCCATTCCTCCAACAAATCAAATCCCCCCCATCCCACACACAAACATTTTTTTTCTGTCATCTGTTTATATATGAGACATTTATAGCAGACCGAAAGTCTTAAAGTAAAAGGCACAAAGTCCCACAAGGCCAAAAATGCAACATAATGTATAAAAGGTTTTTCATCCTGAAAAATAAAACCTAAATGCCCAGCAACCGAGGCAACTCACTGCCTTACAGAGGGCAGATTGTAAGATTGTCAGCAGCCATTCTCAGCTGCACAGGAAGAAATTATTTTCATATAATTCTGCATCCCCTGAACTACTGCAATGCAATCATAATCCAGCAGAAAAGAGCTAAAAAAAAAAAGAATGAGAAAAGACAAGCAAAGTATTTGCCATGACTAACAATAACATGATAACCATGCCTTTTATAATTATGCATTTATGTGTTCTTTTCATTAGTATTTTTTTTTTTAACTCCCTACTACATTCTACAGCAATTTGAACACCTGCCAATGCTGCTTGTGCTGGGTTTCTGACCTCCTAAAACACATCTTCACAACGGGATCATATCTATTTTTGGCTACGTTGGGAAGTTTGTGCATATTAACAGTTAGGTCCCTTTCATACGAGAGACCCAATCGGGTTCAGCTGTTTTTCAGCTGGACCTGATCAGACCTCCATTCTCTGATATGGAGACGGAGGTACAGTTAGTCGAAAAAAGTATTTGATCCCCTGCTGATTTTAAACATTTGCCCACTGACAAAGAAATGATCAGTCTGTAATTTTAATGGTAGGTTTATTTTAACAGTGAGAGACAGAACAAAAAAATCCAGAAAAACACATTTCAAAAAAGTTATAAATTGATTTGCATTTTAATGAGTGAAATAAGTATTTGACCCCTTCGCAAAACATGACTTACTGAGTACTAGGTGGCAAAACCCCTGTTGGCAATCACAGAGGTCAGACTTTTCCTGAGGTTTCAAGGCTGACGTTTGGTAACTTCAACCTTTAGCTCCCTCGACATATTTTCTATGGGATTAAGGTCTGGAGACTGGGTAGGCCACTCCAGGATCTTTATTGCCCTGGCCGTGTGTTTTGGTTCCTCGTCATGCTGGAATACCCATACACCCACCCTTGGGTTCTCACCAAAGATTTTACGGTACATGGCCCCCTGTCCATTGTCCCTTTGATGCGTTGAAGTTGTCCTGTCTCCTTAGCAGAAAAACACCCCCAAAGCATAATGTTTGCACCTCCATGTTTGACGGTGGGGATGGTGTTCTTGGGGTTATAGGCAGCATTCCTTCTCCAAACATGGAGAGTTGAGTTGATGCCAAAGAGCTTGATTTTAGTCTTATCTGACCACAACACTTTCACCCAGTTCTCCTCTGAATCATTCAGATGTTCATTAGCAAACTTCAGACAGGCCTGTACATGTGCTTTCTTGAGCAGGGGGACCTTGTGGGCGCTGCAGGATTTCAGTCCTTCACTGTGTTGTGCGATACCAATTGTTTTCTTGGTGACTATGGCCCCAGCTGCCTTGAGATCATTGCTAAAACTCTTCCGAGTTCTGGGCCAATTCGTCACGATCATTGAAACTCCACGAGGCAAGATCTTGCATGGAGCCCCACACAGAGAGATTGACAGTTATTTTGTGTTTCTTCCATTTGCGAATAATCCCACCGACTGTTGTCACCCGCTCACCAAACTGCTTGGTGATGGTCTTGTAGCCCACTCCAGCCTTGTGTAGGTCTACAATCTTGTCCCCGACATCCTTGGACAGCTCTTTGGTCTTGGCCATGGTGGAGAGATTAGAGTCCGATTCTTGATTCTGTGGACAGGTGTCTTTTATACAGGTAACAAGCTGAGATTAGGAGCACTCCCTTTTAGCGAGTGCTCCTAATCTCAGCTCTTTCCCTATATAGAAGACACCTGGGAGCCAAAAATCTTGCTGACTGATAAGGGATCAAATACTTATTTCACTCCAAATGCAAATCAATTGATAACTTTTTTGAAATGCGTTTTCCTGGATATTTTTGTTATTCTGTCTCTCCCTGTTAAAATAAACCTACCATTAAAGTTATAGACTGATCATTTCTTCGTCAGTGGGCATACGTACAAAATCAACAGGGGATCAAATACTTTTTTCCCTCACTGTAAATGGACTTGTGTCCGTTTACACTCGGCTACCTCCAGATCCTATCTGATCTGGCAAAAAAAAAACAACAGGTGGCCAGATCGGATGGCAGCCGGGTGTAAACGGACAGCAAGTTCGATTACATCTGGTTGCCCATAGAGCACAGCAGGCTGTGTCTGCTCTGCATAAGACATGTCATCTGCCCGCTCTGCTCAGCAGAGGATCAGTAGACAGAGCCCCTGCTGAGAAAAAACAGATCTGGCCAATGTGAAAGGGGCCATAGACTTAAGGTCCATTTAAATGTTCGCTAGTAGTAATTTTAATGTGATATGGACATCTCCAGAACCTGACAATGTTTTCACTTACAGATAAGTTAGCTTACTGGATACATGAACACAAAGCAAACAAGACCACATGTATTAGGGACGCATGCTCCTGCACTTGAAAATATTTATTTTCCCTATTAGTGTTCCTGTCACTCACTCAAAATATACACCATACACTTTTAACTGTATAGAATTAGTTTCTCTGATTTCTTCATTACAGCTTAAAAAAAAAAAATAAAATGATGATTACAATTCTGTGTTATTTGCTGAGCTCTTTTGTAGATCATCAAAATGATGGCCAGCAGAAGACTGGGACCAGAGTGATAAAACTCATGTACCCATCCCCTGCAATGTTTATATTACCGATGATTATTCATTATGCAGGAGGGATTAAAAAATAGACTAGGAAAAAAACATTGCTCAGTTATGTCTGGACTAAATCCATGTTCATAAAACCTCATTCCTCAGAATATCATAAAAAAGCCAATCTAGATCACAAAAAGTCCAATATGCCATTTATTGATGTACTGGTTAAATTGTGCTGTTCTGCCACATCTGTCCAATGGCAAACATGCATCATTTTCTTTGCACTGTGGTGAAAGCTGGCATCTGAATTGGTTGCATTGGCTGATGGATGGGCTGGAATAATGGCTTTTTTCGGAGATCCGACAGCATTTTGATTGACGGCAGAAGCTGGTTTCTTTTGATAATCTGCAAGGCCAGCTGGGTGTTGCCTGTAACAGAAGATCAGAGGACTTCATAAGTGGCACTAGGATGGTTCAGTTCAATACAAACTAATATGTGTACAATGAGTCCCCCTGCCAGAGTGTTCTATGCAAGTTAGCTATTCTCTCCAGGGACCGCAAATCACAATGACCACTGCTGCAGGTGTTTTAAAATGTATTTACGTAGGGCTTGAAAGCTTTTAATATGAAGGCAAACTGTGTGCAGCTGCATGTTGATAATAAACTGTGTAAGTGTAGACTAAACACTCATTTACAAAATCCCCAAAACTCTGCTGCCTTTACCATAATCCCGCTAATAAGGATCAGAAATAAATCTATAACATTTACTGTTAGTTTCTCTGTGGCTATGACCACAACTCTAGATCCGAACTACAAATTGACGTTTAATAATACAACAGTCCTGTCAATAAAGAGGTTAAAAATACACTCTCCTTGGAAGATTCAAAAGGAATGTACCCTATATACAGTACTGAAAAATGTTTGTCATTGTTAGTGCAAAGCCAATATTCAATTTCACAGTAGCGCAAACAACCACATATTAGTGCTAGAGGAGTTCACATACGTATACACAAAGTGAAATCAGAGATTCAATAAAAAAAAAAAAAAAAAAGTGTATATATATATATATATATATATAAATAAAAAAAAAAAACAATCTAGACCGTACAACAAAAGTCCATGGTGAAAAAAAAGTCCAAAGTGAAACAGGAATAATATTGCACCTTGAATCCACTACCAATGTGATCAAAAAGCACTGTCTCCCTATGTGTCATTAACCCATTGCATGTCAAAGGGTGGGTAATATTAACCCCTCCAGGTTAACAGCCTGGATGGACAAACATCTTGCTTCAGGAATAAAGTTCTGCGCAAACTATTGGCGCTATATATATCTTGTATAATAATAATAATCAGGCACTGCTGTGCGAGTGTGTCTGAGAATGAAGAGACCCGAAGGAGTTACAGATTTGGAGGAGGTGACCAGAAAAGCCAAGATACCGTGACATGTAGCCACCCCTTTGTCGAAGTAGAAAATGACGAAACGCGCAGGGACCGTGGCTACGCGGAACTCGGTTGCTGCTGTGATTTTGGGAAGGACGGGAGGAGATTCCACTGACAGTTGAAACCAGCGTGGAGGTGGTGAGACTGAGATGAGCTATATCCTACCTAAACCAACCCATTTAAATGCTCAGCACAAGAGGTTTTAAATGTGAGTGGTATACTTTTTAATGGAAGTAACGCACTATTGGAAGCCTCACGCATGCAATGAGAGGAGTTGATCGGGAGGTGATACTACCAAGTGGAGATTGATTAAATACTCAAGCGTATCTGCCTTTTCCTGAGAATGAAAGGCAATTCGATCTGGTGAGTATTTCCATAGAAGGGGCTTTTTAATCACATTGGTGGTGGATTGAAGGTGCAATATTATTCCTGTTTCACTCACACAGGGGTGAATATGTGGTGATTGATTATTGGCTTTGCACCAATATTAATTTTTTGGAATTTTTCATTTTTAAAGTAGCGCCACTTATTTTAATATAATTTTGCTCCATGTCTTTAGCGCAGTGACACACACTCATTTTATATACAGTACTGGTTCAGCTTTACAGCTGAATACTCTTGCGACCTGACAAGATACGTTAAAGTAACTTGTCAGGTCATAAGAGTGTGCAAAACTAATAATACCCCCCCAAGGACAGGCACCTTGTGGTACTTTTAAAAGATACAAACATGACAAACAACTAAATGAGGCCGCAGGGTACATGCGTCAAGCTAACGAGGATGGTCTCAGCGGTCATGTCAGCAATCTAAAATGTTTACATAAGGCTGGGAAGGAACACAATTACTTAAGTCTGATCATGTTATGGCTTTAAGCCCCAAATACACGGGCCGAAGCTTCGATCGAAGAGGCATGACCGGAAAAGGTCTACGGATCGACATCCAATCAGCAAACAAATGTCTGAGAATGCGGATGGGCGTGTTCTAGCGGAGGAGGTGGGGGGCTGTCCCCCTGTGCGAACACAATAGCTCAGTGGGGGAGATTGCTGTACTAACATCGGATTGTTAGTATAGGGGCTCCTCTCGTGCTCTTCAGTTTTTTATGTTCAGCCCGCTGGGTTGAACGAAAGAAACCTGCTAGTGCGTACCAGGGTTTAGGGCAGAGGTAGCAAACCTTGGCACTCCAGCTGTGTTAAAACCACAAATCCCATCATTCCCCTTCTCTTGGGAGTCATGCCTGTGGCTGTCAGTCTTGCAGTGCCTCTTGGGACTTGTAGTTCCCCAACTGGAGCTCCAAGGGTTCCTACCCCTGCTTTAGGACTTATTCAAACAATGTGCAGTAACAGGGTTTTTTCCACATTGAATAATTGGATACACAACAGTCACTGCAGGGGCACATAGAAAACAATTGTTGTGATGTGCAGTGAAATGCAGACATGTACCATTTTTCTGCAGTGCAGAATGGCACTATGCTGCTTGGTGGAGACTTAAATGAAGTATCATGTAAAAAAAAAAAAAAAAAAACAAACAAAACAACGCAACACAAAACCGTGTAAGATGCTGATACATGGACTGCACTGTTCCATCGGACCTCGCAATGACTGCTGCCCGTGAGATAAAACACTGCATTGTACCACATTGAACGAGCCTTTAAAGTGCATCTACATATCAAAAAAAACTTTTTTTTTTCTTTTTGGATGTAATTTGGACTGTAAATTCCTGATCTTTAAATACAGTACAGGATACATACTGAATACTCAAACCCTGGGTTATAGGCTGCTACCTTCAGATGTTTGGACACATGCAAACTTTTGGAGGACATGTCCCCTGGTTGCCCCCTAAAACCCTACCTCACTCTGAGTCCTCAGTTTTGTAGCAAGCAATGTAACACAGGAAAAGTAGTAACACAAAAATAGGAGGGAGGGTGGCCTGTCCTACACTATTCTCCAAGATATGGAACAGGCAAGTCAAAATTAATTTAATCTTAACTGTACAGTACAGGACACAGGCTGAATATTCATAGACTCTGGGACGTCCCACTATAAGAAAAGTGGGCAACAACTAAGTAAAAAAACTGTGCCAGCAGACCTAACAGGCCAGGACCTTGCAGCCAAATGTTGCATCCGCAGAGGATTGGTTGGTCATCCACATTCTAAAGAATGACTTTTTACAACACGCTAGCTCTGAGAGACGTCTGACAGATGTGACAGGAACCAAGAAAGCCACTTTGTAGGATACATCTAAGGGGATTGCAAAGGTTAGTTTTTGCAGTGTAGAGAACCAGATTGAGGTCCACGTCCTGGTCAAGTCCTGTTGTAAGAAGGCCAAAATACGAGGCACAGAGTAATCTCTTGAAATGAAGGACCTTTTTTTCAAACCAGGAATAAAAGGATTTCCAGGTACGAAAATAGATCTTTCATCCTTTTGGAAGTGGCTTTTCTTGCTTTTAACAATATAAGAATGACAGACTTTAAGACCCCTCAATCCCCATAAGACTTGGGTTCAACAGCCAAGAAAGAGACTGAGAAGCAGGATAGAGTAGGGGGACTTGTGACAGCAGGTCTGGCCTGTTGGTAAAAGGTCAGGGGTCGTCGCGTAGCAGTCCGAGTATGTCGGGGCTAGTTTGGTGCAATGAGAATCACTGGTTTTTATTTCTTGCTCTATTTTGCTTAATAGGCGAGGCACACTTTACACTGGTGAAAATGCAAAGATTAGCCTGAATTGAGATCAGGGAATTATCACAGCATCTGGCGCCAATGCTAGAGGATTCTTGGTCCGGACCACAAACGGAGGTCATTTGTTAAAGAATAAACATTGCTCAAGGTCCGTCTCCATCTGTCCCACCTCCACTGTACACTAGCAGGCGCTGGCCCTGTAATGCCACGTACACACGAGTGGACTTTACGGCAGACTTGGCCTGGAGGACCGGAGTCCGTCGGATAATTCGCGTGTGGGCTCCAGCGGACTTTTTTCCCCCAAAAGTTTGACGGACCTAGAAATAAAACATGTTTCAAATCTTTCCGACGGACTCGAGTCCGGTCGAAAAGTCCGCTCGTCTGTATGCTAGTCCGACGGACAAAAACCGCCGCTGGGGCAGCTATTGGCAAATTCCTTGTTTTAGTCCGGTCGTACGTCATCACGTACGAATCCGTCGGACTTTGGTTAATTGTGTGTAGGCAAGTCCGTTCATTCGAAAAGTCAGTTGAAAAGTCCGTCAGACCTACTCTGTCGAAAAGTCCGCCCGTGTGTACGTACGCGGCATTAGCTGCAGACTTCACAATGTGAGGAAAATAATCTGGTTGGCCACACATCCGATAAAACCACCTTTCTTTTGACACATTCCAAGTATACAATCCACAATACAACAATTGTATTACTGTTATTGTTATTATTAACAAATATATCACAACAGCTAAAGCGTTTCATGCCAACATCAGCGCTTAATCATAGCTATGATCAAGCAAGGATGACGACGTTTCAAAATAAAAAGGTGGTTTTATCGGATGTGCAGCCAACCAAAATCTTTTCCTTATGTTAAGAGGTAATTTGTTGTTCAGTCTGGAAGCCAGGTTACATCCAGGACCACCCCCAATCTGTGACATATTAGATTGAAGATGTTGGGGTAAGGTGCCCATCCCCTTGTTTCAGGCAGTGACAGCTTAGGTAAACTACATGCCAATTGTCAACTCCTGAGATGTGGGCACCAGTGATCATTGGACAAGGTTTTTCAGTCCATGAGATGATCGGGTTGGCTTCCTTCAAGACTGCATAACTCCTGGTACCCTCTTGGGCATTGAAAACAGAGGAGTCCTTCAAGAGAAACTGCAGTTTGCTCACATAATTTGTAATAAAAACATCTTTGCCATTCTGAAACTTCCCTCCAACCACTTTGCATATTATTTTATATATACTGTGATTCTGTACTTGCCAAATATGCTGCAGAAATCTCCCTCCACTGAGTCTGGCTGCAACCATTTTAACTGTGTGCAGCTGAATCTGCTTCCTGTTCACTTCCTGGATTTACATAGACACAGAGGCACACCTCCAGCTCTGAAGCTCTCATTGTCCCTCTTATGACTCATCCCCCCTCCCTTCCTGGCAAACTCTCACGAGAGCGAGAGAGAGCGAGCTGTGCATATCATAAGCCTAGGCTTTTTACCAGACAAGAAACAGGAAGTGGGCTGTATAAGGTACTTACTAGCAGAAAAAAAAAAAAACGTTTTACTATCCAAAGTTAAAACAAGGGCAAAAGATTTAATAGATGGAAAGTTAAAAAATGACTGAAGTTCTGCTTTCAGAAGATGGTCATCTAGATAACCTGGATTCCCAGAGTTCCTAAAAGGGCAAGAAGAGGTACAAGGAACTTTGTGAATACTCTGGGAGCAAAGCATACGCCAAATGGCAGTGCAGCAAACTGGAACTTATCTTCCACTACAATATGTAGTAAGCTTTTGCCATGGTTACCTTTTGCCGGATTTCCACCATTGCTATGGGAAGTGGGGTAATCACAGTGTAGGGTAAGCATGAGATTTGAGGTAGGCATGTCAGAGAAGGAAAACTTAGGACCCTGTAGCTAAGTACACGCATTGCATAAAGTGCCAAGAAGAGCACCCAAGCAGGATCCAGTGCACAGCGCAACATTATGGGCAGTCCCCGCAGTGTGGAGCCCGACTCCAAAAGGTTTTTTCCAAGGCTGCACCAGTCCAGATGCACTGCTTCTATTGTGTTAGAAGACAGTAAGGCTACTTTCACACTGGGGCGGAGGGACGTTAGCAGGCTTTTCGACCATTATCGGGGTGCTTTTAAACCCGCTAGCAGCCAAATAAAGGGTTAAAAGAGCCCGCAAAGCGTTGCTGCCCATTGATTTCAAGAGCAGGGGCGGTGGAGGAGCGGTGTATACACAGATTCCGCACCGCCCCAAAAAAGCTGCTTGCAGGACTTTTTTCCTGTCCTGCAAGCGCACCGTCCAGTGTGAAAGCACTCGGGCTTTCACACTGGGGTGGTTTGAGAGGCGCTTTTCAGGTGTTCTTTTTAGTGCAAAAATGCCTGAAAAGCACCCCAGTGCGGAAGGGGTCTAAGGAGTTAAAGAGCCGACTGAATAATCTGAGGGAAAAAACAAAACAAAATTAGTTAAGCAAAAGTGATTTCTCTGTAAGGGAGAAAAGGTCCATCACCTTAGGACACTAACATAAAAATGAGGACTCACAGAGTGGGGTAGAGTTATAGGAGGGATGCCCAGAGGGCGTCCTTAAAAACTTGCCAGAGTCCAATCACCTGAAGGTAACAGCCTACCTATATAACCTGGGTTTATGTATATTAAGCCTGTGCCCTGTACTGTACATTAATATAACCATTTTATTTGTCTGTTTTTGTTAGAGAGAGACTCACCACCACATCCTGTCCTGGGGAAACCTTTTTACCCAACAGAAAGGGAAAAAAAAAAGTTAGGACAGGGCAATGTTTACCATGATGTAGCATTCCCTCTTTTAATACTCTGCAAACGCCAGGGAACAGAGGAGACCAGTTTCTTTTGTCCTATTCTTGCCCGATGTAGGATTCTAACTGCTCAACAGTCCTGGTTCTTCTTGGTCATATTTGTTGTTTCAAGATGTGCCAAATATTTACAATTGGTTAAGGTGTGGACTGCAGGCAGGTCAATCAAGCACCTGGACTCTTCTATTATAAAGCCACGCTGTTGTCAAAGATACAGTATGTGTTTTAGCATTGTCCTGCTGAAATATGCAAGGCCTAACTTGAAAAAAAAGACATTGGGGTTTATTTACTAAAGCTGGAGAGTGCAAAATCAGTCTCACTTCTGCACAGAAACCAATCAGCTTTTAACTCCAGCTTGTTCAATTAAGCTTTGGCAAGAACACCTGGAAGCTGATTGGTTTCTATGCAGAAGTGAGCCTGATTTTGCACTTTCCAGCTTTAGTAAATAAAGCAATGTCTGGATGAGAGCATATGCTGCTCTAAAACCTGGATATATCTTTTATTATTGATGGTACCTTGCCAGATGTGCAAGCTGCCCATTTCATACGCACTCATGCGCCCCCATACCATCAGAGACATAGGCTTTTCAACAGATTACTAACAAGCTAGAAGGTCCCTCTTCTCTTTAGTCCAGTGGATGCAGCACGCATGGTTGCCAAAAAGAATGTAAAATTTTGATTCTTCCAAGTACAGAACAGTTTTTCACCTTGCAACAGGCCATTTAAAATGAGCTGTGGCCCAGACAATAGGGTTTCTAGATTATATTCAAATATGGCTTCTTTGCATGATAGAGCTTTACCATGCATTATTGGATGAAATAGTGAACTGTGTTCACAGTGATTTTTAGCAATATTCCTGAACCCATACAGTGATGTCCATCACAAAATCATGCCAGTTTTCCAGATTCTCTGAATCTTTTGATATTATGTGTTGTCAAGGATGATACATTTAAAGTCTTTTCTAGTTACTGCTGAGGAACATTATGAAATTGTTTGACAATTTTTAGATGCAGCTTTTCACAGACTGGTGAACCTCTGCCCATCTTTACTTCTGAGATATTCTGACTCTGTAAGGCCCCTCTCACACGAGGCGGACTCCGCTTCCACAGAGTCCGCTGACTCAGCGGGAGATCTCTCCGTTGATCTCCGCTGAGCCGGCGGATGACAGGTCCCTCTCTGCTCACTGAGCGGGGAGGGGCTTGTCAGGCGCCGCTGCCGCCTATGGAGGGATCGGATGAAAACGGACAGCATGTCCGTTTTCGGCAGATCTCACCCGATCCGATAGCGACAGACCTGGACGTAGGGCCATCCGTCTGCTTTTAGCGGATCGGACCGGGTCGGATGTCAGTGGACACGTCTCCGCTGACATCCGTCGTTCCATAGGCTAACATTGAGCGCCCGTTCAGGTCCGCCGTCAAAACTGACAGGCGGACCTGAACGGTCCGATCGTGTGAAAGGGGCCTAAGATGCTCACTTTATACCCAATTATGTGACTGACCTGTGGCCAATTAACCTAATTGGTTGCAAAATGTTCCTCCAGGTCTTCCTTGTTAGTACCACTTGGCCAGCTTGTTGCAGCCCTGTCCCAGTTTTTTTGAGACCTGTTGCTGCCATCAATTTTGAAATAACCTTATTTTTTTCTTAAAATGGTACATTTTCTCAGTTTATATGTTTTCTATTTTCTAGTGTGAATAAAATATGGGTTTATGAGAATTGCAAATCATTGCATTCTATTTTTATGTAGATTTTACAGAGCAACCAAACTTTTGGAACTGGGCGATGTAGATTTTACAGAGCAACCAAACTTTTGGAACTGGGGGATGTAAATGCAGCCCATTGTTTTCGATGTGTCTGTACACACAAAAGTGTAAATGTGCGCTGCATATAGATATGAAAAATTGTCTTTTTAAAAATACAAAAAATCAAAGTTGTCAGTCAGTATTTTACGTACGTAACATGTTAATTTGAAAAGGTTAAAATTGCATTCTGGGAGCTCGAATTTTACTTATGTACGCACAAATACACATAAAATGAATACAAGAAACATCAGTACAGTGTGCAGGTACCCTTAAAGAGGAATTGCAACTCTGAAAGCAGTGCCCAAAAAAGGCAGACAGAGAGCAGAGAACTATTTATTAGTATCGTCTTGTCTCCCTGCAGCTGATGATCTCCTCATTACCAATTTATCATGCCTTATTCTGACCTGTGTCTATATAAGGAGGTGACCTCTGACAGAGGAAGGACTTTGCCTCCTTATGTCAAAGCCTCCAGCAAGGAAAACAGTGTGCAGCACAATACTGACATCTTAAAATCATACGCCAAATCCAAAAGAGACTAGCAGGCAAGGATGCCTCATATCTCAGGCTACAGATCTAAAGCTTTGGGGCTGTAGCCACACTGACATACTAAGGAAGAGCACTGTTATTTTTCAGGAGGAATCCAGGTTCAGGGTACTGCTTAGACACAATAAACATTTCTAGATGTTCCCTATAACATGCAAATATAAAAATTTCGAGTTCAGGTTCACTTTAATTCATTCTGACCAGAATTAAGTCCTAAAGACAGAAAACATTCTTTGTCATGAAGCGGTTAATTTGTAGTTCTCACATGAGTTGGAAAAGCCACACCTTTACCTGTTTTACTTAATTTTATGTGCATGTTATGCAAGAGAGGAAAAAAACAAACAAACACCCCATTGGTATAGATTTATACGAGATTTATATGAGATTTATATGAGACATACAGTGCCTTGAAAAAGTATTCACACCCCTTGAAATTTTCCACATTTTGTCATGTTACAACCAAAAACTTAATTGTGTATAATTGGGATTTTATGTGACAGACCAACACAAAGCGGCAGGAAAATAAGAGATTTCTATTTTTCTTACAAATAAATGTCCGCAAAGTGTGGCATGCATTTGAATTCAGCCCCCCGGATTCAATACTTTGTAGAACTACCTTTCACTGCAATTACAGCTGCAAGTCTTTTTGGGTATGTCTACCAGCTTTGCAAACCTAGAGTGACATTTTTGCCAATTCTTCTTTGCTAAATAGCTCAAGCTCAGATTGGATGGAGAGCATCTGAACAGCAATTTTCAAGTCTTGTAACAGATTCTCAATTTGATTTAGGTCTGGACTTTGACTGACCCATTCTAACACATGAATATGCTTTGATCTAAACCATTCCATTGTAGCTCTGGCTGTATGTTTAGGGTCGTTGTCCTGCTGGAAGGTGAACCTCCGGCCCCAGTTTCAAGTCTTTTGCAGACTAACAGGTTTTCTTCTAAGATTGCCCTGTATTTTGGCTCCATCCATCTTCCCATCAAATCTGACCAGCTTCCCTGTCCCTACTAAAGAAAGCATCCCCACAACATGATACTGCTACCGCCATGTTTCACGGTGGGGATAGTGTGTTCAGGGTGATGTACAGTGTTAGTTTTCAGCCACACATAGCGTTTTGCTTTTAGGGTCTCATCTGACCAAAGCACCTTCTTCCACTGTTTGCTGTGGTCCCCACATGGCTTCTTGCAAACTGCAAACAGGACTTCTTATGGCTTTCTTTCAACAATGGCTTTCTTCTTGCCACTTTTCCATAAAGGCCAGATTTGTGGAGTGCATGACTAATCGTGGTCCTATGGACAGATTCTTCCACCTGAGCTGTGGATCTCTGCAGCTCCTCCAGGAGTTACCATGGGCCTCTTTGCCTTGCCTGTCAGTTTAGGTGGACGGCCATGTCTTGGTAGGTTTGCAGTTGCGCAATACTCTTTCCATTTTCGTATGATGAATTGAATGGTGCTCTAAGATGTTCAAATCTTGGAATTTTTTTATAACCTAATCCTGCTTTAAACTTCTCCACAACTTTATCCCTGAGCTGTCTGGTGTGTTCTTTGGCCTTCATGATGCAGTTTTTTCACTAAGGTCCTCTAACAAACCTCTGAAGGCTTCACAGAACAGCTGTGTTTATACTGAGATTAAATTACACAGGTGGACTCTATTACTAATTAAGTGACTTCTGAAGGCAATTGATTGCACTAGATTTATTTAGAGGTATAAGAGTAAGGCTATGTTTCCACTAGTGCGTCCCCAAAGTCGCGCGATTTTTTACCGCGATTTTACCGCGACTTTTTACCGCGATTTGAAGCAATGCCTGTATCTATGGACCTCAAGTCGCATCAAAGTGGGACCAAAGTAGTGCAGGGACTACTTTGAAGTCGCTGCGACTTGAAGTCGCACAGATATGAACGGTACTCATTGGAAATCATGGGAAACAATTTGTCATGCGACTTTTCAGTCCCAAGTCGCATGAAAAGTCGCACTAGTGGAAACAGAGCCTAAAGGGGGCTGAATACAAATGCACGCCATACTTTTCAGATATTTGTAAAAAAATTAGAAAATGTATAATTTTCCTTCCACTTCACAATTATGTGCCCCTTTGGGTTGGTCCATCACATAAAATCCCAATAAAATACATTTAAGTTTTTGGTTGTAACGTGACAAAATGTGGACAATTTCAAGGGGTATGAAGACTTTTTCAAGGCACTGCATGAGAATAGAAAACCCATCTGATGTGAAAAAAAAGTCTGCTGACAAAGGCCCCTCAAACAAGTTTGTTGATACTATCTTGCAGCTTCTTCATTAGACATTTCATCTACCCATCTTTGTGCCTTAGAACAAAATCTTTAGTCCATGCAAGCAGGTTGCATCTGTTCTGTATGTAATGCCAGCTGCAGCCACATCTAAGTTCTAGATTATGCAACAGATATCTTTAAAGAAATAATAGGAAATGTGCTCAGGCGCTATATGTACTGTAAATCTACTTTAATAAACAGATTTCAACTATTTCAATGCACATTTGATAAAAAAAATTGGGCATTATTGGTATTGGTTGACTACATAACAATCAGTGCAGGTAACTAACTGCTTCAGTATTGGTGCTTTCTCAGATTCAAAGAAAACACAAATGCCCCTGAAAGCCAAAGGGTTAAGTGTTAATGCTGGTAATATTAGAGTGCCTGCCCCAGGCAGAAGAACCTGATCGCATGGTAATGCCATTTGTCAGAGAAGAGATCACAACTGAGCATTTCTAAAATTGATTTTGCTGGACAGAAAAAAAAACCCACAGTAAATGCTCCTTGCTAAGGAAGATGAATAAAGTGTGGCACCAGGCAATGCCCTGGGGAAGAGTGAGATGAGGTAAGCAGAATATTCACTTCAATGATGTATAGTAGATTTCACACACAAAGAAAAAAAAATGATGTGATGTGGGTCCTTTACACTGTAACCACTTCATACTCTTATTAGACACCAATTCACATGGCAGAAGGGAAATCCAGCAGCTCAAAAGGACTCCTCCACTAATAAAGGTTCTGTTATCAATCCCTCCAAAGTACTAATCAAGTCGCAGGTTTTTAAAATATTTGTATTTAAAAGGGGTTAACTTTTTTGCATGCAGACTTAAAGCTCTTGTCAAGAGACAATCTGACCGAGGGAGGTGTCCATTGCTAGAAGCCTAGTTTTCCTAATCTGCTATGGCGGGCAGAATGGGAAATATGAGGGAGTAAGGTTTAAAGTTCCCAAGCCATCTGTGGGTCTTTTTATCAATGTTTACTATTGAAATAATACTAAAATACAACAAGGTGTTAACACATAGAAAAAGCTGAAAACTGTAGGCAAATGGTTACATTGCTGACATTGCCAGGATATAGAAACACATTAAAGCCCAACACCAGCCAAAACTTCTGGATTTAAGTCTACTGCTAACCAAAATGTTTTTTATTTAATTTCTGTCTGTGTCCCTACTGGGGAGATTTCCATTCTCTTCCTGTCAGGATAGTTAGACTTCAGCCTAGTACACATAGGCCGCATGTCGGGCTGCATCGGCTGGTTCAATAGAAACCAGCTGTCATTCGGCCCGTGTTTACTGGAGTTGGTGCGACAGAAACCAGCTGGCTTCTAACGATAGGGCATGACCGAAAAAGGTCTGCTGATCGGCTCCGGATCAGTGTTCTCAGCCAATGGCTGAGAGCGCTGACGGAGTGTTCTGCGTGGGGGGATTGGGATTTGGGGGCATTAGAACACAATAGAGCAGCAGGGGAGATCGCTGTACTAACGTCAGATCGTTTGTACAGCGGCAACTCCTGAGCTGTCAGTTTTTTTGCTCAGCCCTGCTGGGTTGAATGAGAAAAAACTACTGGTTTGCACAAGGCTAGTATTTAGATCTTCTGCACTGAATAAGAAAAGGGTATTGCAACTCCTCACCATTCTTTTATGCAGTATCTATTGTATATATCTGTTATTCCACTGGCCAACACCCAGCAAACTCCTTTGCAAGCTTTCCACCCTCCAGCTTCTTATACAAACAGGACCAAAAAGAATTTTCATTCTCGAGTGTTTCTGAAGCCGCTATCGTGTCTAAAGCACAAACCTATTTTTCTTTTTTGTTCAGCAAAAAAATATTGGTTTCCTGCATCCACACAAACTGGATGGATGGAGGAACCTCTCCGCTGGTACAATGTATTCTGATAGCGGTACCCGCAGCTGTCACAATACACCGATTAGTGTCCGTAGCCGATTTTCTGAAAGGTCCAATCAACAGTAGTTCATTCAATGAATTTGGTCAGTACCTGTTGAACCGGCCGAATTTGAATCAGTTTATGGCCAACTTAAGCCTGAGGTAATATCTTTTTGGTATGAGAGGGAAAGAGGTGGGAATATGCCCTGGCAAAAAAATATATGAGGAGCTGGGAGGTGGTGCTATTTAACTAGAAAGATATACCTTTACATTTTGGACTGCAGTAACCCTTTCACAATCAATATATACAGTAAGGTGAAAAAAAGTATTAGATCCCCTGCTGATTTTGTACGTTTGCCCACTGACAAAGAAATGATCAGTCTATAATCTTAATGGTAGGTTTATATTAACAGTGATAGACAGAACAACAAAGAAAATCGCATTTCAAAAAAGTTATAACTTGATTTGCATTTTAAACGAGTGAAGTAAGTATTTGACCTCTTCGCAAAACATGACTTAGTACCTGGTGGCAAAACCCTTGTTGGCAAACACAGAGGTCAGACGTTTCCTGTAGCTGGCCACCAGGTTTGCACACATCTCAGGAGGGATTGTGTCCCACTCCTCTTTGCAGATCCTCTCCAAGTCATTGAGGTTTCGAGACTGACGTTTGGTAACTCGAACCTTCAGCTCACTCCACATTTTCTATGGGATTTCTATGGGCTAGGCCACTCCAGAACGTTAATGTGCTTCTTCTTAAACCACTTTGTTGCCTCGGCCGTGTGTTTTGGGTCATTGTCATGCTGGAACACCTATCCATGATCCATTTTCAAAGGCCCTGGCTGAGAGGTTCACACCCAAGATTTGACGGTGCAGGGCCCCATCCATAATCCCTTTGATGCGGTGAAGTTGTCCTGTCCCCTTAGCAAAAAAACACCCCCTTTCCACCTCCTTGTTTGGTGATGAGGATGGTGTTCTTGGGGTCATAGGCAGCATTCCTCTTCCTCCAAACACGGCGAGTTGAGTTAATGCCAAAGAGCTTGAATTTGGTCTTATCTGACCACAACAAGTTCACCCAGTTCTCCTCTGAATCATTCAGATGTTCATTAGAAAAACTTCAGACGGGTCTGTACATGTGCTTTCTTGAGCAGGGGGACCTTGCGGGCGCTGCAACATTTCAGTCCTTCACGGCATAGTGTGTTACCAATTGTTTTCTTGGTAACCATGTTCCCAGCTGCCTTGAGATCATTGACCAGATTCTCTTGTGTAGTTCTGGGCCGATTCCTCACCATTCTTATGATCATTGAAACTCTACGAGGTGAGATCTTGCATGGAACCCCAGACCGAGGGAGATTGACATTTATTTTGTGTTTCTTCCATATGCAAAAAAACCCCAAAAAAACGCACCAACTGTTCTCACCAAGCTGCTTGGCGATGGTCTTGTAGCCCATTCCAGTATTCTGTAGGTCTACAATCTTGTCCCTGACATCCTTGGACAGCTCTTTGGTCTTGGCCATGGTGGAGAGATTGGAATATGTATGATTGATTGCTGCTGTGGACTGGTGTCTTTTACACAGGTAACAAGTCAAGATTAGGAGCACTCCCGTTTAAGAGAGTGCTCCTAATCTTAGCTCCTTACCTGTATAGAAGACACCTGGGAGCCAGAAAGTTTGATGATTGATAGGAGATCAAATACTTATTTCACTCATTAAAATGCGAATCAATTTATAACTTTTTGAAATGCGTTTTTCTGGATTTTTTTTTGTTATTCTGTCTCTCACTGTTAAAATAAACCTACCATTAAAATTATAGACTGATCATTTCTTTGTCAGTGGGCAAACGTACAAAATCAGCAGGGGATCAAACACTTTTTTCGACTCACTGTACTTTAGTGCTCCCTAGCTGGGAAGGTGTTCACAGACCCATTTAAATCCATCTCAGTGTTTCACTCTCCAATTCGCAACTGTTAGGACACAGCTAGGGATAGGTGGCGTTGTAGGTAGTGAACGTGGAGGGATTGTTACCATTCTGCAGTTCTAGGTAAACTGCCAGCAGAATTGCCTCTGGTGGGATTTCTTTCGGATGAATCATAGAAGAAGCCTGAAAAAAAAAGTAAAAAGAAATAGAAAAAAAAAATACGTAAAAAAACAAAAAAAAAACAAAAAACAAACAAACAGTGCAATCCAATAATAACTTATTAGGGTCAAAAGGTGCTCCACAGATACAACTCCCAGATGTACAGCTGAAAGCTGATCCTTGGCAAGACTCATCTCAAGGCATAATGCTATTGCTTTTAGCTCTAATTGCTGGGGCAACTCCCTCTAGGCGCAACACCATTCCATGATGCCTGTATTTCTACACAGCATTTAAACCTGCCTGGCAGGGACAAAGCATTGCCTCTATTAAACAGGCAGAAACAAAGAATGCTGTGGAGAGAATGATGCAGGAGGAAAAAACACCAGAGTATGAATTATGCTGAACTGCACGCATTAAAAACGTACATACCGTAACTGAGGTGACATTACAGTGCTAGAGAACATGTTACCTACTGAGTGCAATTTCCTTAAAGGCAGTGTTGTTGCTAAGGAGACACACTAACATTAAAGTGTTACTAAAATGAATAATTCACCAAAGGTGGACCACAGTGTTGCCACCATCCCTTGTACAAAATTGTAAAGTAGGGGTCCCCCACAAGAGGGGACTTTACAATTAAAGTGTTACTAAACCCACAACAGTAAAATCAGTCTGTATATGCAGCAAAACATGCTTGTTATACTCACTGTGGAACCTAAGGGGTTAAGCCTCTGCATTGTGTAAAAAGGCTGTTTGATCCGGTCTTCACTGATCCTCCCCTTCTTCCACTGTCCCCCAAACCATCTCCTGATAGAACAGAGGCTAGGGGACAAGCTGCACATGCTCAGTTTGGTGTGTATTGCTAGAGATTTTTTTTTTCTTGGGAGAGTGCATGTTTTCAGCACAGGGTTAATCAGCACTGTCCAGACAGAGGGTCAGGGATCCTGCAGCCTTATAGGACAGTCAGAGCAGAATGCAAACTCCTCCTAGCAGCTTTAACCAGACACTGATAGAAGTCATAAGACTGCTATATACTGCTGATGACAAATGTTATTTAGCAGTTTATATTTACTAAAACTATTGCATTTCCATGTTCTGTGTACTGTGGGAGACCAGATATAGTGAATGCAGGGCCCTGGGTTTAGTAACACTTTAAAGTGGTTGTAAAGGCAGGAGTTTTTTTTATATTAATGCATTCCATGCATTAGATAAAAAGCCTTCAGTGTGCAGCAGCCCCCCCCCCCTCACACTTACCTGAGTCCCATCTCGATCCAGCGATGTCCACAAGTGCCTCAGCCATCTGGGACTCTCCCTCCTGACTGGCTGAGAGACAGCAGCGGCGCCATTGGCTCCCGCTGCTGTCAATCAAACTCAGTTAGCTAAAGAAGAGAGAGAGGGAGTGGGGCTGAACCGTGGTTCCTTATCTGAAAGGATACTGTGGCTAGGTTTGGGTGCCCCATAGCAAGCTGCTTGCTGTGGGGGCACTCAACAGGAGAGAGGGGCCAGGAGCTCCAGTCAGGGACCCGAGAAGAAAAGGATCCGGGCTGCTCCGTGTAAAATCACTACATAGAGCAGGTAAGTATAACATGTTTGTGGGCGATCCGGAAGAGAAAGTTGCATTATATGCAGAGGACCTCCTGCTGTTTCTTGGAGACATGCAGGACTCCCTTCGGCCGGCCATGAATATTAATAGATTCAGCCAATTCTCTGGATTAAAAATAAATTGGGTAAAGTCCAGCTTGCTACTTGTGGACTCTCTGGTAGGTCCCCTACTTGAGGAGGTAGCCCAAATCCCAGCTGTGAATAAACTTAAATACTTAGGTATAAATATCTCTAAAGACCCTCAACAATTCACCTTAGCTAATATTGATCCCTAGCTGACTAAATTCAGGGGAAAAATAAAAATCTGGAAACGCCTGCCATTATCTGTGGCAGGTCGGTATAACCTGATTAAAATGATTTGGATGCCCCAGCTCCTCTATGTATTACATAATTCACCAATCTGGCTGTATAAAAAATGGTTCCAAAAGATAATTTTTAGGGAAAGATTCTATTCAGGGAAATTATTTGGAATGGTGGTCCAGCTAGAATCCGGTTAAGTACTCTGCAACTTCAGAAACAGGAAGGAGGAGTAGCGGTCCCACATCCCTTTAGCTACTTCTTGGCGTCACAACTCCAGTACTTAGGGGGGAGTAATGTAGACGGCCAAGTAGTAGGAAGAAAGATGCTCCTACAAACTACCCCACATGAATCTATACCTGAAGCCCTGGAGGCAGGATCCTTCCATCTAAAACTCCCAACTTTAAATCTGATGATGAAGGTTTGGGACACAGTGAAAATAATACTGGATTATAGAGGCTTTACGGACCTTACTCTGCTGTGGGAAAACAGTAAACTAGGAGAGTTTCAGAAGATAGGGATAATAAGGGAATGGGAGAGATGTGGAATAAAATTTATCTCACAATTATATAAAGAAGGCACCTTGAAAACTTTCCAGGAATTGAGAGCTCATTATGCCTTGCCGAATAAATCCTTTTTTAAATACTTACAGGTCAGGCACGCATTAGAGATACAGTTTAGAGGAAGGACCCTGGAATGGAGCACAATTCCTGTACTCCAAAAATTAATTAATGCACATTCAGGGAAAAGGCCTAATTTCAAAAGTAGATCCACATATTTATAATGGGAGATTGAATAGGCTAGATTCTCCTCTGTATAAGAGGAAATGGGAAAAAGATATAAGCAATATTTCTGATAGCCAGTGGAATAGAATACTTGAAGTGGCCCCCTTGGTCTCATTATCCCCCTCGCAGAGGATGTCACATTTATTTTTATTATATAGAACTCATCATACTCCCTACAGACTTTTTCGCTACGGCTGTCGGCCAGACTCTAGCTGCCCCAGATGCGGGGATTTAGAGGGGGACCTACTCCACATGTTTTGGAGGTGCCTGAAGCGATTCCGCTATTGGACGGAGGTGGTGAAAATCACTGATGGGGTGTTCGGAATCCCCACTGAGTTAGAGCCGAAAAAAAGCCTACTGGGACTATTTCAAGCAAGGATCCTGATTGCCCGAAGATGGCAGTCGGCACTACCCCCCGTCCAGTGAGGAATGGTCTAATAGTATGAACGGAGTAATTCTCAAAGAGAAATCGGTATATATAAAGCAAGGTGTGCCTAGGAATTATGATATGATCTGGAAGCCCTGGTGGGAAGAAAGAGGGATTAACTGTAAACCTCAACAAATACAGAAATAATTTTGCAAACGATAAATGGCGATCCTAAAGGATCCAAATGTAGAGAGAGAGTGGAAGTTGAAGGAATGAGTGAGTAGAATGAAGTTGTGCAAGAGTTGGAAGTGTGTGAGAATTTTTTTTTTTTTAGCATATAATATTAGATAACCCTACTAGATGCACCCCAGGCTCCACCCTAAACCCACATAGGATATGCTAGGCTTATTAACTTTATGGTGAGGAACTGGGATGGAGATTCGGGACATCTTGGGGAAGAATGCATCTGTTTGCCTTTTATTTTTCTTGTTATCCTTCTTTTTCTTGTTTAATATAAAACAAAATTTTCAATAAAGAAATAAAGTTTAAAATAAAGTATAACATGTTTGTTATTTTAATAGGCTTAAAGTGATTGTAAGGTCTCTTTTTTTTCCCCCCCTTTCTCCTCAGTTCCACAACAAAAGAAATACTCAGAACCCACAAAGCGATATATAGAATGCACAAAAAGAATCTAGGTTTTTAGTAGTAACTCAAGAGGACTTTACTACAGGACAGTCCACACCCAGGTTGTGACACACTCCTACCTATATAGGGTCCAGGCTTTGCTTGTCAAGGTGAGCATATCACAGAACGGGTTGTCAGGGACTGGATTCCATAGGAATGGACCATGTATAGCACCCTGCGGTTGCCTACACGCATTGAAACAAAGTGCCGAGGTGAGCGGCTATGCAGGATTCAGTGACCGAAGCAACAATACAGGCCATCCCTACAGTGTGGGAACTGGGTACAGCTCCCAACATTTTACTGAGGTTGCACCAATTTGAATGCACTGCTTCTATAGTGGTAATAAGAGACAGTGAAAAGTTGACTGAAGAAAACAAAGATAAAATAACAAATTAAGCTAAGAGTGATTCTATGTGAGGTCAATCACCCTAGAACACTACCAAAAATCTGAGGATTCATGGAATGAGGTAGGGTTATAGGGAAGGTACACTGGGGCATGTTCTCAGCTTTGCCAGCATCCAATCACCGGAAGCTATGAGCCTATAACCAAGGGTCTATGAATACGCTGCCTATGTCCTGCACTGTATGAGTCAGATAGTCCAGTAACATATGAAGACCTATGGTTATGTGCAAAGTACAGTAGCCCAGGGAAACCCATAAAGTTATATTATCTTTGCAACTGTTATTATAGGACAAATTTAGCAAGCAGTAAAAAAAACAAACAGTCCATTACCTGGTGGAGACATTTTCTTGCCTTATCATATTCGCTACGTAAGCAGTAAGCACTTCCCAGATTGAAGAGCATCATTGTACGGGCTGAAGTGACTGAACTTGGGTAGCACTGAGGCATTGGCTTTCCTACTGAAATACAAATATCAGGATAGAAATAATAATAATAATAAAAAATTATATATATATATATATATATATATATATATATATATATATATATATATATATATATATATATATATATATATATATATATATATACACATATACACATATACACACACATACACACACACAAGTAATCTGTTATTCAGACTAACACACATCTAGGCTCCAGGCACACTAGCATTTTTTTCTGCTCCTAGAAGCTAAAGTGTTATCCTATGTGTCCATGCACACTACTTTAGGCTATTAGCGTTTTTTGAGCTTCAGCGTCTAGGAGCAGGAAAAAAAAAAATAATTTTTGTAGCGTTCCTTGGATTGTTTTTCCAGCAGAAACACTGCTAAACGCTCCTAAACCCTTCTAATAGGGTTTTTCTTCAAAAACGCTAATACGCCAACACTCCTAACATGCTACTACAAATAGTTATTACCAGCGTTTTTTATCCAGCGCTTTTTCTGCTATATTTTACATAACATATTTTGCCATATTTTACGTAACATACTTTACATATGGTGAAATTATATCATTCCCTTTTGTAAAGCCAAAACTATTTTAGTATTCAATAATGTAGGGAAGGATTTAAAAATCAATGCAATTATTTTTCTGCTGCCTCTCCCTCTGGGTAGATTCCCCATCACTTTCTGTTCTGGGGCTGCAACAGGAAAAAAATTGCTCTCCAAAGTGAACAAAATCTCTGGAACAGGTGACCCCACTGGAAGATTTTCCCCTCACTTCTGGTGCCAACTCTAGGACTTAAGATTTCCCATCACTTTCTATGTTAGCGACTTTGGTCACCAGTACAAATAGAGGGGTGAATCTTCTTAGCGGGGACCCAGGCAGCCATAAAAAAGAATGACAGAGGGGCTAATCCTTCCCTACATTAACCAAAACTAAAAACTGCCGCTTTGAACTAGCTGCCCATGGAAGCATTCTGGATGACCCTTAAAGCATTTATCAAAATCTAAAGAAAGTTTTTGGTAGAGAAAGTGAGGAAGGTTGTCCCCAGCAGACAGGAAGTGAGGGGAAATCTCTCTAACATCAACACAGGCAGATATAAAAATGCATTTAAGTAGGTGATGCTAAAACATCCGTTAGCTTTTTATTGTTGTACGTTACCCCAGTACAGATTTTCCTTTCAGTTCTTGCCTGGCAAAATATTGTCCCCAGAACAGAGGAGTGAAATCATTCTAAATGACTCCCTGAATAGCAGTAGAACCTGATATGGGTTTCAACCTTTTCCCATTCTAGCCAAATAAAAAAATAAATAAAAAAGGTCTGCAATGAAAAAGTTTACTAAAAAACAAATCAGTTGCCAGTAAGCGCTGGAAATTCACATACAATCATTGCAAATTGTGCTTACCAGATTCCATAGGCTCATTTTCTCCTTTATCATTTCCTGTTGCACAAGAAAATGATGAGAAATGGATCAATTAATAGCAAACAAATGATAATATAAATGATTTAAAACCAATCCAATGTTAGACTTAATTTTCTAACCTGCACTGGCAAAATTACAATTTGAATTTAAATGACTTTTACAGACAATGCTCGTGTTCATTGCTTCAAAATGAACACTTCGATATGAATGTGTCATTCACATGCTGTAGAGCTGCCTCGTCACTTTTTACAGTACCAAGAACTGCCAACATAATAACTTAAATTAATGACCTGTAAAGGCTCTTAACCACTTCAATACCAGGCACTTTCGCCCCTTCCTGCCCAGGACAATTTTGAGCTTTCAGCGCTGTCGCACTTTGAATGACAATTGCGCGGTCATACAACACTGTACTCACACTAAATTTTTATTATTTTCTTCCCACAAATAGAGCTTTCTTTTGGTGGTATTTGATCACCTCTGCGGTTTTTATTTTTTGCTAAACTAAAAAAGACCGACATTTTTGAAATAAAAAAAAAGGTTTTTTTTGCCTCTGTTATAAAATTTAGTTTTCTCCTTCACTGACGGGCACTGATGAGGCGGCACTGACATGTAGAATTGATGGGCACTGATAGGCGGCACTGATATACAGCACTGATGGACACTGACTGGTGGCACTGATAGGTGGTAATAATTGGCAATGGCAGATTGCATTGATGGACACTAATAGATGGCACTGATGGGCAGCACAAAAATATATTGTTAGAGAGAATAAAAAGAAGCAAATCCAGGATGAAATTGTTGTAGTCACTTGACACTTCCGAATTTTCCGAAATGAAACCCTCTACAACTCTCACCCCCAAATTGTGGGGGATGGAGTTGTAGAGGGCCTCTACATCTAAAGCCACCAACCAGGAACCGGCAGGAATGGAGATGCCATCAAGAATCCGGAATAGATCACCGGTATCCTGAAGGTAGGATGTAAGACTCTCCACATGGGGTCTTAGAAAATCGTCAACTAATTGACTGGCCATTTCAGTGAGGCAACCATTCCCAGATACTATTGGCCCACCAGGAGGTCTCTGGGTGTTTTTGTGTATCTTGGGAAGTGCGTACAGAGTAGGGGTTCAGGGTGAAGTGACATTCAGAAATTCCCAAGTGCTCTTTTTTATAAGGCCTTTGTGATACGCTGAACCTATAAGGTGTTTGTATCTGGTAGTCATTAATGTAAGATGGCTTGAAGAAACCTTTCGGTACCAATGATGGTTTTGTACAATAGCCAAGACCATGTTCTCGTATTGGGTTTTTTTTTCCCTCTCTCTCCCCGGTTAGGGGATAATTTTGAAGATGGGCGAACTTATGGGCTATTGTCCCTCTCTGTTCCTTTTTCAAAGATGGCGATACCGGCCTCGGGCCACTAATGATGTTCTTTATTTACATTTCCTCCTCTTGACGCAGGCGCACTGTAGATGCTTGTTGTAACAAGCGGCAGGTATCCTGGCGCATGCGCAATACACAAGCAGACGTATTTGACGTTCCGCTGTTATACTCCGACCCCGCCTTGCTCCCCGGCGCCCGGAACACCTCAACAAACGTCCGCATCCTGGCGGTGACATCAGACGCCGCCGGGATGGAGGAACTATAAGTATGCGGCAATCGGTCGCCACTTTCTGTCGGTGGCTCCCTCAGGGATAAGGGAGGTTGGACATCTCTCTCCCCTCCACTACATGCCAGCATATACTCTACCTCCAGGTAATCGTGTCTCCACACTAGTGTGTCTGCTCATGGACAGAGCGATTCACCTCTGTGGGTCAGCACATTTACTTACATAGGTTTGCTTTTCTTTTATAGCGTACATATATCTTTTATTACACCTGTACTTAATCTACTATTGGCAAACAATCAATCCCTATCAAACCTTTCACTTGAGATGGAAAGTGTACGTGTTCACTCTGCTAATTCAGGCTACTATTAGCCGTTCAGCAATATACATTTGATTCAACTCAAGGTACTATAATTTTTGGATTTTTGATCCTGAATACTTAACAGGTTACTGTTTGTAACTTCATTTCATATTTGTTATTTTTTAATTTACAGTACGGATATATACATACTTTGTTCCTCTGTGACCACATATTTGGGAGGCCGAGGCATAGGAGTTTCATCCAATCTAATGTGAATGTTATCCATCACATTCACCCAAACTACTTCACCTGATTTATCTATATGTACTTATTTGGCTTGGTAAGACAGTCCTAATTATATAATTGTTACATGTGGAATTTATTCACTCTATTTTTCATTACTTATTGTTCATTGATTAATTGGATATACCTCCATTACTCCAATGTAATCCTTAGTTGTTTTTGTCACAGATGTATGCAATAATATTCTATCCTTGGAACTGTTATTTTAAATTATATCTCGAATTTCATAATATATGACATGTATTTTGTTTCTCACTTTCAGTAGACCACATATGTACCAGAACTCCTGATGAAGCTCAAAAAAGAGCGAAACATGTTGAGTGGTATTGATTAAGTGGTTATTTTTGCTAATAATTTTGTTAAAGCCAACTATGGTTATTGTGAAACGTGTTCTTAATGAATGAACTTTTTGCTACTTTTTACCAAATAAACAAATGTTTTTATACGGATAGACTTTGCACACATATTTCTTTACTCTAACCATTTATAGATCCACGCACCTTAAAAGTCCCTGAGGTACTGACAGGTGTTAATTCTGGGCACTGTGATGGACACCGATTGGCACTATGGTGAGCACTGGCAGGGGGTTATGATGGGGCACTTCCTGGGTACCGATTGGCAGCTTATGGGTACATGTGATGGGGGCTGTGCTGATTATCAGCACAGCCCCCCCCCCCCCGAAAGGAAGGGAGAGCCGCCGTTCGGCTCTCCCAGTCATCGCGAAACGTGGAATGCAGTTTACCGCCATTCCTGGTTCTCACGATGATCAGCTGTGATTGGTCACAGCTGATCACGTGATAAGAAGCCTCTGTCAGAGGCTTCTTATCACGATTGGAGATGCGGCGTGTCAGACTGACACATCGCGATCGCAGAGCTGTGCCCCGGCATGTTATCCTGCAGGATGTCATATGACGCCCAGTCAGGATAACAGAACCACTTCCCGGCCGTCATTCTGTTATAGGCTGGGCGGGAAGTGGTTAAACCATTGCCTATGGAAAGTTTTGGGCACCAAAATTTTATTGCCATTTTATGGGCAAAATTAAATTATTGGTTTGAAATGTTTGGTATCTATTTACCTGCTTAAACTGTGTCTGGTCCTCTGTCCTCCTCCCCCCCTCCCCACTCGCCGACTCTGTCTCTCCTCTGCCCCTGATGTCAGCGGGACGGCTCGGCTCCGCCCACTGCAGCTGTGAGCGGAGGAGGAGGAGAGGAATCAGCTGTGCACCTGGAGCGGCGCTTATATCAGTACAGATCGGCGGATGTTTTACAGAACAAAGGCACAGGGACACATCTTATTAAGGTACAGAGGGGAGAAGATGATTTTTTAGAAGTGGGTTAACAACCACTTTAACTCCTGTTACATGCTGCTGTGAGGTTTAGACCATCGGAAGATGGAATATATTCGTTTTGTTCTTGGGCTTAGATACATTTTAGGGCGCCTACAAACAACATTCAACTAATTAGGCCATTTACAGTCAGCGTAAAAAATGTTTGTGTTTGTAGGCCTTATGGCTGACCCTCTATGTGATTTTCCAGGCCAATCGTCATCCTGTTACCCAATCACTTGCAATACTTACTCTCTCTACAAACACTTCGAACCTGCATGTTTCTATAACAATCATTCATAAAACTATAATTTGGCAGAGGTGTGTGTTAATGTAATAAAACCCCTGCTTGTGTGTATAGATTGTAATTATCTATATATAAGTGGGCAGACTTATACTGGCCATACATTATATGAAAAATTGGCCGAACCCATTTTTAAAAAACAAACTTTCGGCCGTGAGCGCAAACGATAGTGCCATCATGTGAAGACCGATAAATCGTTCAGTGGACATAAATGAATGCAATTTTTGTTTGCTTTTTTACATATACCTAGTGCAGACATTTTGGACGGGAAACACATTAACCTTTCAATTTATCGTTCATTAGAAAATTTCCAAACTTGTCCTTAGTTTTTTCGGCTCAAAAACATTCCAACGATTATCAATTTTCTGCCCATTAACTGGCCAAAAAAACTAAATGACCGAATTTCGGACGATTTTTCGTATAGTGTATGGCCAGCATTAGTTTGTGTCACTGATAACTGAAAGCATTAGAGTCTGCAGTAAGTGAATACATCAGAAACCATGGGACCTTGTCAATTAGGTCTCCTTTCAATCAAATGAGTTGTCATGTATGTCAATATATTTTACAGCACAAGCAAAATGCATAGACATAAGAAAATGTATTATATTTATCTGTTTGTTCTTGCCAATGCGTGACAAGGGAAAAAATGTACTGCATTCTGCATTTTTGTTAGCTGATCAGCAGTCAACTCTTTAAAAACTCTTATCTGAATAAATTGTTAGGGCGCCTTCATGTGAAGGGTAAACTTTTATGAAAGGGCCAGTTTAATACCTTTTAAAGTGAACCTTAAGTTTTAAACATTGTAAAGTACACATTTTAGCTAATCAAATGCATCAAATGCCTGCTCTTATATTTTATATTAGTCAGAAAAGCATCTTCTGAGCCCTTCTCCAATTTCGTTTTACTTTGTTACTGGGGCCAAGCTTTCCCTTAGTTGATGGCTAAGCTTCACCGACTGCTATCCTGCTGGCAGGGACAGACTGGATAATGGCATGGCAGTGGGTAAGGCTTACCCATGAAGTGAGGTTTCAGTAAGAAAATTAAAACGAAATTAAATGTTTCTGAGTAAAAAAGGTAATAGCAGGCATTTTGTAGTAGCCTTTCAAGTTGGCCATGCATTATACAATTTTATTTATATTCAACTATGTAGTGCAAGGGCCAATCTGATTGCACACATATGAAAAGTGTTTAGGTTTCAGTAAATCTAAAGAAGAATTGTACAAGAAAATTGTATAATGTATGGTCAACCAAAAGCGTAGGAAAGTTTGAGCTGTGGATGGAATGTGCAAACACCACCCAGCTCGACAAGAGTTGTTTTAAAAATCCACTGAACCTGGTGGAAAATATTGGACAACCAGTGACTGCATCAGATGGAGCCACTGTTCATCAGCTCCTCTGTATTTAGGCAGCTGTGGGTGCAAATAGCTCTAAGGAAGTAAGGATTTATAGATTTCTATTGAACACAATAGCAGCACAGTGGCTAAGTGGTTAGAACTTCCACCCAGAAGCACTGGGGTCATTGGTTTGAATCCCAACCATAGCACTACCTGCCTGGAGTTTGCATGTTCTCCCTTCTCCCTGTGCCTGCGTGGATTTCCTCTGGGTACTTCAGTTTCCTCCCACAGCTCAAAGACATGTTAGTAGGTTAACTGACTCCTGTGCAAATTGGCCCTAGTATGTGCAAATGGGAATTAGGGACCTTACATTGTAAGCAGGGAAAGTATAATAAATATGTAACGCGCTGTGTAAACTGATGGCGCTATATAAGTACCAGTAATAAATAGTTGGCAGTGGAGATTCCTGCACCCACACTGTTTTATGACTAGCTGGACACTTTTACATCAAAACTTCATTGAATAGAAGTATTCTATGTTCACTTTGTTTTCTGTCAAAACGATCTTAGTATAACTTCAGATAAGCTAGTGCCTCCCTGAAAACAAAAGTTGGAAAGAAATTTGCCCCTCTTAAGACACTGCTGGGACCCCACCACAATTTGACCCGAATCAGCTGATCAGAAAATGCTGCAAATTCATAAAATAGCTTCATTCCCTTATTTGCATACACATGGCAAGTCTGCATACTGCTTGCAGAGATTTTTTAAAGTACTGAAACCAAAAATGAACACTTTCTGGAATAACAACCTCTTTGAATGACCTAAAGACCAACTGTCACAAGCAATGCTTCAATTCGTTGTATTGCCTGTCTTTATCAGGTCACGTATAGCCAAGCTAAGACTTGGTAATTACCACTCCTTTCTGACCTATCATCCCAAATCCTGTTCATCTAGTAAATAATATGCATTAACCCTCTAAGTATGAAACTGAGTCTCCTGTCATAATCTGTGTTCTTCAAGCCTAATGAGTGGAATCATGAGCAGAACCATTTAAAGGTTATGCTACAAATGAATGAGTCACTGCATGCAGTATTCATGGGCTGTACAGACATACTCTGCAAATAAATTATGAAGCATGGGGGCTGGAGATGTGTGCATGTGTATGAGTACATGTGTGCATTACCACTTCCATCAGAGAAGCAGATAAAAGCATGGCTTAGTCAAGTGTGGTTTCATTAACCTTGCTCCTGTTCATTTGATGAAACCCCAAGGGACACATCTGTGACATTCTCTGGGTTCAAATGAGTGATGGCATCCGAGATCCTGTCCAGGGAGATGAGTGCTTCTGCAGCATACAAATGGCCCAGAAACCTGCAGAAACAAAAGAAGAGCTTAAAGTGGACCAATTAAAATATATATATACACACACACACACATACCATGAATTAATAGGGTACATCAGCATTGCAAAATCACACTGTTTTTATGTAGCTCTGTTTTGCCATCGAAAAAAAACAAAAAAGGTAAAAAGGTTTCATATATAACCATCATTATAGACACTAAACTCTGTTATACCTGATCAGACAGACCTTGTGTTGTAGACTCACAGCCACATCAGAGACACTGGTTTGTGTTAAGTAAGACACAGTAAGGTGAAGTTCACACATTACAATGTGTTTTGAGCACGTTCAGGAAGCATTTGTAAATTGCTGTCTAAAACGTACAGCTTAGTTCACCTTTTGCACCATGTTACCCCCATCCCTCATTCCCGTAGGGGCTTTCAGATGCTGAGCTGGAGGAAGTGTTTGCAGCAGGAGCCTGATACACTGATAGTGGGTGCAATACTTTGCAGCCTCCAATTAAAAAAAAAAAAATAAATAAATGCACATTTTTTTTTTTCCCAGCAAAAATGTATTTCATCTTGTTTAAAAGGTGAATTTAGCCTTTAAGTTTTTTGGACGAAAATTCATTTAAAGGAAAAGCTTCCTTAACACCTTAAAAAGATGAGTTTGGGTCATGTTGCCATAAATGCTCATTAGGACATTTGGCAAACTTTACAAGTTGTCAATGTCTGGCTAAAGTTGCTAGCAAGATCACAAAAAATGTAACATAAAAAAGCGATGGCAGAAAAACACTGAATAGTCCATCAAGTCTGCCCTTATTTTTTACTGGGGGGGGGATTTGTTAACTTCTTTGTCCGAGTATAGATGTAGGTTTGTCCCAAGCTTGTTTGAAGCCATTTACCGTTGACTGTCTCACTAACTCTGCTGGAAGCTTATTTCAAGCATTAACTACCCTTTCAGTAAAATAATACATTCTAAGATTAGTTTTGAACGTCCCTCCAGTCAGTTTGAGGTCGTGTCCCCGTGTTCTCGATTTTGGTTTCATATTAAAAAAAAAAAAAACTGCCTTCCTGAACCTCATTCACCCCCCTAGTGTATTTAAAGGTTTTAATCACGTCTCCCCTCTCCCGTCTCTCCTCCAGACTGTACATAAGTTCTTGAAGTCGTTCGATAGGTTTTATCCCACAAACCTTTCACCATTTTTGTTACCCATCTCTGGACTCGTTCTATCTTATCAATATCTTTTTGAAAGTGAGGTCTCCAGAACTGAACACCATATTCTAACTAAGGCCTCACTAAAGATCTATATAGGGGAATCAGAACCTCCTTCCTTCTGCTGGTGATGCATCCTAGAATTCTATTCACCCACTGCCTGGTCACGCTATTTGCTCATTTTGCAATCATCTGAACTAAGTACCCCCAAATCTGTTTCTTCTGCAGTGCTGACCAACACTGTACCCCCAATGTTGTACTCTCTCACGGGATTCTTTTTCCCTAGGTGCATTATTTTACATTTAGAAATATTGAACTGCAGTCTCCACTGTTTTGACCAAACACACACAAATATTAAAAGGGACTATAGTTCCACTTGAAATTATATATGGTTTCTGGCTATAATACCCATGAGTGACACAACACAGGTAATTCCTGTTCCCACAACCTAAAACCAGCATTGCCGGGTTCTGAAATGTAACAATGTGCTGACCTTTAACCCATTCAGGGTCACAGGGGTCAGATAGCTCTCATTTCTTCTAAATTTTTGGAATTCTTGTATAGAAGGTACTGACATCAGTGGAGAGAAATTGAATTCTTATACACAACTGGTTATGGTGAATTTCACTATATATATATATATATATACATATATACACACACACACACACACACACACATATACAGAGCTATGTTCAGCATTTAGACATCTGAGTGTAAAATTTTCAAAAACCTATCAGTTTCCTAAGGCTAGGGTGACACACATGCAGGTTGCGGTTGATGCGTGTTTCCAACGCGTTTTTTGACACGCGGTTTTCATTTTTGGGAAACCGCACCAGAAACATGAAAAACGCAAGCACTGTGTTTCTGATGCATTTCCACTGTGTTTAAATTGAAGCCTATTGAACCAAAAAACCCAACCTGCAGCATGTCCCTGGCCCTTTCCAAATGACCCACTGGTTGAAAATGCACAGATATGAACGTGACCCATAAGAAATCATGTTAAATGGACTGTAGTGTGTTTCTGCAAAACTGAAAATGTACTGCAAAATGCATAGGTGTGAAATAACTATCCAACAGTTTTAAGACCACTCACCTCTGGCTCTTCCCCCTCCCATTCCGTAGCCCTCTCCCTGCCTTCAGATAGGTTGAAATTAGGCCATTTTTCAATCTGTCTTTGGGCAGGCTGGTTGTACTTCGATTGACTTCTGTACAACCAGCCTGTCTTTTTTTTGTGCAATCATTGCCGGCGGCTATAGCTGCCAGCGGTGATCAATGTATTCTGAAGGCTGGGAAACATCCCGCTTTCAGAATACAACAGCACCCGTGGTTAAAGGAAAGAAAACAATTGTTTAATGTATGTTTTCTGTTTAACTATCCATGTTTAATTACCACTGCTGTGCATGTATTTTCTTCCTCAGAGATGGTCTAAACTATCATCTGCTAAAACTTTGTGCATTAGTACTGCTTGGACCTTAAGGAAGGAGGTACACCCCAAAAGCTTGCCCTGAAAATCTGGATGTTATTGCAAATTAGGGGGTCGACCGATATAATTTTTTCAGGGCCGATACCGATTTTTCAGCTGCCTTTCAGGCCGATATCAGTTGCCAATATGCTGTAGATTTAAAGTTTTTATTTTAACACTGTCTTTTTAATTATTTATTTTAATCACTTTTATTGCTGTCACAAGGAATGTAAACATCCCTTGTGACAGTAATAGACAGTGACAGGTACTCTTTATGGAGGGATCTAGGGTCTAATTATCCCGGTTCACACTTGTGCGATGCGGGAACCCTGCAAATCCACTGCTGGTTCCCGCATCGCACCTGACTTGCAAGGCAGTTCACACTGCCATATACGAACTGCTGGGAGTATCAATACAATGTTAACCACTTAAGGACCGAGCCTCTTTTTGAGATTTGTTGTTTACAAGTTAAAAACAGTTTTCTTTGCTAGAAAATTACTTAGAACCCCCAAAACACACATTTTATAACACCCTAGAGAATAAAATGGCGGTCGTTGCAATACTTTCTATCACACCATATTTGCGCAGCGGTCTTACAAGCGCACTTTTTTTTGGGAAATACACTTTTTTTAATTAAAAAATAAGACAACAATAAAGTTAGCCCAATATTTTTTTTGCTCTCGCTCTACCAATCTCGTGATACCTCACGTGTGGTTTGAACACAGTTTCCATATGCGGGTGCTACTCACGTATGCGTTCGCTTCTGCACACGAGCTCGGCGGGATTTATTTATTTTACCTTTTATTTTTACACTGTTCTTTTGTAAAAATGTAAACATCCCTTGTAATAAATAAAAAAGCATGACAGGACCTCTTCAATATGAGATCTAGGGTCAAAAAGACCTCAGATCTCATATTTACCCTAAAATGCAATAGGAAAAAAAAAAAAATGGCTCTTTAAGAGCTATGGGCGGAAGCGACGTTTTGACGTTGCTTCCGCCCTGCAATGTTATGGAGATGGTGGCCATCTTCCCCTCACTCGTGTCCATGTCAAGCAAGGGGAAACTTTCGATCGCCTCTGCCAATGCCGATGGCTCCAGTAAGCAACGGAGAGCACCGGAGCGCAGTGGGAGGGGCCCTTTCCCGCCGCCGATAAAAGGGATCTCACGGCGAATCCGCCGCAGAGACCACTCTTATCAGAAAGCGGACCACCGGCTGAAGAAGGGGATACCGGGGTTATGGCAGCTAGTTGCTGCCATAACGATATTCCTCTTCAAACTTAGGATGTATATCGGCGGTCCTTAAGTGGTTAATGACACCCCCATTTCAGTTCGCATATCGCACTGCGAACCAGAAAAGAGTCCTGTGGGAGTTTGGTCCAAATGCGATTCAAATTCAGCCATACTATCTATATGTCTGAAATCGCATCGCTCGGACATCGCATGTGATTTGCACTGCGGTGCGAATCACATGCGATCTCGCACCACGCACTGGTGTGAACCAAGCCCCTCCTCTGCACTTGAAAGTATTCACAATGCCAAAATCTGCGTGTTTGATTACTTTCTATTTTTTAAAACTGGCGCCTTTAGGATGCCAGTAATCCTGTAGTGATGTCATGACATAGCTTGCTGGTTACTAGATCCGAGACCCAAACAAAGCTGATTCTGGCTTTGTTCAGGTCTTCGGACAGCCGGCTGGTCGCTTGGGCCTCCCGGTGGGATGTCTCCTACCGCTACTTGTAATAACAGCCAAGCAGCTGCTGAGCCGCATTGGTTGTTATTACAAGAAAGCTGATCGTCCACTCTAAAGTATGGTACCGTGGTGATGCCTGCAGCTGCAGGCATCTCCCGGTTCAACCCCTTGAAGCAATATCAGCAAGTTTGTGACCGATACCAATTCTTCCAAAAAAGTGAATATCCGCCTCCGAGATAAATCGGTCGACCCCTATTGCAAATTAAAAAAAAGTATCACGGACAGTGCTTAATTGTTTTTGTTGCAAGTGCACTAATACGGCTACAATCACCTCAAGCAGGAATTTATCAGCACTGAAGACGAGGGAAAAGATGTCTGGTTATTTTTCTGTTAAGTAATCCTATTGGAGAATGTAATCCTTATGGCGCGAGACTCCTTTAAATTTTAATAGATATTCAAACACACAGAGCTCATGAAAAATCAGCAAGCCACTCGAGAACAAGGTCTGCAGCCTGGAAGCAACGCTGTATTTATGTTCATTTTGATGTGACACAAAGCAAACACTTTGCTAAGTGCCTTTTTGAACTAAGCCACTAAACACATTAACAATCTCATAAGCAAGTGCTAAAGAGTCCTTGGCACATTTCGAAATGCACACCAAGCATTCCTTTAGGAGCTTGTGTGAGCAATGCCATTACTTGGGCAATCGCACAAAGATCAGGCAACCTGACAGATCTCTCCAGCGGAGGATGGGTAAAGTTGCCGCATGTTAAGTCATCCTGGACGATTAACAGATGTGGATGCTCAACATGTTAAAAAGTTAGCAGCAAACACATGCCAATTACTAGCGGGTTAAACACAAAATAAAATTACACAATAAAAAAGGCACAATTTTCTTTAGACCCCTTTCACACTGGGGTGCTTTGCAGGCGCTACAGCGCTAGAAATAGCGCCTGCAAAGCGCCCTGCAAGAGTCGCTCCTCACACTCCAGTGTGAAAGCCTGAGGGCTTTCACACTGGAGCGGTGAGCTGGCAGGACGGTGAAAAAAGTCCTGCTAGCAGCATCTTTGGAGCAGTGAAGGAGCGATGTGTATACCGCTCCCGCCCATTGAAATGAATGGGGTAGCGCGGATATACCGCCGGCAAAGCGCTGTTGCAGCAGTGCTTTGAGGCGATTTTAACCCTCTCTCTGCCACTAGCAGGGCGGTTTTACCGCCGCTAAAACAACGGTAAAGCACCGCCGACTCCGCCCCCACCCCAGTGTGAAAGGGGCCTTATAGTTAGGGTCCTTTCCCATCAGTCCACGTGCAGAAATTATTATAAAACTGAATGTGACAGCAGTGTGGGAGGGGCATTCCATGATGAAATTACGCTAAACACACACAAACAGTTGTATTGTGTATTTATCATTCATTTCACTAGGACTGGTCAAAGCTTAAACTGTGCCATTTTGCCCCCACTAAAAAGTGTATAAGGGTTAGAACCTCTGGAACATTTTTACTGCTGTCTGTGTCCCCAGTGGGGAGATTTCCAGTCACAAGGACACGAAGAGACATCAATTCTTTAAAATTGGTAAACAGGCAGCAACACAACACTTTTTGAGTGTGGCAACATTACAAAGATCTGCCAGGTTTAAACGGCTGTCCTCAACCTCACAGATCCCTGCATCCATACAAGGTGTATGCAGGTGTCTCTCCTGCTGCACCATTGTATTTTGACAGGGGGGCACTCCCCCTCTGTCAGAATACACAGATCAGTGCACCAACCCTTGGGTGCACCGGTACACATGTACTGAAATTCGACTAATTCAAGATAAACACGTGTACAAGGCTTTACTCTTACTGGCTATATCTAAAATGTAAGGCCTAACTCCAGACATTTTTGTTTTGGATAGAGTGGAGAAGAGTTAAAGCTTGGGAGCTCAACCTATGGTGCTCCAGCTGTTGCAGGACTACAAGTTCCATGAGACATTGTAAGGCTGACAGTTACAAGTATGACTACCATAGGCAGAGGCATGGTGGGACTTGTAGTCCCGGCAACAGCTGAAGGGCTACAGGTTGAGCACCCATGAGTTAACTAAGTTCACCTTTTAAAAAAAAAAAAAAAAGCAGACTGTGTACAGTGTCAGGCTCCTGCAAAATCTCTTATTATACTGTATTTATCGGCATATAACGCACTCCAATTTAGGAGGGAATTTTAAGGAACAAAAAACTTTTAGGAGGGAAGTTGAAGGGAAAAAAAAACTTACATTTAAATGCCCATCAGTGCAGCTTTGTCAGTGCAGCCTTCGATCCTCTATCCCTGCCATCCTGGGCTTCAAAATCGCCGACCGCGATTTGAAAATGGCACCGCCGGCGCCGAAATACACAGAGCCGGTCCTCGGCTCTTCCCGGCGGCTCTCGTTCACTTTCGGCTCCACTCGTAGTCCTGAGCGGAGCTATCCGAACCTAGCCGAGTAGGTTCGGATAGCTCCGCTCGGGACTACGAGTGGAGCCGAAAGTGAACGAGAGCCGCCGAGAAGAGCCGAGGACCGGCTCTGTGTATTTTGGTTCCATTTTCAAATCGCGGTCGGCGATTTTGAAGATGTGACAGCTCGGTATCGCAGGGGATCGGCATATAACACACACCTGCGATTTTCCTCTGATTTTAAGGGGAAAAAAGTGCGTGTTATACGCCGATAAATACGGTAATTGTCTGCCTATACCTCTTCTATGGGCAGACAGTTACTAGAGGGCAGGAAGATCAATATACTACGTGAACGCTCATCAGCGTCCTCACAGTTCGTTCAGAACTACAAGCCATCTGCCAAGGTAGGAGAGAGTAGTTGTAGTTCATTCATTCACAGAACGCTGAGAATGAATGATGAGGCTGTGTGGGCATAGCAGGTGCAGGAAGAAGACCCCGACCAACCCCCCCCCCAAAAGCCACCCCCCCCCAAATGCCATAGCAGTGGGATCGGAGGGGTGCAGGCAGGTTCTCTTAGGGTAATACGTTACACACTAAATACGGGTGTAACATGTAACATTTTGCCAAAGGTGAATTTATCCTTGAAAATTTCAGCCAGGTTTGTATTTAGGTCTGTGACCCCCTTGTTGAGAACAGTATATTGTAGTCACCCTAGAGGGAGGAAAGGGTTGAGTTGAGTGTCTCTGTCGAATGTTCAAAAATGTTTTGCATGTAGGATTGGAAGAAGTGCGTTTTATGTTCACAACACAAACTGATTTTTGTCAGCCACACAAACATTTTAGAAGTTCTAACCCTCCCCACCCAACAAAAATTGTGTCACCATTGGAGATTTTCAGTCGCTTCCATTCTTGACAGCAAGTGAGGGTAAAACTCCCCAAATGGACACAGAAAGCAAATAAAACAGTCTGTTAACCTTCCCCATGCTACCAAAAATACATTAACAATTCAACTATCAGTGGGCTTTTAAAAATGGTTTTGGATGGATGTGGGATTTAATGTAAATGCTACAAGTCCTTATGAAAAAATAAAACAACGCCAAACTGGGTCCAGTAGCAATGCCAAACTAATGTGAATTGCTCAAATAACAAACAGCTTTTTTTTTCTTTTTTAAAGATCTCTCTCTTTATCTCTCCCTATCAAAAAAAAAAAAAAAAAACAGAAAAAATTGAACATTTGCATGCACATATATTATATCTTACGTGATTACTGTCAAAAAAAAGCAATACATTTTAAAAGGTTGGAAGCACATTTTGCTTGTGATGAAAAAAAACCTTTTCCATCAAAAATAAAATCTGGTGAAGGAACATCAGAAGCAAAACAAAAAACACAATTGGCTAGCTGGAGTGGGGCTTCTGACAAACAATCTCAGATCAGAAAGACTATGCAGGAGGTCTTGCCTTACTTGAAAGCATTTTTGGAATGTCTCATCCACTTTCTTCCTCCTCCCCTTCACATCATGGCCAAATTCACGAGTCTGACACAAGAGCCGTGAGGCCCGTTTTGGCTTCTAAGGCTTCAAAAAAAAGCAACACACTCACAAAACATGCGGACATTCTCTGTTTGATTGGGAATGTCTCTAGTGTTCTTCGAGAGCTATTCAGTGAATAGGGGCACAACAAAGTTCATGTAGCAGATGGCTTCTAGTAAAGACGGATGAGCCAATTTCTATGTCAAAGCTGGAAAAAAAATTAAATCTTGGGCTTTTGCGCAAAATAATCTTTCATCCAAGCACTATATATATATATATATATATATATATATAGTTTTGTATCATACTGATGTGAAACTTTAAAATGTTATTTACATAATTATGTGTAGAGTATATCTGGTTTAGTAACGGGCAAGAACACACATTCACTAAAAACAAACTTGCCATAATTGGAGCTAGTTTACTCCATAAACTAGAAATAACTAAGGTATTTCCCTTTTCAAGGATTTTGGCCTAATGCACCTTAACACACACAAAATAAAAAAAAATAAAAAAATTCAACAAAAAAAAAAAAAAAAAATCACACTTGCAATAACCATGGCTGCACATCTGTGCACTGTAGTATAGCTGGCCATAGAAGAGTAGAGTAAAAGAAAAAAAAACAAACATTCTTTTGATCTAACATTTGATTCTAGTGAATTTCAAAATTTTTCCAATTGTTGTCAACATTAATTTTTTTTTTTTTTTTTAAACAAATCAATTACTACTACTACTACTACCACCTCTACTGCTCATGAGCATTTTACTTAGTTTTTTTTTTCCCGAACAGATGAGCTACAAAACGATTAGAAAACAGTTTGTTCAAAAAAAATGTTTCCAACATGTTCATTTCCGATCATGAAGCGGAAATCGACTGCTGCAGTAAGCACGTGAACCATTAAACAAAAAATCATATTAGTCCACAAACTCGATTTTTTGTTTGATTTTCTATGCATGTATGGCCAGCTTATGCTATAGCGAAGGTGTGTTTGTTTTACTGTATTTGTGCATTGAGTTGCTATTAGGAACGAATGGGAATGCAGCACAATGCACATATAATATGTTTCTGCACATTGCAGCAATACTTAACATGTTTTTATTACGCATTAACTTGTGAATGAGTCCTTAAAAAAAAAAAAAAAGGGGATGTTTTAAAAATCAAAAGCCGTTATGTAATGACAGTTTCTAATTCACAAGAACACAATTTGTAGATTGTCTTTATTACACACCCTCACAAACTGTGCCTACACCTATCCACTTCCTTGGAAGTTTACCTTTTTTTCCCCTCTTGTTTTCCAGCTCCACTATATTGTAAATGATGATGAGAAGTCAGACACAGAAATGCCTTTACATACACTATATTGTCAAAAGTATTGGGATGCCTGCCTTTACACGCACATGAACTTTAATGGCATGCCAGTCTTAGTCCGTAGGGTTCAATATTGAGTTGGCCCCCCCCTTTGCAGCTATAACAGCTTCAACTATTCTGAGAAGGTTGTGCACAAAGTTTAGGAGTGCATCTATGGGAATGGTCGACCAGTCTTTCAGAAGCGCATTTGTGAGGTCAAGCATTGATGCTGGACGAGAAGGCCTGGCTCGCAGTTTCCGCTCAAATTCACCCCAAAGGTGTTCTATCGTGTTGAGGTCAGGACTCTGTGCAGGCTAGTCAAGTTCCTCCAAACCAAACTCGCTCATCCATGTCTTTATGGACTTTAATTTGTGCACTGGTCCAAATCATTTGGTGGAGGGGGAGGGGGGGGGTGAAGGTGTAAGGTTGGGCTTGGCCCCTTAGTTCCAGTGAAGGGAACGCTGAAGATGTCAGCATACCAAGACATTTTGGACAATTTCATTAGGGATGAGCTTCATCTTCGAATCGAACCCATGTTCGACTCGAACATCGTGTGCTCGGTTGTTCGCCAAATTACGAACGTTATCGGCCGTTTGCGACAAATTCGAGTTGCACGTCACGGCCCATAATTCACTGCGGCATCGCAGTGCATTGCTGGCTGATGATTGGCCAAGCATGCACTATGACCCGCATGCTTGGTCAATCACAGCGCCGTGTGTACAGAGAGCTGTAATTGGCCAAAGCCAGGGAGGCTTTGGCCAATTATGGCTCAGGGAGTTTAGTACACGCCCCACACTATATAAGGCCGCCTGCATGGCGTCCTTGTGTTGTGTGTTGTGGCGGAGAGAGAGATAGATAGACAGAGACAGAGACAGTGTCATTTGATTTAAGTTAGATAGAGTAGGCAGGTCGAGACACACAGACACACTGTATTCAGTTTAGCTAGATCCGTTCCTGTTATTCTCACGAATTTACTGACAGGCAGGCCGGTGTTTTTACAGTATTTCCAGTTAGTGTACTGTGTAACCCTGTACAGTTGCACCTACAGTATAGCTACCTGAAGCCAGGTGCTTGTGTGCTTCTTCTGATCCTATTAATAGCACAGGCAGGCTCTTGAAGTATTTCCAGTTAGTGCACCAGTGGCAGAATTACCGGGGTCGCAACAGTCGCAGTTGTGTCGGGGCCCGGGATTCTGCCACTGTGGGGGGGGGGGGGGGGGGGTGTCTTAGAACAGCTGATCTCACGGCTCCCCCTTCTCCCCCCTCCCTCTCCTGTGTGCTCCGCAGGCAGTCAAGTGTGAAGCTAAAGAGCTCACATTTCCCGCGGAGCACACAGGAGAGGGGAGGGGGGAGTAGGGGGAGCCGTGAGATCAGCTGTGTCTCCTCTCTCATCCTGTGCCAGAGAGGACGGACAAATAGAACATTAATGCCGCCGTTGTCTCTGTGCTATTGTTCTATGACACACGATCTCCGCTCAGAGCTGTGCTGTCCGGCACTGATGGAATCTAATAGCATTCACTGATGAGCACTGAGAGAAGGCACTGATGGGCACTGAGAGAAGGCACTGATGGGCACTGAGAGAAGGCACTGATGGGCACTGAGAGAAGGCACTGATGGGCACTGATAGAAGGCACTGATGGGCACTGATGAGCACTGATAGGAGGCACTGATAGGAGGCACTGATGAGCACTGATAAAGGGCACTGATGGGCACTGATAGGAGGCACTTATGGGCACTGATAGGAGGAACTGATAGGCCACACTGATGAGCACTGATAGGCAGCACTGATAGGTGGCATTGATAGGTGGTACTGATGGGCACTTACGAATACTGATAGGCAGAACTCAGGCAGTATTGATGGGCTTTGATGGGCAGAATTGAAGAGTACTGATAGGTGGCACTGATGGACGCTGTTAGGCGGCATTAATGAGCACTGATAGGTGGTACTGATAGGCAGAATTGATGGGCACTAATAGGCGGCATTAATAAGCACTGATAGGTAACACTTGTAGGTGGAAGTGATGGGCACTGATAGGCAGCACTGATGGGCACTGATAGATGGCACTGATGATTGGGGCACTGCTTATCAGTGTAAACAATTTACTGACATTCTTGATCGTTAACGGCAGTCCTTTCCTAACACAGACATAGCATGTGAGGAAAGGGCTGCGGATAACTGGCAAGTCTGTTTACATGTGATCAGCTGATCGCATGGTAAAGGGCCGATGTGATTGCGCTGGATGCATGTCCCAGGGGTCATGCAGGAAGCACGGTTTTGGGAGGATGTCCATTGACACTCTCCCAAAATTGGAAGCCCGGGGCTCGGATGGAAGGGGGGCCCATCATGGTTTCTTGCACCGGGGCCCTGAAGGTTCTAGTTACGCCTCTGAAGTGTACTGTGTACCCTGCACCTAAAGTATAGCTACCTGAAGACAAGTGCAGGTGTTCTCATACTAATAATACTACAGGCAGGCAGTTGATTCTCCTAGCTGCAGTATGATCGGTATATATATACATCCCAGTTTTGTGCAGCTACATCTCACTGCAGGCCATTAGTATGTCTGGAAGGCCAACAAGGAGAGGCAGACAGTCACAAGCCAATAAAAGAGGGCAAGCAGGCTCTGTGTCTAGAGGCAACAGTACTGGTCGTGGGCACGGTGCATCCTCATCAGCACGTGGCCGTGGGACACGCTTGGCCTTTTTTTCGGCAGCTGACCACGTTGAGCCACAACATGCCAAAGACTTGGTAGAGTGGATGACCAAGCCGTCCTCATCCTCCTCATCCTCTCTCACCCAGGCTCAGGGTACTTTGTCCGGCAAAGATGCTGCCAACGCGGCCTCTTCCCTCGGCTCAATGGCATCAGTCACTCCTTCCCTAGCCCCACCATGTCCTCCTGAGGAGTCCCCCCAACTGTTTGACCACAGTGTTGGGTGCATGCTCCAGGAGGTTCCCCAGTGTTTTGAAGGCTCCGATGATGGTACTCAGCTAGAGGAAGGCAGTAACGTGAGCCCAGAGGGGGTGCCCAAGAAGGACAACAATCTGGCAGTCATGTTCCCCCTGCTGCAGCATACTGCCAGGTTTGCTCCAGTGATGAGGAGGGAGGGGATGATGAGGTCACTGACTCCACGTGGGTGCCAGATAGGAGAGAGGAGGAGGAGGCACATCACCAACGAGGCAGGATGCCCTCCAGGGGCCATCTTAAGGGCAGCACACTGACTGCATCACACCGCAGAGCTCCGCATGTGCAGGGCACTGCTGTCTCTGCGCATTATTCCAGAAGTTCTTTGGTGTGGGCCTTTTTTGAAATGAGTGCATCGGATCGCACCGCTATTTGCAACATATGTCTCAAGCGTACCTCGTGTGGCCAAAACATCTCCCGCTTGGGCACCACATGCTTGACCAGACATATGTTGACCTGCCATGCAGTTTGTTGGCAAGCGTACCTAAAAGACCCACACCAAAGAACAAAGAGGACCTCTCCTTGCTCCTCCTCAGCTGGGATCTCCAACCCTACTATACCTTCAGTCCTCTCTGAGACCTGCACTGAGAGGAATAAAGGTGTAGAATTAGGTGTGTCACAGCCAAGTACTTGCGGGCAATCTGCCATCGGTACACCAACGTCAGATTGTACCAGGCAAATTTCCCTGCCCCAGCTGCTGCACCGCAGAAAGAAGTTCACTCCCAGCCATCCACATGCACAGCGGTTGAATACCAGCTTGGCAAAATTGCTAGCACTTCAACTGCTACCTTTTCAGTTGGTAGACTCTGCCCCCTTCCGTGAGTTTGTGGAATGTGCGGTTCCTCAGTGGCAGGTACCCAAATGCCACTTTTTCTCATGGAAGTCTATTCCGGCGCTCTACCGGCATTTGGAAGGCAATGTCTTGACCTCGCTGCACAGGGCGGCAGGCTCAGAGGTGGTTGACGCCACGCCAGCTTAAGCCAGGAATGGTGGTTTGCGACAAAGGCACCAACCTGCTCTCCACCCTCCGACAGGGACAACTGACCCATGTGCCCTGTTTGGCGCACGTCCTTAACTTGGTGGTGCAGCGGTTCTTGGGCAGGTACCCAGGCTTACAGGATGTCCTGAGGCAGGCCAGGAAAGTCTGTGTGCATTTCCGCCGGTCGTATAACGCCAGTACTCGGCTTGTTGACCTCCAAAAGGAATTTAACCTGCCCAAGAACTGCCTAATCTGTGACATTCCCACCAGGTGGAACTCAACGTTGGCCATGCTGCAGCGGCTGCACACGCAGCAGAGGGCCATCAATGAGTACCTGTGTGACTATGGCACCAGTACAGGGTCAGGGGAGCTTGTTTTTTTTTTCCCCATGCTAGTGGGCCATGATCAGGGATGCATGTCACCATTTGAGGAGGCCATGAGGATGGTGAGCATGACAGTGCATGCATCAGTGACACTGTCCCCCTTGTCAACCTGTTGGAGCACATGCTGCGTGGAATAATGGACAGGGCACTTGAGACAGAACAGAGGCAGGAAGAGGAGGACTTCCTTAGCTCTCAAGGCCCCCTTTATCCAGACAGTGTTCCTGCGTGCCCTCCAATCACACAGGAAGAGGATGAGGAGGAAGAGGAGGAGGAAGAGGAGGATTGAGTCAGCATGGAGATGGAGCCTGGCACGTCGTCCTTAGTGACCCAGAGGACTCCGGACGAATGCATCAGCAAACCTATGCTGCATGGCCTCCCTGATCCTGCAAAGCCTGCAGAAGGATCCTCGTATTTGTGGTATCAAGGAGAGGGATCGTTACTGGCTGACAACCCTCCTTGATCCACGTTACAAGGGTAAGGTTGCGGACCTTATCTTGCCGTCGCAGAGGGAGCAGAGGATGAAAAATCTTCGGGAGGCCTTGCAGAAAGGTCTGTGCAACAATTTCCCAGAGACTGAGAAGTTACAAACTCCTGTTCCTGGACAACGTTTTGCTGAGGCTTCGGTCAAAGAAGGAGCGTTGGAGAAGGTGGCCGTCTGACTAATGCGTTCAGACAATTTTTTAGTCCGCAGCTCCAAGATATGATCGGTTCCAGCAAACCGTCGCCAGCGTGTTTTACATGGTGCAGGAATACCTAGGGGCAAGATCTGACTTGGACATCTTTCCCACCGAAAATCCTCTGGGTTACTGGGTCTTGAGGATGGATCACTAGCCAGAGCTTGCACAGTATGCAATTAAGCTACTGGCCTGTCCTGCATCCAACGTTCTTTCGGAACGCACATTCAGTGCTGCTGGAGGCTTTATAACCGATCACAGGGTGCGCCTGTCCACCGACTCGGTCGATCGACTGACCTTCATAAAAATGAATTAGTCTTATCACCACCAGATACCAAGCACCTGATGCTGATGTAACCGAATAATTTTTTTTGAAATGTCAGATTCCTTCAAGACTCCCTATGCTGATGCTGAGTGACTATCCTCTTCCTCCTCAATGATCATGCTGATAGCTTGTAAGAATATTTTTGGTTCTGGGCGCCGCCACCAGTGGCTAAGGCCCAAATTTTCTGCCCCAGTTTAACAGGGGCGTGTAATTCCAATTTTTTATGCAAAACTTTGCAGCAGGGCTCATTCCTGCGGTCCAGCTAGAGTATCTGTGAGGGGTTGCAGTGTTGTGGCACCCGCACCAGTGCCTAAGTCCCAATTTTTCAGCCCCTGTTTAACAGGGGTTTGTAATTACAATTTTTGATGCAATACTTTGCAGCAGGGCTCGTTCCTGCACTCCAACTAGAGTATTTGTGAGGGGTTGCAGTGTTGTGGAACCAGTGCCTAAGGCCCAATTTTTCTGCCCCTGTTCAACAGGGACATGTAATTACAATTCTTGATCTAATATTTCACAGGTGGGCCCATTCCAGCGCCCACCAAGAGTAACTGTGAGGACTTACAGTGTTGTGGCACCACCATCACCAAAGGCCTAATTTTTCTGACCCTGTTCAACATGTAATTACAATTCTTGATCTAATATTCCACAGCAGGGCCCTGTGAGGGATTACAGTGTTGTGGCAACACCTAAGGCCCCAATTTCTGCAGAGTATATAGGGTAGGCCCCTACTTTCAAAAATCCAACTTACAAACGACTCCTACTTGCAAACTGAAGGAGACAACAGGAAGTGAGATGAAATCTACCCCTAGGAAGGGAAATGCTCTCCTGTAAGAGTTAATATGGGAAAAAACCTTGCTCCTTTCCACTGATGCTTTATCACCAATCCTTGTTTCACTAAAAACCCCAAATTTTCAAAAAACATTTGTCATTGGGACAGAAAGTGAGGTGAAATCTTCTGAAGAGGAGCACAGACAGCAAAACAAATGTCACAGGGGTGATAACCCTTCCCTGTGTTTTCCAAAAAGCTTAAAATAGATTTTTTGGCTGGAGCTAAACACTTTTAAAATGTACCAGTTCAAAATAACAGATTCTACTTAACAACAAACCTACAGTCCCTGTCTGGTTTGCACCGCCTGTATACTGCTGTTCAGAGGGCCTGGGGCCCACGCCTTTCCTTTTTTTAATTTGGGTGCGGGGGTTCCCTTAATATCCATACAAGACCCAAAGGGCCTGGTAATGGACAGGGGGGGGGGGGTACCCATGCCATTTGTCTCACTGATTTTCATCCATATTACCAGGACCCGACATGACATTAAATCCGTAAGCAGTTTTAAATGACTTTTATTCCTTTAAAAATGTCATTTTGTACAGGGACTGTTCTAAGCACAGGAAACGTGCCATTTTACAGGCATGCTAGTAAAATAGACACCCCACAGGTACGATATTTAACGGAATATTTAACTTTTTTTTTTCACTTTAAGCATCATTAAAATCACTGCTCCCGAAAAAATGGCCGTTTTTAAAACTTTTTTTTGCATTGATACATGTCCCCTGGGGCAGGACCTGGGTCCCTAAATCCTTTTTAGGACAATACCATGCAAATTAGCCTTTAAAATTAGCACTTTTGATTTCAAACGTTCGAGTCCCATAGACTTCCATGGGGTTCTAACGTTTGTGCAAAGTTTCGGTACGTTCGCAGGTTCTGGTGCGAACTGAACCGGGAGGTGTTCGGCTCATCCCTAAATTTCATGCTCCCAACTTTGCGGGAACAGTTTGGGGATGGCCCCCTTCCTGTTTCAACATGACTGTGTACCAGTGCACCGGTCCTGTAGAATAATAGATGCATATCTGCAGCGTGAGATCTAAGGTACTGCTGCCTCCAACTGTTAAGTTTCAGGAAATTGAGATATGGTGATGTCACTATTACTACTAATCGAGGGCATGCAGTGCAGGATCACCAGTTTTCTGCATGTTTCTTGCTCCTTCCCCCCTTTTTTTCCCTGATACTGCCATTTGCTTATAATACTTGTTATAGAATAGTTCTTGTGACTCTACACAATACTTCTTTCATGTAGAAATTTGCTTTCAACCAAAATGCACAGCATGCTGGAAAATGTATTTAGCATGCCGATCCATGTATTATAATGTAGGATCATTACAATTAAAGTAAAGTAGTCAGGAAGAACTTAAAAGCAACAATTTTGTGGCATTGGACCGAAAAGGAGCCGGTTTGTGGCCACATTTTATGTTGCAACGTTCTGCTCATAAGCAGTATCTCATTATTCCACGTGATCAACCATGTCCATAAACAAAAAACTATTTTGAGCGAGCAAGAAAAATAATCCACATGAAGGCCATCAAAAAAAGCAGGAAAAATTGCAAGTGCCAGCATGCAAGAGCGTTTATCAAGTCTGTTATAGCACATGAAACAGATCAGTCACTGTAGCAAAATCACCATAGCAGCAATTAACAATTAATACATATTTTACAACCCTTGTCCTGTAAGGAAGGAACCAATTGCTACAAAGCAGTCACTGTGGGATGGCTATTAAACAGAAGTGAGGAAATTACCAGTTATGGTTCAGCAATTCACACTTAAGGGTCACTTTTGGTCAGGACTCTGACCCCCTGATCCTTTTAACTCTTTCCTCAGCTAAATTCTTTGTCTGCTTTTGCAAGAGACTAACCAATTCCTTTACTTGGGATTACATTGACCTGCTCTGCATATAAACACATTAAGAAAAACTGCAACACAGCAATTGCTTCCAACGCAGATGATTTCTTTACAAAAAAAAAAAAAAAAGAAGAAACCATCAAGTAGAAAATTCCAAAGCCAGAAAGTAATTGTTTAACTGACTGGGATAGCCAGAAGGGAAATCCAAGCATTTTAAAACATACTACTGTCTGAATGATGTAAGGAATACATCACTGGCGTAACTGAAAGAAGATGTAATCAAGTTTTGTCAGAGTCTTTGTAGATATGGGCTGGAAGGCATCCTAAATGCATCTTTTAAAATGCTACCCAAACGATCAAAACACACAAAAATCAATGGGTTGCATTTGGACCAAAATTTGTATGTTTACCACCCACGACAAAGGTCCTTGTGTCTGTGTTAAAGCAGCCCACCAACCCACCTTCCCAATAAGCAATATAGGCCACATTGAATTATATTGCTGTTTTTTATTTTTCAATATGTTGCTGCACTTGATTCCCAGGCTCGCTTGGTTCCAAGCCATTACCAACCCAGACCAGAGCAAAGGGGAGTAAGCAATAAGCACATTTAAGGCTTTTTCTTTTAAGGGTCATTCTTTTAATCTGACTATATCTTATAAATCTGTATTGAAATGTTTAGTATACTGTCAATGAAAAGGAATTTACACTATTTTAAGTTTCAGCCTATTCTCACGTCTGACTGATGACTCATCTGTCTAACAGTCTGAACTGAAGATGACTACAAGGAATCACATGCTAGGACAGTTTCAAGGTGGTGCACTTTGCACTTTTCTTCCAGGGCGCCCCTGATAACTTTTAGCATTTCTCTAATGGGATATACTAACACAGGGCTTAATAAATTTGCTTTGAATCTAGGAGCCAGCTAAAAAAAGTTAGGAGCCAGTTTTTTTTTTAAACTAACAAATCTTATGTGTGGAGCATGCAACATATTCCTGAAAGTGAACTTATCCATTTTTTTTTTCTAATTCCTTTATTTTCCAAAAGTTGCAGTTTACAGTCAAACAGAAGAATGAAGAAACGAAGCATAAAACAACAATGAAAAGCTCTAAATTAGGTTTGCATGCCGACAGGCCTAGCAGAAGACGGTATGAATGGCCATGTACATCATGTCAAATAGAATACCCACTAATTCGGGGTACTTTGTCTCAGTAAGTGGGCTTAGCACTATATGACCATATAGTGTGACCAAACCCCCCGTATTTTTTTATTATGTTCAGGTGTTTTTGACTAGCCTTGCAGGAAATGTCATTCTTGTATGTGTGCTCTGTAAAATATTTTGTACTGTTTGTAGGTCTTATAGCAGCACCATCTTGAATTTAAACGCATTGTAGGGTGTGCCCCCCAAATATGTACTTGTATATTCAAATATGAAAATGGTCCGCAGTTTACAAAGCATGTAGGGCAGATAGAGTAGCGACATGAGTGACCCAGAACATAAACTTGCGAGCTTAAAACTGTGCAACTATATTTTAACAAAATAATGCAATATACCGGGAATGGGGCCTCCCAGTGGCCAGCTGGACCAGAACAGGGATAATGAGACTGAGATAGTGTATAACAGGATACTCAAAAATCTGAAAGAAAACTGAGTATTGAGACAAACATACGGGGAGGGGAGTAGATGGGAGAGGAAGGAGGAAAAAGGATAGGTAGGAAGCGGTCAGGAAGAGTACAAATAGGAGATCAAGCATCCCTTGTGCAGTAGAAAAGAGCTTATATTAAGAAAGGTAAAACCGCTAACCCAGGGAATGAGACTAAGTTCAGGAGGTCAGCCAAGTTGCAAGACCCCCCCGAAGATGGGCATCAGTGTATAAAAAATGTTGCCAAGGTCTCCAGGTGTCACAGAAGATCTTTTCCTGGTTATGCAAGGTAGCTGTGAAGTCCTCCATGTCCCCAAGTTCATTGACTTTGGAAAACCACAAGGATTTTGGACGGTGGGTTCTCAGATCTCCAACATAAGAGGATGCATACCTTAGCCGCATGCAATAACTGAATTGTGAGGGAAGCCTTATATTTCTTAATAGGACGTTCCGAGAGATGCAACAGACATGACGCAGGTTTCCCCTCCAGGTCGACATTAGTCAGGTGCTTGACAGTACCAATCACCTCCTGACAAAAAGGCCTACGTTTGGGACAGTCCCGAAAGATATAAAGCATCGTTCCCTCCGCATTGCAACATCGCCAACATGTATTAGGGACCTGAGGAAAAAAGCGGAAAGCGGTGCAGGGTACCCTCACCAACAGGTCAAGATCTTGTAACCGGTCTCTTGAATTCTAGTGACCATGGAAGACTTCAGGGCAAAATGGAGAATTTTCTCCTTCTGCAAGTAAGTGAATTGGGTTTCAAGGTCCGAATCCCATTTGGAAAGGAACCTAGGAACATACCCTTTCGGATCAGAGAAGCGTAAATCAACAAAAGACAAGGACGGGTCGGTTCCTTCCTATGACAGATATGTTCCAGTTCTATAAGCTGGCGAAGTATACCCGGTGAGTGCGAACACCGATAAAGAAAATTGCGCATCTGAAGACTACTCCAGGATCTCTAGATGGGGGTCTGTAGCTGTCGCACAGGCAGGAGAGCTGACCATCAGGCCCCCAAAAATATATTTAAAAAAAAAAAAAAAAATCACAAAGATGAAGGCGGACATTTAAAGCCAGATGCTGAAAGTGAGGGTTCTGGAGGCCCGGTACAAATTCTGTATAGGCACCATGGGGGAAGGCACTGGCGATATTGAAGAGTGTCAGAATGCATCCCTAGAGAGGATGGCGCCCTAAGAGGAGGAGAACACAACGGGGGATTTACAGGAGGAGGGGGCAATTCACCTACCACTATTGCTGACTGCATGTTTAATGGACCAAGAGGGACTGCACTAAGGCTTTGACACCCTTTGATATCCATAACATGGAATATATGCTCATATACCTACCTCGCTGCATTCCGTATATCACCCAGATATGCGATTACGAGTATGTGAAGGGCTTCTATAGGATACTTCGCTTGTGTGACCTCGGAGGGCAGTGTCAGAAGACCTCATTTGACGCCATCTTCCGCAGTATTCTGCGCTTTGATTCCTGCTTGCATAGCTCAGTGCACATCGGACCAAGTCTTTGCTTACTTCTTGACAAATATATGAGTACATATTCTCCTAACCCATACCCCTGAAGAAGGGCTTGAACCAGAAACGCGCTGGGTACCGGAATTTTTCTTTGGAGTTTGAAGAGTACCACCATTTATACAGATTTTGTATGCTTGCTATATGAATTCAGAACGTGTTCTCTTTTTGTCTTTTTTATTTTATGTCATGTTTGAATCAATCACCACATGTGTGAGTGATCCAATTTTATATGCAATTAACAAATGCATTTTTAGTCTACAATAGTGGTGTCGTTGCCTTTAAAATTCCATTTAGGGGGCCTTTTTTTCCCAAATGCGTCCCTAGCAACCATTTAAAGTGATTGTAAAGGATCACTTTGTAAATCAACCCATTACGTTTAAAACAGAAAGGCAAAACATTTTTGCATAGATATAAAAAAATTATAAATTCCTTTTTTCCCCTTTTTTACAAGTGATCACATTACCTCTGTTCTCAGCTGCATAAGAGCTGGGGGAGGAGAAGCAGCAGCAGTACACTGAGCTTCCCAGTGAATGGCTATTCAGCAGGGGCGTGCCAGGACAAGTCTGATGATTGGAGGAGAGCAGGCCAAGTTCCCAGCATAACTAGAGAAGTGACCAGGATGTGCTCTCCTGCCTAGTGTGGTCAGTTTTTAACAGGAAAGCAGAGGGACAGGCAGGAACACCAGGGATTTTCCATAACGGAAGACAATACAAAGAACACGATACTTTCTCATACAAGTACATGGCACTACAGGCACATTTCAGGAATATGAAGTGTTGGGGTAACAAATGCTTCAAGATTACATAAAACCCCCAAATATTATATCTTTTCTGAAAGCAGACACCCTAGAGAATAAATTAGAGGTAGTTCCAATTTTTATATGTCACACAATATTACTACAAAAGGAAAAAAAAATAAAAAAATAAAAAAAAACACACACACACATTAAAAGTTATTTTTAGGGGGCACAAAAATGCAATAAATCACCCAATTTTTTGGTAAAATATAAAAGCTGAGGTTGCACCGAGTAAATAGATACTCAACATGTCTAACCTTTAACATGTCAGTACCCTATATTTTTCATAGGCATTGCTTTAAAAGCCCCCTATAAGTCATTAGTTTAGCGTTACAAAGAAGGTCTGGTGCCAGAATGATTGCTCTCATTCCGGCGTGCGCAGCGATATGCAATATGTGTATCACAATTGCCGTTTTCAGGCGTAGGTGACCTGCCGTGTGCGTTTATGATTGTACATGCGTATATGTGGGGGTGGTGGGATTTTATGAGCTCGGGTGTATCTTAAATTTTTTACAATTAAAAAAACATTTTATTTGATTTTTTTGTGACAGGTTCTCTTTAATAAGACATGCAGGGTCTAAAAGACCCTATGTCTCCCCTGTGCTCCACTGAATGTAATGCAACGCACATCACGTTGCAATACATTCTTTTCTGATGGCCGGGGAAACTGTCAACGGGGATCCGGAAATGGCATTACATGTCGCTTCCGGGTCAACTAGAAGGGGAGAAGAGCAGATGTTTGTCCGTTCTCCTCCCTCTCCCAGCGGCACCCACTCTGCAGGTCCTGAGCCCGCAGATGGGCAAGCGGAGCCCGGGATACATATTGGGGTGGTGTGCAGAGAACTCTGGTGGCAGTCCAGATGTCAGGTCCAAACCTCTGGTCACAATGGCAACCTGGCGCCTGGGGTTTGTCAGGCCCTCTACAAACCTAAAGTATGGGGCTTCGGTGATATCTACTCTGCAGTCTGATTAGCTAAGCAAACCTCTTCTATAAGCTCTTAGCATCTACCCAGCCTCTCTCAAGCTTTTTAACATGGAGGAATCCTGGAAATAATTTTCAGGTCTCAGGGAACCCCAGCTAATAATTGCACTATCTATAGCTCGTGTTCCATTAGTGTGATGGTCACTGGGAAGAAATGTTCTTACATTTATGATCATAGGAAAGAATCCCTCCTTACAGACAGCTAAATAATTATTGTCAGAGGTTTCTTATCAGAGTCAGAAATTGCTCCTTGCTCAAGGAACCTCTAGCAACCTCTGGAGGAACCTAAAGGTTCCACAGAACCCTGGTTAAAAAAGGCCGATCTTGTCAGTAAATTCCCCATACATGTCCACCAATTTAAACAAAATTCACATCTGCATACAAGCCTTTCAAAGAATAGCAATTTTATTGTTAAGTAACAATTTCTGAAAAAAAAAAAAAAAAAAAAAAAAAAAAAAAAAAAAAAGAAGATCATTTGACAGGGTGCAGCAACACTACTTGAAGGTATTATGGATTTATTTCAACCTTGCAGACCCACAAACAGAAAAAAAAAACACACCTTATGGTGGATATTCATCTGACCCCTGTTTTTATTTCTTTTTTTTTTTTTAAACCACTACTTACCTGTTTGTGAGTTCTGCACATTTCAGATACTCAGGCACCCATCAGATTCAGCGTTGTCCAGCTGAGATCCTTTTCTCTTCTAGCAGTGCTTGGTCCTGTGCCTCCATGTTTTCGTGTGATTTTGGAGAAAACAGTGCCTCATCTTTGGTGTTAGGGGGTGAATAGCGCCCCAATGTTGAGGTCAATGGCAGGAATTGCACAATGCCATATGAGGTGTAAATGGAGGCTATAGACTACATAGTTAGTCTGGTTGAAAAAAAGAAAAAAAAAAAAAAAAAAAAAAAAGACACCAGTCCATCTAGTTCACCCAATAAAATGGGGAAAACAAAAAGATACATTTTTTTTTTTTTTTTTACAATCCTATATACACAATCCCATACCAACAGTTGATCCAGAGGAAGGCAAAAACCCAAGCAAAGCATGATCCAATTTGCTTCAGCAGGGGAAAAAATTCCTTCCTGATCCCCCAAGAGGCAATTATTCCTTGGATCAACTTTACCTATAAATGTTGGTATCCAGTTTAATTATGTGCATCTAGGAAAGAATCCAGGCCTTTCTTAAAACAATCTACTACCTTTCTCTGCACTTTCTCCAATATACTTTTTGTGAACTGGTGCCCAAAACTGAACTGCATAAAAAAACTCCCAAAACTTTGAAAAAATAAATTTACTTTTTACTTTTGTAAATAAGTAATTTTTCTCCTTATCCGATGTGCGCTGATAGGCTGAACTGGTGGGCACTGATGAGGAGGCACTAATATGCCGCATTTATGGGCACTGATATGTGGCACTGTTGGGCACCAATAGGTGGCACTGTTGGGCATTGATGGACAGCAGTGATGGGCAGCACTGATAACCAGCACCGACTGGCATCACTAATGGGCACTGATTGGTGGCACTTGTGGGCACTGATTGCTGGCACTGATTGGTGACACTTGCGGGGCTATAATTTAATCAGAGCACTGATGATCAGTGCCCTGATCAAATGTTTTGTTGTACCCTGCGAGGAAATGCCGCTGATCGGCTCTCCTTGCCACACACACACAGTCAGTGTGAGGCGAGGAGCGCCGATTACCGGTATCTCAGTGTTTACATGTGACCGGCTGTGATTGGACACAGCCTATTACATGTTTAAAGAGCCGCAGACGCAGAGATCGGGGTCGCGCTGTGTCCTAGCAACACGGTGTGGCCGCGATCACCATGGGGCGCGTGAGATAAATAAATAATAAAAGTCACAAGACTGCTAAATACTGCTGATGAGAAAAGGTATTTAGCAGTTTATAGTTACTAAAACGATTGCATTTCCATGTGTTGCGTACTGTGGGAGTCCAGATATAGTGAATCCAGGGTCCTGGGTTTAGTAACACTTTAATCCTTCGTCAGTGTGTGGCAAACCATCAACATATCTCTCCCCCCCCCCGCAAAAAAAAAAAAAAAAAAAAAAGCTGTAAACTGTAAGCTGTCAACTACATGAAGCCCTTGGGCTTTCACATTGGAAAGACAGGAGTGGCTCTTTCAGGGTGCTTTGCAGGTGCTATTTTTAGCGCTGTAGCACCTGCAAAGCGCCCCAGTGTGAAAGTGGTCTTAAGCACTGACAGATCTGGTAGTGTGCGTGCCTTAAAGCAGTAATAAACTCTACCAAAAATAAATAAATTTCTCTGCAAGTTAAGGGCATAATGTGCTAGTATGCATTGCATCGCATACTAGAACTTTATTTAAGGCTTACCTTAAAACAAAGCTCTCCAGCGGCGTGCTGTCATCACTGACAGGGCTTCAATCTTCACCTAGTCTTCCTTCTGAGATCAAGGGCTCTGGGCGTTTGCAAACGTGAGCCACGGCCTCGGAACAGCACAAGTATGCCGTCCCTTCAGAGCGCATGCGCTGGTGACATCACAGGCTGCAGAATCCTTCCTTGCCTCTCATCAGTCATATCATTTAGCATCTAGTAAGTATGCTGCAATGCCCATATTGGTACACCTTGCACTTGGCTGCAGTAAGTCAGCAGCGGACATCTTGTTACACCCAGCCTGAACTATATGGGCTGGGTGTAACAAGATGTCCGCTGCTGGCTTACTGCAGCCGAGTGCAGGGTGTACCAAGATGGGCGTCGCAATGTTTACCCTCTGACGGAGACACAGAACATCACTTCCTGTACCGAATGTGACGGCTCCAGTCACCGCTTTGGACGAAATATGCAGCTGCACCCTGCATCCCTGCCCGGCCAGCTTACCCCGGTGTTCCACTGCTACCAGACCAATCTTCGCTCCGCCCCCTCTCTGCCCGCCGACTTCCGGTTCCAGGTATCGGATCTGGCATCGGGAGCATTTGTGCGAGTACAAGTACTCGCACAAATGCTCGGTATCGGTCCCGATACCGATACTAGTATTGGTATCGGGACAACCCTATTTTGGACAATGTCTTAGTTAAAGTGGAAGGAGGAACCCACCTTGGGAATAAAGGCCTTAAAACAGAACGTCACTCTCTCAATCAACATTGACCATTTTTAATATTTATGCTCCTAGCATTCGCAGATAGAAAGGAAAGAATGTTGGAAAACTTTTCTCCAAGATGCAGCCTGTAATCAGTGTATTAAACAGCAGTGGGCGCAGCTCCCAAAATACGATGTCCCGAAGGGGTTGGGGGGTTCCTCCATCTACCTGTAGTTGGAGGAAATTATATATTTTTTTTTTTGGGCTTAGCAGAGCAAACAAACTGCCCATTTATGGTCAGCTTTAGTCTGCAAGACATCTTTATCCCTGTGTAACACTGGAAACAAATTCTTCCAAGATAATTTCAAGATTGCAATGGGGAAGGCTTTGTGAGTAAGGAAAGACAGGGGGATATTCCAGATAGACTTAAGAACTGACAAAACTAGCCTGAGGCCCCACATGTCAACGGTAAGCACACAGGTGGAACAATGAGAGAAAAATCTTTCACCATTGGTTGCCACCTCATCCCTTTAAACCCAAACACATATTAATTATACAGGTTCTGTGGCTGATTAAGGTGGTAATTAAACTCACTTGATGCCTTACCTGCATTAAATTAGCCTCAGAACCTGTGTAATTCATATGTGTTTGGGTTTAAAGGGATGAGGTGGCAACCCTAGTTGCGAGGCAAGCAGTCTTTCCAAAAGAATGGCTAGGGATGAAATTTAAAACTTGAAGGTCAAATGCTGATTCAATCACAAATTTAAGGTCAAATGCTGATCCAGACAAGATTCATCCGACAGTACTTCCTGGAAAGTAGGCCTTTCAGGTGTGATAATAGACTTTGGAGAAGTTATTTCCAAGCTTTCAAGAGTGTAGGGATGCAGAGGCCAGGCAGTTAAAGCGAACAACTCAGAAGCAGGATAGTGAACCAGTCCCTGGAAGGGAAACCTGGACAATCTAGGAGAGCCCAAGGAGAGTCCATCAAGAGCCCGAGTATGTCTGAGTAACGCATCCTTCCGGGTCAGTTCAGTGCAAAAAGGATCACTGTAATGCCCTTCCTCTATATCCTGCTGAGCAGACAAGGAATAACCTTTTGCGAGGGGGGGGGGGCGTAGGTCAAGTTACATTGATCAAATCAAGTTGAACTCATTCCTCCGAGTCATCTGGGCATCCATTGTGGTGGCCTGAGGATTACTTGATACCTGTACAGTTTTTTTTGTTGACGCAAAAAAGTTTATTCCTGGCATCCCCAACCTGCGACACAGGTCATATAAACACCCCCGACCATACCCCTAGAACCAGAATATTGAGCTGCAATGGTCTGGAGTTAAATTGGGCTTTTGATACTGCCTCAAAAGGGAGGCTACCATAACGCCCTAGTCCTTAATGCGAAAGCAAATTGTGGCGCGTCTCCTGAACTGTAGGGTCCAAAAATGGGGGCAAAGGGCCTGGAGCTTGTCCAGAGGGAGGACTCTGGACAGGGCTATTTCTAGAGTCAGGCCCAGATGCTCCAAAAAAAATTATGAAATTTCTGCAGACTGGACACTAACAAAGTCTGGGCACAATGCTTCATCAGGAGGCATCCAGGTATCACAAAAAGGGGATACCCTGAGAGCGTAGAGTAGCTGAGACAGAAGCTAACACTTTGGTGATAACTCAAGATGCTGTGGGCAGGCCAAAGGGAAGGACAATAACCTGGTAAATGTTGCATGCCCACAGCAAAAACACAGGGGATGAAGATGTGCAAGTAGGCAACTTATGTCCATAGAGACTAAAAGGTCACCAATTGAAAAGAAGTGATGACCGACATGGCAGATTAAATACAGAATTTTGTTTAACATAACGTGAAGGAATCTGTTGAGAATCTTCAGATCCAGAATGGGGAAGATGTCTCCTTTTGCCTTGGGGCACTGAAATGGTTTGAGTAGAATCTGTAAAAACCTTTACTTTTCTTGGACAAAAGGTAAAGACCCCCTGCAAGAGAAGATGCTGGAGAGCAGTGCAAATATCTGCCCACTTTTGTTGGGGGAATAGCAAATTTGACTGCAGAAAGAGGGGAGGCAGAGAAAAATATGATGTTAGGCTTTAAAGTTCAATAGGGCAGACATGCAAGAAATCTCTAAGGCTCACACATTCATGATTCAAAGTAGGCGATAGATAAACGCACAAGGTGTTACATTGTGGTTAAAGAAACTATGCTAAAACTGTGCTGAAAATACATGCTAAAATACTATTCAGAAAATAGAAAACATTGGCCTGAAGAGGATTTACGTAAAGCCTCGTACACACGATCGGATTTTCGGCAGGGTATATTGTGTATATTGTGTGAAGACAAACTGCCTAAAATCCGACCGCGCTCTTTCAGACAACTGTTGTCCAACTTTCCGCCAACAAAAGTAGGATGGCAAGCTAGTAAATTTTCGGCAGACAACGGTCTGTTGTCAGATTTTCGTATCGTGTGTACACAAGTCCATCACACAAAAGTCCAAAGCACAAACACGCATGCTCCGAATCAATGTTAACCAAACATATTCAAAGAAGGTGCCCAAAGGGTGGCGCTCTAGAGGTGAAATTCCATGTAGTACGTCACTACATTCGTGTTTGTTGGCCGACAATTGTGTGCCATTAGTATGCAAGACAAGTTCCTGGCACACGCCCTTCGGACAAGTCTGACGCTCTGTTGGCCAACAATCCGATCATGTGTACGAGGCTTAAGAGTTCAATATGCTCTCTCAGCCTTTAAGAATAAGATTAAAAATATATAATTTAGCAAAACTTTTGTTTTTTTTACTCCCACTCCCAGCAAGCCTCAGTGTCCTTAGGTTAATAGATTTCTTCTCTCTATTCACAGAATAGAAAGCTTTCAGTGAAAAGCTGAGAAACATTCAGCCCAACTAGATTTTGTTTCAAGAAAGACAGGAAGTTCCCATCCTACTGCCAAAACAGCTCTGTATGTTACTGCTACGTATGTAGCAAATTCTACATTCAATTTACACAGTGCACCCAGCAGGCACATCTAATAGTGAAGGAAATAGTTTATTTGGTACACCTCGGCCTAGTAAACATGGCGTTAAGCTTTAAAGAAGAACTATGATCAGAAACAAAATTACAGCTAACTACCCCAGGGGTCCCTGTGCTCTTGCCCCCATTAAAATCTGGACAGTGGATGTTAAATAAAAATAAATATTTTCTGTAATTTCTGGCTGTAGAGCCACCCCATCCATAGCCTAAAAATATAAGCCATTCTATGGGAAGGTGTTACAGCCAGGACTGAGCCCCATTGCTCTCTCCATTCTGCAGTGCTGTGTCTTTCCTATTAAGTGCACACAGAGTCTGGACCTGCCACCTGCTATTCAGGGCACAAGGAGAGTGGAAACTGCCAGTTTGTGTTGAGAATGACAGCGGGTGGAAACGAGTGCCTTCATTTGCAAAAACACAAGCCGACAACCGTACCCATGACCTACTTGCCTAAGGCCGCCTAGTGTAGTACCTGGCTTGTGTTTTTTGTCAGCTTGTGTTTTTGTTAAAAGAAAGTACTTCTCTCCAATCACAATCATTCACAACACAAACTGACAGGAGAGAAGCACTGCACAGCAATGTTCTGTCAGCTTGGGAGTGGGGGGGCAGGGGCTGTGTGCACTGCCTGTCACACCCCCTCTCCTCCCAAGTTAACAGTCAGAACTCTCTCTACTTTGATCAGAGTTATCAAGTAGCTAAGTGAGTGGGCAGTGCTAGGCATCTGTCACCACGGCTCAGCAACCCCTGCACAAATTTAGATGTAGACAAGTGCTATGTGCACAGGATCCCCTGGGGAAATTAAACAAATATTCTGTTCATTGGGTGATAGTCCTCCTTTAAAATGAACCTTTGCACCATGTTAAACTGTTATGTAAAAACCTTTAAAATAGATAAAACACAGTGTGTGATATTTACATCATTAGTCAGAAAAGCTGTCTCTTATCTCCTCATGCACACTGGACATTTTTACAGCTGCTCCTAGGGGCATCAGGCATATTTTATTATTTTTTGCCTCTGGACTCCCCTGCATGTTTAGCCTATGTGTCCATGCACACATAGACTTTTAGCAGCGTTTAGTGGTTTAGTGGCAGTGGCTTTTAGAAACAGGAAAAAAAAAAAAACAACACAACACTGCCAGGGTCCAGGAGCAGCAGAGTTTGGGCAGAAAAAAATGCTTGATGCTACTAAAAGCTGCTAAATGCACCTAAACGCTAGCTCTTGAGCATAAATTAATTTCAATGGCCAGAATAAATGATTTATTCAGGCCAATGAAATGAATTAAGACTGAAGAGCTTGATGCCTGTTAACACTTTTACAAGCGCCATGCATTGTTTCTGCAAAAGCGCTGCTGGCTTCTAGGAGAGTTAAATAAACGTCCGGTGTGCATGAGGCCTTAGTAGAGTGTGTCCAGGAAAATCTGAGAAGGTCCCTAAATATCAACACAGAGGATTTCCATATCAAATAACATTCTTTAAATCTCTGTTTAGTGCACAATTAGAAACAAGCAGCATGACCAGCAAAAAATATTTTGAGTTAACAACACCTTTGGTGTCTGAGAAGGCAAATATCATTTAAAAGCTTTTAGTTGATTAAAAAGAATAAACTTACTTGAGGGATCCTGACAATCGCGGCTGCTGAAGTAGTTTGTCTGCATGGTTCAATGCCATAAGGTTATCACCTAATGCCAAAGCAACATAAGCACTACAAGCAAGGATGGAACACCTATAAAGAAATAAAAAAAGAAAAAATGGAAAAACTGGACTAAAATCCACACTTTATTTTGATTTTTTTGCAGTTTAAAGTATAACTAAAGGCAACTTTTTTTTTTTTTTTTTTAGTTCTGGATAGAGTGGAGAGCGATTAGAACACTTGTCAGTTTTTACTGCTGTCTGTGCCCCCATTAGGGAGATTCACCCTCTTTATCTGTCCGGTTTACTGCGAACATTGAAAGTGAAAATAAAATAATATCCCAAATTTTGGGTTGACACCAACAGTAATAACAGGAAAATATTCCGATGAGGACACTATTTCTGGTGACCGCACTGTGCGTGTCATGATGCTATAGCTATAATCGTTCTTTGATGTTGGATGTTTTTACACAATAAAGCTTCTATCCTTATTTTTTTTGGAGTGCGGTCATTTATTTTGTTTCTTGAATGGTCTACACAGACAATGGACTGGACCTGCACCTGATTGCTAAGGAAGGAATCACCTGGAGCAGTGTTACCTGTTGTCTGTTGCTTTACACTAGTTCTGGTGACACCCTGGAATTCCCCCAGTTTGGAGGGATTTCTTCTCACTTCCTGTTTTGGCTATAGGACTGGAAGGGAAATCTCCACAATGGGACACAGATGGCAAAAAAAACTGACAAGGTTATACACCTCCCTTACTTTTTTGCCTTAAGTTTTACTTTAAGTACATAATTTCAACTAAGACTTTTCATTTATTATGCATGCCCCGATAGTAATAAATGCAACCAAAAACAGCAGACATAAACCGTTTTGTTTTCAGATAGAGTAGAACAGGTGACAAAAATGTCTCTGTGTTAAGAGAGATTTGTTCCCAATCTTCATATAACAGTGACCAGCTACAAGTGAGAAGAATTTCAAGTATTATTGGTCAGTCCTATATGCACAAACATTTCCTTTGCACACCACTTTTTCTTTTCCTTGGGGGTTTATAGAAAAGGTGATGATGGCATTACCCAAGAGTGTCAGATAAGAGGAGGGAAAGGACTGGGGGGGGGGGGGTCAAATAAAGGGAACCCTGGGGTCCCTGCCACACTAGGTAGCCTTGAGGAAGGGACTCATGTCTCTGCATCGTGGCACGGCATGGAGACATCCATTGCGGCCACTGGAAGCATCCAACTGTAAAGTATGCAGCTCATGTTTGAAATTATTAACAATTTTAAAGTCAGAATATTAGACTTAAATATGAAACTTGAAGGCCACCAGTTCAAAACCGGCATATTTAAGTGATGAGAAATGTAAATACTGCACATTTTTAATGATTAATAAATCACATTTCTGACTTGCACATTTAATGGCTGGTTTACACTAGTCACACAGGAAAATGTTCTGTTTATCTGTGTGGGATAGTGTCCTTGCTGGGCGGCCTCTGGGAAAGATGGGGGTGGCGTTGCCTTGAATTTGTAAGACATGGTTTTCTTTTCTTTTTCTTTACTTTATTGAAATGGTTCAATGCCATAAGTGAAATTTCATTCAATGCAGGGTGCGAGAGGGCTGCGGAGCAGTGCAGAAAACTTCACGCATCGCGTTCAGCACAGGAATTCTTCACAGCTGCCGCCTGCATTCTAGTGTGAACAGGGCACATACAATAAATTGTTTTCTGTGTGCCCTTGCGGAGATCAATATTTCTCTGGCGTACAAAATGCTAATCTTCGCAAAAGTGTACAGGAGCCCTTGGATTCGCCTCAAAATGTGGAAAATCAGGCAATCACGATTCATGAACCATATGATAAACTTGGGACAAATCTGCAAGCAGATACAGTATAAAAAGGAATAAAAAAAAAAAATGTAAATACACATTCGCCCGATTTTCATATTGCGTTGTTCACCAAGTCCTTGACAACCAAACTATAGCAGAGCACTGGCTGGCTGTCTCTAGAGAATGTATTTTCTGAGTAAATGACCTGGAACAAGTGAAGGCTGGTAAAGTAGCATAGCAGCGTTATAAAGCCAAAAATTTGGCAATAGCAATCTATTTATCTTATGCATCCCATACACTAGTATTATAGTGAGAGCTCAAGATTTTTTTTTGTTGTAAGGACGATTATCTAATTTTCTATTTGTTAGCGGTATCAAAATCGACATTCATTTTCGACTGCTTTCAAGGAACATGAACTAATTTTTAACAATGAAAGTGTTTTTTATTTGAGAAAGTCAACTGGCTCCAAAATAAAATGTTAAAAGCAAACTTTTTTGTAGTACATTTGAAGGAAATCTGTCAAGTCATCGAATATACGGATGAGATTTTTACTTTAAAAACCTACTAGTGCATGGGCAGCTTTAGTATACGATTCCTTTTTAATCAAATCAGGGAGTTGCAGGAGTCCAGAATAATGAATTAATGTCAAAACCTTTTATGCATTTTGGATCAAGTAGGAGAGATGTGGAAACGCTCTCAGTTTTTAATCGTTTAGGACATTTCCACTCACTTCCCATCCATGACAATTGTTACCAGGGCAGGAAGTAAGAGGGAAGCTCTCCTAGAGAGACAGACTGCAATAAAACACTTATTTATAGCAGGGTGGGGGAAAGAATAAAATATGTCAGAAAACGGTCAATGGTGTCTGAGGGAGATTCCCTCTTACTTCCTATCCCAAAGACTATGGTCATTGCAGGAAGGGAAGGGAAATCTAACCCACAGAGAACAGACAAAAAAAAAAAAAAAAAAAAACACAACATGTAATCCTCTCAGCAGAGGAGTAAACAAAAAGGTGATTGATTATGCGTTGCTGGTGGAGCTACCATTAAAGTGAACCTGTTGCTTTGCCCTGCATGGGCAAAGTACTGGTTTGCTTTAATGTGAACAGATCCAAAAAATGGAGTATATGTATCTTTCCCACTCTCTGTAGAATTACAGCTTCCTTATATTAAACTGGTGCTGAGGAAAGTACTACACATAACTAAATGCCATGTTATTTATTGATTTTCTTTGCAGTTTCCAGGATTATACTATAAAAATAGGTAACACAACATGAGCATGTTAAAATTAATGGCAGTCCTCCAATTAGAGCTGCAGCCAGTAAATGAAGGGCTGTCTGTTGGGTCTATAGCAGAAGTCACAGGCTTAACTTAATATGCTCATATCCTGTTGTGTGATTGTTTCAAGGAGTAAATGTGTGGCTCGGATTTCCTCACAGGAATGTTTTCTGTGTGATGCAGGAAGGGGACGTGGTAAATCTCAGGTCTTATCACCTTCAGCCCTGCACAAGGCATTTGCTTCTCACATGTTCCTAAGTCAGGAGTGCTTACAAAACTATTTATTTATGAAGTGCCAACATACGCCACAGCAGAGCATTGTGGGCCCGAAGCATCAGCATGCAGAAAGTATGAATGTACAATGCGTTTACACAGAAATGGCATTTACTATGTCAGGTAGCTAGTAGTAACCACTTAAAGGGACTGTTAATGGCGGCTAATCATTTCAAACATACAGAAGGGGATCACATACCCAGTGAAATCTGAAACATTTCATTTAATGTGGCACGAAATGATGCTGCTCATGACGGTTATACCTCTGTTTTATCAGTCAAGTCTGATGCTCGTTCATTGCTGAAGCAAGGCCATTAGTTAGTTCACACTTCGTTGGCACCATAATCCGTTTCAAACAATCAAATATACATCTCTGGTCTTTTTATCAAGAACTTGGGATGCTTTTGCTTGGTTTATAATTGATGTTATGTTATTGATACCATATATTCACCCAGGATTCCGGATTCATTCAGGATAGCCAGAAGACATGCCCCTGGCTCTAGAGACAGCCCAGTCCCGAAAACTTTGTTAATCATAGACACCACCTCATACCAGTAACAATGGAGTTTAGGGCATTTCCATAGCACATGTATTAAATTAGTTAGGCTCCCTTTACATCTGGGACATTGGGCTGTATCACTACGTTTCCATTTAAATAATTTCTCTGGTGTATAGTGAGCCCTAATGTAAAATAAATAATTGTGTTACATTTTGTGTTGGGGATAGGGAGGCCAGGGGTATTGCCGACAATGCCAGTGCTCACTGTTCATCTGAAATTGGCCCTAGATCGCAAGACCAGGCTGACCTTCCAGGTTAATCAGTTCCCCATAACTACTATTGTTCCATATTCGGGTATATAACGTATAACCCTTTATTTCAGTAATTTTTTAATTTCCTGCCATACCTTGTCAAATACTTTACCCGTAAAAAATCTTTTATCGGACAATTGATTTCTCGTCTCCAATAAAGAAATTAATAAGTAATCGTCATATTACTGATAGTAGCAAGCTCTGTATAGGATCAGAATTTGATACTACTGTCCATCCACAAAAATGTTGTAATTGTGAGTCTAAAAAATATTTTTTTTAGGATGGGGAATCGCCAATCCACCAGCTTCTTTGGTTAGTGTTAATGTAGTGTTAACGTTATACGTGGTTGTTTTTTCTTCCAAATAAGTTCTCTAAAAAGAGATTCTATTTTTCTAAACCAAAATGCTGTGATCCATACGGGCGAGTTATTAAACATAGAGTAATTGTGGGGTCCAGATTATCTTAATAAGGTTTGCTCTACCTATCACTGTCAATGGTCACTGTCAATGGTAGCTTACACCAGTTTTGACATTTATCCTTAAAATTTCACTAATAAAAGGTTTAAGATTCAAGTTAATATAGGTTTTTACATTCTGAGATATCTCTATCCCCAGATATTTCACTGTATGCTTACTGTTGTAAACCTCAGACCTGAAATATGTACAAAGCATATCAAAGCACTTCAGAAATTATCATTAGCTTGAGCACTTTCTACGTTTCGCCAGGTTCACTTTAGGTAGCAGCAATGGAACATCTTTTTTCACAATTTTTCATATCTTCGCACACCTATTCATTTTTAAGCAGCTTTTTCTTCAGTATTGTTAGAGATACATTTAAGGCTAGTCAACTTTTTTATGCAGAACAATGAAAGTTTTTAAACAATTAAAACAAGTGAGAAAAGGATTAAAAACAGAGATAATCACTTAAGTGTGCTTTTAGTAGCACTGTTGCAAGCAAATGTTTCAGAATGAAACCTGAAGCTGAGGAGGCGATTTGTAGGAAGCTGGAGAGATCATGTTTTGCTGGCTTCACGTGGAGCTGGCCTAGAGATTCGTGAGAACACTGAACATGACTCCCCTGCAGGTAGGTGGGCTTTTACAGCTGCAACCTTCTGGTAACTGTCAAGCCTGCTTTTGGTCCAACAGTAAGTCATATATTTCATGGGAAGGCCTGGAGTGCCTTTATTCTTTTATTCCCAGGAGGCTTACACTTTAATTATGCTCCAAACAGGTCGTGAAGCCCATTTGTACAAGTACTGCTGTGTCCCTTCCCAGATGTCACATCCAATCTGAGAGCACACAAATGTTTTGTAGTAATGAAGCAAGTTCATTTCAGTTCTGCCGAGAGCTATGTAGGTTAAAAACAGGCAGCTCTGCTACTTCTAGTAAATTTATTTCTTAGGTGTATATAAAGCAGATCAGCTTGATGTAAATAGTTATATCAATGTGTGGATCTGCTTTAAAAACTTAATCGCTATATAAAAGCTTCTAATCGTATATGGGCACGTGGGAAGCGATATGTTATTACATGCACAGGTTATATTTATTGCTTTGCAACTGTTCTATTTTACTGTCCCTTCTCAATATGCAAGTCTGTTGAAGTGCATATCATAGCAAAATAATAATTAAAAAAAAAAAAAACACTCAGTACCTAGCTTCAACACATGTACATTTCACTAGGTTTTATTCTTTTAAACTCTGCAAATACAGAAAATACCTGTTGATCTGCCAGAAATACAGTGTGCTCCTAACTTCTGTTTGAGTTGGCAGAACAGTGTCTTCGCTGCTAGAACACCACAACCAGTGTGGTTAGCTATGCCTGGTGGACTAGAGAGCTCTGTCTACCACTGCACCTTTTAAAACTGAATTACAGCTTTTGAAACACTTTACATAGTTAATTTGGGCCAAGTTGGCCCAAACAAACTATGTCCCTCACTAACACGTGACGTGAGGCCGCTGGATATGTGGTAATAATCTCTCTGTAGCTGAGGCTACATACAGCATACTGCACTGTGCTCCGGGTTCGAGCTTCCTGTCTCATACCTGGAACACAATAGAGTCTATCTGATCAATGCTCAGCCATTCAGAGAAAGCGACCTATTCTAGCAATAAATACAACGCTTCCTCTGATTGGCTGAGTCCGAGAGGAGGGCTGTTGATGTCACAACCTCTGGCTCAGCCAATCAGAGGAAGCTTTGTATTCATTACCTTCTCTGAATGGCTAAGCACCGATCAGAAAGTCCAGGGGTTTTCAAACTATGGCCCTCCAATAGTTTAGGAACTAAAATTCCAATCATGCCTAGTCATGTCTGTGAATGTCAGAGTTTTACAATGCCTCATAGGATGTCTAGTTTTGCAACAGCTGGAGGGCCTTAGTTTGAGGATCCATGAGATAGACTATTGTGTTCTGACTAAAAAACTAAATTTAAGTGCAGTGCAAATGATAAATATTCATTATTTATAATTTGCACTGCACTTAAATTTTGTTTTTTAGTTTGATTTATGGGCTTGGTGAAAACCTAAAGTGTTCAGCTTGCATTTATCTTATATTCATTTAGTTTGCGCTGATTGTTCCTATTTTTTAGTCTATTGTGTTATGGACATGAGACAGGAAAGTCTCGGCTCCAACCCGGAACACAGTGCAGTAAGAATCAATGTAATTTAAAACATGCACATCTGGAAGATTCACCTGCGGTGAAAGTTTGGTGAAAGTAAGATTCATTGCTTTATAAAAAATACATCCAACAATTTTATTCAATAAAGAATACACTGAGCAAAGCGCTTATTCTTAAGTAGCATAGCTATAAATAAGAGCTCAATGTATACTGGGCTAACTTCATGAGAGAGAATTTCTAATTCATTTCTCAAACTTAGACCTCGTGCACACTGGATTAATGTGTCTGTTGTGCAATAAAGATGTTTTCCAGCAGGTGGGGGTGTCCAACGCATTTCAAAGTATAAACAAATACATTCTTCTGAAGCGGTTTTCTCTGAAGAATTTATGTTAATACTTTGAAACGCGTTGGACACCCCCACCTACTGGAAACCATCTTTATTGCACAATCAGTGGCGGAACAGCAAGTAGCTGGGGAATACCACTTAATCACTTCCCTACCGCTGTATTGTCATATGACGCCCGCAGGAACCCTTTGTCCCTCCAGGCGGGCGTCATGTGACGTCCTGGGATTCCCTGCATTATGGAGAGTGTGCGTGCGCCGCATCACTTGGGACCCAATGCGCATGCCCGGCGGCCACGATGTCCGCTGGGCACCCGCGATTGCCCGTTAACCAAGCAGGACTGTGGATCTGTGTGTGTAAACACACAGATCCACATCCTGTCAGGTGAGAGGAGACCGATCTGTGTGTTCCCATTACAGAGGAACACAGATCAGTCTCCTCCCCTTGCGAGTCCCCTCCCCCTACAGTTAGAATCACTCCCTAGAACACACAGTTAACCCTTTGATCACCTCCTAGTGTTAACCCCTTCCCTGCCAGTGACATTTATACAGTAATCAATGCATTTTATAGCACTGATCGCTGTATAAATGTCACTGGTCCCAAAATAGTGTCAAAAGTGTCAGATACGTCCGCCGCAATATCGCAGTCACGATATAAAATCGCAGATCACCGCCATTACTAGTTTAAAAAAAAAAATTATAAAAATGCCATAATTCTATCCCCTATTTTGTAGACACTAACTTTTGCGCAATCCAATCAATATACGCTTTTTGCGATTTTTTTTTTTACCAAAAATATGTAGAAGATTTCATATCGGTCTAAACTGAGGAAAAAATAGTTTAAAAAAAAAAAAATTGGGATATTTATTATAAATCAAAAATACGTGCGCTCATAATCTGTATACGAATCTAATCATATTGCGAGAATACAAATAAAATTCATAAAACGTGCATCGATCAAAGTGCCATGAATAAAAGATCTTAAATAGGGTGTGCACTGGTGCAAAAAAACATATGAATGAACAACTAAAAAATCCAGCACTAAATGCGTTATCACATTAATATATCCTTAAATACAACAAAGCTTATCAGCAGTGAAAAAAACTTGAAAATAGTGAGGGTAGTCCATAAGCTGAACGACAGAAGAAAAAGTTCCATGAGTGTATGTCCAATTCATGAAAGTAGGGGAAGGCATCCACGATCCATCAGGTCATAACCCACATAGATAAATGGAAAAGGGAGGAGTGTATAGATGAGACTCTCACTTAATCCAAAGCTATTTAAAGATGGACCCTTACCCTAAATGGTGGGCCTCCCTGTTGGCAAGGTCTTACGTGCAAGCAGATTTAGCCCTCTGCGGGGACTGTGGAGTGATGGTATCCAACTCATTCACCTGAAGAGGGGTGAAAAGCCCACTGGCCAATGAGCAGCACCTCGTCTTTGCTAAAGAGACCTCGCCATGTCCACCTAGATGAAGATCCTGACCAGCACAGGAACTTCCGGGTGCATACAATGACTAATTTTATAGATAGATAGATAGATAGATAGATAGATAGATAGATAGATAGATAGATAGATAGATAGATAGATAGATAGATAGATAGATAGATAGATAGATAGATAGAGAGATAGATAGATAGATAGAGAGATTGATTTATTATAGCAAAAAGTAATAAATACTGTGCTTTTTTTCAAAATTGTCGCTCTTTGTTTATAGTGCAAAAAAATAAAAACCGCAGAGGTGATCAAATACCACCACAAGAAAGCTCTATTTGTGGGGAAAAAAATGATCAAAATTAATTTGGGTACAACGTCGCATGACTGCACAATTCTCATTCAAAGTGTGACAACGCTGATAGCTGAAAATTGGCCTGGGCAGGAAGGGGGTGAAAATGCCCGGTATGGAAGTGGTTAAACATGTTCTGTTCTCGTACTATGAATATTATTATATATTGCGATGGAATAGTTTGTAAAGATGGTTTACTGTTTTTAACACTTACAATATCTTATTAAAATTCTTTTTAATGAATAACTGAAAACACCTTTAAGCATTATGAATTCTGTTTAAATTGCCTTAAAATCCCAATCATGAGGTTTACAAACAATTGCATTTAGGAGGGATGATGACAATAACACACCTAGTCGCACGAGTCTCTATTTGCAATGCTAGGCACATTTAGCACTTGAGCGTTAATTGATTTCATTGGCCAAAATAAATTAATTATTCTATTCACAAGTGTCAAGCGTTTTTTTTCTGCCAAAATGCTGCTGCCAGGAGGAATGGAGTCTAGGGGAGATAGCAAAAATGTCCAGTGTGCATGAGGCATTAGAAGTTAGAACTTTGTACTCTTTAGTAAATAAAGTCAAAGGTCCCAGGAATCCTAAGAATGAGCCCTATTAAGTTTTCAGTGCCAAAAAAAATGCACACATACAAAAGGTGTACTTAAAATGTGAGTGAAGATTGCTTTGCATACATTGAGCTAGGCAACCTCCAAAATTCTGTTGACTTCAAATACAGTACAAGTAGTCCAGCGCTTATTACATTTCTTAGCAATCATGTTTATTCCTTAAAGTGATGGCAAACAAAATTTATTTACAAAAAAACCCCCCAAAAAACACACAGGTTTATACTTACTTGCTCTATGCAATGGGTCCCCCCGCCACAGCAGCTGGCTTTTCCTCCCCAGTGAGTGCCCCCATAGGAAGCCATTCATGTGTGTTCACTTCCGAAGCCTCACTGTTTGCATCTATTGACTTACACCCACATGTCGATGCATGGATGTCCATTGGCACCCGATCAGCGAGCAGAAAGACAGAACAGAGCTCTGTCCTGTCAGTGGGGACATGTTGGATTTTTTGTCCCTGCTAGGCAGGGAATACAATCCAGCACAACCCTTAGTAAAAGCACCACATATTAAACACAAAACACTGGTTAGGCACACATTTAACCCTTTAAATGCCCTAGATGTTTTACCCCATCCCAGCCAGTCTCATTAGTACAGTGACAGTGCATATTTTTAGCACTGATCACTGTATTAGTGTCACCAGTTCCCACAAAGTGTCAGATTGTCCACCGCAATATCGCAGTCCCGCTACAAGTCGCTAATCGCCACCATTACTAGTTTAAAAAAAAAAATTCATTATATATATTACATATACACACACATACATATATACACACACACACAATAGTTTGTAGACACGATAACTTTTGCACAAGCCAATCAATATGCGCTTATTGGGATTTTTGTTTACCAAAAATATGTAGCAGAATACATATTGGCCTATATTTATGAAGAAATTTGATTTTTAAAATTTTTTTTTATTGGATAGGTTTTATAGCAGAAAGCAAAAATATTCTTTTTTTTTCAAAATTATTAGTCTTTTTTGTTTAAAGCTAAGAGAAAGAAATTTGTGGGGAAAATGTACAGCAGTGCATGACCGCACAATTGTCAGTTAAAGTAACGCATTGCTGTATAGCAATAAATGAGTTGGTCATGAAGGGAGTAAATCCTCCAAAAGTCAAGTAGTTAAGGTAAACAATGTATATGGCTTTAGAACCACTTTAAGCACAGGCAGTACAAACGCGTAACAATTTGATCATTACCAAAGTGGACATCAATAAGTTTGAATAGGGATACTGTTTGTAATGCTTATGTAATGTTTAGTTTTGGAGTATTCACAGATCGGTCAATCGTTCTCTATCCATCCAGCTATACCACACCGATTATTACATTAACATTTCTCAGTATTACTGTGTAAGCCTCATTACACTGCACAGCTAAGCCAAGAATTATTTGGCTAGGTTTTGCTTTTTAAGGACCACACAGATATACACGAATCTCTTTATGAAAAGAACTGTGCCACGTGTCTGAGGGAGACTGCAGTTAATTCTATGTAACAGCATTTCCAAGATGAAATGTCAGATCAGTTAAGTGTTTGCCTAACAAAGTTAGACAGATTTCTGGAGCAGAAGAAGCCTGAGCACAAGCAACATTTACAAATCGCTTAATCCTAAACCCTGTGCCTCCGCTAACTATCCAGGAGTTTTTCTTCTTCTCTGACACACCATTAATATATGACAGACCGTTTTTCTTTAGGGCCATGGCTACGCAACTACATGGGTCAGTTTCTTAAGTATGCGAATATTTATGATGCGCTAATAAAATGCACATATGTGCAAAAGTACAACAAATAACCATTACAGTGTATAATATGGAAAACAAGCATGTTCCTGTGACATTTAGGGATATTGGATTACAGAGGAGTTCTTAGACCATATAAATGTATAGGTCTGCAGGCCCAGTTCTTCAGCCCAGACACAGAACCTTAACACTTGAAACTCGTATAAACATCTTAAAGAGGCTTTCCACAGCATCTCTTTTTCTGCTGTTTACATGTCTCAGCAGTCTGAAATCTGAACAGAAACAGCAGGATTCAAAATGAATTAAAGCTGCAAACAGCATTGATCCTCTGTGGTACTACATGGAGGGTTTGAATCATCAGGAAAAAAGAAAAGAACACATCATACTTTCTGGAAATCTTGTTTAAGGTAGTCATACACAAGGGGCTTCTGACTCTCAAAGGATCATTTTTTCACCCCTACAGGCCATTCACAATTCAAAGAATATCTGCTGAGCTCCCCCTGGGTAGAAAACCCGTACATCATCTGCTCTACATGTGTTTCTCAATTCCAGACCTTAAGTACCATCAGAAGATTAAATCAGGAGGATTTCCTTCTTACAATAAATGATTTAATCTGTGCTGCTAGATAAGTGAATACCACAGTTACGTATACTGTGGGAAATTTAAAGCGGAGTTCCACCCAAAAGTGGAACTTCCGCTCGTTGTACTTCTCCCCTCCGGTGTCACATTTGGCACCTTTAGGGGGAAGGGGGGACAGGATGCCTGTCCTTCACAGATATCCTGTCCCCACTTCCGGGAGCCTCAGCCGCAGGTATTTAAGTCATTGCTGGGGCTCCCTCCTCGGCCACTGGGCCAGTAGGAGAGAGGAGCTGAGCCTCACACATGCGCAGTATGGTTTCCTGGCGTGAAGCCATAAGGCTACACTGCCGGGTTCCCTTATTTGCAATGGAGGCGGCATGCACCCGACAGCTGATGGAAACATCAGCTGGGATGCCAACATCGCTGGACTCCAGGACAGGTAAGGGTCCGATTATTAAAAGTCAGCAGATGCAGTATGTGCAGCTGCTGGCTTTTAATTTTTGCAGCGGTGGGCTTTAAACAGCGGTCTATACAGGCCAATTCAGACAACAGTGCATTGCAATAATGCAAGCCCTTTGATGTGCATTTCTGTGCACTATGGCAACCACATTAAGACTATTCATTTTGAATGGGCATCGAAGCAGAACTTTTTTTTTTTTTTGCAGCAAAATGCATTGCAAAACACATAAAAAGGAGAAGCAGGAGACAATTCCCCCATATATCTCTAAATATTGGAATACATGGACTATCTCGGTACGCAACTGATTACAAATAAAGGTAAAAGGTAACTTTTATTGATACAAAATATATAAAAGACAAGTATCCAGATACAGAACTGTTTCTATAACAGAAACATAATACACGTAACAGTAATACAGCAAAGTTGTTTCTGTTGCAGATCTTAGCTAGTGTTATTCCTTCAGAAGAAGCAGAGATATCTGCAAAACATGTAGAGAATTTACTGGTCACTTAGGATTTACTACCCCTCCATTTTCAATCTTGCAGGATACCAAGCACCAATGTAATGTGTGTTTATATACTCCACAACATTTGAGGCCGGAGTTTTTAAATCTGTATCTGGATACTTGTCTTTTATATATTTTGTATCAATAAAAATTTACCTTTTACCTTTATTTGTAATTATTTCAATTGGGTACCAAGATAGTCCATTTATTCCAATATAAGGAGACCTATAGGAAATAGTCTCCTGCTACCCCCATTATTGTCACTGTTATGATGGTACCCCTGCACTTCTCAACTTAAAACCCTGAATTCCCCCGCATTGCAAAGCACATTGAAGTAGCACAAGTGTTGTTTGTATGTACATTGGGCTGCCATTTCAAATAAATCGCAAACGCACATACACGTTGCATTGCAGTACAATGTGCAGTTCAGCATGCATTACTGCAAAGCACTAGGTATGAAGACCCCTAAGGGATTACTTGACCTGGGGTTAAGGGAGGCTGGCCATACACAACTAGAATTTTATCTGATTCCACCAAGCTTGACAATAAAAGTCAGCTGAAGAGTGACTGCGGACAATACACTGCAGTCACTGTTCGAGTATTCTAACAGCCACAGGTGTTGGCAACAGGAGATTCATGCGTGGGTGAATCTATGGATTTCTTGATGCGTAGAGGAGCTCAGCTGAAATATTTAAGACCAGCCAACTGCACTTCATTGCGCTCTAAACTTACATGTAGCCATCTTTTTCCTCCATACACTCTTACCATCTCTCTGCTTGGGATATACCTTAGTTATGGGAATGCAGCAAAGTATATAATTTACCAAGCATTCGGGTCAACAGTTACTTACTGTTACTTACTATTTACTGAGAAGCCATCATGGGCAACATAAAATGGTGGGGGACTGTTCACTATCTACATCAATTTTCGAGTTTCTGTATTAACAGCAATAAACTTCTTGCAGATTACTGTTTTATTTAACTGTAAATTATGTCTGGGTCTGATCTTTTATCAATTACAACTTCGGGGCAGTTTATAAAAAGGCATCAATATTAAGTGTTCATTGAAGTGCAACTTTAGTCAGAAAATTTGGTCCTGCTAGGTCACTTCAAGCTGGCCTCTTTTGCAGGTATAGTTATGTTAAACATCACAAATAAGTGCTTATCTTGTTGAAAATCCAGTAAAGCACCGTCTTAACCTGCTCTGCACATGCTCAGTTGGCTCTCTTTTTTTTTTTCTTTTTTTTTAGAGCACTGCCTAATTTGTAGAGGCTGATCTGCCGACAGCCTAAAGATTTAATGCTGTCCAGTTGCTCTGGGCTTCAGCAAAATGGCAGCCTCCAGCAAGAAAGAAAAGTAACAATGTTGGAGGCAATTTACAGTGCACACTAATTTTGGTAGTACATAAATGTAGAATGCATGTTCCTTGCTAAAGAACATTTTTTTCAAGCTGTTATGGGTCATTTCGGCTTTAAGTGTTCCCTGATGTCGGGGGTGTGTGGGGCAGATACAAAGTATGTGGGCAAAAGGATCAAAATGCACAAGCACAAGGTGAATTGCTCCTTTTGAATTTCCCTGCTCCTTGCTGAAACAGGAAGGGGCGGCAGCATCTTATGCCGTGTACACACAAGCGGAATGTCCGACAGAGAAAGTCCGATCGTGTGTATGCCTCATTGGACTTTTTACAGCGAAAATTCTGACGGACCTAGAAAGAGAACATGTTCTAAATTTTTCCGACGGAACCAATTCCTATCGGGTAAACCGCTCATCCGTATGCTCTTCCGACGTACCAAAAACGACGCATGCTCTGAAGCAAGTACGAGACGGAAGCTATTGGCTACTGGCTATTGAACTTCCGTTTTCTAGTCCCATCCTACGTGTTGTACGTCAGCGCGTTCTGGACGGTCGGAATTTGGTGTGACCATGTGTATGCAAGACAGCTTGAGCGGAATCCCGAGGAACTCCATCGGAAAAACCTTCAGAGTTTATTCCGACGGGAAAACCGGTCGTGTGTATAGGGCATTACAGTGCTTTATACTGCGTTTCTGTCCCACCTTGAACCATACATACAAAAAACACACACAGGACCACGATAAGGGGTGCTGGATGTGAATCTTCATTCAGCTACTATTTGCGAAAGGCATTCAATTATTTATCTACAATTTTTGTATAAAGACTGTCATGGACATGCCATGGTCCATTTGTCCAAGTGATCGCTGGGACAAAAACAGACAGAAATATCCAACATTCTGAGTCACCGCAAGAACAGAAATGGAGAAGTTTCCTGTGGGTACACTTGTTCCAGCGATAGCTGTCTGATAGGATTTTACGCACTTTGGAGAGATGTTTACTCACTTCCTGTTGTGTCTTGAGTCTGGGTTCACACTATATCGATGCGAGAACCAGTGCAATTCTAGCACCGGTTTCCAATTCGCAGCTCTCACACAGGCAGTTAACACTGCCCCCTGCGAAACGCTGCGGGAGTCAATACAATGTTAATGACACCGCCAGATCGGTTCACAGATCGCAGTGTGAACTGTGGATTTGGACAGGAGTCAGATTGCATGGGTGTGAACACCCATGCGATCCAATTCCAGTGCAGGAAAAAAGTCCCTGCACCTTTTTTATGCGTATCCAATGCAAGTTCAGCCATACAACTGTATGGCTGAACTCGCATTGCACAACAGGTCTGTGTTCGCTATAGTGTGAACCCAAGCTGAGACAGGAAAATCTATCAGACCACAAAAATTTACAATGACAAGTGTTTTACCCAATCCCTACTATATCCAAAAACCAAAAAAAAAAAAAAAAATCGTGGCTTGGCTTTAGATAAATTTTAATCCAAACACTTGCATTTAGGCTTACGAAAAGAGGTGGAGGGACATCAGCCAATTAGAGGTAAAGCAACAGCAATGGGGTACGGTCTTGTTTACCCATTCACTTGCAATTTCCCCAGATGAGCCTTTGCTCTTTCTTCTATAGGTATCTTAAAATGAACCTATGTTTTTTTTTTCATGCAAAGTAACAGGTTCACTTAACTACAGCCTTCCCCTGCTATATTTACTTACTTTTTTGGGTAAGGCTGGCCACAATTTTCCTTTAGATTTACCAAAACCATATAATAGGTGGTCATACCTAAACAATTGCAATTTGTTAGCAATTAGGCAGGCCCTTGCACTACATAGTTGAAGCTAAATCTAAAGGAAATTGAAGAAAATGGTATAATGTAGGGCCAGCTTTAAGCATAGTACACAATACTATTTTTTTTTTTTTGTTCAACTCAGCAGGCTGAATGAAAAAAAAAAAAAAAAAAAAAAAAAAAAAAAAAAAAAACTGACAGCTCAGGTCGGACTCGCTGTGCTAACTATTCGATGTTGGTGCAACAATCTCCCCTGCTGTTCTACTGTGTTCTGACAGGGAGACATCCCCCCGCCAGAACACTCCGATCATCGCTCTCAGCCATGGGCTGATCAGGAGACAATTGGCAGACCTTTTCGATCATGGACCGGCTGCAATACACAGGCCAAAAAAGTTGGCCGGTTTCTACTTAACCAGCCAGTGCAGCCTGACATTCGGCCTGAGTGTACTAGGCTTCAGCCTAGCTAACTGCCATAATTACTCTCGAGACAGCAGGCGCCACCCAGCACTCCAACCTCCATCCCTCAAATGCACAAACTACACATTTGTCGAATTCAATATTTTATTACATTGGAAAAAAAAAAAAAAAAAAAAGGCTAGCTACTGTCTGAACAGTTTTACTGTCAGGCTATTCTTCTACCTGTATTTTTTCCCTGCTAGATCATGAGGACTTTTTCAGAAGATTGGAAGTTTCTGTAACTACTACACCCAATGTCTGACACGTTCTTAAATTCATTCAGGAAACTGCGATGCTACGTGGTGTATTTTTGACACTTGAGTGCAATTACTGGATTTAAATAAAAGTACAAGGATTTTAAACATACTTCACCATGGAAGTGTATTTTTCCAATGGTAACACTTCGAAGCGAACGTGCTCCATTTGGTGCTTGCTAGGAAGCCATTAGACACTTAACCATTTTTCACCATTCAGCTAAGCACGGGTGAAAGCACATTCAGTTAACAGATGAACTGTGGCTATCTGTATGCACCTTTTTGGACTTATGTAATATTTGCATGTTCACATTCAACCATGGTATAATGTTTGGATTAGATTATGGACTTTTATATTTATTTTATGCTTAATAAAAAAAATGGTTTCAGAATTTAGTGCTGTTTTTATCACTTTCCTATACTGCCCATCATTTAAACGATACCTCTGGATCATTTCCTCTGAAGATTAGCATTAGCAAATATGTAGACTCGGCCGACTCACTGACATTAAAACGCTTTATTATGGCAGGCAAAGAATGTCACAAAGGAAGAGAAACACAATGCTAGCCAATAAACTCACACCACACCTACAATTAGTTATTCATATGCAAACAATTCACTAACAGCAAAGTCCATGAAGGGACAGAGAGGGATTATATAACACAAGACGCAGTTCTGCATCACCACATAAAATGAGCGTTTATTACACGTAAACTGGGCCTCTGAATCAAAGCTATCCATGCGGAAAAGCCTAATACGGGAAATGCCAGTCACTGAAAATTTATGAAGCAGTGAGGAAAGGGGAACACAATACAGAGCCCAGGATCTGTATGATGCAAATGGGCATTAAACCTAGGATGTAGGGGGAAAAAGGGAGCAGTGTTGCTTCCGGAAATATTCCAAGGAAAACAGCAAAAAAGAAAAGCCCTGTGGTGGAAGAAAAATAACTGAATCTGAAACAAGTCTAATTTTCATGCAAAACTTCTAAGCCATTTTCTGTCACTCTTTAGAAGTGAATGCAGACAAAATAGTGGAACAAGAGAGGGAAGAGAAGAGGGAAATTCTGGGATTAGAAAGGAGGAAAAATTCCAACTGTGGTAGGCAAAGGGAAAATATTTTCAATGTTCAGCTGCTTCGTTCCTGCTGACATGCCAAGGAGAGAATGCAGCATGTTTGATGTAGCGCTGCTAGGTTACACTGAGCTGTGCAGAGCAAACAGTGCAAAACAATTTGGAGAACACAACTTTACCATTATACAAACTGCAGAATCCCGACTACTTAGAAAAGAAACAGCAACTTCGGAAAATAAAATTCATCTGAGCAGCTCATGCTAACACATGACACAAAGCTACTGCTCTAAAGCCAAAAGTACAAGATGCCTTGTTTATGAAGCAACAGTAGGGCCCTACTGTAGCCAAATCTTTGATAGATATATACATATATATATATATATATATACACACACACACACACACATATATATATTTTATTATACAGGATTTATAAAGCACCAACAGTTTGCGCAGCGCTTTACAACATGAGGGCAGACAGCACAGTTACAATACAAATCAATACAGGAGGGATCAGAGGGCCCTGCTCGTTCGAGCTTACACACATTTATATATTTATATATATATATATATATATATATATATATATATATATATATATATATATATATATATATATATATATATATATATTACATACATATACACACACACACACACAAACTGTACATTACACACTTATAAAGCAATGTACTGTACAAATGGGCATTACACTTCACTTGCTTTTGGACTCTTGAGGCAAGCAGCATGTCAAGTGAATGAATAAATGAATGAATGAATGAAAAAAAAAAAATCTAGGATGAGGGCCTCATCAGAAAATTAAAAGTAACACAGATATTTTGAGGGTGTAATACCTATCATAAATATTGCTAGGACAACAGGCTGCATATACCACTCTTACTAGAGTTGCACCGATAGAGGTATCGGTGCCGATACTAAGCATTTGCTCGAGTACTGATACTTGTGAAAATGCTCCGATACCTGAAATCTATACCTTTGTGGTGCGATTTGAGCCCATACAAATTGTATGGGCTCAAACCGCACTGCGAGGAATCGCATGTGATGTGAACAGGAATGCTGTGTGATTACCATCCAAAACCACAAGTGGTTTCCTCCACCACTCCTGTGTGAACCCAGGCTTGTCATAAGGACTTCAGCCTGGATTCACACAGGAGCAGTGCGGTTAACCGCATGCGTTTCGGACAGGAATCTCACCGGATACCTGTTCAAATCTTCAGTTTTATTCAAATTAGTTGATGCAAAGAATGAATACACCCCACAACAAAAACTACTACATCTAGCATTTTGTATAACCTCCATTATTTGCAAGGACAGCACCAAGTTTTCTAGGCATAGAATGAAGAAGTTGCCGACATATTGCAACATCTATCTTTTTCCATTCTTCAAGAACAACCTCTTTAAGGCTACTTTCACACTGAGGCGTTTTTCAGGAGCTAAAGGGCTAAAAATAGCGCCTGTAAAATGCATCTCCAGTGTGAAAGCCTGCTTTCACACTAGAGCGGTGCGCTTGCAGGATGGGAAAGAGTCATGCGGTGTTGCGGGAGCAATTAATACACTGCTCCTAAAATGCCCCTGCCATTGAAATCAATGGCCAGCGCTGCCAAAGCGCCTTGGGAGCAGTGCATTGCGGGCGACTTTAACCACTTTTTCTGACGTTAGCGGGTGGTCAAAAGTGCCCCGCTAGCGGCCGAAAAGTGTCGCTAAAAGTAGCAACGTTTTGCTGCCGCCGCCCCCCCGCCCCAGTGTGAAAGTGCCCTTAGAACCTGGATGCTGGATGGAGAGCGATGCTCAACATCTCTTCAGAATTCCCCATACTGTAGGCGTTTGATTGGGTTCAGATCAGGAGACATACTTGGCCACTGAATTACTTTCACCTTGTTCTTCTTCAGAAATTTATCAGTGGCCTTAGATGTGTGTTTTGGATCATTGTCATGTTGGAAAAGTGCACGATGACCAAGAGCATGGAGTGGCGGAAGCATCATCTCTTTCAATATAGAGCAGTACATCTGTGAATTCAGGATACCATCAATGAAATGCAGCTCCCCGACACCAGCAGCACTTATGCAGCCCCACAGAAGGACACTACCACCACTATGTTTCACTGTAGGCACCATGCATTTTTCTTTGTACTCCTCACCTTTGTGACACCATACAGTTTTGAAGCCATCAGTTCCAAAACATTTATCTTGGTCTCATCGCTCCCGAGTACAGAGTCTCAATAGTCTTTTTCAGCATGGGGTTCTGGCAAAATCTAGGCTGCCTTTTTTTGTGTAAGGGCTTTAGGATAGGCTTCCTTCATGGATGACACCCATGCATGCCATTTCTCTGCAGTGTACGCCATCTTGTGTCAGGGGAAACAATCACCCCAGTTTGGCTTTCTTCTTCTCTAGCTAACTGCAGTGAACTTGAATGGCGGTTCTCTTCAACCCTTCTCATAAGACGCTCAGGTCGAGGTGTTGACTCCTGTGGATGGCCTGGGCGTCTGAGATGGTTGCAGTTCCATCTTTGTTAAATGTTTGTATTACTTTTGCTCCAGTATTCTGACTGATAAGTAAAGCTTTGCTGATCTTCTTGTAGCCTTCACCTTTGTGTACAGAAATTATTTTCTCAGGCCTTGTGACATTTCTCTTCCCTAAAATGAGTGGACTGCTATCAATAGATCCTTTACATTGCTATAAACATTGGTGTCCTATTTCTGTATCTAGTAAATGGTATTTGTCATTGACTGGAGTGGAGTGCATGTAGCTTTATACTTTCACTATTGTGACCTGCTTCTTCTCCAATCCCAGAGTTCTCTCTGTAGCGTAAAAAGCAGTATTACACCCAAAAGCAACCATTTATATCGCAGCTTACCAATTCTCAGATGTGGTGGCTGCATTTGCTTTCTTTTATTGTCACCTGGTGAGCCAGCCAGTAAGTCTGTTTTTCAACAGTCTAAGCTGTCCTGCAGATGTAGAAGTTAGAGGGTTGAGACAAACTATACCACTGACAGTGGTGCTTACAAGGTCAGCTTTTGTTCATTTCTGTACAACCTTTATCCTGAAAAGAACAAAGCTGTTACTGTAACTGCTTATACAGTGTTATCTGGAGTTTAGGTTTAATGTGTTAGTGTAGCCAAATCTGCTACTACATCTAACACTACCTTGCCCCTAGACTGACAGACAATACTGCTCTTTAACCACTTGCCGACCACCTTCCGCATATGTACTGCGGCAAGGCGGCTCGGCTGCGCAAACCAACATACCTGTTCGTCAGTCTGTGCATGTGGTACTGTGGGCACGCAGTCATTCTTTCTATTTATAGCGCAAAAACTAAAAACTATTTGTGGGAAAATAAAAGGACATTGATTCTGTATCAAAAAGACAAGAAAGAACCCCCTATCGGGGCTTTTAAGCAGCCAATAAACTGCAGTATAGATGGTTGAAAAAAATTAGATTTTATTAGTACAAAAAATATAAATAACGTTAAAAGAGAAAATTCATTGAAATAAATACTGACTGTTGGAGTCAGGACACGAACTGAGTATGGCGTACATATGCAACAGACAACAGCCTATAGTGAAAACCAATGCAAGACACAATGTATACGAGGGCAGCCTAGATTTCCCCAATTGTAAGTCCTTGGGGTTAGATAACAATGAATGCCTCTAAATAAAAACAGTAAGCCATACAGTATATGTGGGACAATGATAATTGTATGTAATAATCCTGACGCGTTTCGACCCTTCCCGGGTCTTCTTCAGAGGATGGCTGTCCACACTTAAAGAAAGGGGGTAACATTTATCAAACATAACATCGAATTTCCACGGTGCCGAAACCATACATGCATACCCTGTCATGTAACTGAATAAATTGTATAGTTACCTATCGCAAGAATTGTGACACTACAATGTCATTTTTGACATTGCAAAATGTTTGAGATGATACAATTACTCCTTCGCTCCCCTGTCTCCCCCGTGTCGGACCAACTCCCCCGGGGACGGGTGATGGACCAGATGAATCTTACGAGAGATCACGCTTTTTTCCCTTCCCGTTTTTCATTCTTTAGCAATGCCCTCCTGTACATCCATGGACTTATAATTTAGCAAGCATACAGAACCTCATGGTTGGTAAACTTCCCAACTATAGGGTATGAACCAACTGACCCTTCGTTATTTTTCATTTTTGATTACTAGCACTAACGTGAATTCCATCTGGGTGCGGTTTTGGATTGCCCGTCTCGCCCCTTCCCTTCCCTCCCTCTCCCACATGGGGGGCTGGTAAGCGTGATCTCTCGTAAGATTCATCTGGTCCATCACCCGTCCCCGGGGGAGTTGGTCCGACACGGGGGAGACAGGGGAGCGAAGGAGTAATTGTATCATCTCAAACATTTTGCAATGTCAAAAATGACATTGTAGTGTCACAATTCTTGCGATAGGTAACTATACAATTTATTCAGTTACATGACAGGGTATGCATGTATGGTTTCGGCACCGTGGAAATTCGATGTTATGTTTGATAAATGTTACCCCCTTTCTTTTAGTGTGGACAGCCACCTCTGAAGAAGACCCGGGAAGGGTCGAAACGCGTCAGTATATACTGTATGGCTTACTGTTTTTATTTAGAGGCATTCATTGTTATCTAACCCCAAGGACTTACAATTGGGGAAATCTAGGCTGCCCTCGTGTACATTGTGTCTTGCATTGGTTTTCACTATAGGCTGTTGTCTGTTGCATATGTACGCCATACTCAGTTCGTGTCCTGACTCCAACAGTCAGTATTTATTTCAATGAATTTTCTCTTTTAACGTTATTTATATTTTTTGTACTAATAAAATCTAATTTTTTCAACCATCTATACTGCAGTTTATTGGCTGCTTAAAAGCCCCGATAGGGGGTTCTTTCTTGTCTTTTTGATGCACTGTATGGGGTGTGCGGCCTACCCGTCTACACACTACATGTGAGTGCTTTTTGCTGTTTGGACATTGATTCTGTTTAGGTACAATATCGCACGTCCGTTAAAGCGACGCAGTGCCATATTGCAAAAAAATGGCCTGTCATTAAGAGGGTAAATCCTTCCGGGGCTGAAGTGGTTAAAGGTGTTCTTTGTACCTTCATCCAGAGGTTAGGCACTCTGAGACAGGTCACTAGGTGAAAACAGGGGGGCAAAAAAAAAAAACAAACTAAAAAACCAATGCACCCACCAGATTTAACGATTGGTAAGCTGCAATGTATAGGATTTTTGGGTTTGGGTTCTATACTGCTTCAATTAAAGATGATTCCATAGTATAGCACAGAGTGACCTGAATTTCTCATGAAAGGCACATAAGCAAGCACAATGTAAATTAAACACTGCTGTGTCCAGCGATAAGCAGATAGTTGAACATGCTCTCCACTGTAAACAAGCCTATATTTAATATAACCTCATACAGTCAGATTTCAGTATACTTCCTGCATAATCCTCCAAGGTAGCCTAAGGACTCTTGTCTCATGACTCCACTGTGCAACCTCCCACTCACACATGCTCCAGTGGGCCCCAAGATGGAGTGGCAGTGAATTTGGCAATACAAATCTTGGCAGGATTAGAATTAGAGCCATTCAAAACATGAGGATACCAGAAACTACAGTTATAGCTCTCCGAAAAGCCAGAATGCCAATGCAAGGGTGGAAATTATGTAAAAAAGAGGAAGAGTGTAAAGTGGGCGTTAAACAGTCAACTCCAGACATATGTATTACAACACAGATATATATATATAAAAATGAGAGATTTTATTATAAAACCACAACAGGTGTACAAAAGAAAATATATATCAAACATATACATAAAAAGGGGAGAGCTAAATCACCAAAACCCAAGACAGTGATACACATACAGTATATATTGCATAAGAGCAAATGATGGCCGACATGTTTTGCGGTTGTAATCTATAGCCGCTTTATCAAGGTTTGGTTACTGTATAGTTTATTCCACATCTAATGGCCATCTGAGGCGTCCAGGCTAAGGGGAGAGCAAAACACACAATACATGCCATGCTAAGAGTCCGCAGCTTCATGCTGGGGTTCGGGATCCTCAGGAAACCCAGACCTTTAACATGCCTGACTGAATCTTTGCTGGAGGGAACAGCACCTATGTGGTTGGCAGGTCACTCAGGTGATAGCCTATAGAGCACCTGTTTTTGCTGTTAGCAGGACTCACCTCTGTTTGGAGGCTGTTGGATCCTCTTGAACACTGTGTGGCATTATAATTTCATCATTTCTGGCAACGCAGTATTGGACTACTACTGTCTGTCAAGGGATGACCCCAATAGCCTTATTACCTGGAGGTATTGTCCATTAAGTTCAGACTCTGAGCATGGCATGTATTGTGCATTTTGGTCTCCCCTTAGTCTGGACACCTCAGATGGCCATTAGATGTTGACTAAAATTATACAGTAACCAAGCCTTGATGAAGTGGCTATAGATTACAACCGCGAAACATGTCGGCCAGTATTTGCTCTTATGCAATATATACTGTATGTGTATCACTGTCTTGTATATTTGGAGATTAGCCCTCTTACGTTTTTATGTATGTTTGCTATATATTTTCTTTTGTACACCTGTTGTGGTTTATAATAAAATTTCTCATTTTTATAGATCTGTGTTGTAATACATATGTCTGGAGCTGATCTTCAATGCCCACTTTACATTTTTAGGCCCCTTTCACACGGGACGGATCCGTGTTGATCCGCCCCGTGTTTATCCGCTGCTCAGCGGGGATCGCTCCGCTTTCCCCAGCTGAGCAGGCAGATGACAGGGCGGGACCCGCACACTGTGCAGGGACCGCCCTGTCAGATCTCCGCTCTCCCCTATGGGGGATCGGAGGAACACGGACCGTCTGTCCGTGTTCCTCCGATCCGCTCTGCAGACGGATAGAAAAATAGGATTTTCTTCCGTCCGCAGAATCGGACGAGAGCGGAGGCGGACGACATCGGGTGTTAGCGGATGTACATCCGCTGACACCCGCTATCCCATAGGGATGCATGTATGCCCGTATTTCATCCGAAAACGGATGGATGAAATACGGACATACTGTCCGCATGTGTGAAAGGGGCCTTAGTCTTTTTTACTCTATAAAAGGGTTGGCACTCCAGGACATAAATCTTTTTGATCTGATATGGGTGGGTCTTGATGACCCCAAACTACCTTACTTACTACATACATGGAATTAAATTATCCTCAGCAAAAATTACATTGTCCAGTGGGTCGGTTTCAATGCAAAATTCCCATGTATGGCTTCAGTTGTCCTTTTTAACCATTGCATCAAAAATGGTTATATGCAAAGTAATGAACAAAATATACAGTTAGGTCCATACAGAGCTTTTTATGGGCTTCATAACAAAGGGGGTGAATACATATGCACATGCCAATTATCGTTTTTTTATTTCTGAAAAATAGTTTTATGTATATATTATTCTAATTTTACTTCACCGACTTAGACTATTGTGTTCTGATCCATCACATATAATTCAGATTAAAAAAATATTTTAAATATTCATTTTCATTGTTAATATTTTGTTGAGAATCATTTTTTGTGCATGTTTCTGCCTTTAATTTTGCCTTCAGCAAGTGAAATGCATGCACAATTGGGATGAGATCAGGTGACTGACTTGGCCATTGCAGAATATTCCACTTCTTTTCCTTCAAAAGCTCCTGGGTTGCTTTTGCAGTGTTTTGGATCATTTGTCTGTCTGTACTGTGAAGCTCTGTCCAATCAACTTTGCTGCATTTGGCTGAATCTGGGTTGACAGTATATCTCTAACCACTTCAGCCCCGGAAGGATTTACCCCTTTCCTGACCAAGCCCTTTTTTGCCGATATGTTGTACCCAAACAAAAATGAGGTCCTTTTCCCCACAAATAGAGCTTTCTTTTGGTGGTATTTGATCACCTCTGCGGTTTTTATTTTTTGTGCTGTAAACAAAAAAAATTTTGAAAAAAAAGCAATATTTTTTTACTTTTTGCTATAATAAATACCCCCCAAAAATATATGAAAAAAAAACCCATTTCTTCCTCAGTTTAGGCCTATATGTATTCTACATATTTTTAAAAAAAAAAAAAAAACCACAATAAGTGTATATTGATTGGTTTGCGCAAAGGTCATCGCGTCTACAAAAATAGGGGATAGATTTATGGCATTTTTATTAATTTTTTTTTATTAGTAATGGCGGTGATCTTTTTTTTTATCATGACTGAGACATTGAGGTGGACAGATCGGACACTTTTGACACCATTGACATTTATACAGTCATCAGTGCTATAATTAATGCACTGATTACTGTGTAAATGTCACTGGCAGGGAAGGGGTTAAACACTAGGGGGCGATCAAGGGGTTAAGTGTGTTCCCTCAGTGTGTTCTAACTGTTGGGGTGCTAGGCTCACGAGAACATGACAGAGATCACTGCTCCCGATAACTGGGAGCAGTAGATCCCTGTCATGTTGCTAGGCGGAACAGGGAAATGCCTTGTTTACATAGGCATCTCCCCTCTCTGCCACCGGTGGACATCGAGTCTGCGGGACCTGCGGGCACGCTCCCTCCGCTGGCGTGCAGGTGCCCACCGGCCTCCGATGATGGAGTGACTTATGGGTACGTCGTTTTGCGCACCATTCTGCCGACATATATCGGTGTGAGCCGGTCGGCAAGTGGCTAAACACTGCGGAATTCATCCGGCTGCTTTTGTAACATCATCAATAAACACCAATGACCCAGTGGCACTGGAAGCCATGCATGCCCATCCCATCACACTGCCTCCACTATGTTTTACAGATGACATTGTGTGCTTTGGCTCGTGAGCTGTTCCAAGCCTTCTCTACACTTTTTTTCTTCCCGTCATTCTGGAACAGATTAATCTTAGTTTCATCCGTCCAAAGAATACTTTTCCAGAACTGGTCTGGCTTTTTTAGACGTTTTTTGCAACGTCTAATCTGGCTTTTCTATTCTTCAGGCTTATGGTTTGCACCTCGTGGTGAAGTCTTCTCTTGACTGTAGACTTTGACAATGATACGCCCACCTCCTGGAGAGTGTCCTTCACTTGTCTGGATGTTGTAAATGGGTTTTTCTTTACCATAGAGTGGATATTGCGATTATCCACCACTGTTGTCTTCTGTGGACGTCCGGGCCTTTTTATGTTGCAGCGCTCACCAGTGCGTTCTTCTTTCCTCAGAATGTGCCAAACTGTTGATTTGGCCACCCCTAATGTTGCTACTTTCTGATGGATTTGATAAATTTTTGAAGCCTTACAATGGCCTGTTTTACTTGCCTGGACAGCTCCTTTGAACGCATGATGTAGGTTCACAGCAATAGATTCCAAATGCAAATACCACACTTAGAATCAACTCCGGACCCTTTATCTGCTTAATTGATGAAGAAATAACATATGAGTAGACCACACCTGGCCATGAAAAAGCTTTTGATTCAATTGTCCAATTACTTTTGGTCCCTTGAAAAAGGGGAGATGGCTATTAAGATCGATAATTCCAAAAACCCTGTCTCCGATTTGGATGTACATACCCTCAAATTAAACCTGAGTGTGCACTTTCAGCACATATCTATTATAGAACTATAGCTTGAATAAGTTTTGGTAAATACCTGAAAAAAAATATAAAATTGCGCCTGTGTCCAAATATATATGTATCTAACCGTACATCTGATATTGACCATTGATAGAAAGTTTTGTACAGTACATGACAATTCAAAAATAATTGTCGCTTTAACTACTTATAATATTTAAGCTGTATCTAAAACTGCAAGTGCATTGAACACTTCTGTCCCCCCAGATTAACAATGCTGCTGTCCAATTGTGTCTGTTGCTCCTCCATTCAGTGTGTAGGCACCCTAGTACAGGAGGCGTGCAACCAGATCACTAGATGCATACAGAGGGGAAAAAGCCTAAAAAAGAAAACTAATGCAAACTAATGCCATATAATGATTGGCAAGCTGCATTATGTTACATTTTTGGTTTGGGGTTTAACACTGCTTATTTGCCCCAAAGCACCAACCCCCCATGTTGAGGGCATGCGGCCTGGTACGGTTCAGGAGAGAGAGGGGGGGTTGGGGGGGGGCTCGCTTGTCCACACCCCCTTTCCTGACTGACCTGCGTGCTTGGATAAGGGTCTGGTATGGATTTTGGGGGGACCCCCACGCCGTTTTTTTGGCGTAGGGGGTGCCCCTTGGAATCTATACCAGACCGAAGGGCCTGGTATGCTCTTGGAGGGGAACCCATGCATTTTTTTTATTTAAAATTTGGCGTGGAGTTCCCCCTCAGGAATCATACCAAACACAGTGCCTGGTATTGGCGGGGATCCAAGTCGGATCCCTGTTCAATATGAGTCGGTACCCTGTCGGGTTGCTATGGAAATGGCAAACCGCAGCTAAATGCAACCGCAGCTAAATGCAACCGCAGCTAAATGCAACCGCAGCTAAATGCAACCGCAGCTAAACGCAACCGCAGCTAAACGCAACCGCAGCTAAACGCACTGTACAAATGCAGCTGATCGCAGTGCCTGGTGTCTTGAGTTTTGAAGAAAAAAAAAACATGCTTTTAACTGCGGCAGAATAGCCGTCCATGTGAAAGGCGCCTAAAGGGAGTGTGTGCCGGGATCACCCTTTGCAGGGAGGCTGTTTCCTCTGTGCCTAGGTACATACATGTTGCAACTGCATGGTATTTGAGCAACTAAGCCAGGGGTATGGAGCAAGGCCTCAGGTGGTCAGAGAAACTCAGACAGCTGGTAACCGGTAAGGACTGGGTGGTTGGAGTGACTGGAGTAACTGTAGACAAGCAGCAGGAATTTTCAGAGATCATTGTTCCAAGTGACAGCAACAGGTAGATGCTTCCTCAAAACTGAATGGCAGTAAAAAGCGTAGTATGCGCTTGTGATATTCCACCAAGCAGGTGATGTCAGCTCAAAGTACCTCAGTGAGTGTTAACCTCTTCTAGAGGGACCAACGGAAACTGGGAAGCTTAAAGACTCCTAGCGATCGGAACAATAAGGTAGTTCCCTGTGCTCAGCCCACACAGCCAACTTTCAGAGTGAGTCTTATAACTTATCATGGTCTGAAAGTTCTGCACACAAAACTTAGTGCCTGAGGGGGGCAGGAGGCGGAGCCTAGCGGAGCAGACATGCATTGTTAGAGCTCCACACCGCTGAGGAGAGAAGAGAAGGACAAAGCGGAGCCTGCAGGCTCAAAAGGTATCCATTTGAACCTTTTTGCCCCAGGGAACAAACTGTGAAAGTTTGGGCAACAAATACGGTACTGGGAGGAAACCGTGGCAGAAATAAAAATCACCTCACAAAGAGCTCACAGGCACTCACTGCAGCTGAAGCAGCTCCAGTCACCTCACAAGATACAGCATCAGGGCGCTCTCACAGACAGAAAATGTCACAGCAAGACTCTCCATTTGAGTCAGATACAGAACAAATCCTCTCACAAACTTCTCCACAAGCCTCCTCAGTATCCCCAGTAATATTATTACAATTTGAAAAGATGCTTCATAAGGCTTTAAAACAAACCTCAGACCAAATAACAAACAGCCTAACCAAAGAAATAAGAGAGCTGGGAAACCGCACCGCAGCCTTAGAAATAAAAATGGATGAAATTGAAATTACAACCCAAGAAAATATAACAGAATTGGAACAATTAAAAGAAGAGAATTTAATACTTCAAACTAAGCTCGAAGATTACGAAAATAGAGCCAGACGTTCAAACTTGCGCATAAGGGGAATACCTGAAACTGTGACAGACCTGCAATCTACTATTACTGCTTTATTACAAGAACTAAAGCCAGATATCTCTATTGAACGTTTAGAACTGGACAGAGTACACAGAGCCCTCACAGCCAAAAAGAAAGATGGACCCCCACGTGATATAATCACAAAATTTCATTATTACAGAACGAAAGAACAAATACTAATTGCTGCAAGAGAAAAAAAAGGAACTTAATTTTCAAGGACACAATTATCAAATTTTTGCTGACCTATCCCAACTTACTATTACTAAAAGACGATCCATGAAACCCCAACTAATGGAACTGCAACGCCACAACATTATGTATCAATGGGGCTTCCCCTTTTCAGTCAGATTTAACTACCAAGGTACAATTTACAGAAGCAGATCAGCAGATGAACTACAACAAACCCTTTTAAAATTAAATCTGACAGAACCCACAAGCAGCAACACTCCCACACGCAGAAGAATGGCATCATCTTCACCTTCAGGCAGCACCCAGAAAATTCCAGAACAAAATGGGAATCATCATTCTGACAAAAGAGGCCGTTATACCACATCATCCATGGACCAAGAAGATTCAATGGACTGACATCCTAATTTCTGATATCTCTTCATTTATTATACTAAGAGATGGTTCTCTATAAAAAACCTATATTTATAACTGAATGTAACTGCATTCTGATAGTCACACACTGTGTGGGATCATGTTACATTCCAGTTATATTTCTTATTACTTCTGATTCATATAGCCTTAGAATATATAAGTGAAATAAGGAAATTCTTGTTCAGTTATATATTATCAGGTAATAACAATAGATTTATTACTTTTTAGGACAAATATGTTCAATAATCCAGAAGTAATGGAAGCTTTTTTTTTTTTTTTTCTTTCTTTTCTTAAAACAAATATATTATTACCTAACTAGTTCCTAGAATTATGTTTTTGTTTATTCTAATCTGAAGCAATACAACCTCAATTTTATGAGTTAACATATCTAAACAGTTACATATGAATAAAATATGTAATTGTTTACTCTAAAAGGGTTAAAATCCCAAAATAATTCAAACTATCTTCATCAATACCAAAGTTATTAACAGTACCTTTCTAACTGAATTATTTAGCCTAGGGCAAGACTAACCATATACAACCACCCTGGAATAAATAATTTCAACAAAAACTATATTCTGCACTCCAACTAATGAAACATCATTTTGATGTCTTTTGACATAGCACTTCTCTCCTGTAAGCGGAAGATCCGTGTACCCCCATTAGCCCTCCTCATTCTCCCAACCATATTATGTGGGAGTGTGACGAAGCCACTTATTCCCCTGAGAGAGATATTTATTCTCTTTCACGGGTAAATTGTGATTACTTGCAAAAAATAATTTATACAATGTATCATCTAATCTCATATGTTTTTTGTTTACTCTTTACTCCAGAATTCACTGGTTTCTTTTCTATCTATTCATCTCTTCAGTCCACACAGGTTGATCTGCGCAGTCAGCTCTGCATAACAAAAAGTAAGTCAAAACTATTTGATCTATTGCCATGGCACCACTAAATATACTTTCCCTGAATGTTCAGGGAATAAATGTCCCTCAAAAAAGGACCAAAGCCTTCCGTACTTTCCATAACAAGAAGGCTCACATAGTATGCCTCCAAGAAACACACTTCACCAAAGATTCTACTCCAAAATATATTTCTCCTTTTTATCAACAAATTTACACGGCTTCTGCCTGTACCAAGCAAAGGGGAACTCTAATTGCATTTCACCGATCCACACCATTCACCTTATCATCAGAAATTAAAGACCCAGAAGGTAGATACCTGATACTCATGGGTTATATAATGGATACAGCAATCACGGTGATTTCCTACTACGCTCCTAACAAACAACCTACACCATTCCTCTCACATATATTACAAGTGATTAATACACACAAAATAGGAACAGTGATAATGTGTGGGGATTCGAACCAGGTCCTCCTCCCATTTCTAGATAAATCACCTTTTACACCATCCAAAATAACCTCTAGATTACCTTTTTCTCAACTTCTTTCCAAATACAATCTGGTAGATTCATGGAGAGAAAGTAACCCAATGAAAAAGAAATTCACTTATTTCTCGCACCCTCATCAAACCTTCACCAGAATAGATCATATTTTTCTAACAATAGGAATGATACCAGAAATTATTGCATCAGATATAATTCCGATTCCGTGGTCTGACCATAATGCAGTATACACTACTATAGCCTCAGCCATACCAAAAGCGCATGACCCAACGTGGTACTTACCGGACATAATGCTCAAACACCCACTACATCAGATGGCCATTGAACAAGCTTTAAAGGAATACATATCAATTAATAATACAACAGACATCTCCCCAATAACACTGTGGGAAGCTCATAAGCCTGTCTTGCGTGGTACAATACAAAGACAAATGGCACTATTTAAACGGGAACGCAAAAATCTAGCAAAAAAACTAGAACTCAATTTTAATGCAGCCTACATATCATTTCAAGATAATCCATCTCAGAGTACAAAATCTCATCTGGAAAAATCTAGATTGGAATACGATCTATTTCTCACTGAGTCAGTTGATAAATCCTTCAAACGCTCCAAACACAATTTCTACATGAATACAAACAAACCAGGTACATATTTGGCTCGGGCATTAAATTCAACTAACAAATCTTTCAAACCAATACGTTTGAAATTATCAAAAAATGTTTACACTTGTAATCCAGTTAAAATAGTCCATAAATTTCACTCACATCTCGCAACTTTATACAAGACAAACAATGAATTTAATCCTACAGAGGCTGAATCCTTCTTCTCAAAAATAACCTTACCTGAGTTATCTCAGAATCAATAAAGCAGTTTGGATGAGCCTATAACTATAGATGAAGTTGCTAACGCCATAAAAGACCTAAAACTTAACAAAAGACCAGGCCCAGATGGCTACTCGGCTTTATACTATAAAACATTCTCAGAAATACTCTCTCCCATTCTCACTGAAACTTTTAACAAACTTCTAGATGGACATTCTTTTCGGCAAGAAACACTAATGGCAATTGTTTGTATGATCCCAAAACCCCTTTCTGATGATACTTCCTGTGTGAATTATCGGCCTATCTCTCTGTTAAACCTCGATATTAAATTATTAGCAAAAATAATAGCAAAACGCCTCAATAGCATTATAGGAAAATTAATACATAGAGATCAAGTAGGCTTCATGCCAAATAGACAGGCAGGCGATAATATACGCAGGGCAGTGTTATTGGCACATATTGCTAAAAAACGGAAAATCCCTTTATGTTTTCTATCTCTCGATATTAAGAGGGCATTTGACACAGTATCCTGGCAATATATGCAATATTCATTACAAAAATGGGGTTTTGGACCCCACTTTTTAACATGGATCAAAGCATTATATAATAAACCCAAAGCCTATATAAAATATGCTGGATACAAATCTGAAGCCTTTAATATCGAAAGAGGTACCCGACAGGGTTGCCCATCATCTTCCTTATTATTTGCCCTTATACTCGAACCCATGGCCCAATATATCAGAACAAACCAAACTATAACTGGCATTGAAGTAGGAGGTATTACACACAAATTATGTATATTTGCAGACGATATATTACTTTTTCTATCATCACCACAGGTCTCTGGTCCTAACTTAATACCAGCTCTTGATGGATTTGCAGCCCTATCCGGCCTTATGATTAATCCTAAGAAATGCCTAGTGCTTAATATTTCACTCACAAACATGGAATTGATCCCGGCTAGGGCTGCACTCCCATTCACATGGGCAGAAAAATCAATCCCATATCTTGGAATTCATTTAACAGCCTCTCATTCTGACTTATTCTCAACCAATTATCCTCCTGTATTAAGGCAGATCACAAATCTAATAAAACAATGGTCGCAACTTCCTTTATCCTGGATGGGGAAGATTAATGCAATCAAAATGACTATTCTACCCAAATTGCTTTATCTATTCAGAGTCCTCCCTATTCCAATTCCTTCCTATTTTTTGAGAATAGTACAAAAAAGAGCAACTTCGTTTATATGGGGCTCTTCTAAACCACGTATACCTATACACACACTACATCTTCCCAAAAATAAAGGAGGCCTGGGATACCCTAATTTTACTAACTACTACAGAGCGGCACATTTGGCCAGTCTGTCCAAATACCATGCAAAACAGGAAATCCCATTATGGGTATTTATAGAGGCTTCAGAAAATGACCCTCTATTAATATCAAATTTATTATGGCTTGATCCTAAAGACCGCTTTAAAATTCATAATCCCATAACTAAACACTTCTTATCTCTCTGGGATAAACTAAAAACCAAATATCAGTTACAATCTCCACACAATCCTCTCCTTTCTTTTATCAGAAATCCGGCCTTTTATCCGGCATGGATCTACCCAAATTCTTTTAAAGCTTGGACAACATCAGGCATTCAGACACTAAATGACTTCATAGCATCTAAATCATTCCTTTCATTCCCATCGCTTAGAGAAAAATATGATCTACCAAACTCTGAGATATTTAGATATCTCCAAATCAAAAATTTCTATACACCATTCCTAAAGGGGGATACACCATTATGCCAATTATCCATTTTTGAATCAATCTGTACAAAAGATCCATTTGCTAAAGGTACAATTTCATCACTTTATAATCAATTATATGGAGTAGCAAATCTTAATAGACCCTCTTACGTTCAGAGGTGGGAGGAGGACCTGGGACGAACTTTAGAAGACACGGACTGGTCTAACATATGGCTCACATCTAAGTCATCTTCACCCAACATCTTAGCACTGGAGACAAATTATAAAGTCCTAACTCGCTGGTACCTTGTACCCGCTAGAGTGGCAAAATATTCACCTAATACCTCAGCTCTTTGTTTTCGAGGATGCCCAGAAATAGGCACATATTTACACATATGGTGGACGTGCCCAGTAATCCAAACCTTCTGGAAGGAAGTCTTCGTGATTGCATCTAAAATATTTAAAAAAATAATACAACCAGATCCATATTTAACTTTACTTAATCTAAAACCGGAATGGTTAACACTCTCTCAATTCAAACTTATGATCCAACTAATAACGGCTGCAAAACAAACAGTGGCCAAGGCATGGAAATCTCCTACATTGGTACTAGCAGAAACAATTCACAGAATGAATAATACAATGTCCCATGCTAAGATGGTAGCCATCGATCAAAATCAAATTCCAAAATTTGAAAAACTTTGGCATCCTTGGATAAAACAACAGTTCCTGTCAAACTTCAATGACTCTGTCCTGTTGCCATGGTAACAGATTAAATGACTTACAAAGACACCCATTCTAAGGCTTCAAAGAGAACTAAAAAGAATAATAAACTGACGAGCGGGACAACCTTGTGGACCATACCTCTACCTTTCAACCCTTTTTCTTCTTTCTCTTTTCTTTTCTCAACCTTACGATTAAAGCTCATTATCAGAATTTATGTATAGTAGGTATAAATCATTTAAATACCTACAAAAGTAACTAAGGAAATGATATATATCTTTAATTTAGGTTTACGTGAACCCAATGTTTAATATTTGAAATTTCATGATATTTACCTATATAAACCCTACTGTAAAACAATGAGCTTACTTTATAGATCCTTGTAAACTTACTTTATGTATCTTTATAACATTGTATACTCAAACTTTTTGACAAGGAAAACTTAGTGCCTGAAATTCACATTCAGGCTAGCCTCGCAATGTCCAGTAAGGTTCAGTCATTCCAAAGACCAAGCAGAGGATAGGCCATGATGGAGCTACAGTTGTACAGACCAGCTTTAGCAGGGATATAAAAAAGAATCTTGATTAAGCAGAAAAATGGAGAAAAAAAACGCTAGCAAAAAGAAAAAAGACTTTTTCCAGCAGAGCTGAAGAAAAGATGCTCATCCTAGCATACTAGCAAAAAACTGAGGCACGTTATTGGTAGGAGGGGTTAATCTGGGCTGGCCTACATTTTTCTTTTTTGTTTGCCATGGTCTAATCCTCCTGAAAGCACCAGTATAACCCAAGGGTGAATGACTGCCTTTGTCCCTCCATGGACAAGAAAGAAATTATTATTCAGTCCTGCAAATGACAAACAAAAATATGAACAAAACCACATTACGCTCCCTTTGGGAGAGGCACACAGAGGAAGGTTTTCTAGTAATGGCAATAGCAGGCATGTTCTGGGGTTCTGTACCCTTGTACAAAGACACCAGGGCATTGGTTTACCGTAAAGCTGAAAGATTGGCAAAAGCTCTGAAATCTGACATTTCAGTAAATTGCAAAGACTGAAAAGCAAATATAGGTCTAAAACAATGTCTGATCTTCAGTAAATGACAGTACTATGCACTGGTATAAAGCATATCCCTCTATAGTGTGTACTTATCTCCATTAAGAGCATGACTGTCATTTCTGTCTGCTTTGTTCCTCTGTTATCTGCATGAATCACTTCTGATAAGTTTTCCAGACACCAAGAGAGGTGTGGAGGGAGAAGGGGTGTCTCTTCCCTCCAATCAGCTCTCACAGAGTGTGACTTCAGCTCTCTACCCCAGTTTTTTCAGAACTCTCAGACAAGCTTTAAAATTCAGAACTTTGAAAAGATGTAGAGTAGACTACAGATAAACAGGTACAACTTATGTAGGAGAATTTGTTTAATCTCTGTGTATCACCCAAGGCCAGTCACTTCACTGGGTACATGTAAGGGTTAATAACCACTTTAATAATTTAGAGGACAGAGTAGAGCAAAGTTACAATGAAAAAAGGTGTATTGTTTATAGCATAGTTTCTCAACCCGTGGTACGTGTACCCCTTGGGGTAAGTGCACCAAGGGCAGGGGGTACGCCGCCTGTGCTGCCGCTGCACAGTGCTATGCTTGTAGAGTTGCAGCGGTACAAGTGTGCTCCTGCATCCATTCAACACACTCCTCTCCACAACCCTCTCCGCTGGGCTGACATCATTCAGAGGCTGGGAGCCAGGATGGAAGAGGAGCAGTGCGGAAAATCCAATACCCATCGCGAGTGAGTGAGCACAGAGGCTGCACGGCTTTGTCATAATGACTTAATTAACTGTGTGATCTTACTGGTTAACTTTTTATTTATTTTTTTGGGAGGGGGGTTTAATTGATCTTCGTACAAAGCTATTTGTACTGTAATATGAAGCATGGAGGGGGGTAATGCATTGCCATTGGTCACTGATGCATTAGTGACCAGTGGCAGTTAATTAACCCCTTTACATTGCATTAGTGGAGTCAGTGTTATTTAACCCTTTATGCTGCAGCATGAAGGGGGTAATTGACATTGGCGCAATTAACGCAGCACAAAGGGGGTCAATTGACCGCCACTGGTCACTAATGCATCAGTGACTAATGGCAATGTAGGTGCTTTACCATGGCTCTTTAATATGTCCAATCACAGCTGATTACATGTAAACAAATGCTGGTTACCTGCATTTCCTTTCCTCAGTGCTGTCCGTGTGTGAGGAAAGCAAAGTCCTGATTATCAATGCAGCCCCATTGGTGCACAATGTATTCATTTTGGATTATGTATCTGTTTGTGTGTCTACCAGTGTGTTAATTTGGGATGTGTGCATCTCTGAGTGTGTTAATGTAGGATGTGTGTCTGCCAGTGTGTTAATTTTGGGATTCTGTGCGTGTCTGCAAGTGTGTTAATTTGGGATAATGTGTGTCTGCCAGTGTGTTCTTTTGGGATTCTTGTGTGTGTGCTTCCAAGTGTGTTCATTTTGGATTGTGTCCGTCTGCCAGTGTGTACAGTGGGGATGGAAAGTATTCAGACCCCCTTACATTTTTCACTCTGTTATATTGCAGCCATTTGCTAAAATCATTTAAGTTAATTTTTTTTCCTCAATGTACACACAGCACTCCATATTGACAGAAAAACACAGAATTTTTGCAGATTTATTAAAAAAGAAAAACTGAAATATCACATGGTCCTAAGTATTCAGAACCTTTGCTCAGTATTTAGTAGAAGCACCCTTTTGATCTAATACAGCCATGAGTCTTTTTGGGAAAGATGCAACAAGTTTTTCACACCTGGATTTGGCCATCCTCTGCCATTCCTACATTAATGAGGAAAAAAAATGAACTTAAATGATTTTAGCAAATGGCTGCAATATAACAAAGAGTGAAAAATTTAAGAGGGTCTGAATACTTTCCATCCCCACTGTATATTTGGAATTATGTGTGTGTCTGCCACTGTGCTAACTTGGGATTATGAATGTGTGTCTCCAAGTGTGTTAATTTGTGTGCGTCTGCCAGTCTGTTAATTTGGAATTTTGTGGGTACTTGTATGTCTGCAAGTGTGTTAGTTTGGGACTGTGTGTGTGTGTATGTGTATATATATATATATATATATATATATATATATATATATATATATATATATATATATATATATATATATATATATATATATAATGTGTGTGTATGTGTGTTTGTATGTGTGGTACAACTGACACTCTCCTTATTCAAATCTGCTACTACAGACGAAGTTGCTAAACTCCTTTCTATCGCCCACCTAACCACCTGCCCCCTGGACCCTATTCCCTCTCAAATGCTATGGTCGCCCCCTGACTCCATCCAACACTCTATAACCTACATCTTCAATCTTTCCCTCACCTCTGGCATCTTCCCCAATGCTCTAAAATATGCACTGGTCACCCCCATACTTAAAAAGCCATCCTTGGACCCTACCAATCTTAACAACCTAAGCCCCATCTCCTTGCTCCCCTTTTCTTCTATACTCCTTGAACGTCTGGATTACAACCGAGTGACCACCTCATTAAGAACAACCTTCCTGATCCCCTTCAATCTGGATTTCGCCCTCAACACTCCACAGAAACTGCTCTTTTAAAACTCACAAATGACCTACTAACTACTAAAACCAACGAACACTATTCTGTACTCCTACTTCTGGACCTTTCAGCTGCCTTCGACACGGTTGACCACTCCCTCCTTCTCAAAAAAACTTTACTCCCTCGGTCACCGTGACTGTGCTCTTCAGTGGCTCTCATCCTACCTATCCCATTGCACCATCAGTGTCACTTACAATTCTACTTCCTCCACTCCTCTTCCCTTCTCCGTCGGGGTCCCCCAAGGTTCTGTTCTTGGACTTCTTTTATTTTCAATCTACACCTCTTCCCTGAGTCAGGTGGTAGCCTCTTACAGCTTTCAATATCATTTCTAAGCTGGCGACACACAAATGTATCTCTCCACCCCTCAACTGACTCCATCTGTCTCCTCACGCATCACTAACTTACTAACCGACATATCTGTATTGATGTCACACCACTTCCTCAAACTCAACGTGTCCAAAAGCGAGTTTATAATATTTCCTCCCCCACGTGCCTCTTCCCCGGATTTGTCCATCAAGAGCAATGGCACAACCATCCATCCATCACCACATGTCAGGGTACTAGGTGTTATCCTGGATTCTGAACTCTCCTTTCAGCCCCACATCCAATCACTTTCCAAAGCTTGCCGCCTCAACCTCTGCAATATCTCTAAACTACGTCCCTTTCTAACCAATGAAACCACAAATCTTCTGATTCACTCCCTGGTTATCTCTCGCCTGGACTACTGCAACTCCCTCCTCATTGGCTTACCTTTAAATAGACTATCCCCCCTTCAGTCCATTATGAATGCCGCTGCCAGACTCATCCACCTTAAAAACCACTCAGTGTCTGCTACCCCTCTCTGCCAATCCCTCCACTGGCTGCCACTCGCCCAACAAATTAAATTCAAAATACTAACAATGAGTTAAAAAGCCATCCACAACTCTGCCCCCAGCTACATCACTAGCCTAGTCTCAAAATACCAACCTAAATAGCCCTCTCCGTTCCTCCCAAGACCTCCTGCTCTCTAGCTCCCTCATCACCTCCTCCCTTATCCGCCTCCAGGACTTCTCCCGAGCCTCGCCCATCCTCTGGAATTCCCTACTCCAATCTGTCACACTGTCTCCAAATTTAACCACTTTTAGGCAATCCCTGAAAACTTTCCTCTTCAGAGAAGCTTATCCTGCCTCCATCTCCTAGATTGTAAGCTCTAACGAGCAGGGCCCTCTGATTCCTCCTGTATTGAATTGTATTGTACTTGTACTGTCTGCCCTAATGTTGTTGTAAAGCGCTGCGTAAACTGTCGGCGCTATATAAATCCTGTATAATAATAATAATAATAATCATCTAACAACTGCACTATTTTCTCCATTAGCTCATCCCCCACAGCTATTACCCTTTTGTATAACCTGACCCTCCCTCCAAGATTGTAAGCTCTAACGAGCAGGGCTCTCTGATTCCTCCTGTATTGAATTGTATTGTAATGGTACTGTCTGCCCTAATGTTGTAAAGTGCTGCGTAAACTGTCTATATATAAATTTATATTTATATATAAATATATAAATCCTGTATAATAATGTGTGTGTGTGTCTGTCATTGCAGCACGCACACATACAATGATATTGCATACAAACAAATCACAAACACATACTAACATTACACACACACACACACACACACACACACACACACACACACAGAAACTATGACACCCAAACAATAGAAATTACTCTCTCGAGACAGGGGTACTTAGGAAATAATTGTAGACCTGCAGGGGTACTTCTCCGTAAAAGGTTGGTAAACACTGGTTTATAGCAACCACATTCTCTTTCTGGCTTTTAATTGCACTAATACGGCTACAACAAATCAAGTTTGGCTTTTAATAAATTGTGTGTTATTCCTGATCTGGCTTCAGACAGACAATGAAAAAAGCTCTTGCTTCTGAAACCCTTAAAAACAAAAGGCCCACAATTAAATATTATTTAAGGTACTTTGCCATTAAACGGCCATGAATATTTATCTATTAGAAAAACACTGCAGTAGCTTTCACATCCAGCTGTATAAGGTATTGAACACAAAACAGAATGTAACAATGTCTTGATGTGCCCCAGACAAGTAACAGTATCTCAATTTGTCCAAATCCCAGACAAAACAGTACATGGTTTAAAAAAAAAAAAAAAAAAAAAAAAAAAAAACACACACACGGAAAAACATGGAAGGGAACTTCTATCCCTGAAAAAAGAATTTCCCCAACAGGAGCTTACTGCTTAAATCTGCAGTGCACTACAGGCCCCCCAGGCAAGAAAGGGATTACACTGAACTTCCACAAAAAAAAAAAAAAAATAGACTTGTATTCCCCCTACTTCGCCCCATGGCTGCCATGATCAGATCACTTGGTCATGACCTATTCAAACAAGACTTGCTTGTTCTCACACTTTAAACGTATGGAATCTCAAAGTGCAGCCAGGTGATGCAGAGACTTATTGAACCGTTGCCCAAGAGGAATGGAAAAGCTCTGGCAGCTACTGAGGCGGGGACAGTCCATGTGGGAATATTCTCTTGCTCCTTCACTAGCCCCCCCCCGCCCGACATCTCTGAACTGTCTAGCACAGACACCATGGTTGGAGGACTGAGAAATACACAGCTAAACCTACAACTGGCATTCATTTAGACATAGTGTAAAAATGTAAATGCCACAATTTTTTTTAATATGATCACCAATCATATAGATGTGGCAAGCACAGAGATATGCATGCTTGTATTAGACGAGTGCAGGTCTCTGGAGAGCATTACATTTCTCCAATATATAAAGATATACTGTACATGTTACTAGTTCTGTTTAGCTTTCTCCTTGGATAAAGAGTTAGTATACCTAAACCTATCATTAGAGAAATACTGGGGTCAAGGCTGCCCCTGGAGACCCTTGCCTTCAAAAATGCTTGTTGCCTTGCTGATCCAGATATGTCAAAGACTTCTAAGACACTGACCCAGAGCAAGAATGCAGATTAGGTGTGCTGACATCACTTGCTGCAAGCTTGTATTGGCTGAGTGAACCAAAGCAATAAAAGCTTAAAGTGAATGTAATCCCTCACATATAACCAATGAAGTGAACAGCCTCAGATGATACACAGAGATTAAACAAATCCTCCTACATAAGTTTTGCATGTATATCTGCTGTCTTCATCTTTATATACTGTTTAGAAAGTGCACATCGTGTTCGAATTTTCACTTCCTCATTCTGCACTGTGAGAAGTCTATGATTGCACTGGGAGACAGCTGATTGGAGGAAAGGCACAAACATTCTCTGCATTAAGGTAAAAAACCTGTGCATTGATTTCTAGCTCTTTTCCCAAGAGCAGCAGCTCTCTCTGCACAGGGCAGATTAATAGTAGCGGGAGCCATTGGTTCCTGCTGCTGTCAATCAAATCCTGCGACAAGGGAGTGGGGGGGCGGGGTCGAGCCACACTGTCTATAGATGAAGGCAGCGCAGCTCGGGGTCGAGCCCACACCAGTGTTTACAGAATGGGTGGAGGCAGCAGCGCTGGTAGGGTACCCCAGAAGAGGAGAATTAGGGCTGCTCTGTGCAAAAGCATTGCACAGAGCAGGTAAATATGACAGGATTGTCATTAAATAAAAACATAAGGGTTTATAATCACTTTAAATCATAAAAATATAACAGCCGTTTTACCTGCCAAAGAATTTGTATTTCTGTCCATCCAGTCCGGATATTTACACAGCTCTACCACAGAGCATATCTGGCAAGGCAGGTGCCCTAATTTTCCCTATTGCAGTAAGTAATCCTTAAAGGTCTGTGGTTGGACTGTGAACATGAATCAGCATAACAATGCACTCACCTATCACTCTGCTCTCTCTATCAGAATGTTCCTAATTATCACATGAGCAGTGCAGCATAACTGACTCATTCTGCTGCTGCTCCCTCTCCCAATTATAGAGTGCTGCATAAACTCTGCCTGCATTTGAAAAATACATGTAGTTGTATATTAGGACCTCGTGCACACTGGACGTTTTTACAGCTTTTGGCTTCAGGGTTTCTTTACTGCAGCCAGTAAACTCCCCAGCATTTTATCATATGTGTCCATGCACACACAGGCTTTTATCAGCGATTTTGGCAGGAGCATTTTCTGCCTGGAAAAAAAAAATCCCAGAACCAGTGGGTTTGAGGGGGAGTTTTTCAGTTGTAAAAACGCTCTAACTAAAATGTGGCTATTCTGTGTTTATGAGCATTTTTGAGACAATACGCTTTTAAGTGGGAGTTTTTAGTTATTTTTAGTTATACTGTAGTTTTGCTAAACACTGAAAAACGCTACTGCAAAAACGCTGCAAAATTTATTTATTTTTTTTCATGAGAAAGAGAAGGTTACAAAATTGTATATAGTAAAAAAAAAAAAATAAATAAAAAAAAATAGAATTTCCATAGTGCATAAGGCCTTAAATTGTTTCTAAATCCAGGACCCTGTATTCACTATATCCTCCCACAGTATACAGAAGATGAAAATGTAATTATTTTTGTAAATATAAACTGCTAAATATCATTTCTCATCAGCAGTATATAGCAGTCTGGTGACTTCTATCAGTGTTTGGTTAAAACTTGTAAGAGGAGTTTTCATTCTCCTCTGACTATACAATGAGGCTGCATGAACACCTGAGCCTGTCTGCACAGTGCTCATTGGCCCTGTGCTGATCACATGCACCCTCCCAAAAAACAAACACCCCCCCCCCCCCCCAAAAAAAAAAAAAAAACTAGCAATACACACCCAACTGAGCATGTGCAGAGTACCCCCAAGGCTCTGTACTATTAGGAGATGGATTGGGGACTGTGAAAGAAGGGGAGGATCAGAGAAGACAGGATCAAACAGGCTATTTACACCCCTTAGATTCCACAATGAGTATATAACAAGCATGCTTTACTGCATATACAGACCGATTTTACTGTTGTGGGTTTAGTAAGACTTTAACCACTAGCTGACCAGCTCACGCAGATATACTGCAGCAGGTCGGCTCTCCTGCGCAAATCGCCGTACATGTGGGAGCGTGCCCGCGGGTCGGACAGACTCGATGTCCGCCGGCGACCCGCGATTGCCTAGTAAAGAGGCAGAATGGGGAACTGCCTATGTAAACAAGGCGATTCCCCATTCTGACAGGAGACATGACATAAAGCGCTGCACAAACTGTTGGCGCTATATAAATCCTGTATAATAATAATAATAATGACAGATCTACTGTTCCCAGTCATCGGGAACAGTGATCTGTCATATCCCAGTGAGCCCATCCCCCTACAGTTAGAACACACTGAGGGAACACACTTAAAGTGGAGTTCCACCCACTTTTACAACTCTTCAGCATCCCTCACTAAACTGCGCACTGTAAACAAATTGGATATTTTAAAAAATTTTTTCTCAGCACCTACTGTATATCTGCTGTATTCATTTTCACTTCCTCCTCCCTGGCCGCGGCCCATTGCATCATTTCCTGTTTGCAATGCCTTCTGGGAAGGGGCGGCAACTTCCTCTGAAACTGCCGTTGCTATGGAAACCTGACCTGAAACCTATTACACTGCTTGTGCTGCACTGAGCATGTGCGAGATCTGCAAGGATGAGATCCAGGAAGAAATACAGTCTGGCTTCAGATGCCCAGACTTAAGATGGCCACAGCCTGCTGTAAGTTTATAAAATAACAAACTACTGCTATAAACTAACAAAACAGACCTTAGTTTACAGACTAACTTTATTGAATACATTAAGCTTGTGTATTATAGGGGTATTTTTATTTAAAAAGTATAATTTCGGCCGGAACACCACTTTAATCCCTTGATTACCCCCTAGTGTTAACCCCTTCCCTGCCAGTGTCATTTTTACATTGATCAGTGCATTTTTATAGTACTGATCAATGTAAAAATGTCACTGGTCCCCAATAAGTGTAATTTGGCGTCAGATATGTCAGCCACAATCCCACTAAAAATCGCAGATTGCCGCCATTACTATAAAAAAAAAAAAAAAAACAAAACTCTAAATCTATCCCATAGTTTGTAGACGCAATAACTTTTGCTTAAACCAATCAATATATGCCTATTGCGATTTTATTTTACCAAAAACATGTAGAAGAATATATATCAGCCTAAACTGATGAATCAATTTGTTTATATATATTTTTTTTTAATATGTATTATAGCAAAAAAAAAAATTATTTTTTTTCCAAAATTGTCGCTCTGTTTATAGCGCCATAAATAAAAAACACAAAGGTGATCAAATACCACCAAAAGAAAGCTCCATTGGTGATGGGCGGGTGGGGGGCAACGTCAGTTTTGATTGGGTACAACATCGCACGACCGCGCAATTGTCAGTTAAAGCGACGCAGTGCCGTATCGCAAAAAATGGCTTGCTCATTAACCGCTTGCCGCCCGCCGGCTGTCATATGACGGCCAGGCGGCGCGGCTCTTGTTCTGGGAGGGTGTCATATGACGCCCTCGCCTTCCCTACCCACCAGGGGGCGCGCGTGCTGCCGACGGCAATCGCGTGCGCCCGCCGTGTCACTGGGCACCCGATGCGCGTGCCCGGCGGCCGCGATGTCCGCCGGGCACACGGCAGGACGTGGATCTGTGTATGTAAACACACAGTTCCACGTCTTGTCAGAGAGGAGAGGAGACCGATCTGTGTTCTCAGTACAGAGCAACACAGATCGGTCTCCTCCCCTTGTGAGTCCCCTCCCCCTTCAGTTAGAAACATTCCCTAGGAACACAGTTAACCCCTCTATCACGCCCTAGTGTTAACCCCTTCCCTGCCAGTCACATTTATACAGTAATCAGTGCATTTTTAAAGCACGGATCACTGTATAAATGTGAATGGTCCCAAAAATGTGTCAAAAGTGTCCGATGTGTCCACCGCAATATCGCAGTGACAATAAAAATCGCAGATCGCCGCCATGACCAGTAAAAATAAAAAATAATAATAAAAATGCTATAAATCTATCCCCTATTTTGTAGATGCTATAACTTTTGCGCAAACCAATCAATATACGCTTATTGCGATTTTTTTTACCAAAAATATGTAGAAGAAGAATAAGTATCGGCCTAAACGGAGGAAAAAATTTGTTAAAAAAAAAAATGGATGTTTATTATAACAAAAAGTACAAAATAGTGTTTTTTTTCAAACTTGTCACTCTTGTCTTGTTTATAGCGCAAAAAATAAAAACCGCAGATGTGATCAAATACACCCAAAATAATGCTCTATTTGTGGGGAAAAAATAATAAAAATTTCATTTGGGTACAGTGTTGTATGACCGTACAATTGTCATTCAAAATGTGACAGCGCTGAAAGCTGAAAAATGGCTTGGGCAGGAAAGGGGTTAAAATGCCCTGTATTGAGATGGTTAAGGGGGCAAATCCTTCCGGGGCTGAAGTGGTTAAGGAAGGGGCAGCATTAATTTATGTGCATCTGAACAGAGCTCAGAGCTCAAGTCAGAAAGAGCCAAGAAAATAGCATTTTGAGAAGGTGGTCAACTATTGCAGCCTACATATTCCTCTCAGTACAGGATTTCTTTAAGTGGCATATCAAAGAGTCTGGAAACTAAAGACTGTAGTACTTAAAACAGATTCTAGTAGATTAGAAAAGAAAAGCTTACAGTTTGCAGCTTCCATTAATTTGTGGAAGCCGTTTTAATCGCCAAATAAATAAAATAAAAAATGGTAAAGCCCACTTACTTACCCTATATGGCTCTCTCTGTAGTAGCACATTAAAAACACAAGCACTACAACCTTCAGGTAAAGCTGCTGTCCAAGATCTAAAGCCTTCTAATAGTCATACATCAGCGATGGCACTCACAATAAATTTAAATTTAATTAAGGGAGACACTAGTCCATTACCGAAAGATAACTCATGTTTTCAGAACCGCTTCCCAATTTGTGTTTTATGGAGGGTCTGCCAGCCTGGAAATAACTTCAGTGGTCTGCTTACATAAGCCTTCAAAAAGCTGTACACACTGGCAGCCATCAGTGAGTGTCAGCTGACCTTTTTATCTTTATGGTAAACAGACATTATTACAGGACACATTGCATTATTTTTATTTATTTATTTCAGTTACTTATATAGCGCCGTCAATTTACGCAGCGCTTTACATATACATTGTACATTCACATCAGTCCCTGCCCTCAAGGAGCTTACAATCTAAGGTCCCTAACACACATTCATACATACTAGGGACAATTTAGATAGGATCCAATTAACCTACCAGCATGTCTTTGGAGTGTGGGAGGAATCGAGAGCACCCAGAGGAAACCCACGTAGGCACAGGGAGAACATGGAAGCTCCAGGCAGGTAGTGTCGTGGTTGGGATTCGAACCAGTGACCCTTCTTACTGCTAGGCGAAAGTGCTACCCACTACACCACTGTGCCGCCCATATGTTGGCATATGTCCTCAAGTTAGAAAATGCAGAAATTTTGAAGACCAATGCTGACACAGATGAATAGAGGTCAGTACAGTTTCGTGAACATTAAGACTACAATCTAAGACTGTCTTACAACACAATGAGTGATCGAGCCAATTAGTTAAAAAAAAAAAAAAGAATCAGGCTTGCAATTCAAAGCAGCCAGGCTCAGCTTTTCAAAACAGGTTAGATAAGGGAAAAAGTCAAACTGCCTGATATAAAGATGACCTCACCACTTACCCAACTGGCTTTAAAACACAAGGCTCACTGGCTGTGACTTGCCCTAAAAGCACATTTTTTAGCTCATATTTTTAAATGTATTTATAAAAACAGCAAGACAAGTGCACCAAGGCAAAAAATTACCTTAAATTTTCAAGCTCTTGTCGTTTCAGAGGAGAAGAAGGTGGAGCGGGGGCAAATTTATCACTTTCATGGCTTTTATTGCTGGAGAGAAAAAAAAAAATATCAGATCACAAATGGAGAAATAACATAAGAGTTAAAGTTTTCGTTTTCAAATGTACCCCATCACTAATGGATTACATTGTGTCTGTAGTGCATGAGAGACATGTAATAGAGCTTAATGTGGTCCTTCAACTTTAATGAAAATTCCTGTTCTTTCTAAAGCCAAATGTGTTTAGTTTCATGGTAAGTGGCTTCACTATTCTGAAAATACATTCAGCTTGCTGATATTGAAATGTTATTTACACCAGAATTCATTGGATTGCCATTACATCTGTCATTTTTTTTTCAAAGGACCAAAGGCATCATAATTCTCAATAGCTTCAAGGGGCTTAGTGACTGTTTATTGTATTGCTGCACAGCAGTGGTACTAATTTTACTAAAAAGCACTACGTTGTGTGATGAAAGCAAAAATAGATTTTTTTAATTATAAAATTTTCTTCGAGTCAGTTGAGGGATAAAGGAATTCAGATACTATCTAGTTATAGTGCCACCTACAGGAGTACTGGACACAGGCGAACAAAAAAAAAAAAAAAAAAAAAAAAAAAAAAAAAAAAAAAAAAAAAAAAAAAAAAAAAGGTAGGTCAGCCCCAGGATAACCCCCCCACTAAATGGACTGCCTTAAAGCAGTAATAAATTTGTGTTAAACCAGTATTAAAAAGCAAGCATTTATTATTTCGCAGCTTACCAATTATTAGGTGTAGCAGCTGCATTAGCTTTCTATTTTCGTATTTCCATCTGGTAATTCAGCCAGTACGTTTTTTTTTTTTTTTCAAAAGAACAAGCTGTAATCCAGATGCTTCAGTTTACAGGAATGAGAAAACATTTCACACTGGCATGGGTACTTGCAACGATCAGCTTTTATTTATTTACATATAAACTTTATCCCAAAGTAAAAAAATAATTAAAAAAAAAAAAAAGGGTATCTAAATCTGCTAATACATTTAACATTTCCCTCCCCCCAGACTGACAATGATGCTGTCCAAAGACGTCCCCTCTGTGCTCTTTCAGCCGGAGTGGGGGCACTCTAATACAGGAGGTGTGTTACTGGCTAGATCCCCCAAACTACATGGGAATGTCCAAGGCATGCACACCCCTAACCCTCTAGGACCAAAAGGATGAGAACTGTGACTAAAGAGGTTGTCTGACCTGACAAGCAATATTGCGTGACGAGACTTACCAAGAAAAACCTAGTGTGTTCCACCTGCTGACAATCCAGGAAGTCACATGGGCCTCCAATGACAATCTTTGCCTGCCACACCCCATTGGAGGTGCGCCTACTGTAGGCGCATAAACCTTTCTTCCCTGTCCAGAGGCCATCAGGTCAAAGGAACCGGATTCCAAAATAACTGTCCATAGGGCAAACAATGCGAGGTTGGGACTCTGCGTCATCCAGCAAGGGGACCAGACTACCTCCCCCGTCACAGGAAGTACTCGAAATCCTTCTTTGTGATGAAGGCACAGCATCACCTAGATAGTGTCCAAAAGAACCTGAAGCTGGGAACCTGCCCAGGATACCTGTTTTAAAGTGTAAAGCAGTAGGAACCAAAGATGGTGATTCTCCAGAGAGCAAAGCAGGCTGTGCACCTTTCTATCGGGAAACTAGGCTGGTTAGTCTCATCAACAGGTGACAGACCATTTTCAACTCTGAAACCTGACAAAGCCAAATCTGGCCAGATCTTGCAAAAGTTAGGCCCTTTGGGAAGATGCTGATTATAAAGATCCACAAAACCGACTCTTAACGGGAGATAAACTGAATGTCCCACAATAAAGATGCCAAGAAGTGAGAAGTCAGAACTGGTTCCAGTCAATCTGGTAGGTCAGCGGGACCACTCTGGAGAGGAGGATGGTTGGGAGGTACCATGTACAATGAAGGGCCTTTCATGTCCCATGAAGGATAGATTGGTGGCTCAGATGGGCACAGCTCCAGAGACTAGATTGACACATAGGCTGAAGCAAGGATGTCAGAGGAACTCAAGGAGACTACAGAATGTGCATTAATCTGCGATGCAGCACAGAGAAGCTAAGAATCAGCAAAGAGTTAGCCTGTGAGCCTAAAAGGGCTCCCTGGATGCCCAAGATGCAAACTCCTCAAGCACTTGTCAGGGTTCACATTTAGTCGCCCATTTGTAGAAGTGGGAGCACATCTTCATGCAGAAGGTTTTTAAGAGGGTTTAGCCAATCTCTGAGCCTTATGTACTGCCTTATGGTCAAGCTCTAAAAGCCATGGGGGCACCTACTGCATGTGTAGAAGGATGGGTCTCAAACTAACTTGTCGCTAGACAGGGAGGCAGGAGTATGTTCTGGGTTCTAGAGAAATCCTTGACCATAGAAACAAGTGCAGGACTAAATAGACAAATGCCCCTTGAAGGTCAAGGGAGTCGGATGCTGTTTGGATATGGCATCACGCTTCAGCACCGTAACCAGAGTGATCTACACAACTGTTTAGACATCAAACCTATGCAGGATAGAAAGATAGATGCTTGTAAAAAGCCATCACAGCTCAAATGTATGGCTCCAGACATCTGTTCTACACACTCTGTTAAGAAGAGTCTACCTAAGCACCGGAGAGATCTTTTTGTAGGGATCTCACTAATTCTGCCTTAGTTTGACAGTTTAAGTTCACAGCAAGCACTCGGTGGAGGGCAGAACCTGCCAGAGCAAAACTGGGATTACAATTCCCCATCAGTAGAATCTTTAAGTGTGTGTACTGCATCAATAAGGGCTGAAACAACCCCCTTGCAATTCTTATGCGATGACAGGAGACTGCAATGACTAAAAAACAACGGTCTCTTCAGTGATAGACTGTTGGGACTCTGAATTTGAATCAGGGGCAGCCACAGCATCCAGTGACCTGACCTGTTCTAAGGGCTCAGGAAGATCAGAGACTCAGCAGGAGATGGCACTAAAGTATGCTTAGAGCATTTGCAGCCAGTATCTCTGAAATGGTGATTGCACTTGAGGTCCAAAGCAGGGGGCTCAGCCTTACCCAAGGGAGCTGAGGGAAACTCAGATGATGTAGATCCTAAAACTACAGGGTCAATGAATTCCAGATTACAGGTGTCAGTGCTCAAGATCAGAATTGTTCGGGCAGTATGGGCTATGTCTACCCCTAGTTGCAGAACTGCCCCATCTATTTATATGTCCAGTCATGCTGTGTTTGCATGGTGGTGATGCAACTAGGTCCAAAGTGTGGGGCAAGGCCTCAGGTGCTTACAAATCCAGGCAGCTGGTGCTGATGAGGGTCTGCAGTGACCAGGTCACAGTAGACTGGACAAGTAGAAACAAACTGGAGATCAGTAGGAGCAGCAGCGGAACAATGCTTCTGCTATGTTCAATGGTTGAAAAAAAAAAAAAGAAGAAGGAGTACAGGATGCATGTGCCACAACCCAACCCAGTGGATAACATCAGCACTCACTCCCTCAGCTTTAACCTGTACTATGCTAAATTGGCTTTAGCAACAAATTTGAAAGGCCCCTAGCAATGCAATTAGCTAGGTAGCTCTCAATGCTTCAGCCTGATCCATGTACTCAACACAGAGGGATTTCAGAGACAGGGCAATCACTGAGGCAGTTTCACAGCTCTGGACCTGCAAAGTACTCTACGGAAGACTTTTACCAGTATCTGAAAGTCTAAAAAGCGTCCTAAGCAATACCCAGTGTTCTACGGTCACATTCCAAGAAAGCCCTGCACTTCCAGTTCAGTGGGGTCCAGGATTAGTGCTCCAAGGTCAGGTTGATGAAAGGATGATCCAGGACAGCTGCATATAGAGACCAGCTCAAGCACCAATGTAGAACCGAATCTTGAAAGAAGTCAGTGAAAGAAGAATCCCCAAAAAATTAAACCAAAGAAAAAAAAAAGCTAGCAAAGACTAGAAATTTTTTCAATAGAGCTGAAGAAAAGATGTCCATCCTCCTATGACACTAGCAAAAAAATAGAATAAAAAAAAATAATGAGGCACGCTGGGTAGAGTTATCAAGGGGATGACCTACATTTTTTTTTTGTTTGCCAGTGTTCAATCCTCTTGTAGGCGCCAGTATAACTCTACAGTATTTGTACTCCTGAGTCCCTCAATGGACGAGAATTTCTACACAGCAGAGGTAGACAGTTACTAACCTATGTAAAGATATTAAAAAGATAGCATCTGGAATTCAGCTATAAACTAGTGGCTTGATATCCATAAAGATAAACTGAGCTATTTTGTTTAAGTAATGAATTTATAAATACAGTTTGAGAAAATCTTAATTGTGGATGAACTGCACTTTTTCAATCCGGTGTGTTGCTTTAAACAAAACTAAGAGCTAGGCTACTTGTGCAAATAAAATAACCGACTTCGCATTGATTGCTTTTGTATAGCTCCCAAACACACCAATATACTCATGTCATTTAGACTACTTTTCTGTATAATGTTCCAATGCATTGTTAATGTGGTTGTAAACCCTTACAATCCACTTTAGACTACAGGTAAGCCTAAAATAAGGCTTACCTGGTAGCTACCCCGGATATCTCCTAAACCTACACGGCTTAGGAGATATCCCCTGTATCTGCATGCGCTGATGTCATCAGCACGTGTGCACTGAAGCAATTCGTGACGTTGCTTCAGTTAGTGTGCTGTTACCGGTGGCGCATGCACTGGAGTGACGTTATCACAGCTCCGGCCAATCACAGTGTCGGAGCCCGCGATACCCGGAAGTAATTCCAGGAGTGATGTCCCTGGCCGGAGCAGTGCAGCAGGGGCTTCGATCTAAGGTGAGTATATCATAATGAGCTAGTATTATGCTACGCATTATTAGCTTATTATGACTTTGTCTTGCAGGTTTTTTTTTTTTTAAGTGGTTAAAGTGTATTTTGTCACTTCTGAATTATGACCAATAAAGACCACCTACCACATATACATACCTGTATACTATTTGGACAGAGGGTGAGTCAATTAGCAGGTCTGTCGGCCACCCGTGATCATTCCCCAGAGAGGCAGATCGCCGTTCTGACAGGGGAGGACACAGATCTTCTGTTTCTGCTAAGCAGGAACACGGATCTCTGTGTTCACCCAGTCAGTTAGCAAGTATTTCCTAGGGACACACTTAACCCTTTGATCGCCCCTGGTGTTAACCCCTTCCCTGCCAGTGTCATTAGTAGCAGTAACAGTACATATTTTTAGCACTGATCATTGTAAAAATGTCACTGGTTCCCCAAAAAAAGTGTCAAGTGTCAGTTAGATGTCCGATTTGTCAGCCACAATGTTGCAGCACCGCTAAAAATCACTGATCGCTGCCATTACTAGTAAAATAAATAAAAATGCCATAAAAATACCCCGTAGTTTGTAGACACTATAACTTTTGCGCAAACCAATCAATATATGCTTATTGGGTTTTTTTTACCAAAAATATGTAACAGAATACATATTGGCCTAAATTGATGAAGAAATTTAAATTTTACATTTTTATATTTAGGTGTGTTTTATAGCAGAAAGTTAAAAACATTGTTTTTTTCAAAATTGTTGCTCTTTTTTGTTTATAGGGTAAAAAATAAAAACAGCAGGAAGTAATCAACTATCACCAAAAGAAAGCTCTATTTGTGAGGGAAAAAGGACAAAACCTTCCGGAGCTGAAGTGGTTAATCCAATCTAGTAACACAGCTAGCAGGAGGGGAGATTGCTTAAAAAGTGGTCCATTTTAAATCATGTGCATATATAGCAGGCCATAGACAAAGTCGAAAAATTAACAAACTTGGGCTGAACGTCAAATTGTTCGTTTTTCGCATCATTAGTGTGCAACACACAATATTCATGCCGCAATTGAAAGTGCCTGTGATCCTACATGCCGTTTTTTTTTTTTTTGTTTGTTTTTTTTTTAAAGAATCAAAAAACTGTTGGTACAATCATATGAGCCATTTTCATTTTTCGACTATGACCTGCTGGAGTTTGGATAACCTATTTTTGTCACAAAGTAATTTGTGGCACCTGGATTTAGTGCCTTTTATACCTTGTTGGTCTTTAATTGTTAGGCAAGCATAAGGTTTAGTTCCAATTTAATGTGTGAGAGTGGGGGTAATAAATAACTGAAAACTAAAACAATTTGTTTTATTATATTAGTGTAACGCCTGGGAACCAAATCAAATTAATCATAAAGCCATGCAATGAATGAAATTTAATTGGCTGCCATAGATTAATGAACTTTCCACAGCAATCTGTACTAAGAAAAAATGCAGCCTGTCATTGCCAACCGCTTCTGCTGAAAATGCTAGTTTCCTGGTTGTCATGATCATCCCATGGCTTTACTTCTGTCACACATTGTATGCAGATTAGGAACCCTAAACTGCATATTTGTTTCAAGTTAGTGACTAAGAAAGTATTAAAGTCAGAAACAGCCAGGCAACTAGTTTTTTTCTACAGGAAATCAACAGTTTTGCGGACCTCAGTACAGGTTTCCTCATGTACAGTATTGGCATTTCTGTCAGCTAATGCACCACTTTCGCCCAAAATATTGTTGCAATTATAGATGTTTTAGGCATTCTCATGTTTATTTCTTTTGTTTCTATTGGTAGGACACAAAAAAGCGGAGAAACAAAAAGCCAAATCTGACACATTCCACACAAAATTCCAAAAATAGACTGGACAAATTATTGGTACCCTTAATGTACTATTTGATAGCACGCCACTTGGAAAAAATAACTTAAATCAATTGCTTCCTGTGGCCATCAATGAGTTTTACAACTCTCTACTGGGATTTTGGACCACTCTTCTTTTGCAAATTGCTCCAGGTCTCTCAGATTGGAAGGGTTCTTTTTCCCCCAACTGCTGAGATCTCCCCACAGGTGCTCTACGGAATTTAGATCTGGACTCATCGCTGGCCAGTTCAGTACTCTCCAGCGCTTAAACCATTTCTGGGTACTTTTTGACATGTGCTTTAGGTCATTGTCCTGCTGTAAGACCCAACTTTCTGACACTGGGCCTTACATTGCACCCCAGAAATCTTTGGTAGTCTTCAGATTTCATAATGCCATGCACACAGTCAAGGTATCCAGTGCCTAAAGCAGCAAAGCAACCCCAAAACATCAGTGAACCGCCACCATTTTGAGTGTAGGGACTGTAGTCTAGTCTTTAAAGGCCTCATTTCTTTTTCTGAAAACAGTAGAATGATGGGCTTTACCAAAAAGTTGTACTTTTGTTCCGTCTGTCCAAACCACATTCTCCCAAAAGGATTTTTGCTTCCTCAAGTAAGATTTGGAAAACTCCAATCTGGCTTTTTAATGTTTCTGTGTCAGCAGTGGTGTCCTCTTGGGTTTCCTACCATAGTGTCCCTTTTCATTCAGATAGTGATGTATAGTGCAAGCTGCACAGTTGTACCCTGTGCCTGAAGGTCAGCTTGAATTTGTCTGGAAGTTGAGCGAGGTTCTTTATCCACCAAACAATCCTTCCCTGAAATCTTTGATCAATTTTTCTCTTTCGTCCACATTCAGGGAGATGAGCTACAGTGCCATGGGCTGTAAACTTTTTGACAATGTTGCACACAGTGGGCATGGGAACAATAAAATCTCTGGAGATGGACTTGTAACCTTGAGATTGTCCATGCTTTTCCACAATTTTTGTTCTAAAATCCTCAGACAATTCTTCGCTGCACTTTCCTCTTCTCCATGCTCTGTGTGGCACACAGACACACACACACACACACAAACAGAAAGGTTGAGTCAATTTTTCACCATTTTAATTTGTTGCCATTGTAATTTCTATATTGTCAGCACCTGTCAATTGATACAGGTGAGTTCAATTACAAATTACAGGACCATTACAAACTTGGAATGCAATTACTTCTTACAATTTTGAGAAGGTGCCAATAATTTTGTCCAGTCCATTTTTGGAGCGTGGAAGGTGTCAGATTTGGCTTTTTGTTTCTCCACTTTTTTGTGTCTTACCTATACAAAGAAAAGAAATAAACATGAGAATGCCTAAACATTTGCAATTGCAACAATTTTCTGGGCAAAGTCGTACATTATCTGACACAAATGCAGGGGTGCTAATATTTTTTGCCATGACTGTAGGTCATATCTGCAGAACTGGAAAGATGTATTTACCTGCATCCTTCATTGTTTTCCCCACCCGAATCTGTGCTGCCTGTTTGACTGTTATTCTTTGCACCATTTTCTTTATTAACTTCCTGTAGGTCCTCTGGTAAAAGGAGGAGAGCATTCCTTAAACATATTGCAGCAAACTCCATGCTGGCTACTGGAATAGCAGATGATTCCCCATCGCTAAAGTAAACAAAAATAATAAGATTAATATGCACAAAAACTGCCAATAGTAAATTAAACACTGGTATGTAAAATCCCACACATCCAAATCACCTAACGTTTACAAAGTGCAAAACATTCTTTTAAAGTGGTTGTTAACCCACTTCTATTAAATACTCCCGTCCTCTCGGTACCATTATAATAATTGTCCCTGTGTTCTGTAAAAAATATGCCCGATTGTACCTATATGAGCTCGGCTCTGGCACTCAGCTGACTTCTCTCTCGCCGTCCCACAGCTCCAGTGGGAAGGGCCGAGCCCTCCCGCTGACGTCAGCTGGGGAGGAGGGGGAGAGAGAGCACCGACAATCAGCTGAGCGCCTGGAGCCGTACTCATAGGTACAAATTTGGCAGATTTTTTACAGAACACAGGCACAATTATAAATGGTACAGAGAGGATGGAGTATTTAATAGCAGCTATGAGAGCAGCAGGAGTGGGGAGGGGGGGCAAACAGAGACCGGCAGATAGGGGAGGGGGGAGGACACAGGAGACAGATAGCAGGCTGTAGATGAAGGAATCACGCAAACTGACCACGGTGTCAGGGCTTTAGCAGCCATGATTATTGTGGTCAGTTTGCAGGGGGGAGGATGTAGCCAGACAGGATCAGCCAGGTATTTTAGGTGATACGGGGGTCCAAATGACACAGCACAAAGCACTGTGCTGTATAACATTCTTTAAGGGAACAGGAACTTTTTTTGGAGGGGTTAACAAACACTTTAATAAAATGAATATAAGAAATAAATACACACAGACACAAACAGATGTGCCATCCAGTGGTTACATGTCTGTATAATATACAATCGTGTAATATAGCAAAAAATAAATAAATTTCCAAAGTTACATCTGAAGCAGAAAGATTTACTGGAAAAAAAGATAGAAGGGCTTCCCTTTTAAAGATAAAAAAGCTACATAATACTGTTGAAATACATATTCATGAAAAAATTATGGGCCAAAAGAATTATTTTGGTAAGGCAATTTTATAACTCAGACCGTCATTTCAAATTGCACATCTAGTGTCTTTTGCAGACAACTGAAGCTGAGAAAAAAAAGGATGACTCACAATAGCCTATTATAGTAGAAATGGACAAGGAAGCAAGAACACAATGATAGCCTATTTCCCATGCTTTTTCCTCCTGCATGCCCGGGAGAGGAGCTGATTGGCTGATAAACACAGGAATTTGGACATACCAGCAAATTCCATATCTTGGAATACAGTATAGAACAGGGGACAGGATTTCAGCCATGGGTTATACTCCACTACCTACTGATGACTGAATACTGCCTAAAGCTCTGCTGGGAATACCCCAATGCTCCCTCAATGTAAACCCACACTCACTGTTGGGACTACAGTTTTGTAGCAAGCAATAAGGAGAGACAGGGGGACCTGTGTCCTATACTGTACTCCAAGATATTGAATTTACTGGCAAGTCAAAATTACCATTATGTTAAATCATACAGTACAGGACAGAAAGTCATACACCTTGGGATGTCCCCAAGAAAGAGTCAACAGGCTGTAAACACTCAGCTGATGGCTTGAAAGCACCTTGCAGCCAAAGCTCACTTCAGCAGATGCCAGAACATCCACCCAATAAAACGTTGAAAAAAGTATTAACAGAAGACCAGGTGGTAGCCTTGCAAACCTGCAAAACTGATGCTCGATGCCAAAAAACCCAACGTCAACAGATTTGGTGGAATGGGCCCCAATATGGAAGGGAAAAATTGATCCCTTGAGGGAATAAGCCTTGGAAACGATCAGCCTGAGCCTCCTTGCAATGGTGGAAGAGGAAGCAGGATGTCCCTTCAGGGGAGAACAAAAAGGAACTCCGCATTTCTGAAAGAAGATGTTGCAGCTAAGTAGAGCCTAACTGCTCTGACCACAGCCAGGCAGTGGAGCGAAAGCTCCTTGGCATGTTTTTGGAGTATGGCATAGGGAACATATAACAATTTCCTCATTAAGGTGAAAGGCATAGACTCCCTTGGGGAGGAAAAAAAAAGGCCGGGTTTCAGGACCTCCTTGTCCCTGTGTAAGATTAGAAAAGCATCATTTCGAGGGATTAACAACTCTGAGACACTCCTCATGAAGGTAATGGCCACCAAAAAGTCCATCTTACCTATGAGATCCACCAATAGGATGATGTCCTGAATCGGTTCAAAGGGAGCTTTCTGAAGAACTAAAAGCACTAGATTTAGATCCCATGGAGACACAGCAGGTCTTGGTTAACATGAGCAACTCCATGTATAAAAGGTCTTGATAAGTATTAAGCCAAAGGTTTCTGGAATAGAATGGAAATATGTCCCTTTACAGTACTAAGAGCCAGATGCTGGTCAAGGCCTGAATGAAAGAAGGCCAGGATGTGAGGAAAAAAATATGGGCAGGGGTTGTGTGCTGACCACTTTGGCACCAGCCAAAGTAGGCCCTCCAGGAGTGATGGTAGCCAGCAATGTTTATATCCTTTAGGACCCAAGTTTCAACAGCAATGCCATTAAAGCCAATGACTGAGAAGCATGGTGGAACAAAGGGCCCCGTGATTAGAGGTCTGGCCTAGTTGGAAGAGGCCAAGGCTCGTCTGCCAGGGGTCTCTGTAAATCTGTGTACTAAGTTATCCTGGGCAATTTTGAGCGAGGAGGATTACTGGAATCCGTTCTTCCCGTATTTTGCCGAGCAGTCAAAGGAGAATCGTCACTGGAGGTAATGCATACATCAGTCTGAACAGAGACCAAGGAATCACCAGGGCATCCATCATGAAGGCTAGGGGATGCCTGGACCTGACAACAAACCTGTTCAGCTTTTTGTTGAATTTGGAGGCCATGATATCCATATAGTGTTGCCCATTTCTGACAGAGCATCAGGGAGGTCTCAGGTTGGTGTGACACTTCCCCCGAGACCAGAATTTGATGACAAAAAGAAGTCAGCTTGCCAATTTTCCACTCCCAGTATTTGGACAGAGTAGACAGTTGTTGATTGGGCGTATCAAATCCTATGGGGACCAGGTTCCCTGGACAGTCAGGGGATTATGGACCCTGTCCCAGCCTTGCATCTGTTATTACTTTTCAGGTAGGAGGAAGGACTGATTTCTCAGATTCTAGGGCTGGGCTGGAAATCCACCATGCCAGGGATATTTTCAGCTAGGTAGACGGCAGTAGTGAGCAATCCAGAGAAGGGATAGGCTTGAAAGTTGAACTTCAAAGGTCTTGCATGGACTGACAAAGGGAACTTCCTTAAAAGGAGGCCACCATAAGACCCAGAACCCATATGCAGAAGCGAGGGATGCCTGGTTGGCCTTGGAGTCTGACCGTTGGACCACAAAGAAGCAATCTTTTCCAGGGGAAGGAAAATTTTTGCCTGGGCTGTGTCCAAGATCAGCCTCAAATACTCCTGAGAATGGGAAGGCCCAAGGGCAGACTTCTTGAAGTTGATCAGCCATCAGAAAATTTTGAAGGAAGTAGATCATCTTTTTCAGGCAACCTTGGCTGAGAAGTCTTTCAGCAAAAGTACATCCAGGTATCATGGGACTTGGATGCACTGAGGTCTAAGCAGGACCAGGAGAAGAGCAAGCATTTTTGTAAAGACTTTTAATTCAGAGGAGAGCCTGAATGGCAGAGCAACAAATTGAAACGTCTTCAATTATAAAGTAAATGTCCATCACCAATTTCTTGCGACTTGTGTCATATATCCTTATGCCACCATATTTTGTGACTTCACTGAAACTTATCTTCCACCATTATATTGTGCAAAGCCTTTCACCAACCATTCCAATACGCTCACCTTGTGATTTGACCCAATAAACATCAGGTCTCATATCCTTTTAACAGGGTAATGTATACCAAGAGTGCTGTTCCCCTCTGCTTGGTCCAGGTGTCCTTCAATTCACCTCCATCCACAGCAATCCTTCAGTTATTTTATGTGGAACGCTCAAAAAAAGAAAGGTAGAGATAGTGCTCTCCATATATTAAATCCTATTTTTTAAGTAAGATCAGCCAAAAAAGTAAAAAAACTCAACTGAAAATGTGCACAAAGTCTGGGGCTTTGTATCGTTTGTTACATGATACTGCGTGGCACTGTTATATATATAACTTTGGTGGGCACATGAGGGAACACAGTGTGGGTAGCAGTATTGAGGCACATAGCTATATGTGTATGTTTTTTTGAGGTATTATAATTAAATTGCACACATTTTGCATACATTTATATTATTTCACTGGAGATTGTCAGTTACTAACACTGCAGTGATTGCACTGGTTTTGCTGGCTTATTAACAAATTGAAAGCGTTGGTTACCCACAGCAAAGCCTAGAAAGCTTTGGAGCGCAGGAAAGATGGGAATGTGAAAATAGGCTTCTTGGATGTTGACTGATGCCACAAATTCCGGAGCGAATCGATGACAGATCTTACTGACTCCTTGCAAAATTTGGGCACACACAGATTTCCATTCATAGATTTAAAGTCGAAAATGGGGTGAATGCTTCAAATCAGTTTTGAAACACTAAAATAGGTTTGGAGTAAAACCTTTAGCACTTTTACTCTGCAGGAACTGGGATTACCATTTCTTATGACTGAAGCAGATTTAGGGCAGCCCACAAACCTGCCTGTTTCTGAGGTGATGTTGGCACACTGGAAGGTTAGAAATCAAGGGGGTTGGGCAAGAATGGGCATTCTATTTTGTAGACCCTGGAAATGGTAGTAGATCGGACTTAGGAGGTCCATGACATCTCTGATCCAGACTGGTGCAAAAGCCAACAGATATCTAACCACTCTGGGGAGTGAGGGTGCCACTTCATTATGAGGAGGGCTTCTGGGTAGGCTTGAAGGGCTTTTGGGTCTGAAGTATGCAACAAAAGGATTGAACCACCTTTGACTTAGAGAAGAATGCCTAAGTGGAGTGAAAGGACTCCTGTCAGCTAGAAAAATATCTATAGTAATTGTAGTCTTTGGCTATTTTTTGTGAGATAAAAGTGTGCCTCATAAAATGCAGAAGGTGAAAATTCCTTTGCAGGATTCTCTTCTGTGTCCACCTCACCTTCTTCCATAGGTTAGGAGACTCTGGGTCACATACCTGAATACATTCAGGTGGTGGAGAGGCAGAAGAGCGCTTTTGGGCACTTGACATAAGAGTAGATGGGTGACAGGAAGGGTAGAGGGGGAAGTTCCAGGGAGGCCGATCCAGGACTGGAGCATCCCAATAAGTACACTCCATTGAGTGACATTGGTGAAACCAGTCAGGGACCAGCACTGCTGGAACTGAGGGACTCTCCTAGCTGCCGGGGGAAGAACTCCTCCAGTGAGGGTGGGGGGGCAGCGAAGGGAAAGCAAAGACAGATTCTGGTGGTAGGGGACTCAATTCTTAGACGGACAGAGAGGGCAATCTGTAACCACATACTGTATGTTACACATACTGTGTAAGACACAGTATGTGGTCTACCGGGCGCTCGGGTTCAGCACATCACGGATCTTGTGGACAGATTACTGGGAGGGGCTGGGAAAGACCCAGCTGTCATGGTGCACGTTGGCACCAATGACAAAGTCAGAGGCAGATGGAGTGTCCTAAACAACGATTTTAGGGACTTAGGAGCTAAATTGAGGAAAAGGACCCCCAAGGTAGTATTCTCAGGAATACTACCGGTACATCGAGCCACACCAGAAAGGCAGAGGGAGATTAGGGAAGTAAACAAGTGGCTGAAGAGCTGGTGTAGTAAGGAGGGGTTTGGGTTCCTGGAGGACTGGGCCGACTTCTCAGTCGATAGCCGGTACTATAGAAGGGACGGACTGCAACTAAATGAGGAGAGTGCAGATCTGCTGGGAATGAAGATGGCCAAAAAGTTAGAGGGGTTTTTAAACTAGGTGATGGGGGGAGGGTCCAGAGGTAGAGATAGTCAGCGCGGAAGATATTCCAGAGTGTAGTATTGGGGGCATTAGTGGTAGGTTGACCAAAGCACAAAAATACAAGGTAAGTATAGTAGCAAGTCCTAGTTGCAATCTCGAAACACCCAATACGAGGACAATATGCGACCGGTCTAAACTATGTGGCATGTTCACCAATGCCAGGAGCATGGCAGACAAGATGGGTGAACTAGAGATACTGTTGTACGAGGAGGATTTGGATTTTGTGGGAATTTCAGAGACCTGGTTCAACAGCTCTCATGATTGGCTGGCAAACATTCAAGGGTATACCTTTTACCGCAAGGATAGAAAGGGTAAAAAGGGGGGAGGGGTATGCCTATATATCAAGAATAATGTACAAGTGAATGTGAGAGATGACAGCACTGAGGGAGCTAGGGAGGAGGTGGAATCCTTATGGGTAGAGCTCCAAAGGGATGAAGCTAAGGGGAAAATAATACTGGGAGTATGCTATAGGCCCCCTAACCTGAGGGAGGAAGTGGAGACAGATCTCCTATCACAATTTGGATTAGCAGCAAGGATGGGAAGTGTTATCACAATGGGGGATTTTAATTATCCAGACATAGACTGGGCGGAGGGAACCGTGCATTCATTTAAGGTTCGCAAGTTCCTCAATGTCTTGCAGGAAAATTTTATGGGTCAGATGGTAGACACACCAACTAGAAATAAAACATTACTGGTACTACTGATTACCAACAATACAGACCTGATCACGGATGTGGAAATACGGGGCAATTTAGGTAACAGCAATCATAGGTCAATTCGTTTCAGTATAAATCACACAAATAGGAAACATAGGGAATACAAAGACACAATTTCAAAAGAGCCAACTTCCCTACACTACAAACCTTGCTAAAAGGCATAAATTGGGATAAAATATTAGGAACAAAGAATACGGAGGAAAGATGGGTTTGCTTTAAGAGCATATTAAATAAGGGCATTAGCCAATGTATCCCATTGGGTAATACATTTAAAAGAGCGAACAAAAGTCCTGGATGGCTTAACTCCAATGTAAAAATGCATATGCAAAGGAGAAGGCTTTCAAAAAATACAAGGTTGAGGGATCATCCTCAGCATTCAGTCTTTATAAAGAATGCAACAAGAAATGTAAGGGTGCAATTAGGACGGCTAAGATAGAACATGAAAGACACATAGTGGAGGAGAGCAAAAAAAATCCCAAGAAATTCTTTAAGTATGTAAACAGTAAAAAAGGGGAGGACAGACCATATTGGCCCCATAAAGAATGAGGAAGGACATCTGGTTACAAAGGATGGGGAGATGGCAAAGGTATTGAATTTATTCTTCTCCTCAGTCTTCACGAGTTTATCGGGGGGCTTCAGTAACCAAAACTGCAGTGTTTATCCTCATGACACAACACAGGAAGCACCTCCATGGTTAACAGAGGACAGAATTAAAATTAGACTTGAGAAACTTAACATTAATAAATCACCGGGACCAGATGGCTTACATCCGAGGGTACTTAGGGAACTCAGTCAAGTGATTGCCAGACCGTTGTTCCTAATTTTTACTGACAGTCTACTGACTGGAATGGTACCAGCTGATTAAAAAAATGCCCCAATATTTAAAAAGGGCCCAAAATACATCCCTGGGAATTACAGACCAGTTAGCCTAACATCAATAGTATGTAAACTCTTGGAGGGGATGATAAGGGACTATATACAAGATTTTAGTAACGAGAACAGTATCATTAGCAGTAACCAGCATGGATTCATGAAGAATCGTTCTTGCCAAACAAATCTACTAACCTTCTATGAGGAGGAGAGTTGCCATGTAGATAAAGGAAGGCCTGTGGTGTATCTGGATTTTGCAAAAGCATTTGACACAGTTCCCCATAAATGTTTACTGTACAAATTAAGGTCCGTTGGCATGGACCATAGGGAGAGTACATGGATTGAAAACTGGCTAAAAGGGCGAGTTCAGAGGGTGGTGATAAATGGGGAGTACTCGGAATGGTCAGGGGTGGGTAGTGGGGTTCCCCAGGGTTCTGTGCTGGGACCAATCCTATTTAATTTGTTCATAAACTACCTGGAGGATGCGATAAACAGTTCAATCTCTGTATTTGCAGACGATACTAAGCTAAGCAGGGCAATAACTTCTCCGCAGGATGTGGAAACCTTGCAAGAAGATCTGAACAAATTAATGGGGTGGGCAACTACATGGCAAATGAGGTTCAATGTAAAAAAAATGTAAAATAATGCATTTGGGTGGCAAAAATATGAATGCAATCTATACACTGGGGGGAGAACCACTGGGGGAATCTAGGATGGAAAAGGACCTGGGGGACCTAGTAGATGATAGGCTCAGCAATGGCATGCAATGCCAAGCTGCTGCTAACAAAGCAAACAGAATATTGGCATGCATTAAAAAGGGGATCAACTCCAGAGATAAAACGATAATTCTCCCACTCTACAAGACTCTGGTCCGGCTGCACCTAGAGTATGCTGTCAAGTTCTGGGCACCAGTCCTCAGGAAGGATGTACTGGAAATGGAGCGAGTACAAAGAAGGGCAACAAAGCTAATAAAGGGTCTGGAGGATCTTAGTTATGAGGATAGGTTGCGAGCACTGAACTTATTCTCTCTGGAGAAGAGATGCTTGAGAGGGGATATGATTTCAATATACAAATACCGTACTGGTGACCCTACAATAGAAATAAAACTTTTTCGCAGAAGAGAGTTTAACAAGACTCATGGCCACTTATTAAAATTAGAAGAAAAGAGGTTTAACCTTAAACTACGTAGAGGGTTCTTTACTGTAAGAGCGGCAAAGATGTGGAATTCCCTTCCACAGGCGGTGGTCTCAGCGGGGAGCATCGATAGCTTCAAGAAACTATTAGATAAGCACCTGAATGACAACATACAGGGATATACAATGTAATACTGACACATAATCACACATAGGTTGGACTTGATGGACTTGTGTCTTTTTTCAACCTCACCTACTATGTAACTATGTAACATTGAAGGTTCTAAAAGAGTTGCGTTTCTCAAGGAAGTCAGACAAACTTTCAGTGAAATGTGCTTCAGTCAGATACCTAGGCTGTCTGCTGTGCAATTGATTGGGAGCTAGAATTAGAGAAAGAGAGCTTTGTCAGTGTAGGACCTTGCTCCATTGCAGGGGTACAGCTATTACCTTGAGCATTACATTTGTTTTTGCCAGCGCTGTCTGTAGCATGAATGCTATTAGGCTCTGTTTTCCTCATGCCATCTGTGCCTTGTCTCAACATTTCTAAATGTTACCTTGCAGGGTACTCACAAAAATAGATGCAGAATAGGAGGGTATTAGTGTTTCCAGGAAGGGAGCCGCAATAACCCTGGCACTGACCGATATCCCATGGTTGAGGATGAGGCAGGTTTTTTTTCAATTACTAAGGCCTCATTCATACAATGGAACAGAGAAATTAGATTTCTGCCTCCTGTCTCTGCAAGGGCACAAAGAAAACAATTGTTTTCTATGTGCCCTGTTCACACAACACTGGTATCATGTGCAGATTTTTTTCTGCGCAGAAAGCTGCAAGGCCCATTCACAATATCACAGAGAGCTGCGTTTTTCTGCATAGGCTCTCTGAAAGGGTACACAGAAAACAATGGTTTTCTATGTGTCCTGTTCACACTTTCCCGCAGCTGTCGCCTGTGGTGCAGAGCGGTGTGGAAAACTACAACACTGCTGCAGTTTTTCTCACCACTCCACAGATCTCTTGGAGACTGCTTTTTTATGTGTGGTCACTCAGCTCAGCTGAGCAGCCACACATAGAAGTGAATGGAATGTCAAAAAGTTTAGGGGAGAAGGGAAAAAAGAAAAGGAAAAACGGGAAGCAGTGCCTTGCAAAAATTCAAAGCACCACTCCCCCAAAAGCTGCAATCATTACTCGAAAGAAAAATAAAAAAAAAAAAAAAAAAAAAAAGGTTGGACTTGTGTGGCCCTTCTACCATTTTATTTTATTAGCACATAAAACACATAATAGAAAGTCTTACTTGTAAAGGAGATTTTGAACAGACTGAGAGGCCAAGATTATCTTACGATGATAACCCTGGCCTACTATTGATTGTACTATTCCTTTTTTGCTTGGTAGGCCTTTTGTTTCTTGTTCAGATGTCTGAAAAAACAAACAAAAAAAAAAAAAAAACAATATTAAAGTAAACTCCATTGTACAGTGGAATGTGTGAAATGAGAACTCAAAATTAACTCCTTTTTTCGTAACCATTACAAAACACTAAACTATGCAAGATCCAATATCATACCTTTTCTCCGATATGATGTTAACATGAAAGATTATAAACAATTTGGCTGCTTAAAAAAGTACCACTTCCATCTAAAACCCAAATTTTGATCGGACTTTACTGGTACAGATGGGACAGACAACTCAGTAGATATAAAAAGTTATATACAAAAAGTTTATTAACCACTTACCACCCAGGCTAATTCTGACACTTCTATCCTACATGTAAAAATAATAAATTTTTTTTTTGCTAGAAAATTACTCAGAACCTGGTCATGTTCCAGTAAGCACCCCCCCCCCCTACAGTTAGGACACGCTGAAGGAACACACTTAACCCCTTGATCGCCGCCTAGTGTTACCCCTTCCCTGCCAGTGACATTTTTACAGCACTGATCAATCCGCTAAAAATCGCAGATCGCCGCCATTCACCGTAAAAACAATAAAAAAATAAAAAAGTCCCTAAATCTATCCCGAAGATTGTAGAAGCGATAACTTTTGCACAAACCAATCAATATACACCTATTGGGATTTTTTTTTACCAAAAATATGTAGAAGAATATATATTAGCCTAAACTGATGAATACATTTTTTTTTGTATTTTTTTTTTTAGGATATGTATGATAGCAGAAAGTAATTTTTATTTTTAATTTGATGGTCTTTTTTTGTTTATAGTGAAAAAAAAAAAAAAACGCAGAGGTGATCAAATGAAAGCTCTATTATGGGGAAAAAAGAACATCAATTGTTTGGGTACAGCGCCGTACGACCGCGCAATTGTCAGTTAAAGCGGTGCAGTGCCGTATCGTAAAAAAACGGCCTCGTCATTAAGGGGGCAAATCCTTCCGGGGCTGAAGTGGTTAAGACAGAGTACAAGTACCGATACCTTTTTTCCAAGTACTTGCCGAAACTGATTACCAATACTTTTTTACTGTCATGTGACAGTGGCACTAATATGCAGCACTGATGGAGGCGTGGACTGTGTCAGTTTATTTGGATTTTTTTTTTTTTACAATGCCTTCTTTTTTTGGGGGGGGGGGGGGGGGGGGGAGGGGGGGGCAGCGTCTGTTTTTTTTATTTTACAATTTAACCTTTAATTATTACTTTTTTCATTTATCAGCCCCGCTGGGGGGGGGTTGCTTTGGTGAGACATCACGGGTGGAACACAGACCCCTGACATCTCCCATTTGAGACAGGGAAAGCGACTGAGGGCACAGATTTCCCTGTCCCTTTCTCAGCAGTCTCAGCTGCATTGAAGATGGATGGACAGGAGATAGCGGCTCCTCTCCATTCATAAACTGAAGCATCATAAAACACAGTTTACAATGCTCAGTTATGAATGGACAGTGTCAGATATCACTGACTTTGTGCATTCGGAAAAGGAAGGAGCCGGTAAATGACATAATTCCTCCGCTCTCCATCCTGACAGTTCTGGGACGGGGGGGGGGACCCAGAGGAGGACACGGAGAGAGGAAGGAGGATCCGGGGATAGTCAGGGGTGGTCAGGGGTGGTCGGTGTGCGGCGGGGCAGTTACAAGCAACGATTTCCCTGTATAGCCTTTCAATAATGCAGCTGACAGCCGCAGGAGGGAGAGGGAGAGAAGCAGCTGTCAGCTGCTTTACTGAAAGACTATACAGTGGGAACAGTGCTTGTAACTGCCCCCGCCGCCACACCGATCACCTGTAAGGCTGCTCAGCCCCCCCTGCTGCACTGAGGATGCCTGGTCCGATACAACAGGTGTCGGATTAAGCATCGAAGCATTTGAGTACCGATAATCATGCAAATGCTTGATATCAACACCGATACTAGCATCGGTGCAACCCAAGTTGATATCAAAGCTGATTCCATGGCTTTGAGGTTGTTAATAGACAATGGGGTTGATTTACTAAAACTGGAGAGTGCAAAATCTGTTTTATTTTTTGTTTTTTGTGTCAAAGCTCAATTGAACAAGCTGAAGATCTTCTTGATAAAAAAAAAAAAAAAAAAAAAAAAGCTGAAGTTAGGAGCCATTTGACTACAGTGCACCAGATTTTGCACCAATTTTAGTAAAATCAACCCCACTATGTGCATTCATAGTACTGTTGGTGACCAAATAAAGCACCCTGCTCTTTATTAGGTCGAAATTTAGTGCCTTTACTAAAATACAGTTTTCAACTCCCTCTGTAGAACACTAGTCTATAAAAGGCAAGAATATGTTTCAAAGTAGAGCTGCTGAATCATTAACATAACCAAACATTGGAGCACAGCAAGGGAAATTTTCCACTGCATTATCAGAGCCCTTCTTTGCACATTGGAATATAAAACGCTAATTGTGGTAAGAATTCTCCTAAAAAGAAGGTGGTCATTTAAAAAAAAAAAAAAAAAAAATTGCACTTTTTGCAGGTGAAAAAAAAAAAATATGTGCATTTATCATTTTTTTGTTGGAGGAGCCTGTAAAAGCATTGCTGATCGCTGGCGCCATGCAGGTCTCCTGCAGATCTGTCAGTGTATCTGTGTGCCCATACATCCCTTACAGGCAAGCAGATACACTGACAGGAAGAATCTATGAACTACCACGGCGCTCCACAGCACCGTGGGGTAGTTGACTGAAAACTTCAAGCCGACAGCCGCAAAGGATGTAAGGGCTTGTAGTTCATTCATACACAGATGTGGGTGGAGCCATGCATGGCTACATTGGTTTTAAAAAGTGACAGCTAGTATGGAAAACTTAGCCAGTACCGGGGGGGGGGGGGGGGTAGGAATCAGACAGCGGCTGCAGCAGTGGGAGCATGTTACATTTTCCACCCTAAAAACACGTTACATGTTCCCAAAGGAGATGTACGGCCAAAGCTACTGGCCATACTTTCCTTGTAGGTCACAGGATTGCAGAACTGAGATCAGACTAAAGCCCACCATCAGCAGACATCACAAAGCTGGTCCAGGCTCTGCAGGGATCCTGACAATGTTGCCCAGATGCCTGACCAGCAGCTGGCTTAGCCTCTCAGTGCACCGCTGAGAGCCTGAGCCAGCCACTCCTACCATGCTGCTGCCATTTAGGTGAGCATGTGTGTTTCTTTTTTTACAAACCCATACTCCTTTATGTATTGCACAGAAACTGTAAAACATAAAAGCTAAACTATCTTCTAGAAGAATGAACTTACCCCCTTATTAGCAGCTATACAACATTCTGCTAATCTTAACCAGAGACGTGGATTTGAATGATAAACCTGAACAGCTTCTATTAGACATTCAAAGGCTGCCAGTGGTCGCCCAATGTGTAGGAGCTGTATGCCACAGTTATACAGCAACTCATACCGTTTGTTGGTCAACAATGTACACATGGGTCTGCCTGAAAACTTCTTCCCTGAAATCAAAAAACATTTTAAAAATGCAACAACAAACCTGGTTATACGTATGCATATGTAACGTGGTGATAATAATCAGATTAGTATACTTGTTTTCCTTACATTCAGAAGTGGCAAATTCCATTTCTAACATTTACTCTGCTTACAGAAAAAAAACCAACAACAACAACAACAACATAGTTAGGTCCATATATTTGGACACAGGCACAATTTTAGATTTTTTGGGCATTTACAAAAAACATATTCAAGCCATAGTTATATAATGGATATGGGTTGAAAGTGCACACTCAGGTTTAATTTGAGGGTATGTACATCCAAATCGGAGAAAGGGTTTACGAATTACAGTTCTTAATAGCCACCCCCCCCTTTTTCAAGGGACCAAAAGTAATTGGACAATTGAATCAAAAGCTGTTTTATGGCCAGGTGTGGGCTACTCCATTATTTCTTCACCAAACAGGTAAAAGGTCTGGAGCGGATTCTAAATGTGGTATTTGCATTTGAAACGTATTGCTGTGAACCAATATGCGTTCAAAGGAGCTGTCAATGCAAGTGAAACAGGCCATTGTAAGGCTTCAAAAACTAAGCAAATCCATCAGAGAGATCGCAGCAACATAAGGCGTGGCCAAATCAACAGTTTGGTACATTCTGAGGAAAGAATGCATTGGTGAGCTCAGCAACATAAAAAAGGCCTGGACATCCACGGAAGACAACAGTGGTGGAAGATCGCAGAATTCTCTATATGGTAAAGAAAAACCCATTCACAACACCCAGACAAGTGAAGGACACTCTCCAGGAGGTGGGCGTATCATTGTCAAAGTCTACAACCAAGAGTAGACTTCACGAGAGCAAATACAGAGGGGGTTCACAAGGTGCAAACCACTCATAAGCCTGAAGAATAAAAAAGCCAGATTAGACGTTGCCAAAAAACATCTAAAAAAGCCAGACCAGTTCTGGAAAAGCATTCTTTGGACGGATGAAAGATTAATCCGTACCAGAATGACGGGAAGAAAAAAAAGTGTGGAGAAGGCTTGGAACAACTCATGATCCAAAGCACACAACGTCATCTGTAAAACATGGTGGAGGCAGTGTGATGGAATGGGCATGCATGGCTTCCAGTGACACTGGGTCATTGGTGTTTATTGATGATGTGACAGAAGACAGAAGCAGCTGGATGAATTCTGCAGCATTTAAGAGATATACTGTCAGCCCAGATTCAGCCAAATGCAGAAAAGTTGATTGGACAGTGCTTCACAGTACAGATGGACAATGATCCAAAACACACTGCAAAAGCAACCCAGGAGCTTTTGATGGAAAAAAAGTGTAAAATTCTGCAATGGCCAAGGCAATCACCTGATCTCAACCCAATTGAGCATGCACTTGCTGAAGGCAAAACTAAAGGCAGAAAGAACCACAAAGAACAATTGAAGACAGCTGCAGTTAGAGCCTGGCAAAGCATCAGAAAGAAGGAACCCCAGTCTTTGGTAATGTCCATGAAAGTCTGCATTTCAAATTCATTTGGATTGTTTAATTTTAATTTTATTCTGGAGGCATACTGTGGGGGAGATGATTCACCTTCTCCATTTTTCCTGTCAACCATGATCATCGAAAGTGAAAAGTGAAAGAAATTCCCAAATTGTGGGTTACTAGTTCTGGTGACACCATGGGATTACCTTCACTTTGAAGGTATTTCTCCTAATTTTCTTCTTTAGATATTGTACATGAAGGGAAATACAGTGGCGTCGGAAAGTATTCACAGCACTTCACTTCTTCCACATTTTGTGATGTTACAGCTTTATTCCAAAACGGATTAAAGTCACTATTTTCCTCAAAATTCTACAAACAATTCCCCATAATGACAAGACGTGTGTTTGAAATCTTTGCAAATATAGACACACATACAGTGGGGACAGAAAGTATTCAGACCCCCTTAAATTTTTCACTCTTTGGTATATTGCAGCCAATTGCTAAAATCATTTAAGTTCATTTTTGTTCCTCATTAATGTACACACAGCACCCCATATTGACAGAAAAACACAGAATTGTTGAAATTTTTGCAGATTTATTAACAAAGAAAAACTGAAATATCACATGGTCCTAAGTATTCAGACCCTTTGCTGTTACACTCATATATTTAACTCAGGTACTGTCCATTTCTTCTGATCATCCTTGAGATGGTTCTACACCTTCATTTGAGTTCAGCTGTGTTTTATTATACTGATTGTACTCGATTAGGAAAGCCACACACCTGTCTATATAAGACCTTAGAGCTCACAGTGCATGTCAGAGCAAATGAGAATCATGACGTCAAAGGAACTGCCTAAAGAGCTCAGAGACAGAATTGTGGCAAGGCACAGATCTGGCCAAGGTTACAAAAAATTTCTGCTGCACTTAAGATTCCTAAGGGCACAGTGGCCTCCATAATCCTTAAATGGAAGAAGTTTGGGACAACCAGAACCCTTCCTAGAGCTGGCCGTCTGGCCAAACTGAGCTATCGGGAGAGAAGAGCCTTGGTGAGAGAGGTAAAGAAGAACCCAAAGATCACTGTGGCTGAGCTCCAGAGTTGCAGTCAGGAGATGGGAGAAAGTTGTAGAAAGTCAACCATCACTGCAGCCCTCCAACCGGCCAGGGCTTTATGGCAGAGTGGCCCGACGGAAGCCTCTCCTCAGTGCAAGACACATGAAAGCCCGCATGGAGTTTGCTAAAAAAAAACACCTGAAGGACTCCAAGATGGTGAGAAATAAGATTTTCTGGTCTGATGAGACCAAGATAGAACTTTTTGGCCTTAATTCTAAGCGGTATGTGTAGAGAAAACCAGGCACTGCTCATCACCTGTCCAATACAGTCCCAACAGTGAAGCATGGTGGTGGCAGCATCATGCTGTGGGGTGTTTTTCAGCTGCAGGGACAGGACAACTGGTTGCAATCGAGGGAAAGATGAATGCGGCCAAGTACAGGGATATCCTGGACGAAAACCTTCTCCAGAGTGCTCAGGACCTCAGATTGGGCTGAAGGTTTACCTTCCAACAAGACAATGACCCTAAGCACACAGCTAAAATGATGAAGGAGTGGCTTCACAACAACTCTGTGACTGTTCTTGAATGGCCCAGCCAGAGCCCTGACAAACTCAATTGAGCATCTCTGGAAAGACCTAAAAATGGCTGTCCACCAACGTTTACCATCCAACCTGACAGAACTGGAGAGGATCTGCAAGGAGGAATGGCAGAGGATCCCCAAATCCAAGTGTGAAAAACTTGTTGCATCTTTCCCAAAAAGACTCATGACTGTATTAGATCAAAAGGGTGCTTCTACTAAATACTGAGCAAAGGGTCTGAATACTTAGGACCATGTGATATTTCAGTTTTTCTTTTTTAATAAATCTGCAAAAATGTCAACAATTCTGTGTTTTTCTGTCAATATGGGGTGCTGTGTGTACATTAATGAGGAAAAAAACGAACTTAAATGATTTTAGCAAATGGATGCAATATAACAAAGAGTGAAAAATTTAAGGGGGTCCGAATACTTTCCGTCCCCACTGTATATATAAAATAAATTTAAAAAAAAAAAAAAAAGAAGAAGAAGGACATAAGTATTCACAGCTTTTGCTCAATACTTTGTTAGAGCACCTTTGGCACCAATTATAGCCTCAAGTCTTTTGGAGTATGATGCTACAAGTTTGGCACATCTATTTTTGGGCAGTTTCTCCCATTCTTCTTTGCAGGACCTCTCAAGTTCCATCAGGTTGGATGGGCAGCAGATGCACAGCCATTTTCAGATCTCTCCAGAGATTTTCAACCGGGTTCAAGTCTGGGCCACTCGAGGACATTCACAGGGTTGTCCCGTAGCGACTCCTTTGTTATCTTAGCTGTGTGCTTAGGGTCGTGTCCTGTTGCAAGATGAACCTTCACTCCAGTCTGAAGTCCAGAGTGCTCTGAAGCAGGTTTTTATCAAGGATGTCTCTGTACCTTGCTGCAATTATCTTTCCCTCCATTCTGACTACATCCCCACAGCATAATGCTGTCACTACCATGCTGCACTGTAGGAATGGTATTGGCCAGGTGAGTGGTGCCTGGTTTCCTCCAGACATGACGCTTGCCATTCAGGCCAAAGAGTTCAATCTTTGTTTCATTAGACCAGATAATTTGGCTTCTCATGGTCTGAGAGTCTTTCAGGTGCCTTTTGGCAAACTCCAAGTGGGCGGTCATGTGCCTTTTACTGAGGAGTGGCTACTGTCAGACCACTCTACCATACAGGCCTGATAGGTGTAGTGCTGCAGAGATGTTTGTTCTTCTGAAAGTTTCTCCTCTCTCCACAGAGAAACGCTGGAGCTTTGTCAGAGTGACCATGGGGTTCTTGGTCACCTCCCTAAGGCCCTTCTCCCCCAATTGCTCAGTTTGGCCAGGCGGCCCCTCTAGAAAGACTCCTGGTGGTACCAAACGTCTTCCATTTACGGATGATGGAGGCTACTGTGCTCATTGGGACCTGCAATGCTTCAGAAATTTTTCTGTACCTTGCCCTAGATCAGTGCCTAGACACAATACTGTCTCTGAGGTCTACAGACAATTCCTTGGACTTCATGGCTTGGTTTGTGCTCTGACATGCACTGTTAATTGTGGGACCTTATATAGACAGGCACGTGCCTTTCCAAATGATGTGCATTCAACTGAATTTACCACAGGTGGACTCCAATCAAGTTGTAGAAACATCTCAAGGATGGAAACAGGATAAAAGCTAAATATATGAGATATATATTTAGATATGAGCTAAAGATATATAAAGATATGAGCTAAAGTGTCATGGCAAAGGCTGTGAATACTTATGGATGCACTGTATTTCCATTGGGACACAGATTGGGAAAAAACAACAAAAGTTTTGGTTCTACTTTAATGCATCTGCAGAAGACTAGACATCCACCTAGTAAAACTTTGAGAAAATATGAACAGGAGACCAGCTGGCGGCCTTACACAGTTGGGCTACAGAGGCTTGGTGCAGAAATGCCCAGGAGCCCCCCCCCCCCCCCCCCAATCTGGTGGAATGGCCACTTAACAGCACTGGGGGCTTTTGCTTAAGGATGTCAGCTCTTGCAATCAAGTTTCTTACGCACTGTACAATAGTGGATTTTGAAGCAGGGTGGTCCTTGCAAAGTTCAGAGGAGAGAATAAATGGGGGAATGCATTTTTCTGTGAAAGCAGTAGCTTTGAGGTATACTCTAATGGCTCTGAATACGTCCAGGCAATGTTGAGACAATTCTTTTGGATGCTTAGAAATGTGGCTAGCACTACAATGTTTTCAGTGAGGTGGAATGCTGAAACCGCTTGTGGTAAAAAATTTTTTTTTTTTTTTTTGTGATTTTGTTTTGCGATATTCATGTCATGGTCTCTTATATGACACACATTTTTACGTATACAGGTATATATTGGCACTCCAGATGTTATGCAATTTGTTTTTGTCCCTGGGGTTGCGATACAAACCTTAGGTCTCCTCCCCCCCTTTTTGGTTTGCATGGTTTTGTTTTGGGTGTGAATTGGGTGTTTGGATACTTTATTGTTCCTGCTGGTTGTTGTCGTGGCGACCAAGGTTTGCATCTGCGTCGGTTTCCAGTGTGTTGTTGTGCACACATTGCGCAGTGTGCGTGCACCTTGGCTTGTGACGTCATCACGCAGGGGTGCCATGCTTATGCGTGGTTGGTCATTCGGCTACAGTTTTGAGCTTGGCTAGGTGCAAATGTCCGTGAGGTGGTGGTTTGATGGGATGCAGTTTGGGCATCCATGTCCATAGTCATGGGGGTTGGGAGAGCCTGGGACACGGAGGACTTTATAAAGGGGGTTGTAGACACAATATGGCTCATTTACAGTTTGGTAAACCTGCTGACATCTTATTTGAAGGTGCACCTATACATACGTGTAAGAAGAAGAGTGGTGTTTTTTGTTTCGTTTTTATTTTTTTTGCCTTCAATCATAATGCAAGGTGAGGGAGAAACATTTAGAAGGAGTTCTCAAAAGGACTGTAAAATGCACAACACTTCATAATGAACTCGTTTTTTGTGCTTATAAGTGTTTTGAAACACTCCCTGCATTTTTAAGAAATGCATTTTCATGCAGAATAAAATGTACACTTATTACTACAGGAAAAAACACAAATATTTATGGCTCGTAAAGGAAATCTGTCAGCATGTAAATATTGGGACTCTTGGCATGCTTTGGGGCTGTGATCCTTATCTTTCCAATTCTTCTTGAAGAGAAAAAGCTCTGCAGAAAACACAAATTAGTGAGCAAAACCACTTTCACTTCTTATACTGACAGATTTCTTTTAACTTGCAGTAAATACCAACACTTAAAGAGAAAGTAAATCCTGATGGGTTTTACTTCCTCTTTTGCTCCCTGCAAATTAAAAAAATAATGGGCTAGTATGCATCGCATACTAGCCCATTATGTGACATCAGGAGTGCGAGTCCCTGGAGCGGCAACACTCTTGTGGACATCGGTGGATCGAGAGGGGGCTCAGGTAAGTATTAGTAGGGCTGCTGCACACAGGTTTTTTACCTTCATGCATAGAAGACATGAAGGTTAAAAAAAAAAAAAAAAAAAAAGGGATTTTGCTACAGCTTACTTGTAAAATCATTTTCTTGGAGTACATCAAGGGACTCAGAGCAGCTATAGTAATTACTATCTGGGTTATACGCCAGCTATAGGTGAATGGACACTGGCACACCCAAAAGACAGGAAGTCCCCCCTCTATATAACCCCTCCTATACAGGAAGTACCTCAGTTTTGCAGCAAGCAATTCCCAAAAGAGGGGAGGGGCCTCTGTGTCCCGTGATGTACTCCAAGAAAAGGATTTTACAGGTAAGCTGTAGGAAAAATCCTATTTTCTTTATCGTACATCACGGGACTCAGAGTGACTATAGTAATTACTATCTGAGATGTCCCAAAGTAATGCCCCTGAGGGAGGGGGGGGCACCATCATAGAAACTGCCACTAAAGAAGAACCTACTTTGCCATTTGTAATACGTTGAGGCCAAAGGCGGGATCTTCTACGTGATTGACATCGACCTAGTAAAAACCCTGTAGATGTATTAACAAAAGACCAAATAGTGGTCTTGTACACCTGGGCCACTGACATCCGATGATGGATGGCCCAAGATACTCCCACACATGGTAGAGAATCTTTCCTCAGAAAAAAATGATTTTTTTGCCATTTAAACCATAGGCATCATTGATAAGCTGGCAGATCCACTGCTAAATATTCGACCTGGATGCCGCCTGCCCTTCCTGGGCTCTTATGGTAGCACAAACCAGGATTCCTGACTTGTGCCAACAACTCAAGTAGACCCTGAGCGTCTGAACTACCTCTAGAGTAGGTAGCGATCTTTCTCCTGCCGACTGTGGAGAATCTTCCCGATTCAAGTGAAAACTAGAAACCCCTTTAGGCAATAAAAATGGATGAGGAAGCAACATTACCTTATGATGCGAGACCAAGAATGGTTCCTTGCATGAAAGAGCCGCCAACTCTGACACTCCACTTCTTGAAGTGATAGCAACCATAGAAGCCACCTTCTGAGATAAAAGGACATTTAAGATCAATTCAAGGACCAAGGAAACAAGAATGGCCTGACAGGTGGGACTGTCCAAGTTACATGCTGTATGAGGTATGAAACAGGGCATGAGAAACAACAGCCCCTGGAAAAAAATGGATAGGGACGAACTCTGACCCTTAACGGTACTTAAGGCCAAACTCCTTTCCTCTAATGATTGGAGAAAGAAAATCTCCCACCCACATATTTCTGCGGGTGCCACTTCCGGGCTTCACCCCAGGCAAAAAATGTTTTAAAATCCTGTAACTGAAGTTCCCCGAAGCTGGCTTCCAGGGGCTCAACAGTGCTGAGATACAGGACTCAAGACCATCAGGTCCCACTGGACTGGGAGTGTCCAAAAGAGCAACCCCCGCAAGACTTGCTATGCCTGTGTACCAACCCCCCTGGGCTAATTCGGCCAATACGAATATCAGCGTTACCACCTGACGGATTCTTCACAAACGATGTGGCAGAAACCTAAAAGAGGGGGGGGGGGGGGGGGAATGTCAAATAAGGGAGAACCAGACCTTAAGGTGTTACAAGTACACGTACCCTTATTGGCAGTGGGACTCTTGTCCCGGACACACCCAAACTGTTGTAGAACTTGGATTCCCCTGCAGAGTTCCCCTTCCCACTGTCCTATACCTGGAATATGTATTGGCGATGGAGACAGCACTTGTACTGTCCCAGACAGAAAGCAGTACACCTCCCTGAGTCACATGACCTCTGGTGCCGCCCTGGTGGTTGATATATATGTGCCTGCAAAGGCATTTCCAGATTGGACCTACAACAGGTTTGTCCTATAATCCAGAGCAAGGCATACTGGCCAAAAATTCCAAGCTATTGGACAGCATTCTCTCCAAGGGAGACCAAGCCCACTGAACTGTAGCCAGCCTCAAGTCAACTTAGAGAGACTGGCATTAGTGGTTATTATTTTCAAAATTCCTGAAAAGAAAGAATATCAAGCACCAATTTCTGCTCTGCAACACCCCGGAAACAGGGCCTTTCGGCAATGCAAGGCCTGGATCTTCAAGTTCCAGACAGAGGGAACTGGCTGTATGTAGAGAACGTGCTTTGACCTAAACACAGATTCCTCCTGTAGAAATATATTGAAGGAACCCCTGGAATTGATTGCTTCCTAAATAAAGATATTTGAGGTAAAGATTATTGAGGTAAAGAGTATTGAGGCGTCTTCAGCAAGCCCAGCACTGGGGCTAGACGCTTTGAGAACCCTCCGGAGCTGTGGCCAATCCAAAGGGAAGATTCACCAAAAAAAACGGCTTTCCACTGCAATTACAGAAATCTTTGATGAGCCTGGAAACAAACCACCACACGAAGATGTCCATTTACAGATGATTATGAACCCCAAAATCTACCTCTTGCAGAGAGGTCATCACTGAACAGCCTAGCCCATCTGAAACAGAAGATCTTAAGCTAGACCTCAGGTCCCTATTTGGCTTTGGAACCGCTACCATTTAATTGTCTCACAATAATAAACCAATAACTTCTGCTCCAGGAGCAAATGCAAGGCAAAAGACTGACGACTCTGTGACAGACCCAGACAGTCCCAAGAGGTGCACTTAACCTACCAGGTTTCTGCTGGCTAAAGATGGAACAAACCACTTCAGAGACTGCCTTAAGATTTTCTGGGCTGAAGTACTCAAAACCCAGCAGCCTCAGATGCCTCTCTCACCCAGGTGGGGAAAGCCTATAGCATCTGGTATCCCCAAGGCAGTCTCCCATCTATATACTAACCAGGCTTGATCTTGCTTAGGCTTCGATCAACTGAGATCAGGCGTGATGCAGCCGCAGTCTGACGAAAAATGAAGGCGCCAGGAAATGCTGCAATGCTAAACACCACAGTGGCTCAGATGCACTAGAAACCACTGTCCATCGGGAGATGTGGACACTGCCAGATCCCTGAACCTGAGAGCGGTGCCCCTGCCTCCCCTGGCTGCCTCTCTTTTCTGGAACCATTTCACTGGTATAAACAGGTAAATAATGCAGCAACTATATTATCCAACCTACTATACAGTCCTCCAAGGATACGGGCCTAAAACAATGTTGGTTTAACTCTATGCAACCGCTTAGGTATGCAAACATGCAGGTATACAAGTATTCTTGCCATTCATGCATTTATGTATGCAGTACAAGGTCAATAAGCACACACGCATGTACCCCCAGGCAAACAAGCACCCAGGCAAATAAGCCCATATGCACGTAGTCCTATGCAAATAAGCACATATGTATGTAGTCCCAGGAAAACAAGTACATATGTATACAGCTTAGTGTAAATAAACATACATATGCAGTACAAATGAAAACATGCCAGTATGCGTTTAAGCAATATGCATCTATGGAAGCATGAGTTTATGGAAGCATGTGCTTATGCAACTATGCATTTAGGCAAAATATGAAACCCTGCACTCTACACATGCATTCATGCAACATGTGCCCATGGAAACAAGCATTTTTGCAATAAGCAAGTATGCGTTTATGAAACCTGTTTAAGCAACACGTGACATGCATCTTTATGCAACCATGTATCCTTATGCGATCATGTATAACCATGTATATTTAAGCAAACATGTATAAACATGCATCTTTATGCAACCATGCATCTTTATGTGATCATGTATATCCAAGCAAACATGTATAAAACATCCATCTTTATGTGATCACGTATCCTTATGCAATCATGAATAACCATGTCTATTTATACAAACATGTCCAAACGTGCATCTTTATGCAATCATGTATAACCATGCATCTTTGGGCAACCATGATCATGTATCTTTATGCAAACATGTATAACCATGTATATTTATGCGAGTATGTAAAAACATGCATCTTCAGCAACCGTGCGTTTCAGCAACAATGCGTTTCAGCTAGTTTGCAAGCAAGCACCCGCTTAACTGCAGTTGGCCCCATTCTAGACCTGCAGGATTTAGCCAAGCACATATGCACTATACTGGAGATACAACTCCTTAAAATGCACCCATGCTCATGTTTTTCCAAACGTGTATATTTAAACATGCATTTAACCTCCCTGGTGGTTTCCCCGAGTGTGGCTCCGGGTTAAATTTCAGCACCATTAGCGGTAAGCCCGAGCCACATTGCATTGCAGGATCCTGGTGCGGTATATTTACCTTGGCTGCCCCTTCCTGCCTATATAAAAATAGGCCATACTTGGCGAGCCTGCACCCTCTAATGGCTGGAGGTGAAACAGGTGAAATGAGTAAGAGTGCATAGCATGATTAAACAGCACACTGCTTCCAGTGGCCACCGGGAGAACAGTTAGAACTAAAAAAAAAAACAAAAAAAACAAACTGCAAACAAATGCAGACTTACCATTCCTGCTGCATAACAGGAGTCCAATTTTCACCCATCACGGCGAGCTTTGTCATAAAAGACCTTCAGAAACTGGGTCCCCTCTTAATCTGGGGTCCATTCCCCTGGACCTGTATAGCACCCTGCAGGAACGCACCTTGGTCAGAACAAACACAGCACAGGGTTCCATTACGCAGGGTCCAGCGCCGTAAAGGCTGCATTACAGGCAAACCGAGGAATCTTCTCTCCTTCCAATGAGGCTCAGGATCCATCCATTTTGGCTGACAGCTTTTTCAAATGGATCCGACTGAAGTCCATGATTCTTAATAGAACCGTCCAGACCTCCAAGTAGGCTCCAGGAGCACATGTATCACATCAGTGACCACCACCTTACATACACTGGTGAAAAAACTGAGGTACTTCCTGTATAGGAGGGGTTATATAGAAGGGGGACTTCCTGTCTTTTGGGTGTGCCAGTGTCCATCCACCTATAGGTGGGCGTATAAGCCAGATAGTAATTACTATAGCTGCTCTGTGTCCAGTGATGTACGATAAAGAAAACCTTGTGTCTTTACAACCACTTCAAGCAAAGTAAAGTGAGTAGGCTCTTACCTGGATCTGTGTTTGATGAGGTTAACTGTGCACAGGCGTTGTCATTTTCCTGAATAGCCTTTTTAAAGTAGAATAGCCCTAAATTGTGTTTTCCCATAGCAAAATGGATGCAGCCAAGATTGTTCCAGAACATACATCGAGCACATTCCCCTAAAAACAGAACAAATCTGTTAGGACAAGGTTCTCCAATATTAATGAACTGTATGTTTTGTTAACATGGACAGATTACATGCATTAAAGGGCAACTACACTGTCATGGGAAAAATATATTGTACAAAAAAAAAAATTATGTATAACATAGCATATTATTTTGCAACACAAGTCATACTGTTATTTTTTGCTATTATATTTTTTTCACCTGCAGCGCTTTAATTTCCTGTAAAATTCAACGCAATATGGCAATCTGGAGAATGCGCCCCAGAGATTTAATTCCCTGCTTGTGTGATTGGCTCACTGATTTTCCCAGAAGTCCGCACTAAGATACAAGATTTTAATCATCCTCTGCAACAAAAATTTTCATTTTTGGTGAGATCCCCCCAAAGGGTTAATTACTTCCAGTGTGATGCTGACACTTTAACTTTCTTCATCAGAAGACTGCATCAGCTGATTGATAATGACAAAGTCACTCCCAATCAGAATCACTTTGCTCATTGCCACAACCAGCTTTTTCTTCAGAGCAGAAATGGGTAGGAATTTGCAACAATAGTTGTTAAAATCCTTGCAATGTGAGTGAAAAAAGAATTGTATCTCCTATCAGCAAGATTTCTGGCTCCCAGCTGTCTTCTATGCAGGTAAGCAGCTAAGATTAGGAGCATTCTTAAAGGGAGTGCTCCTAATCTCAGCTTGTTACCCATATAAAAGACACCTGTCCACAGAAGCAATTAGATTCCAATCTCTCCATCATGACCAAGACCAAAGAGCTGTCCAAGGATGTCAGGGACAAGATTCTAGCCCCACACAAGGCTGGAATGGGCTACAAGACCATCACCAAGCAGCTTGAACAGTTCAGCCAGGAGGGATGTGCGAGCTTTGAAGAGGAGCTGTGTGTGTTGATAGAATTGAAGCGCCGATGGTCTGAGGGACCTATTACTAAGAGCAGAGGCCCCTGCCCCCTCGGAGGGACTTAGATGTTTGGAGAACAAGAGTCGGGTCCAGGTTTATGAGAAGGAGCCAGTACCAGCATTGCTGTTAACGCTGTTACCTCAGTAATATGAGGTAAGGGGCCATTACACATCAGTGTAGGATCTCTGTCACGAAGAGGAGCCACTATTTTTTCCTGGTTAATACATATCACGGTGTCCATCTACTCTATTGTATGCTCTGTGGAGAAATATCTTGCTTTGTGTGAAGTCACTGGATGTTATATTGGCACAACATGGACTGAACCTCTGTCACTGCATTTACTGCACTAGGCACCTTTATTTATTTATTAACTTATTTATTTGGCGCTTTACAATTGGGAGATATAGATAGATTTGTGATCTGTCACTGTGTTTATTTTTACACTGGACACTCTGTTATTACAGTGTGCCCCTATGTGTGCATGACACGCACAGTACTGCATTATTTTGCACTGAATTGCTCTGCACTTTTTCATTGTTTGAATTTATTATGCACCACTATTTGTAACGTACTAGTGTTTTATACCTATTGGCATATAATTTTACAATATTGCAGTGCGTCCTTATGTGGGCATGACACACATAGTACTGTATTAGTTTGGACCAAATTGTTCTGCACTCTGTCACTTTTTGAATTTAATATGCACCATTATCTGTAATGTATTAGTATTTTAATATATTGGCATTTATTTTTATTATTTATACACCGTTGTTGCACTTTACTAGCTTGACATTTAACTATTTTTTGGTGAAACATAATCAGTTTATGTATTTTCCCACAAGGGACTTCTATGCATACTGCTACCTTCAGCAATACTGTTAGTTTATTGTTGGATTAGCGCAGCACCATACCTTATACTGATTCTGCTGTTAGTGTAAGGTTGACCTGGACCCTATTCGGTGCAAGCGGCTTTTCCATCCTTTCATATACCTGCACATGATAGCGCGGGAATAACTATTTTCCATTTTGCAGCTGGGACCATAGTCACCAAGAAAACAATAATTGGTAACACACTACGTCATAAAGGACTGAAATCCTGCAGCGCCCGCAAGAACACCATCCCCACCATTAAACATGGAGGTGGAAAAAATTATGCTTTGGGGGGTTTTCCTGCTAAGGGGACAGGACAACTTCACCGCATCAACAGGGCCATGTGCCATCAAATCTGGGATGAGAACCCCCTTCCCTTAGCCAGGGCATTGAAAATGGGTCATGGGTGGGTATTCCAGCATGACAATGACCCCAAACACACGACCAATGCAACCAATGAGTGGCTCAAGAAGAAGCGCATTAAGGTCCTGAGTGGCCTAGCCAGTCTCGAGACCTTATTCCCTTGGAAAATATGTGGAGGGAGCTGAAGGTTCGAGTTACCAAACCTCAGCCTCGAAACCTCAATGACATGGACAGGACCTGCAAAGAGGAGTGGAACAAAACCCTTCCTGAGAGATGTGCAAACCTGGTGGCCAACTACAAGAAACATCTGACCTCTGATTGCCAACAAGAGTTTTGCCACCAAGTCATGTTTTGCAAAGGGGTCAAATACTTATTTCACTCATTAAAATGCAAATCAATTTATAACTTTTTTGTAATGCTTTTTCTGGATTTTTTTGTTGTTATTCTGTCTCTCACTGTTAAAATAAATCTACCATTAACCGCTTGCCGCCCGCCGGCTGTCATAAGTCATATGACGCCCTCGCCTTCCCTACCCACCAGGGGGCGCGTGCGCGTCGCTGACGGCAATCGCGCGTGCCTGCCGTGTCACTGGGCACACGCGATTGCCTGTTAACACGGCAGGACGTGGATCTGTGTGTGTAAACACACAGATCCACATCCTGTCAGAGGAGAGGAGACCGATCTGTGTTCTCAGTACAGAGCAACACCTATCAGTCTCCTCCCCTTGTGAGTCCCCTCCCCCTTCAGTTAGAAACATTCCCTAGGAACACAGTTAACCCCTCGATCACCCCCTAGTGTTAACCCCTTCCCTGCCAGTCACATTTATACAGTAATCAGTGCATTTTTATAGCACGGATCGCTGTATAAATGTGAATGGTCCCAAAAACGTGTCAAAAGTGTCCGATGTGTCTGCCACAATATCGCAGTCACAATAAAAATTGCAGATCGCCGCCATGACTAGTAAAAAATAAATAAATAAATAAATAAAAATGCTATAAATCTATCCCCTATTTTGTAGACGCTATAACTTTTTCGCAAACCAATCAATATACGCTTATACATATTTTTGGTAAAAAAAAAAATGCAATAAGAATAAGTATCGGCCTAAGCTGAGGAAAAAATTTGTTTAAAAAAATTTTTAAAAATGGATATTATAACAAAAAGTAAAAAATATTGTGTTTTTTTCAAACTTGTCCCTCTCCTTTTGTTTATAGCGCAAAAAATAAAAACCGCAGATGTGATCAAACACCACCAAAATAATGCTCTATTTGTGGGGAAAAAATAATATAAAATTTCATTTGGGTACAGTGTTGTATGACCGCGCAATTGTCATTCAAATTGTGACAGCGCTGAAAGCTGAAAAATGGCTTGGGCAGCAAGGGGGTTAAAATGCCCTGTATTGAGATGGTTAAAATTATAGATTAATCATTTCTTTGTCAGTGGGCAAAAGTACAAAATTAGCAGGGGATGAAATACTTTTTTCCCCTTGCTGTACATTTCCTCGGAGTTTAAATTAATTGAATCCCTTCCCTCTTTCTTCCTACGCCTCCTTCAGAGCAGGATCCTTTCCTTTATCTGATCTTGCCAACATCCAAGAGTTTCATGCACTACCTTGTATAGACAGATTACGAGGAGGTCTGGGGGTACCAAATTTAGCAAAATACTAGCATGCCACTCAAATCTCTCAGCTGACCTTACTTCATGCAACCTCGGACATCCCTTTGTGGGTGCTCTCCAACTGTGCCCCTATTCCTCTCGGACCTACTCTGGCTTCCACATAATCTTCGGCCCTCCACCCTTAGCACCGTAATGTGACACAGTATAAAGCTTTGGAACACAGTTCGTTACTCTGGTAACCTTATGTCCCCTTTCCTCCCTCTCTTCAACAACCCTCTTCTCGCGCCAGGTTTCACCCAACCTGGAGCTTTCTCCTGGTGGTCTACTTATAGGTTTACTGAGGTTCGCCACCTTCTTTCATTCTGCACCCGCCCCTCCTGGTCCTCTTATTAGGATACTCATGAGGCACCACCTGTGGAATTTTTACGCTATGCCCAGCTACATCATGATTGGGTGTCATCACTGAAGCGTAATTCCCCTTACCCTTTCCAAAAGACAATTTCTGAACACATCTGCCTCCACTCCCCTGGCACTATCTCGAAGACCTATTCTTCTCTTAACGGCTTAGACTCCCCAGGGGCGGCATCCTACAAGTCGAGGTGGGAACATGATCTGGCAACCTCTATCGGAGGAGTGGAACAGAGCCTGGTCTACCACTAAGTGTTCCTTCAAAACGGCCACTCAAGAAGCGGCGTACAAGGTGCTCCTCAGATGGTACTGGGTTCTGGCCCGGATAGCGAACTCCAACCCTTCCTATAGTGACCAATGCTTCAGGGGTTGTGGCCAATGAGGAGACGTTGTACACACTTGCTGGTCTTGTCCAGCCCAATAGGGTTCTGGTCCAGGGGGTTCCTCTGCTCTGTTTCACATTCTCCAAGGACCCTAAAGTAGCTTTGCTACACTGCCTGATACAGGGATTGCATCTTACTTATTCATAGCAGCCAAACAGACTATTGCTAGAGCCTGGAAGAAGCCCTCTGTCCCGTTTGCCATGGTGAAAAGCATTTATACTGACCTTATGGTCAATGAAAAAATGTCTAGCATCCTTCACCACTCACACTCTAAATTCATTAAAGTGTGGTCACCTTGGTGGTCTTATGCTCTTCCCACCCTGCAACGGACAGCATGGGTCTTTTCCTAGGGTCTGCTATGTAATGCTCCCAACCTGCAGGACTCCTCCCCCTTCTCCTTTCTCCACCCCCCCCCCCTCTTCTTTTTCTCTATTTCTTCTGTTTCCTTCCCTTTTGAGGCCAAGGCTGGACTCTTGTAGATTTATACGCACCTTTTCCCTTGACAGGAACACCTAACCTATGGGCTCTCTCCATCGGCCCTCGGGCCTAGATGACATAAGAGGACCTGCTGTTTGCGCACCCAGGTCGCTCAGTGGTCACTTACTCTTACACTTACACTTACTTAAAAGTTAACTGCATATATTAGAGATACAGATAGATAGAAATACAGTACATAGAAATATCTCCTAATATCCTTCCAAAGAAGTGTGGTGTGGGGGTGTGTGTGGTTTTTTTTTTTGGTGAGTTTTAACCTGATGTCTTTATTTTAGAGGTTCTTACAGTATCTCACAAAAGTGAGTACACCCCTCACATTTTTGTAAAGATTTTATTATATATTTTCATGTGACAACACTGAAGAAATGGCACTTTGCTACAATGTAAAGTAGTGAGTGTACAGCTTGAATAACAGTGTAAATTTGTTGTCCCCTCAAAATAACTCAACACACAGCCATTAATGTCTAAACCACTGGCAACAAAAGTGAGTACACCCCCAAGTGAAAATTTCCAAATTGGACCCAATTAGCCATTTTCCCTCCCTGGAGTAATGTGACTCGTTAGTGTTACAAGGTCTCAGGTGTGAATGGGGAGCAGGTGTGTTAAATTTGGTCTTATCGCTCTCACTCGCTCATAGTGATCACTGGAAGTTTAACATGGCACTTCATGGCAAAGAATTCTCTGAGGATCTGAAAAAAAGAATTGTTGCTCTACATAAAGATGGCCTAGGCTAAAGGAAGATTGCCAAGCCCGAAACTGATCTGCAGCATGGTGGCCAGGTTCCACTCAGAACAGGCCTCGACATAGTCGACCAAAAAAGTTGAGTGCACGTGCTCAGCGTCATATCCAGGAGGTTGTCTTTGGGAAATAGACGTATGAGTGCTGCCAGCATTGCTGCAGAGGTTGAAGGGGTGGGGTCAGCCTGTCAGTGCTCAGACCATACGCCCCACACTGCATCAAATTGGTCTGCATGTCATCCCAGAAGGAAGCCTCTTCTAAAGATGATGCACAAGAAAGCCCGTAGTTTGCTGAAGACAAGCAGACTAAGGACATGGATTACAAAAACCATGTCCTGTGGTCTGAGGGGACCAAGATAAACTTACTTGGTTCAGATTGTGTCAAGTGTGTGTGGCAGCAACCAGGTGAGGAGTACAAAGACAAGTGTGTCTTGCCTACAGTCAAGCATGGTGGTAGGAGTGTCATGCTTTGGGGCTGCATGAGTGCTGCCGGAACTGGGGAGCTACAGTTCATTGAGGGAACCATGAATACCAACATGTACTATGACATACTGAAGCAGGGCATGATCCCCTCCCTTCGAAGACCGGGCCACAAGGCAGAATTCCAACATAACGACCCCAAACACACCTCCAAGATGACCACTGCCTTGCTAAAGAAGCTGAGGGTAAAAGGTGATGACTGGCCAAGCATATCTCCAGACCTAAACCCTATTGAGCATCTGTGAGGCATCTTTTGAAAAAAGTTTTTTATTTTGCACAACAAGTATACATATCACTCGTATTACACATATTCCATACGTTCCATTGGCACAGGAATTCCATAAATATAACAGTCATATTACAATTTTAACATATGCCCTTCTCATCGTTAATTCTGTCAATTGTTGGTGTACACGTGCATTCCCCCCCCCCCCCCCCCCCTATAACAGAACAGTACACTCCCCCTTCCCTTCCCTCCCACCTTCTTCCCCGGGATGTCTGCATTTCGGTATGCTTGCCCTGTCTCAGGAGCCAAGAAAAAAACCATATCTAGCCCATCTAGAAAGGGGAATCAAACATTCTATTATCCTCTCTCAAGCCTTTTTACTCTATCACTCATACAGCATATTAGGGCATCTCCATATCCAGAGTATTCTCAGAGTCTATCCACCTAGACCAAACTTTCCTAAACTTCTTGGTAGCCCCTCTAGCCTCGTAGGTCATTTTATACATCATTAAATCTGCGTTTATTATTTTAATCCACATCCCCAGCGTCAATTGTTCCTCATGTATCCATCTCCTTGCTATGAGCTTTTTAACACCAAAATACAGGATCCTTAGGAACAATTTAGTGTGGGCATTCACATCCTCCTGATCAAAAATCCCAAGTAGACATCGCATCGGAGAGCAAATATTCGGTAAAGCAAACTTATCTGATATAAATTCAGTGACCTGAGACCATAATGGTCTCACCTTCATACATTCCCACACCATATGTGCAAATGTGCCCTCCTCCTTCCCACATTTATGACATATAGCAGAGTCTCTCCTATGCATTCGATGCAATCTGGTCGGTGTATAGTATTGTTGGTGTAAATATCGATATTGAATCATTCTGTCCGTGGATGAGATAACAGACCCCAAAAAAGTGTCCAGTACCTCCTGCCACAGTTCCTCCGACAACTCCGGGACGATCACCTCCCATCTCTCCCTGGCCTTAGAGGTCAGAGTTACCTGACCCGGACCCACCGCCCCGTAATATCTGGAAATCCTCTTTGACTCATCCGGGTCAAGCAGTACTCTTTCCAAATCTGTATTCTGGACACATATCTCAGACCCTCCAAACTGGGTGTATGCTGCGTGCCTCAATTGTGCATATCGGAAGAGCCAAGACCTCGGCACTCCAAATTGCTCCCGCAACTGGGTGAACGTGCACAAACGACCATCACTACAAATTTGGTGTAGATATTTAATACCGTATTTTGCCCATGACCCTGGTCCATCAGAGAGTTTCATAAACTCCCCCAATGATCGATTGTACCACAAGGGACTGTTAGGGGACAGCCATAAGGGTTCGTCACCTCGTCGCTGAGAGCACAGGTGAAAAACCCTTCCCGGTAACGCCATCACCGAACCTATCTTCCTACCCGGAACCCCCCTCCTATACAAGACATTCTGCAGGGTCTCCTGTGATGTGGCAATTGCAGCTTCCAACAGGGCAGTAGCATTAGGTGTCTGTGGAGACAACCGCCAGTGGAGGAAAGAGAGCTGTGAGGCCATAAAATAGGAGCGCAGATCCGGAAGGGCAAGTCCCCCCAATGTAACTGGTAGTTTCAAAACCTTTAAAGAAACCCTGGGAGCTTTAGACCCCCACAAAAAACTGACAATAATGGAGTCAATATTCCTAAAGACCCGCAATGTCACAAAGACCGGGGAGTTCGAGAGGACATATAGAAACTTTGGCAGGAAGATCATCTTGAATAGATTTATCCTTCCCATCAAGGTGATCGGTAAATTCTGCCACCTTTGCACTTTTTCCCGAAACTTCCCCACAATTGGTGACAAATTGGCCTCCAGGAACTTGGAAATGGGGAGTTGAATCTCGATTCCCAGGTATCTGAAAGATGGAGATAGTGGAATGGGGCATCCCAGTGGAACAGTCACCCCCTCATCTATAGGGAAAAGAGAAGATTTTTTCCAATTTATACGGAATCCAGAATAATCTCCAAATTTCTGTATCAGTCGGAAAGCCTCTAGGAGCGAGGGTCCAGGATCCTGCAGATATAAGAGCATGTCATCTGCATAGAGTGACACTCGCTCCTCAAATTCCCCAATCCTCAATCCAGTCAACTGTGAACTAGATCTCAGCTGTACCGCTAAGGGCTCTATGGCCAGGGCAAACAGTAGGGGTGAAAGTGGACACCCCTGCCTGGTGCCCCGAGCAATGGGAAAGGGATCTGATATAATACCATTGACCCGTATTCTAATCAAAGGGTCCGTATACAACAGCCGGACCCATGAGATGAACACCGGGCCAAAACCATAAGATTTCATCAATTGAAACAGATACGGCCACTCAACCGAATCAAAGGCCTTCCTTGTATCCAAGGAGGCCACCACCCTAGTCCCGGAGTTGTCATGGACCGTCTGAAGATTCAAGAAAAGCCTCCTGATATTCATCTGAGTGCACCTACCCTGAATAAATCCTGTTTGGTCTGCGTCCACCAGCTTAGGAATGACTGACTGCAGTCTGCTTGCAATTATTTTGGCCAATATCTTTGTGTCAACATTCATTAGCGAGATCGGGCGGTAGGAATCACATTCCCGAGGATCTTTCCCCCCTTTAGGTATCAGGACTACCAAGGCTTCTCTCATAGAAGGGGGCAACCCACCGCCCATCCTAGCCTCATTAAACACTCTAAGCAAGCGGGGAGCTAATCCATAGCGATAGGTGTGATACCATTCTGATGGGAAGCCATCCAACCCAGGAGATTTTCTAGGGGGGAAGGAGGCAATTGCCTCCTCCACCTCCTCTACTGTAATGCCGGCCTCCAAAGCAGTGCTGTCGTCCTCCTCCAATTTTGGGAGATCAATGTCCGCTATATATGTTTCCACTGTTTCTGACCCCAGAGGAGCACAAGACTTGTATAATTCTTTATAAAAAAGGACAAAAGTGTTCAAAATATCCGTTGAGTCACAGACCTCCAACTTACATTCGTCGAAAACCGATTTAATATGTACCGGAACGTATTCCGGCCTTGCCAAGTATGCCAGCAATCTGCCATTCTTGTCACCAAATTCAAACAAACGCCGACGTTGAGCGAGGCCAAGCTTCGTAGTATGGTCTGTTAGTGCTGTCTTGTACTCCCGTGTTGCCATCCGCAATGTCAACAGCCTCTCCGCAGTGGGATCCCTGACATACTCTGCCTCCGCGAGAGAGACCTCTGTTTCCCTATGCTGTAGTGTGGAGGCCAACTGCTTCTTAAATCCCTTTACTTCCGCCATGAACACCCCTCTCAACGTGGCCTTAAAGGCCTCCCACTGAAGCAAAAAGGACCCAGAACCGGCATTATCAGCCCAGTAATGTTTGATGGCCTCTGTGCACTTAATTTTTATATATTCTTCCTGAAGCCAACTAGCCTGCATCCGCCAAAGTCGCAACCCAGGCTTCGGTCCCAAATTAAGCTCCAACAGCATAGGGGAATGATCAGAGAGAGCCCTGGGCAGGTAAGACATCTTCTGAACTAATGGCATGCCCTCCCCTTCCGCTAGGATAGCGTCTATTCTGGAGAGTGTCCCGTGCGTTTCGGAGTAGCAGGAGTATTCCCTAGTATCAGGATGGTGAAACCGCCAGACATCTCTAAAGCCATGAGCAGACATCCATCCCGCCAGTGGGGCGGAAGCGCCACTCTTCCCCCCCAACCTGTCCAACACTGAATCAGAAACTGAATTAAAGTCCCCCAATATGAAGATCCTCCCCTCCGCTACCTCATATGTATCCTTCATCATATCATCCAGATGAGTTAGCGCAAAGGGAGGAGGAACATATAGATTCACAAATGTCAATGTCATGTTCATCACTTTCAAAACAAGTATCACATATCTCCCTTTAACATCTGTTCTTACTGCTTGAATGGATATGGGCATGGCCTTGGTGACCAATGTAGAGACTCCCCTCGCATACGAGGAGTAGCTGGAATGATATGCCCCAGCAATGTGAGCCCTTTTTAAAGAGAGAAGCCTGGAGCCCTGCAGATGAGTCTCCTGTAGGAGTATCAGGTGAGGTTTGTATTTTTTTATATAGTCAAACACCAGGGAGCGCTTGAACTTAGCATTTAGGCCTCTGACATTCCAGGCCACCACCCTCAAATTTACCTCCATGTGAGATATGAAGAAGCAGAGACAAGAGTCGAGTGGAGGTGTTCCCTCCACTCTTGGGTATGGTTCTCTGTAAAAACGGGCTTCCAGGCTTCTCCCCTGACACACATTCCCCCATACTTTATACCTTGGGCAGTACCTAATGCAGAATCCACAAGTAAAGATAATTCCATCTGTGCATTAACATAAACCCTTTGTCCCAGTAAACAGCCCAACTGCCCCCACCCCCCTCCCCGCACCCAGCCCCAACATGCCAGGCACTTTTTTCCCATAACCAGAAAATAAGTAGGTAACAGAGATGCGACTCAAAAAACCGTCTCCGTTCAGAGGCTCCTCACATGCCGCTCGCTGGCTCCGCCCTCCTGTGAGGCATCTTTAAACTGAAGGTGGAGGAGCGCAAGGTCTCTAACATCCACCAGCTCCGTCATGTCGTCATGGAGGAGCGGAAGAGGACTCCAGTGGCAACCAGTGAAGCTCTGGTGAACTCCATGCCCAAGAGGGTTAAGGCAGTGCTGGAAAATAATGGTGGCCACACAAAATATTGACAATTTGGGCCCAATTTGGAAATTTTTACTTAGGGGTGTACGCACTTTTGTTGCCAGTGGTGTAGACAATAATGGCTGTGTGTTGGGTTATTTTGCGGGACAGCAAATTGACACTGTTATACAAGCTGTACACTCATTACTTTACATTGTAGCAAAGTGTAATTTCTTTAGTATTGTCACATGAAAAGATATATTATATTTACAAAAATGTGAGGGGTGTACTCACTTTTGTGAGATACTGTAAGAACCTCTAAGATAAAAAGACATCAGGTTAAAACTGTCAAAAAAAAAAAACACACACACACCACACCTCTGTGGGAGGATATTAGAAGATATTTCTATGTACTGTATTTTGATATTACACAAGAACCTCTATTATTAAAAATAAGGTATCAGGTTGAAACTCCCGGAGAAAAATGTTCAATGAAGAAATGTGACTAAGTTTCATTTGATGCAAGGAATGCCATCAGATGTTTAAGTGAAAGTGTGCCCTCAGGACAAGTTGGAACTTACAGGGTATTACTCTTGTGCAGATAGCAGAAATCAATACTTTGAGAAGTTGGTTTAATAAAGCAAAGAGCGGCTCATTCAACTAATATTCTCCATAGAATAATATTGGCTAGAGGGGAGTTGCTAATGTTCAACAGCCTGAGACTGCTAATGAAGAAGAAAATTTCAGAACAAGCGCTACACTGCAAAAAAGCCAAATTTACTGTGTGCTAATGAGAAAATCACAAAAGCGGACATTACTACCACTCTAAGTTGGTGAATATATCTGCTCTCTGCATCCTTCACTGCGTGTATGTTAAGTCACTCATACTATGGGTAACCAAACTTAGAGAGCCTCCATTTGATGTCTTGGAATATCAGGGGCCTCAACTCTAAAATTTAAAAGGGCCTTGCTGTTCCAATTTGTCAAAATCTCACATCCCCAGGTCCTCTTTTTGCAGGAAACACATTTGGTGGGAACCAAGGTTCTCTTTGAAGAGACCAAAAAGAGTAGTCCAAAAAGCATTTCATGCCAAATAATCCTTGTATTCCAGGGGTGAATCTATTTTAATTAGTAAATAACTATTTTGCTCAGTGGAGGGTGTTCACACAAATCCAAATAGTAAATACATACATTTTTATAATCATCTATAGTAAAACAAACAGGTAAGGTTAACTCCTATTATCCAGCTAAAGTGCTCTTTATGGGGGACTTTAATGCTAGTTTATCCCCAAACCTCAACAGACTGACTTCATCTACCGCACATACAGGGGACCAATCCAACTGGGCTTTGACAGCTAGGTTAGTTGAGGTCTGGAGATCGCTTCACCTTAAAACTAGAGCTTGCACCTGCTTTTCTGCCTTTTCCCATTTAGATTTGGCATGTTCTAATTCTTTGTGGCTCTCTGATGTTCCAGATGCAGTGTATATCTGGAGGGGGGGGGGGGGGGGGGGGGGGGGGGGCATCTCAGACCCACTGTACTTTCTCTCTGACGATGTACCTCTCAGGTCTGCAACAGATCAATGTGGAGAATAGGTCCACAATGGCTATTTCATCTGAAAGCCGTCTGACCCCAAATGTCATACAAGACTACTGGCACACTAATGAGGCTTACAACTCCTCTGACTTGGTCTGTAGCACCTTCAAGGTGTATATGAGAAGACATTAGATTTCCCCACAGAGAGCTATTATTTATAATCAGTTGTCCCATATCCAACACTTACATGAAGCTAAAAAAAGGCACAGGCTGATGTGTCACTTTTCCCACTCAACAATTTTGACCTCCTTATGTCCATGAGGATGGAATAGCCTCTCCATATGGCTAAAACTACTAGGACAGATCTTTATAAGTGTAGACAAGAGTTTTTTGAACAGGGTGACAAAAATGTCAGGTTATTAGCCATGCTTTCTCAAAACAATAGACCCTTTGCAATTATATTGGAACTGCAATCCTCTGAGGGCATTCAGCTTACTGCTCACAAGGGCATGTTACGTGAATTTTTAAACTATTACACCAAGTTATAGTATACAGGTCATCTTTATCTCCAGATTTTGACTTTTCTGAAGTCACTGCCCTTTTGCACTATCACGGTTATCAGACTTGGAAAGGACTTTCTCATGCGTCCCATACCTGCTGAGGATGTGGTGTCAGCCATTACATTGTTTCCTAACGAGAAGGCACTGGATTGCAATGGGAGTTATAAAACTCATGCGGCTATTTTGTTTCCCCTTCAGGCCGCTAGTAACTCTACCTGCTTAGAGAACAATGTCCCCCATCCATGAAAGAGGCACACATTATATTAATCCACAAACCTCATAAAGATCCACCTCTTTGTATATCATATTGGACTATTGCACTTTTAAACTGAAAATTCTCTTAAACACTAGGCTCAGTCACTTGTTGCATAGTCTAATCCTGTTCAAACAGGATTCATCCTTCATAAATCTAAAGACATCAATATCTGTAGGTGTAGTAGCCTTGCCCCTAGAACAGGGCTAAAGGTAAATTTAGTGTGCCAGATGGTAGTCATTCTGGCCAATTTGTAGTATTCAGTGATTACATGACTTTTGTTAATTCCATTCTAAAGGTGGCTTCTCCTTTCTGTCAGTAGGTGGTGCTGTTACCTTTGACATTAAAGTGATGAGCTACAATGACAAGTTCTGGTTATGAAAAACATACTTTTCCCAGCCAATCATATTTGTGGCTAAGCATGCTGGGAAAAGGTATTTATTGGAATTAAAGTCAGGTGATCAGGGAGAGTGTTCCAGCCCAGGGCTACGACCTGGGTGGATGGTGTATGTAGAGTTCTTAGCTGCTAGGCCCGAAGCCTGGGGCCTATCCAGGTAGCTGCCGGCTGCTAGGCCTGACCGAGGCCTATCCGGGTGTTCAAGTTTATGCAGAGGAAAACCTGCCAAAGATCCAGTAACGATTCTAGAGGTATGGAGTTCTATGAAAGCACCAGAGGGGACTTTTCATGAGCGAAAGGCTATGGAACTGGCTGGGCGTCCTTCAGAGAACTCATCCAAGGGAATCAATGCGTGAAGCAGTGAGTAAAGTTTAGTTGCTAGAGGAGACAGCTTGTCCTACAAAGTACAGATGTGCTGGTTTCAGCTTAAGGGCTTTTAATCCTGTACTGCTCTCTGCCTTACTTCAGCTATTTCTGTTTAAGGAGTCTGCCAATCTGCCTATTGCTGATCGTTACTAAGGCTGTCCTGTGCCCTATTGCCCTCTCTCCAACATTTTTCCTGTTTGAGAAATAAACTTCTCTATTGTTTAAAGCATAAAAGTGGCTGGCGCCCAACTTCGTTCTTGTTCATCACCCACCATGCCCATGAACCTGCACCCAGTAGTCACCATCGGGCTCCCGGGAAGTCAGGGCCCAGGCTACATAAGTTATTTACGAAAATTCAAACACGGCATAGCAATACTGGTACCAGGGTAGTAGCAGCCCTAGATAGAGAAAAGGCCTTTGACATTATGGAGTGGCCTAATTTATGGTAGGTCCTGAGGAGAATGGGATTTTCATGGCGTTTTAGCACATGGTTGCAACTGCCATACAGTGGGCCCATTCGGCTGTATCTGGGAGATCAGTTGCCTCCCTCCTTTCCACTATACAGAGGCACATGGCAAGGCTGCCTCCTCTCCCCTACATTAATTTGCTATAGCTGTGGGGAACCAATAGTTGAGGGCCCGAGTACCTCCCCTGACATTTGTGGAATCAGGGTTTGTTGGCTGGAGGAAAGGATCACAATATATGTGGACGGACGACCTTCTGTTATTTTTTAAATGATTCTGGTCCCACCTTACAGGGGGTCCTGAATATTTTACAGGCCTCATGGGTCCCTGGCTTATTACATGTCACTCCTTTTTCTTACTGACCCTGGGGCCCCTGCCTGCGCCCCGGGACATGCAGCTGCACTGGGTTTATTCCTTTACACGTCTGGGGGTGGTAGTATCCTGAATTGTTAAATTCTATGCAGAATTAAGTCTTTTTCCTGTGTTGTCAAAGGTTAAAAATAGGCTGAAGGCATGGAGAAATCTGCCCTTATCTTTGCTTGGTTGTATTAATTTGAATAAAATTAAAGTCTTACCCAAGTTCACCTACCTTTTTGGTAATTTACCTACCTGGGTCCCTAAAGCCATCTTTAAACAGCTTAACCAAATTACTCTTTTTACTGGGATCCCAAGCACCACGCTACAAATTCACAACACTAACTAGACCAAGTTTGCAGGGTGGATTAGCTTTGCAAAACGCATCAAAAATGCACCACTTTCGTTTCTGGTGCAGCTCCATTGAAGTCTATTAGCTGCAAATCGCGGGGAAAAAAGTCCGACCCTTTTCAAAAACACACCAGCCGCAAAATGCATAGATGTGAACTAGTACCATAGGAAACCATGTTAAATGGACTGCAAAACGCACTAAAAAAAAAAAAACGCATAGGTGTGAACGTAGGGTTATTCCCCTTATGAAAACCACCATTAGAGCCTGTTCAGTAGGGACTTAGGTGGGTGGTGTAGAATCCTCTTATACTCTCCCCATTCACCCCACTGTAGAATAATCCCTTCCTTCCCCACCCCCTTATGTTTCCTTACTTCCACTGTTGGGTCAAATTACGGCCCTGGCACACATTTGTGAGGATGGGCAATTGATGTCCTTTGATCATCTTTGTCAAAAATACAATCTACTGTCCTATTACCGAGTCATATATATACAACTTTCCCATGCCTTCTATAGCCAGTTCCCTAACCAGGAATTGTCTTTGTTCTGTTTACTAGAAAAACTGCTCCATACAGACCATCTTTCCAAACCAACTTCATCCTTGTATCAACATGTTACCTTCATCACTTTCTCTGATCTCTCCAGCCTACAGAGGAAATAACTGGCAGATACACCAGATATGGGCGATGAGGACTGGACTGATATTTGGGATACACCCTTCTGCCAACTGGTCTCTGTCCGGGACAGGCTAATCAAATTCAAATACTCCATAGCGCAGTGGTGCGCTGGCAGGGCGTCACAAAAAGTCCTGCCAGCAGCTTCTTTGGAGCGGTGAACTCACCGCTCCTCCACCGCTGCTCCCCATTGAAATCAGTGGGGCAGCACTGTGATAATGACAGCAAAACGCCGATCCGGCAGCGTTTTGCGGGCAGATTTAACCCCTTTTCGGCTGCTAGCGGGGGAGTTAAAACCCCCCGCTAGCAGCCGAATAGTACTGCTAAAATGACGGTAAAGCGCCACTAAAAATAGCGCCGCTTTACCGTCAACGTCCCCCGCGGCTCAGTTCAGAAGCCCTCTCAAGGCTGACCTTGTCACCTTCCAGCTGGAGATGTGATCACCTAGCCCTTCTTTCTTCATATCTTCTGGACCTGTCACTTTATTTCCTGGTTCTGGATGGAAGTTTTCAGCACAATAAATATAGTCACTGGTGAAAGGATGCTTCCCGGCCTGTTAACTCTTCTTCCAGTGCATGGTGGTTGACTGGCATAGAAGACCACTACTCGCTCTTGTTTCATGAAAATGTTTGGTTAACATTTTTTATTGTGATACTTATGAAAATAGGGGGAGTAGCAGTTGAATAATGTATGAGCAAATTGGCTGGAGGACCCATCCACTGCTGTGGATTCTACCTCATTGAATTCTGCTTTTAAATTTTATGAGGCTAAATGACTGCATGTTTTCCGTCGATTTGTATTCCCCTGACATATGGAGATTCTTTACCACACTTTTCACAGCCTTGTGGACTGGTACATGGGCCATTTTGCAAAGTACAGCATGTTAGTTGAATGTGTGTATGTGTTCTTTTTACGAGTGAAAGCCCCTAAAAAAATATTGTGTTGAATTAACAGTATTAATTGCCCCAAGTCAAATCTGCGCCAGTTTCTAAAGTGTTATCAATTGAAGTCTAGCTAAACAGAATGAAAATGTAACAATGCAGCTTACCTTAGATGTGGTAGCTGCATTTGTTTTTTTTTTTTTTTTTTTTGCACCTGGTGATCCTGTCATTAACACCAGTCCTGTCCTAGGATGACAACACATACTCACTGTACTGTATCTATGGAGAAGTAGCATTGTCATCCTATGACTGAAGGTGTGTTAGGACTACAAAATACCTCCCCGTCTCCTTTTCTTCATAACAAGGGGGTTGTTTTTTTTTAGTCCATGGAGACAGCTGAAAATAAAGTAACTGAAAAAAATGCAGCAGAGTATACAGGAATTTATCACATTATTTTTCATAAACTGTAATTTCTATATTCATTAGAAATACCTATAGGCTTTATAAGCGCAGCCATCTGTAAAAAGCCATGTGTTACAATCCACAACAAAAGCCTTGTCAAGAGGTCCATGGACGCTAGTTTAGCAATGCCGGTCTGAAAACAATAATGCCACGGTCATAATCACATTTTTTTCCCCCATTATGTTCTTTGCTCTAAGCAATACTTGAAGCTCTCACTTGTATATTCACAGTTTTGTGCACAAAGCTGCTGTCACATGATTGCCTGATTAAAGAATTGCACTTATGTGCAGGTGTTCCTAATAAATTATCAGTTTATACTGTATGTACTTAGGGACAGCTGTGGCTCATTGCATAAGTGGTCTGTGCTTCCTGCTTAGTAATGCAACACAAATGTGTGACTTAAAGCGGAGTTCCACCCAAAAGTGAAACTTTCGCTTATATGCTTCCACCCCCCCCCCCCCACCGTTGCCACACTTGGCACCTTTCAGCCGAGCCAGTTAGAAAGCGCGGCGCGCATGTGCAATAGGGGACCACCTGTGAAGCCGATGGGTTTCACTGCTGGTTTCCCTTGCCTTTAATGGCGGCGGCAACACCTGAGAGCCGATCCGAGAATCCGCTTCGGGTGCCGACATTGCGGGAACCCTGCACAGGCAAGTGTCGTAATATTAAAAGTTAGCAGCTACAGTATTAGTAGCTGCTGACTTTTCATTTTTTTCTGGAGGGGGAACTCCTCTTTAATATTAGAATTGTCCAAAAAAACATATTCACACATACCTGTTTTCATGAACCCAGGATGTTCTGATATATTTGAAGAGTTTAGTAGTTTCACAGCTTTTCTATAGTTACCCCTGAGGTATTCAAAATTACTCTTCAAAAATAGCGACGATGTGGACTGTAAAAAAATATTAACAAGCTTTTACAACAAAAAAAATGTCATGCATCGAAAATCAACAATTTACAGAATTCTGTATACAGGCAGTCCCGGGTTACAAACAAGATAGGGACTGTAGGCTTGTTCTTAAGTTGAACTTGTTTGTAAGTCGGAATTCATATCTATTTTTAAGCTTTTTGGATCGCATAGAGAAGGGTTAACACCCCTGATATATATGTTTTGCTGTATTTGTCCCTGTTCAGAAGATTTCACCTCACTTTCTGTCCCTATGACAATTGGATTGGGGTTGTTAGGGAAACAGACTGGTGATAACGCATCAGTGGAGACGCCTTTTTCCCATTAAAACTTTAAGTGCCGGTTCACACAGGGGCAACACGACTTACAGCACGACTTTGCAAGGCGTCTTGGAGGAGACTTCAGCGCGAGTTTGAGCGACTTACAACGTGACTTCAAGTCGCCTCTAGGACAGGCGACTTTGCCTGTGGCCAATCAGAGCTAATCAGCTCTTGTGACATCATTGTTGTACCTGGGTAAATTATTTTTTTCTTCTTCCTGTTAAGTCGCTTCACTATAGACGAGAATCCGACTTCAAGGCGACTTCCATTGAAATCTATGGGTACAGGTCGCCTTGAAGTAGTACAGAAACCTTTTCTGAAGTCAGAGCGACTTCAGTAGTGTACATTAAGACGGCTCCCTTTTACTATAATGGAATTTCTGATGTCAAGCGACTTGGGACGACTTGAGGTCTGACAAGTCGGATCCCAAGTTGCTATAGTGTGAACCGGCACTTACAGAAGTGAATTTTCCCTTCCTAGGGGTAGATTTCCTCTCACTTCCTGTTGTCTCCCTCCGTTTGTAACTCAGATGTTTGTAACTAGGGGACCACCTGTATTTTAAAACTCAAATCCAGCTAATAAAAAGAAAAAAAATAATAATTTGCTTTTGTAGACTTAGGAAAAGTAAATACTACTGTCAGGCTTTATTGCTATTTATTACCCTATTTGGGAGATTCCAACTTTCTGTCCCTGTGACAGCAGGATAAGAAACGGAGAATGATTGTCACTGGGACAGAAAGACTCAGAAAATATTTATAACCTCTTAAAAGGTTCTACCCTTTCCCCATTTTACTGAAAAAGCATTCTGTTGCAGTCTGTACCCCGGCTGGAGAGATTTCCCATTACTTCCTCAGGAAGGGAGCAGAAACGTACCTCAACAGGGAAAATGACTACAAAAAAAACACAGACAGGTTTTAATGCTTCCCATAAAATTACCACCATTGCCACAGTGGGACCTGTTGATTTTAACTGTAAAAACCATTTACAGTGAACTAGCCGTTGTGTGTGCTGCACGACGATAAATATTGAAAGCAATGCTGACGCTCTTGTAAATACTTATGAATATCATCGATATTACACCCCCTTAACATCTGATCAGTCGGGAATTAACACAATCTAAAATGGAAAGCATAAGATAAAAGGTTTTCCTAGGAATTTGTCTGACCAACAAAAAGGTCACAATTTAAAAAAAGAGATTATACAAAAGGCGGGACAATTGCTCCAATGTTGCAATCCATTTACTGAAAAATTTGTTCAGAAAAATACAAACTTGTAATGCCAATATGCTGCTACTGCACAGTTGCGAAAATCACTTTTTTGGGGAGACAACCCAAAAAATTAAGGATAGAATAGCCCAACATAGAAGTACAATCAGACAAAAACAACGCGGTTTGCCAGTATCCCAACATTTCCTGGAACAGGGACACCACGTCTCTGACCTTCGGTTTATGGTTTTGGAGGAAGTCTTTAGGGACAAAAAAAAAAAAAAAAAAAAGGGGGGGGGGGGGGATACTTACATTAAAGAAAAGGGAGGTATGGTGGATTAGTTACAGTCTCTATATCCTAATGGAATGAATAGAGACTATGACTTGTATTTGTTCTTAAAAAAACTAGCCAAAAAATTTGTTGCAAATACTCTGTTTTCTCTCGTAGACTTAATGGGAATATACAGAACTGAATACAGGACATATATTTTGAAGATGATCAACTTTGAATACAGACTTTTATGTAGTATAGTCATAAATTATGTAAAATATTATCCATATTAGTGATTTTCCAGACTAGTGCAATATCTGTGATTTTGTGTTTGGTACACATAAGTATTTGGTTTGATTATTATAGATACATTGTGTGTCTTTTTTGATTGATATTTTTCTTTTATTTTGTTCTCTTTTTGCCATCTTGTTTGCAGTACTTACGATTTCAAATGTGTCCATTCATTTATTCTTCACAAATTGTTTTGCTGTTTCTATATTGAGTGTGTACACTACTGTTATATACCATTTGCCTAGCTACGTGATTAACATTCCCATTAGGGGTTAATGAACATGAGGTTTATAAATAGTACATTGGGTATGACACCTGTGGGGTTACACCCTGGGGTGGATAAAGGCAGGTCGTTATTCAACAGAAGGTTACACACAGCCAGACTAGCCTGATGAAGAAAAGTGATTTTCGTAACTGTGCAGTAGCAGCATATTAGCATTACAAGTTGGTATTTTTCTGAACAAATTTTTCAGTAAATGGATTTCAGCACTGGAGCAAATGTCCCATCTTTTGTCTTTATCTGATTGGCGGATACATTGGGAGCCTGCACTGACGTTGCTCCAACCATTGAGAACTACTAAGAAGAAAGTAACCCACCTGTTTTTATATATATATATATATATATATATATATATATATATATATATATATATATATATATATATATATATATATATATATATATAAAAATTACTCAAGTTGAAAAATACAAGTGTCCATTTTACACATATACACTTACATTTCCAGATGTGTTCATGACAGACTTGATCTCTCTCTTGCATGCTTTCAGAGACTTCATTTGAATGTAGGCCCTTACTCTGTACTAGAACAGAAAAGGACAACCAAAGCAATGTAGCCACATCAACTAAAAATGTATCTTGAATGTTTATTATTTTCAAAGTAAAAAAAAAAAAAAAAAAACACCACAACAAAAAATATTTTCACATTTATGATCTCCAGCATGCAGGTGGAGTACTGGCTTCCTTTTTTTCTGTTAATCAGGCCAATCCTAAATGCTTTGCTGTGAAAACACTCAGTGAATTGTAGACTTTATTAAATAAAGATGTAAATAAACCTTTACATAAGCCAACTAAAAAGACTAGTCTCTGGCAATAAATGATAGAGCAAATCCTCCCAAATAAGCTGTAACTTTCTACCTGCTGCCCTCCCTCTCCTTCAAAGCCCTCAAAAGTAGACGGTGCAGATGCTTTTTCTTAGCTTCCAGGAAGGCAGGGAACAGACATCACACACTTCACAGAACAGAGTACAGATCGGAATGTCATCTGAGACCTGAGTGGAGGAAATGGACATCCTCCTCTACATTGCCTCACTGGAAAAAAGGCAGTCTCAGTTGTAAATCACCTTCTGTTAGCGGCCAGGATCTGCACTAGGTGATACGAATTGAGGCAAGTACAGTTTATATGAGATAACCTTTGAAATGCAAAAATGAGCAAAGCATAACAAGCACTTTTAGATCATAGATAAAGTGAGTGAAAGCAGGGACTCATCCCCCACCCCCTACTCTGGCTTTATAGGGACTCTTAATAACTAAAAGACAGTCTAAAAGCAAACAGCTGCTGCATTATGTTCCCTTTAGAACATCTATAATGCTCTAACGTAAATGTCACAGAAGCTAGCGATATCTAAAGAAGCAATACCAAAATAGCACAAAAATATAATGTATATGTGATAAATTAAGTAGATATGTGCAATAAAGCCTTTAGTGAGCTAAAAATAGCACATGATAATAAAACCAACATACATTGTGTTTTATGAGCCTCACGAATGCTAAACTCCCAGTAATGGTCTATGTGTCCTATATTAAAGCCAAGGAACTTTCCGTGGCTTTTCGTTAAGAGGGCTGTTTTTGTTAATTACTTTTCTTTTTCCTGTAAGACAAAGCAAATATATGTTTATATATACCTGGTGTATTTTGGACTTGGCAGCTTCTAGTTGAGCTCCTGCTTCTGCTTTCATATTAGAAGCTTCCTTGTGGTTGGTGTTGTTGTTTGGCTGCAAAAACAGAAATTCAGCTACATCATTAAATTAGAAACAAGAAAAGCAAATTATACCATTTATAAACTGGGTTACGGAGAGGATATATAAATGAACAATACCGATGACTTCCTTTACTTCATTTGTAGGAGGTATGAAAGTAATGTAACCATTTTATTTCTTTTCAGATTGGAAGCAAGGCCAACATTCAGGGAGTTTGCATTTTAAAGTGTAATTGAACTCTGGAAGCAATGTCCTAAAAAGATGGGCCCAGCACTGGTCGCCATTAATGTCCATGGTCTCCCTGCATCTGATCTCTTCCCATTACATACTTGCCATGCCTTGTTCTGCACTGTGCCTCAATGTGGAGTCAGCCATCTTGAAAGAGGCAGGGCTTTTCTTCCTCATATCAAAGCTCCAGCAAAGAGAACAGTGAACAGCACATTACAGATATCACCAATTCCCACTCCAAATCTTCTGCAACAACAGTGCCTTAAATCACATTGCTGATAGAAAGCTGCATTCACATACCAAGAAGTGCACTTCTATATTTCAGATCGTTCCCTAAAACATAGCAATCTTCACTTTTCTATTCAGGTCAGTTCTGAGGCGACGCCCTCAGACGATGTCCGTAAGTGACGAAACGCGATCTACCAGGAAGTGACGTGTGCGCTCCACAGACCAGGGAGGAATCAGGAAGCTTAGAGTTGTAGCTGTATACAGCGAACGCTCCTAGCAGCTTTCCGGTCGGAAGACGCAACAGGCACAGTGCACTTTCTTATTTGCTCTTTTATCAATGTTCATTGGTACGCTTATTACTTATGGGGGGAGATTTAGACGTTTTAAATAAAGTGTTTTAGCAATATCACCCTATGTGGACATTCCATTTCTCCCACATATTCTATTGGAGCTACCAAGGGTAATACTGACATCTGGTGGTCGTTTAGAAATTGGTGCAGACCTGCTATTAATCAAAGCTGAGGTTTGCTGGATTTCTGGTGAGTGCAATTTCATTAGGGGTTCTCCGCACATGGTGTAAACGCTTGGTGGAAGAAAAACCTCCTCTCACAGAATACAGCAGTAATCACTTTAGGATCTTCACCATAATATTCACTCATAGAACTGTATATGAAAGTGTGTCCTGGTGATCTGGGCACGAAGCGCTGCTGCAATATTGAAAGACTTTATTTAATACTTTTCTATTGCCTTTAATCACTATGAATAAAGCAAGGGAGTGTTAAAAGCTGTCAGTTTTTTGGTCATCTCTGTCCTATTGGGGAGACCTCCCCTCAATTCCTGTTTTGGCTTTGGAACAGGAAGTGTGGGGAAATCCCTTCAAAGTGAGGGAATCCGTGGTCGTCACCAGAGTCACCAAAACTAGTGCCCCCAATTGAAGTTTTCCTCTCTCTTCCTGTTCTGAGGAGAACCCAAAATTTGTGATTTTCTTTTAATTTCATTTTCTATGAAAATGGTAAACATGACAAATTGAGAAAGTGAATCTCCCTAATGGGGGCACAAACAGCAAGCAACAAAAACCTGAGGGGTTACAATTCCTTTCCTCTCTATCCAAAACAAAAAGTTTTGCCTTTAGCTATACTTCAACTACATCTATAAATACATTTTAAACAGAAAAGACTATATACGGTCAGTGGATTTTGAACCAGTTCCTAAGCACATCCCAATATTTAAGACTCATTCATATGGGCTTTGAGTTTTGTGCGCATCTAAATGCAGCACTATAGTAATCAATGAGCGCATACACACATCTGCACCTACAGTGAAAATGATGAACATTGGCGACCTGTTTGGTATAATTGGCTACTCATACACCTGACTCTAATGCTACAAAAGCTCCGACTTTGTACAAGTGTACAAAGTCTGCAATAGTAAAAATTAATGCCGTTTTGAAGCCAAAGAAGCAATTTTTGAGAGCATTGGTTGAACTAGATGTATTTTTTTCAACCAGACTAACTATGTAACTATGCATTCATATTTTACAGCATTTTTTCATGCCTACTTAAAACTTTTGAGGGGGCCGCACATACAGGGGGTTCTTCCAAAGAAGTGGGGTTCTTTAAATAAGTGGCACTTCCGCTCTTGCATTTCAGCGATTTGCACAGAGCAAACCACAGCAGACTGCAGATGACCTCACTTCCAAATTATTTCACCTTTCTCTCTGAAACATGCACTCTTTACCACTCCTCCTTTTCACAATTGCAACCTCTTTCCTTCGCCCCTCTGCTCCACCCCAAAATCTGTACATATCACCCTCAATTTTCCCCTCCCCCTATTACTGCACTCATCACCTCTTTCTAACTCTAAGCCCACTTGCTCAAAAACCCCCCAGGATACTGAAGCATTTCCCCTCATACAAATGGTATTCTCATATTACCTCCCTTACTCTTCTGCTTCTCCTAACTGCTGGAGATATTTCCCCAAACCCTGGGCCTCCCTTATTTAACTGTACTCAACACACCCATCACCATCACCCTACACCCTCTGGCAGTAGTCGCAATCTACGCAATTTAGTCTCCATTCCTCTTCTTCCCAATGCCAGCCTCCCCTTCTCCTGTGCCCTCTGGAATGCTCGCTCTGTCTGCAACAAACTCACCGCTGTTCATGACCTCTTTGTCACTAATTCCTTTAATCTACTTGCTCTCACTCAAACCTGGCTCCACGAATCTGACACCCATTTGCCTGCTTCCCTATCCCAGGGTGGCCTTCACTGGACTCACTCCCCTAGGCCTAATGGATGCAAGGGAGGTGGAGTGGGATTCCTCCTATCCCCCCAGAGCACCTTCCAGGTTATTCACTCTCCTCCCTTTTTTTCCCTCTCATCATTTGAAGCCCACTGTATACATCTATTCTCTCCAACTTCCCTAAGAATTGCTGTGATCTACCGGCCCCCTGGACCATTATCGACTTTCCTTGATGAGTTTTCTGCCTGGCTACCCTACTTTCTCTCTTCGGATATTCCCACAATCCTTCTCCGTGATTTCAACATCCCTGCTAATACAAACACTCCTGCTACTTCTAAACTTCTTAGTCTAACCTCTTCATTTGACCTGAAGCAATGGGTACAGGCTTCTACTCACTCTGATGGCAACACCCTTGACCTTGTATTCTCCCACCTATGCACTCCATGCAACTTCTCAAACAATCCTTTTCCATCTCTAAGACCACCACCTTATTAGTTTCTCTCTCCCCCTGTCTTCCACCACCTTTCCCTCCAATCAACTAACCATCACCCGTAGAAACTTTTGCAACTTCAACGCCTCTCTCCTCTATTCTGCTACTGACCACCTCTATGACAAAATCTCTCCCCTGTCCTGCCCCAACCAAGCCACATCCATCTACAATAAATCCCTATCCTCCACCCGGGACAAGCTCGCTCCCCTCACTACACGCAGAATTAGGCCTCGACCCCTACAACCCTGGCAAACAGGTGACACTAAAATTCTCAAAAAACCTAGTCGCGCTCTTCAGCGTCTGTGGCACAAGACTAAGTCTCTCAAAGACTTCAGCCAATACAAATCTGCCCTCCAAAAATACTATTCTTTCCTCCATATTGCCAAGAAAACCTATTTTACAACTCTTATTAACACCTTCTCATCCAGTCCCCGTAAACTCTTCTCTACCTTCAACTCTCTACTTCGTCCTCCACCGCCTCCACCCACTGACTCACACATTACCCAGGAGATCGCTAATCACTTCAAAATGAAGATTGATACAATCCGTGATGAAATCTCCACTCTACAGGTATCTCCCCCAGTGACCCCATGTCAACAGGTACAACTGACACTCCCCTTATTCAAATCTGCTACTACAGACGAAGTTGCTACACTTCTTTCCATCGCCCACCTAACCCCCTGTCCCCTGGACTCTAATTCCCTCTCAAATGCTACGGTCGCCCTCTGACTCCATCCTACACTCTCTAACCCACATCTTCAATCTCTCCCTCGCCTCTGGCATTTTCCCCAATGCTCTACAACATGCACTGGTCACCCCCATACTTATAAACCCGTCCTTGGACCCTACACAATCTTAACAACCTACGCCCTATCTCCTTGCTCCCCTTTTCCACTAAACTCCTTGAACGCCTGGTTTACAAACAACTGAGTGACCACCTCTTGATCCCCTTCAATCTAGATTTCGCCCTCAACACTCCACAGAAAACTCACAAATGATCTACAAACTGCAAAAACCAACGGACACTATTCTGTACTCCTACTTCTGGACCTTTCAGCTACCTTTGACACAGTTGACCACCCCCCCTCCTCAAAAAACTTTACTCCCTCGGTCTTCGTGACTGTGCTCTTTAGTGGCTCTTATCCTACCTATCCCAACGCACATTCAGTGTCACTTACAATTCTACTTCCTCCACCCCTCTTCCCTTCTCCGTCGGGGTCCCGAAAGGTTCTGTTCTTGGACCTCTTATTTTCAATCTACACCTCTTCCCTGGGTCAGCTGATAGCCTCTCACGGCTTTCAATATAATTTCTACGCTGACGACACACAAATCTCTCTCTCCACCCCTCAACTCACTCCATCAGTCTCCTCACGCATCACTAACTTACTAACCGACATATCTGTATGGATGTCACACCACTTCCTCAAACTCAACTTGTCCAAAACCAAGCTTATAATTTTTCCTCCCCCATGTGCCTCTTCCCCTAACTTGTCGGTCAAGAGCAATGGCACCACCATCCACCCATGTCAGGGTGCTAGGTTTTATCCTGGATTCTGAACTCTCCTTTTGGCCCCACATCCAATCACTTTCCAAAGCTTGCCGCCTCAACCTCCGCAACATCTCTAAACTACGTCCCTTTCTAACCAATGAAACCACAAAGCTCCTGAATCACTCCCTGGTTATCTCTCACCGACTACTGCAACTCTCTCCTCATTGGCTTACCTTTAAATAGACTATCCCCCCTTCAGTCCATCATGAATGCTGCTGCCAGATTCATCCACCTTACAAACCGCTCAGTGTCTGCTACCCCCTCTCTGCCAATCCCCTCCATTGGCTGCCACTCGCCCAATGAATTAAATTCAAAATACTAACAATAAGTTATAAAGCCATCCACAACTCTGCCCCCAGCTACATCACTAGCCTAGCCCTCTCCGTTCCTCCCAAGACCTCCCGCTCTCTAGCTCCCTCATCACCTCCTCCCATATCCGTCTCCAGGACTTCTCCAGAGCCTCGCCCATCCTCTGGAATTCCCTACCCCAATCTGTCAGACTGTCTCCAAATTTATCCACTTTTAGGCGATCCCTGAAAACTTTCCTCTTCAGAGAAGCCTATCCTGCCTTCATCTAACAACTGCACTATTTTCTCTCCATTAGCTCATCCCACAGAGCTATTACCCTTTTGTATAACTTGACCCTCCCTCCTAGATTGTAAGCTCTAACGAGCAGGGCTCTCTGATTCCTCCTGTATTGAACTGTATTGTAATTGTACTGTCTGCTCTAATGTTGTAAAGCGCTGCATAAACTGTCTGCGCTATATAAATCCTGTATAATAACAACTTTTGCACAGTAATGTAGCTGTGAAAAATAGGATTTTTATAACAGATTACCTGTAAAATCCTTTTCTTTGATGTACATCACTTGACACAGTGCCATAGTAATTACTATGTGGGTTATAGGCCACCTTCAGGTGATGGACACTGGCACACCCTAAACAGGAAGTTGCCTCCCTATATAACCCCTCCCACTACTGGGAGCACCTCAGTTTTTGCAGCAAAGCAATACACGTGTATACCAGAAAGAGGGGAGGGACCTCTGTGTGCCGTGATGTACTTCAAAGAAAAGGATTTTACAGGTAAGCTGTTCTAGAAATCCTATTTTCTTAATCGTACATCACAGGACACAGAGCCGTAGTAATTACAATGTGGGATGTCCCAGAGCAATGCCAACTGAGGGGAGGGAGACACAAAGTAGGGCAACAAGAGATCAGAGGACTTACACTGCTGCCTGCAGCATACTGCGCCCAAAGGCGACATCCTCATGTCTCTGAAGACCAAGTTGCGGCCTTGTAGATTTGAGCCAAGAAGGCTTGGTGATGCACTGCTCACGAAGCACTAACAGCCCTGGAGGAGTGCGCTTTGATTTGAAAGGGTGTAATCTACCACTTTAAAACCATAAGCTAGAATTATTACTTGTCAAATCCATATAGAAATAGTAGCTTTCGATGCTGCCTGTTCTCTTTTAGGACCTTCAGGCAACAAAAACATCCGTTTTTCTAATCTGAGCAGTCGCCTTTAAGTAGACCTTGACTGCTCTCACCACATCGAGAGAATGTAGCGATTTTTCTTCCATAGAACAGGGTTCTGGAAAATGAAGGTAGAACAATATCCTGGTTTAGATAAAAAAAACCTGACACTAACATCAGTAGAAAGTTAGGATGAGGAACACAATACTACCTCATCCTTGTGAATAATATGGCTCTTTACCAGAAAGAGCAGCCAACTCTGATACCCTTCTTGCAGAAGATATGGCTACCAGAAAAACTAGTTTCCTTGTTAAAAGGACCAAGAGAATATGTCGTATCAGCTCAAAAAGGCTGTTTTTGTAATGCCGACAGAACTGAATTCAAGTCCCAAGGGTTCAGGGGTGACCTAACCGGAGGATTAAGCTGCGTTACCTCCTGAAAAAAACTACGAACCAAAGAATGCGAAGCAAGTGGTCATTGAAACAATACCGATAAGGCCGAGACCTGGCCTTTGAAAGTACTCAAGGCCACCTTCATTTCTAACCCCATCTGCAAAAAGTCAAGGATTCTACCTATGACATACTTTCTGGGGTGCCAACCCCTGGATACATCCCAGGACATATGCCTTCCAGACTCTAATATGCCATTTTGGAGGCCGGCTTCTTTGCATTAACCAAGGTAGATACCACTGAACTTGACAGCCCATGTTTCTTCAGAATGTGGGTCTCAATAGCCAACCCATTAAATTTAGCGTTTGTAAGGTAGGATGGAATGCCGGACCTTGCGAGAGAAGGTCTGGACGTGGTGGTAGGATCCATGGGACCCCTACTGCCATCCTTATGATCTCTGCATACCAAGATCTCCTGGGCCACAAGAATCAGTAACTTCCCTTCCTGCTTGATCCTGTGAAGAAGTCGTGGACGCATGCAGAATAAAGGGGGCGGGAATGCATAAATCAGTGAAAACTGATTCCACAGGAACACCAAAGGCATCTGTTCCACATGCTAGCGGATCCTTTGTTCTTGACACAAAGTTGTCGATTTCTTTGTTGAACCTGGACGTAAAACAGATCTACGTCTGGGATCACCCATCTTTGATATATTCACAGGAAGATATCGGGGTGAAGGAACCATTCTCCCGGGAACAACTGGTGGCGACTCAAGTAGTCTGCCTGCCAATTTTCTATTTCTAGAATGAAGACTGCCGATAGGCAAAGTACATTGTTTTCTGCCCAAGATAGGATATGATTCATCTCTCTCTGGGCCGCACAATCTCTTGTGCCTCCTTGTTGATTGATATAGGCCATTGCTGTGGCATTGTAGGATTGGATCCTGACAGGACAATTCCGTAAACTGAACATTCAGGCACTCGGGGCCAAGTGCTCTGCCCGAATCTCTAGAATGTTAATGGGCAAAGTCATTTCTGATCTGGACCACTTCTCTTGGACAGTTGCCTCTTCCAGGACTGCTCCCCAACCTAAAAAAGGTTGGCATATGTTGTTATCACTCCCCAGGTAACTGTATGAAGGATTTTCCCCTTTGCAGATTTTTGGTTATTAACCATAAACTGAGGCTTCGGCGCACCTTTGGAGTCAGAAATTGGGAAATCGAAAGCTTGGACCTTCGTGTTCCAAGCCGATAGGATACTGTTTTACAGCAGCCTCGAATGAAACGTGAGCATAAGGAATGGCCTCGAATGAAGCCGCCATCTTTCCCAACAACCTCATGCAAAGCTGAATAGAAGGATTCTTCTTTGCTTCGACCACCTGAATCAGTTCCTTTATGGTGCTGATCTTTGCCTGGGGCAAGAATACCCTTTTGTGGGTGTATCTATGATCAGACCCAAGTATTCTAGCCTCTTTCATGGTTTTAAGGAAGATTTCTCTAAGGTTGAGAATCTAACCTAGGTATTCCAGGTAGTTCAATGTGGGGACCATACTTTGGTCTAAGCGGGCTACCGGCTGGTCTATCAAGAGCAGATCGTCTAGGTAAACTATAGTTGTTATACCTTGGGCCCTTAATCTGGCTAGAGGAGGGGCCAGAAACTTTGTAAACACTCCAGGTACAGTAGCTAGAGCGAAAAGCAGAGCTACAAACTGAAAATGAAGATTTTCTACCTTGAAAAGTAGATAATACTGGAGTGCAGTGAAATAGGCACATTGAGGTATGCATCCTTGATGTCGATTGACGCCAGAAGTTCTGTCTCCATCCTTGTAGGATGGAGACAGCTGATTGGATTGACTCCATGCGAGAAAAAAGAAAATATTCAGGAACCGGTTTAGGTCTTTGAGATCCAGAATAGGTTTGACATCTCCATTCGGTTTTGGCACCGTGAAAAAAGGTTTGAACAAAACCCCAACTCCTGCTCTTTAATGGGGACCACCATGATCACTTTCTTGCCAAAAAATGGTCCAATGCTTGAAAGAAAGACTTTTTCTCTGGATCCTTAGGAATGTTTGATCTGAGAAAACGAGGAGACGGGGACTCTTGGAACTCCAGTTTGTACCCTGGAGCTATTGAGGAAGTCCCCCATCTGTCTCGACACTCTTCCTGCCTGACGCTTTAAGAACTGCAGAAGTATTCCACCCAACTCGAGCAAGAGGGGGCGCCTCCTCATAAGGAGGCTTTAGCATTTAGTAGGTTTCCTCCCCCAAGACTTCTTTTGTCCCCGGGGTTGACCCTGAGGATTACCTCTTGAACTTGATGGCAGAGGCCGTCGTGACTGCCTGGAGGCTGATGCCCCTGGCACTGGAGAAGGAGCTTGTTAAAATGAAATACGTTTACTCCTTTTCTTAAATGGCAAAGGGGTACTTTTTCCACTAGAAATTCTTTGGCTGTATTACCCAAATCAACCTCAAACAGTTGTTTCACTGCAAAAAGGAAGACTAGCCAGGAGCTTCTTGCATGGCGCTCAGCGAAAGGCGCAAGGCCTGAAAGATAGAATCTCTCATACCGACTACAGAAAACATAAAGCTGCTAGTAGCTTGCCAGATCCTGGGCCTGCTGAACAGGATAACCTTGAGCACCTATTTAACTGATCTCTCAAGGAAAGACCAATTACTGACAGCACAGGCTGAAGCACTTAACCTGCCAAGGAGGAGTGCTTTTTTTATCCGTTGGATCCCTAAGCATTTGAGCATTTTCTGCCGGACAAGTCAAACTTTTATTCACAGAGGATACAGCAGCGTCAATTGCTGGTATCCCCACCTTTAGTGTATTTTTTCCCCCATAGGATAAAGTGTGAAAAAACTTTTTAGGAGGGAAAAAAATGCTTATCTGGGTGATCCCACTCAGATACAAAAAGCTTTTCCAGCAATGAATGCACAGGAAAGGCATGCTTTGACAGCTTGAGGAGGCTTTAGCGAATCCAAAATGCTCAGTTAAGGGTAGCATAAATGTGGAGCGGACCATTCAGTAAGAAATTGCACCACAGATTGTGAAGCTGATCCCCCCCCATTTGGCCCCTCAGAAGAGGAGTCATCAGCCTCACCACGGTCTCCTGAGGGAATTCATCTTCTCCCGCCCCCAGTTCCTCAGTTTGAGGTTCCTGGGTAATGGAAGGGAACCTGTCGCATTTTGTCCCACACTGGGATGCGATTAAAGTCGCTAACCTTTTTTCCAATCCTATCATGGCTGAGGAAAAAGACCTCTTTAGTAATATAGACAGGGGCTGCAGTGTTGAAAACAGTTGCAAACATTTCATGGTCCCAATGCTCAATCTGAACAGCCAACCCCTCTCAGGGGAGAATGCCATTGTAGAGATGAGTAGACTTTCCAGAGCTTGAGGGAGACCCTTTAGCCCTTTTTTGGGGGTGTTTCAACCCCCCTTCTGACCATAGCCCGATGCACAAATGGAGAGGTACTACAAGAAGAAATCGCATCCACTGTTTGAGCAATAGTCCAGCAACTGCCGCTGCTATTAATGCTCAGCCTGATGCTTTTAGTAAATGTGCCAAGGGAATGCCTGTGTCACCAACCTCTTACTCGTGTGTGTGTGTGTGTGTGTGTGTGTGTGTGTGTGTGTGTGTGTGTGTGTGTGTGTGTGGTGGCGGAGGAGGAGGAGAACTGTGACAAGCCGCCGTGCAGGGGCGGTGAAAAAAAAAGGAGCGGCACCGCCGATTGTTTTGGCTTCCCCCTATCCAAGGAGAGGGGGAGAGCTTTGTACAGGTGGGGTGTTTTTAGTGGAAAAAATCCCCCCCAATCTTACCGGAGGTCTGAACTGCTCGCCGGAGGGAAGCCTGCTGTTTCTGCTGACACAGCGTGATCTTTGAGGAAAGCATGACAAGGTGCTCTAGACTGCCCCCAGTGGTGACTCTTAGGCATGACAACATTTCATAAGAAAATTTAAAAATTCTTTAGAAACCTCCACTTACCTTTCCTGCCGCAGGGATTTCTGTGGTAAAACCAACAGACCCAATCTTCACCCCTCATGGTGGGTTCAGTTACAAAACCTTGAGGGACTGGGGACCCTAGGGGAACCCACACTCCTGGACCCGTAAAGCACCCCGCCAGTAAAAACGTAATGGCTAAAAACACCAAAGCACTGGATCCCTGGGTTCAGCTCTCTAAAAAGAGAAGCGTTACGGGCTAAACCTCATTTCTTCTGCCACAAGGCGCGGGTACCATTCGGCCTGAAAAGACACTTTGAATGGATCCGACTGCATAGCTAGCCCCAGCAAGGATTGCTCCAGTAGAGCTCAGCACAGCACTCGTGACCAACACCTTAGACACTGACGAAAAAACTGAGGTGCTCCCAGTAGTGGGAGGGGTTATATAGGGAGGCAACTTCCTGTTTAGGGTGTGCCAGTGTCCATCACCTGAAGGTGGCCTATAACCCACATGGTAATTACTATGGCTCTGTGTCCCGTGATGTACGATTAAGAAAATGTGCGCTGCTTTTAGCCACACGCAAAAAAAAAAAAAAAAGAACACCTTTACTTCCCTGGTCGTACAGATCTGCAGATTTTACGCACGTACACTCCTAAACGTGAGCACACATACAAGTGTAATCAATCATTCATATGACTAAAAAATAGAAGACTGGCACACGCCTAAATGCTGTACATGTCTAAAACACATCTAGAAACATAAATACTTTGGATGCATATTTTCTGCAGGATCTCCTGTCAGCAAGAATTTATAGTCATACAGAAACTATGCATATGCCTGTGTGAATGAACCATGTGTATAGGCTCATGATTACTAGTGCCGCATTTCCATGCATAAAAAACTATCTGCTGTACGCATCTAGATACAGCATTCTTTTTTCCTGTGTGAATGAGCCCTTAAACTAGCTGAACAAAAACAGATGATATCCAAAACTCAACACAAATTAAAGATCACCCTACTCACGTTTATGCTAGTGGACAATCAACCACTTGCTTTTTATTTGTGGCAAGTACAGCCCACCTTATCACCACAGGTGTTACTTTTATGGCGAATTCACACATGATCGCAGAGCAGTCAGCTGGCTAGGAGGCAGTGTGGGACACGATTCAGCGCTTCACACTACCCCCTTTTTTTTTTGTTTTGCACAAGTTTTATTTGAAGTGTACAAACTGTACACTCCATTCACTGCAATGTCCCACAGTGCGATGCTTGACACCCCAGTGCAATTTGGGCCGGTGTGCTGCGATAAAATGCAGCATGTCTGCATTTTAGTGCAGTGCTAGGCTGTGCTGCAGTGTGAATGGGAGAATAGGAAACAGTCTGGTTGAGGGGGGAAAAAAAAAAAAAAAAAAACACACAAATCCATCTAATTCAATCACTAAAAAGGGAAAAAAAAACGAAAAAAAAAAAACACAATAGTTTCCTGTGCGCCCTTGCGGTGACAGACGTTTTACCACTGCACATAGTGTGAATTGGCCCTTATTGCACAAAGAAGCCATATCTCTTAGCACCTGATTTCCAAGATTCAGGTCTGAATCTCCCGTTACATGGCTGATGCGCACCAGTCCAGATTGTCACTATGTTATTTAACATTTTGAAAGGAACATTGATTTTGTCTTTTTGAAAAGTGGATGCTATACAATGACTTACCTCATTTTTACCATTTTTATTGTTGTTGCTGCCTTGCGAAATCATTTTCTCTAGTACTACCAACAGATGTAATGCTTTTTCAGTTTGGTACGTTAACAGGTACATGTCCACCAGCAAAAAACATACAGCATGGGCAAACTTTTCCTCTGAAAGAGAACAAGGAACAGATAATTATTCTGTTAGATGTCATTAGTATAAACCCCCGCTTTTGTTTTAATAATAACGTACACATAACTTAACAGTAAGAAAAAAAAAAAGAAAAAAAAAGTCAGTGAGGTTTGCATTGCTTTCTTTTAAAAACCATGGCAATGTATTTTATTTAAGCAGTACAAACATGCTTGGAGATGTTTTATATAGAAAAATTAAACCTTTTGATCTGTCCCTGCCCCAAAGGAGCTTACAGTCTCATACACCTCCTTATTGATATGCATGCACAATAGTTAGTGTGGCTGGAAGCTAGTCAACTTTTGAGCATATTTTTGGACTGTGACAAGGAACCAGAGTGCACATATGAAAAACGTGAGCTCCAAGCACTAGTGCTATTAAAGGTTCAGCCTTTACCGCACATGAATACTGTACCAGACCCCCAGGTTTGGGCAAAGAAAGGTATAGTTAAACTAAAGCATATAGTTCAGGGGGGTAAATTGAGACCCTTTTCTGATCTCAAACATGCCTACTCACTACAGGGATGGATGTGATTGTCTTCTTCTTGGGCCCCCGCCGTCTCTCCTGGCTACTCCCCCTTGACCAGTTTCCCCAATAGCAAGCCGCTTGCTAAAGAGGAAGTGGTGTGTACTCACTCCTGAGCCCTGCTCTGTGTCCATAAGACACATAGAGCTGCGGCTCAGCCCCCCACTCTCTACTCATTGGCTCACTGGCTGCAATTGACAGCAGTGGGAGCCAGTAGCTTCCACTGCTATCTGAGGAGAGGGAGTCCTGGGACAACCAAGGCTCTCGTGCACATCGATGGATTGAGGAGGGGGCTCAGATGAGCATTAGGGGGGCTGTGGGGGGAACAACACACAGGTTTTTTTACCTTAAAGCATACAATGCATGAAGGAAAAAAAAAAATAATAAAAAAGAAACTTTCAGCCTTCAGAACCACTTTAAGCACTTTGAGAACTAGGACCACAACTTTTTAAGGTAAAAGACTGCTAAACAGCAATCCATGAGTTACTTATAAAAAAGATTAATACACTGACAGTCTCAAAACAAGTAAGTTAGTGAAGTAGTATGACATTAAGAAGCAGGACATCATGGCATAAAGCACACCTGCAATAACATTTTACCTAGAGATTTTCTGAAATTTAAAACACAAAATTTCCAATTAAATGCAAACCCCATGGAGACTTAACGTAAGCTTACTGAATGACCCCATACTTTAGACCGAAATTGAGAAAGAACTACAGGACTACTTTCGGACCAATAATTAGTCGGAAACATCCCCTGCGATAAATTGGGTGGCCCACAAAGCTGCTATACGGGGTAAACTAATTCAAATAGCGGCCAGAGCGAAAAGGACCCGAGAACAAACGATCAATTAGAAGCGAACCTAGACAAACTAATGAAAGAACAGCATACGACCCCCCAGGTTGAAATAAGGCATAAGATAGACGAAGCGAGACTAGCACTAAACCTAAGCCTGACCACTCAAGCGGAGAAACATATTCGCTGGTCCAAACATAAATACTACACACTGGGAGATAAACCAACCATAATGTTGGCTAGGAAGCTAGTACACCAAACATACAGGACGTCAACTTTACCTAAATTGCGACTACCCACTGGGCACCCCACTCAAAATCCTGAACTGATCCTCCGGCAATTCCACAAATTCTATGTCAAACTGTATAGCCCACCAAATAAACACTCACAAACTCAGACAGAAACGTTCTTTCAAGACGTTCTATTGCCCCAACTTACACACATCCACACAGAACTGATGGACAAAGAATTCACAGAACTAGAGATTAGGATGGCAATAAAAACTATACATCCCTCTAAAGCCCCAGGTCCAGACGGATTCTCAGGTCATTATTATAGAAAATATCAAGAGATCCTTGTCCCCATTTATGTTCCTATTTTAATGAACTGAGACGGGGTAATAAAATCCCCAGACATGAGAATGCAGCATATTTACATGTTTTACCAAAACCGGGAAAAGATCATGGGGATTTGCGCTAACTACCGCCCAATCTCCCTAATTAACATGGATCTAAAAATAATGACAAAAATACTAGCCCTTAGACTAAACTCTTTCCTCCCACAATATATTCATCCAGACCAGGCAGGCTTTGTCCCAAACCGCCAGGCATTGGATCAGACCTGCAGGGTTATAAATCTAATTTCAGCTATCCAATCTGACTTGGACTGTAAAGGACCTAGACGGGGCATGCTGCTTTCGTTGGATATTCAGAAAGCGATCGACTCCCTATCTTGGGATTACTTATTCAACGTGTTATGTCGCTTTGGGTTTGGCAAGCGCTTTCTGGCCCTCCTTCAAACTCTGTATGAAGCCCCAACAGCATCTTTGATGCTCAGGGGATACTCTTCTCAACCCCTTGATATTCGGAGGGGAACTAGGCAAGGATGCCCATTATCCCCGTTATTTGCTCTAGCAATACAGCCACAGGCAATAAGGATTCACACCTGTCCAGATGTCAAGGGTGTTGTTTGTGGAGACAGAGCATAAGCGTTTACTTTTTGCAGATGACCTTCTGCTGGCTCTATCGTCACCTATCACTTCCCTCCCCAATCTATATGCTATTTTACAACCATTCTCAGAAATCGCGGGTCTTAAAATCAACCACAGTAAATCCAAGGCACTGAACCTCTCTTTGCAGAGTTCCACCCAAAAAACACTCGAACAATCCTACCAATTTCTATGGGAGCCGGAAGCTCTTTCATATTTAGGAATACGACTGACCTTGTCTATACAAACCTTATATAAACAAAACTACCCTGCCCTGTTCAAACGGCTGACAGAGGACCTAGCCAGATGTCAGATTCACCCCCCATCGTGGTTTGGCAGATTACACTCAATAAAAATTAATATTTTACCAAAGGTCTTATATCTGTTCCACACTATACCTGTGTCACTAGTCCGATCTGACCTGCAAACATTTAAAAAAAAGATTCTTCAGTTTATTTGGGGAGACAAAAGGCCAGGGGGAAACAAAGGTACAATGTACACTCCAAAACAGAAGGGGGGACTTGGCTTGCCTGATTTACAGAAATACTTTTACGTGGCCCAGTTGGCACAACTCACCAAGTTTCACTCCCAACAATCACAAGCACTATGGATGACCATGGAATCTTATTCCTGTCACCCCAAACCAATTTCCCATATTATGTGGCTCCCAATGAAAGAGAGACCAATTATATTATGTCCTACTCTCTCCTTCTCGCTAGATATTTGGGATAGACTCTCAAGGACTCAAATTCAAGTCACTTCTCAATCCGCTAGCTAGATTTCACCCCGGGCCTCACTCCCCCCGCATTCGAATGGTGGCCCAACAAGGGCCTAATACGGATAGCAGATCTCTGTGATCATAAGGGTATGCTATCTGAAAGATCTCTGGTAGAAAAATATCAAATGCCAAACACTGAACACTAGAGACACTCAAATACTCCATCATATGCAAACCTTAGCACGCAAGGGTGATCTAGCGACAATGACTCCCATGGAACATATGTGTCAACAATATGACAAACTCAGGGGCCATATATCTGCTATATATACGATTTTGACATATATCACGACAACACTAAACTATATGACTCAATGGGAACAAGATTTACAAGAAACCTTAGATCTTGAGGAATGGCACCAATGACAGCTTCTCAATCGCTGACCAACACCTCCATTATAGAGGCTAACTATAAGGTTTTATTAAGATGGTATATGGTACCGGCCAGACTGGCCACTTTTGTAACTGGAGCTACCCCGGGGTGCTTTCGGGGATGTGGCCAGGTGGGAACAGCATATCATATATGGTGGACATGTCCCAAAGTCAGGAGATTTTGAATCAGGGTTTACAACTTTATATTATACCCTCACCCAGATTAACCTGGTGAAGTCCGCAAAGCACGCACTCCTGGGTGGCAGGGTAGCCGAAGCCTCAAAAAACCATAGAAGGCTTCTTACATTTATATTCATATCAGCTAAAATCGCAATAGCAAGAAACTGGAAGTCTGCAGCCCTACCATTTGACCAACTTAAACACAAAATGTCATTATTTTAAAGAAAGACTTAACAGCAATTGTGTAAGATAAAATGAAGTTGTTTAACAAAGTATGGGATTCATGGATCAGATACCCAACAAATGAACAATCACAAACCAGAACCCTTCTTCAATGACATGTCAAAGAGCGTAGAAATAAAGAAAACCACCACAAATTTAAAATAATTTATGCTGTTTCTAAAACATTTCAAATATGTATTTAGGCGACATTCACACTAACTGCAAACTTAACTGGTCTGTTTTAGTGTGTGGCTGGTGTCCATTGAGTAAACTTTTTTTTTTTACCTTTTGGAAGAGTACAAAGTGTCCTGTTGTGCTATTCAGTGTGTTGCATGTCTACAGTTTTTCATGCCATGCATCACAGCAGTGTTGTCATGCGAGGCTGAGAACCGAGCGATCAAACACCGCTGATCGCTCAGTTCTCAGTGCTCCATAAGCAGAAAGCTGGTGACTGTTAGTCACCGGCTCTCTGCTCGCCCCTGCCTCACTGGGTTGTGGAAGAGGTGGGAACGGCTCGCTGAGAGGCTGAGCGCCGGTCCAGGCATTTGGGTGGATCCTGACCATATGGTGGCGATCTTTCCCCAGTCTGGACTGGCTCTGTGACGTCAGCCGACAGTGGGCTTCAGCCCAGTGGGTAACAGCATTGCAAAACCCACTGCACTCCTGTGATTCATAGAAGTACAGCCAAATAAGCTTTGTCTGTACTTCTACTTTAAATATTTTTATTGTTGCTGTAAAAATATAGCACATCATTGTGGACATGCACCTGCACTAACGGTCTTGCTGAGATGCATGAATTTTTAAAACACTACAAAAAAGATGTATGAATACAAATATAGCTGAAAGGTAAAAAAGAAAAAAAAGTAGTCTGTTTCAGGCACCTTACAGTGCTGGTTCCATGTCAAGAAGGTAATGTGAATGAAACCATCAAAGCAGAGGCTATAGCAGTGGGTTCTCTAGGAAATGTGGGTCTGTGACTCTCATCAGATAGCGTATTATGTTAACATTTGGGCATAAATTCAGGATTGCAAGTAATATACAATAAAAGATCTAATAATTTTTCAGCTTCACAAGAATTTTTACATGAAAATATTGGCCTAATTAAAAAATGTTATTCTAATGGAAACAAACAACTTCCACTGCACTCGACAACATTCTGTTGGTTGCAGTTAAAGAGATAGCCTGGGGTTTATCAATAAGTACACATTAATTCCCCGAACACACCATGTCATCTAGTGGGCTTACTAAGCAGGTAACTAACAGTAACCACTACAGAAATAAGAAAGAAAATGTAATCCGTGCCATACTTGGCTAAGAAACAACTCTAAGTAGAGGTAAGGTGCCACTAGATAAGTCATGGAAATCAGTTCAAACGGTAAAAGTCACTTTATGTATCACAAGCTCTGGGCTTAGCCAGCAATTTACACTACTAGAGTCAGTCAAGCAATTAGATTATGTCATTTAACAAAACCTAACTGAACATGTCCCATATGGGATTTTTTGTAATTAAATGACTTCTAGCATCTTGATTTCCCAGGATCATTAAATGCTGAACAGAACGTGATCATTCTAAAAATGAAAGTAACTCTGGTGAAAGAGACCCTAGAAGCCACTATTCAGACACAGACCCTTTCAGCAGCTGTTTCTTGTAAATACTTGCAGCTATAGACATTAAGGCTTCATGCACACGAGACGCCGGCGCAAACTCTGCTGAACACATGTTTTTAAAAGCCGAAACCAGCGTTAAAAGCACGTTTTGCCGCATTTGCATGCTGCGTTTAGCCACGTTTAACAGCGTTTTACTGCGTTTGCGTCTAGAAGCGTCTGCAGAGCAGAGAATGACATTTTGCGACCCAACTTTGGGGCCCCGTATCTCAGGACCACTTGGTGCTAGGGACCCCAAATTTGGTGTGCTAACACAGTGGAACTAACACTACAAATCCAAAGCTCAGGTTCCTAGCACCAACTGGCCCCAAGATATGGGGCCCCAAAGCCGGGTCGCAAAAGGTCATTCTCTGCTGCAGAAAAGTGCTTGACATTTTGCGACCCGACTTTGGGGCCCTGTATCTCGGGGCCACTTGGTGCTAAAAACCCCAAATTTGGATATGTTGTAGTGCTAGTTCCACTGTGTGTGCACACCAAATTTGTGGTCCCGAGATATGGGGCCCCAAAGTCGGGTCGCAAAATGTCATTCTCTGCTGCAGTTTACCATCATATTTCTGTGTTTTCTGGTCCAAAAAATAGGGTTCCTTTAAAAACACTTATAAACGCAAACGCGGCTAAACGCGGTACCAGCATTTACCGTGTTTGGCATCTGAAACATGGAAAACGTTTGCGTCTGAACCCATTTTTTTGCTTCTGGAAAAACGAGGTTAAACACAACTGCCTAAAAACGCCAAAAAACGAGACTGTGTACATGGACACATAGGAGAACATTGAATAAGTCCAGAGGCAGTTGAAAAAAAGTGTCCAACTGCCTCTGAACACACGTTTAACAGCGTCTCGTGTGCATGAGGCCTTACAACTACTTATCGTTTGCCCTAATGGACTTCAAATGCAACTGTTAAAGTCAGCCGACACTTCTGGTACTACTGGCCACAGATTCTACTCTACCCCTTGCTCCTACGTCACTTGTGCCTGTGTGTAACAACAGTGGTAGCAGTAGTGGCTGAATTATACACAAAACCACAATTGACTAAGTATGGGGGGTGTAGAGCAGAAGCTTGGGCCAGCATAGACAACTGATACACAGTCCTGAAATCTTTAAAAGACGTGTGCTGTATGGTAATGCACAAAGCCAAGTGTGGTGCTTTGTGGTGACAATAATTTAGAATGGCATTCAAATTTAACTATACAACCTACTTGCATTGCAGTGCAACACACAAATATGAATCATCTATGTATAGTGGTGCATTGCATTTAAAAAATAGTGCAATCTGTTAAAATAGGCATTGCAGTGTATTTCCAGTCCACTAAAACTGAACAGAAAGGCGCAATGTATGATAGTGCTCATGCGGTAAATCAATGCATTGGACACATGAAGGGGCCCTAAAAGAACACGGAAAACCTTTACGCAGTTATTCTCTACTGCTGTAAGTATTGAAAAAGTGAGCTCTGGTAACAGTAGTTTTTTTTTTAAAAACGACATTGTCCAGATAAGCCATGTTCAAGGCAACCCCTATTGTGGGGAAAATGGGCAGTACCCCGTGATTCCCCACTCCTCTTCTATACCTCCCCCTTTGCAACAACAGGAGGTATGGATAGGGGAGGCAAGGAGGACTTCCAAAGTTGCCTTATAGTGGTGCCTCAAAGAAAATGTCACAAAAAAGAAAAAAAATTATGAAAGCAAGGAAATCTGAGCATAATCCAACATCCTTGAGAGCTGCAAACAAAAATTAAGTTAACACTAGTTGTTTGTAATCATTTATAGACAGCTTCCACTGGTACATGATCCTGAATGGTTGCCAGCTTCCACTGGACCTTGGGAGGAAAAAAGGGAACAACAAAAATTAGTAACAATCTTCACCTCGGCTGTGTGTTGTGCATGATCCATAGGAGCTGTGGTGCGACGATCTAGGTATTCTCAGACGCATGCCTAAAATGTCAGTGTCAAAGACAGCATGATGGGAAAGAAAGTATACAGAAACATGAACAATTAAATTGCATAATGAACATTTTAGGATTATTAGAGTAAAACCTTAACCATACTATCATTTTACACAAATTTTCCAAGTAAAGAGCTTCATCAAACTATAGACACATACACAGCATCTGCATTGCAGGAAGAATATTTTATGGTCCACAACATCTAGGATTTATTATCAAACCTGGCTTTCAGAAATTACAGTCTGAGGCCAACTGGTACCTATGGGCAACAGGATTTTTTTTTTCCTTAGCACATTTTCCATACTTCAGTAAGTGTGTGTGTGTGTGTGTGTGTGTGTGTGTGTGTGTGTGTGTGTGTGTATCTATCTTTTACTTATATACAGTGGATAAAGTATTGAACACATCATCATTTTTTTTCTAGGTAAATATATTTCTGTTTCAATAGTTTTTATAACATTTTTTTTCTATAAAACATAAAACAAAATAGAGCGGCAAACAATCCTTGCCATGCTTGAATCATTCAACAATACAAGCATATAAAAGGAACAAAAAGGGGGGGGGGGGGGGGGGAACATAATCAGGGTTTTGCAAAAAAGGCAGGTCAACCTTGGTGATCGATATAGGCACAAGAACAAATATGAGGACCAAACATTAAATAGGTAGTTGCACAGAGGAAACCCACAAGGCCCCCGTAGGTAGAAAAAAGGCCCTCCTCAGGGTAGCCCTGCAGGTCCGTCCACGATACCATGACCCTTAAAACAATATCGCAAAACTTTGACATATTCTTCAAAAAAAATGAAACATTTATCTTAAGCTGTAAGTTGCAGTTACTCTCTCCATTGTCACAACACAATGCAGTCATTTATGGGGAATGTAACTCCCACTACTAATCGTTTGTGAAAAAATGGTAGGGAAAGGGGTAAGAATGGAAAAAAAAAAAAAATGAAAAAGGAGTGAAAAAGATAAAGAAAAAGGAAGCGAGTCCGTCCGGGAATCTACTACCAGCCATTCCTGGAGTCAGCACCTTATGTCTGGGATCTGCTAATAGGCAAGACAAGGACAGCATATTTTGCTGAAGAGATGTTGTTGGTCTCACAAGACGCTAACCAATTTTTCATTTTGCATTATCCAATTGAGTTTACGCTTCATTAGGGAAATGTCTATAACTGGGATTTTCCAGACGGTTGCAATGGCAATTTTGGCAGCCAGGAACATGAAATATATTAAGGTCTGTGTGTGTTTCGGGATGTTTTCGACTGGTTCATTCAGTAGGATAATACTTGCATCTTTAAGAATATTGGCCAACGTAACTGAAAGAATACAAGCGTGCACGCTCATCCAAAAACGGCACACTTTAGGACAAGTCCACCATGTATGTAAAGGCATACCTATCTGGCCACATCCTCAAGCAGAAGGCCAACAAGCCTGGAAACATTTTCGAGAGACGTACCAGTACCATCCAGCATGCACTTTTTCGCTAGCCTCAATCAAAGCCACGTTTAAAAAGCCTTTGTAAATCCGTGTGCTCCATTTGTGCCAGTCCTCCACCTCAGGAGATATGTCCAGGTCTGCTTTGAGGAAGGCTCTGGCCAAAACATGTTAGCATTTTATATGTTGCACTGCTGTTAGTGCTCAATAAAGATTTAAGAAGAAGCAATTGAGTTGCTAGCATTTCTTGCCATTTTGATGTCCAGGTCTTTCTCCCAGGCCATCTGATAAGTCACCTAGGCTGTTGGTTTGGAGAATAGTTTATATAGCGTGGAGATGCTGCTGCTAGAATGGCCCAGCCAATCACCTGACGTGAATCCAATAGAAAATCTATGGAAAGAACTAAAGATCAGAGTTCATATAGAAGAGGCCCACGGAAGATTTGAAGACCGTTTGTGTGGAAAAATTTGCCAAAATCACACTTGAGCAATGCATGCAACTAGTTTCTCCTATTACCAACAAAGGATTTTGAACGAAGTATTAAATACATTTCAGTTAGCGTGTTCAATACCTTTTCCCTGTGTCATTCCATTTTATTACACATAACTTCATTTCTGAACGTATTCGTTTTGGTTTTTTGTATGATTTGCATGGGTTGTTACAGATATGTGGTAAAAATGTCATGCCAATAGCACCTTTAGAAACACAATTTACCTAGAAAAATGGTGACGTGTTCAATAATTAATTTTACCCGCTGTATTTACTTTTTAAAAGTAGCTGGTTTTTTTTTTTGTTAAACCTAGCAATCCAAAAGCCCAATGCTTACTATCCTTCCCTCTACAGGACAATTGCACCTTTCAGCCTATCTGTCCTTGCTCCTCAACCTAGGCCAACCCCACCCCAGTGCTTACTTACCTGTTTGTTAAAGCAGGGATCTAGTCAGGGGTTTATAGTCTCAGTGCCAAAACCCACACAGTAACTCCCCATAGATTTGAAACAGGCCATGCTCCTACAGTGGAGATGCTAAGAGTATGATCCTATTCAACACCAAGGCTGCCAATATTGCAGGAGGCAAAAAGCACCTGGGTAAAGGGCTGAGGGTGGGGAGAGGGTGTTACTAACATAAATTAGGTTAAAGAACTATGGAAAATGGGCTAGAGCTCTTTATTATTTTTAAGTTGAATTTATTAAAGAAACCCTGTGCTGAGTGGAGAGATTGCTGTGCTCTTAAATATACTAGTCGTTGACAGATTTACACGTAGATACAACAGATTAAGAACCTTTTAGGCAACTGTCCCTAAACCTAAATCTATTAAAATTTTAACTCAAATAAAAGAAAACTTTGAAGTATAAAAAAACCAAAGCTTCTGGATGAAATTTCTATTGATGGTACAGACTGCTTGTCTTGATTGATTTATTTAAACCTGTATGTTGAGCGGTAGCTGTTGCAGCTTTTTTAAGCTGTGGAAAAAAATTAAAAAAAATAAATCAAAGCTAGAAGCTAGATGGCTGCTATGGCACTAGTTTAGAATTAGTCTCAGATACATATTATTTCCCCCCAATATGTATATTTTATGTGACACTGTAGCTTAATTGTCACAATGCAAAACTTGCAATTCTTGGCATTTTTACACAGCTTTATAAGAACAGAATATTTTTCTATCAACTCTTTAGCTGTTACTGCAGGATGTGGATGAAGTAGAAAACACCAAACTAAACATTTTCAAAGCTTTCTTCTTGTCGGTGTATACAAATAGTTTGAATAAAAATTGGATTTTCCTACATACTTACTTGTAAAATCCATTTCTTGGAGTACATCACAGGACACAGAGCAGGCCACAGTAATGCATTGTTGGGTCCAGTGTCTCGTCTTCCTTTTGACAATACCCCACAGATTCTCTAGAGGGTTTAGGTCAGGCGAGTTTGCTGGCCAATCAAGCACAGTGATACCATGATCATTAAACCAGGTATTGGTACTTTTGGCAGTGTGGGCAGGTGCCAAGTCCTGCTGAAAAATGAAATCAGCATCTCTATAAAGCTGGTTAGCAGAGGGAAGCATGAAGTTTTCCAGGCTCATCAAAGGTTTCTGCGGCTGCTCTAGAATTTCCTGGTAGAGGGCTGCACAGACTTTGGACTTGATAAAACACAGTGGACCAACACCAGCAGATGACATGCTCCCCAAATCACCATGACTGTGGAAAATTTTGCATTTCATTTGGAAATCAAGGTCCCAGAGTCTGGAGAGGCACAGAATCCAAGTTGCATGAGCTCTAATGTGAAGTTTCCACAGTTCCTAATGATTTGGGGAGCCATGTCATCTGCTGGTGTTGGTCCACTGTGTTTTATCAAGTCCAAAGTCAGCGCAGCCCTCTACCAGGAAATTCTAGAGCAGCCGCAGAAACCTTTGATGAGCCTGGAAAACTGGTACGCGAAGATATGTTTCACTGCCTTAGTAATTCCCAAAGCCATTTCAGATGAGGGAAATCCTGAAAACGTGACCTGTTGGGGCGCCTTGAGGACTGGAGTTGAGAAACACTGCCATAGATGATTAGGGACACCCAAAATCTACCTCTTGCAGAGAGGCCATCTCTGATCAGACCAACCTGAACAGAAGGATGTTTTAGAAATTTGCCTAGAACCTTGAGATCTCCTGTCCCCTTCTGGTTTTGGGGCCGTTACCGGTTGAGTCCACAGCTTCTGCTCCAAGAGCCAATGCAAGGCTGATGACTCTATGGTAGACCCAGAAGGTTCCAAGAGGTGTACCTTATCTACCAGGTTTCTGCCCCAATATACTTTCAAAACACAGCAGCCTCAGACACCTCCCTCACTCTGGAGGGAAAAAGCTTACAGCCCCTGGTATTCGTGGGCAGTTTCCCATCCAAGTACTAACCAGGCTCGATCCGAGATCAGCAGAGATTAGGCGCGTACTGAGTGATGCCGCCGCAGTCCACTGCAGCTCCGCTACGCTCTCCTAATGACATTCTAGGGTGTCAAGAATCACTGAGATGCCAAAAACCACAGTGGCTCAGATACACCTGATGCCACTGGTCCATCAGGAGATGTGAACACCACCAGATCACTGGACCTGAGGGCGGTGCACCTGCCTCCCCAGGCCGCCTACCCTTCTGGAGCCATTTAACAGGTACATAATGTAGCAACTATATTTGCCAAAACCTAATACGCAGCCCCCCCCCCAAGGCTGCAGTCCCAAAACCATGTTGGTCTACTACTATGAAATCACATAGGTATGCAAGTACGCAGGTACCCAGGTATGCAGTTATTTCGGTATACAAGTATGTATTTTTGACTTTTATGCAGTTAAATGCAAACACGCATGTAAATATGCAGTTCCTATGCCAACAGGCATGTAAATATGTAGTTATATGCCAACAAATGTGCAGTACTATGCCAACACACATGTAAATATGTAGTTCAATGCCTGTGGTTCAAGAAATTATACAGGTATGCATGCAAAAAATGTCATTATGTTGCACTTGCCCAAATGCATTTGGTTCAATACTAGTTTGCAAGACTAGCCAAACACATCAAATGCATCCTGAATGCAGGCTCTATACCGCTTCAGTTTAACATAAACATAAGCACCTACATATCAAATGCATGCAAATCTGGAGACACAACTCCCTTAAATGCACTGATACCCATGCAGGGGTGTATTGACAGTTGTCCAAGCCCCTGGATTAATCAGCAAGTATACAAGTATGCCTTGATGCAAATAATTTCTTTTGTATCAATGCAGTATATAATTGTGTCCTGTATGGTCATGCATCTGTCCCATAGGTAGTACTCAGACTTTATCCATAATCTGTTTGTGTGTCTCTAGAAGCCTTCCTGAACTTTCAGCCCATGTGTTTTCAACAACAACAAAAAAAATGGCCGCTCTTCCACTTCCTGCCTACACTGCAAAAGCTTAGGCTATACTGAGCGACCCCGTGCCTTTTAGTGGCTGGATGAAAAAACTGCAGTCCAATACTCTAGTCTAGACCAGTGTTTCTCAACTCCAGTCCTCAAGGCGCACCAACAGGTCATGTTTTCAGGATTTCCCTCAGATGAAACGACTGTGGTCATTACTAAGGTGGTGAAACTGATCAAATCACCTGTGCAAAATAGTGGAAATCCTGAAAACATGACCTGTTGGTGCGCCTTGAGGACTGGAGTTGAGAAACACTGGTCTAGACACACACAACCTTGCCACCAACAGCACACTGCCCCCAGTGGCCACAGGGAGAATGACCAGTCACATTTTTATTTTTAAATACTGCAAAAGCAAACTCAAAAAATCCTGCCGCATTACTCAGAATCATAACAGGAGTCCAACCTTCACCTATCCCGGGCGATCTCTGTCATAAAAGACCTTCAAGGACTCGGTCCACCTAAATTTAGGGTCCACTCCCCTGCACCTGTATAGCACCCTGCTTGAAAGCACTTTGGTCAGACCAAATACTGCACAGGATTCCATTATGCAGGGTCCAGCGCCGTAAGGCTGCACTACAGGCAAACCTTGAAGATTTTTCTCTCCTATCCTACGAGGCTCAGGTACCATTCATTTTGGCCGACAGCTTTCGAATGGAGTTCATAATTCTCAGTATACCTTTCCGGACCGCCAAGTATGCTCCAAGAGCACATCAGTGACCACCACCTTACAGACACTGGCAAAAAAAAACTGAGGCACTGCATGTGTAGGAAGGGTTATATAGGGGAGCACTTCCTGTCTGATTGATCTGCCAGTATCCATTCACCTATAGGCGACGTATAACCCACATAGTAATTACTATGGCCTGCGCTGTGTCCCGTCATGTACGATAAAGAAAACCTTGTGCCTTTACAACCACTTTAAGGAAAGGAAAGTGAGCAGGCTGTCCTGTTGTTATGTATGAGCAAAAGGAAATTATAAACAAAGTGATTGTAAACCTCAGACATGAAATTTCATATAACAAACTTTTTCAAATGGTATATTTAAAGTGATTGTAAAGTCTCATTTTTTTTTCTTTTAAATAACAAAAAAGTTAGACTTACCTCCTCTGCGCACTTTGTTTGCACAGAGCAGCCAGGATCCTCCTCTTCTCGGGTCCCCCTTTGCTGCTCGCGGCCCCTCCCTCCTATTGAGTGCCCCCACAGTCAGCAGCTTCCTATGGGGCACTGGAGCCGAGTCACAGCTCCGTGTGTCCATCCAGACACGGAGCCCCAACCCGGCCCCGTCCCCTCTCTTCCCCGATAGGCTGACTGACTTTGATTGACAGCCGCGGGATTCAATGGTGCCGCTGCTGTGACTCAGCCAATCAGGAGTGCCCCGGACGACTTTGACATCGTTGGAGAGAGATCGGTCTCAGGTAAGTAATTCAGGGGTTGCTGGGGTGGCTGCAACATACAAAAGGTTTTTTATCTTAATGCATAGAATGCATTAAGATAAAAAACCTTCTGCCTTTACAACTCCTTTAACTGACTAAAGGGGAGAAAATGTAATAATGAAAGAAGTTTGTTATGATTTACCTACACTTTAAATAGCCAGAAAATCCAGACGGAATGTGCAAATAATAAGCCAGAAAGAAGTTAAACAACAAAATAACTGCAATTTGAAAATGCTTTACATGAAAATATAAAATATTTTGGTCAGAAACCCAAAAATATTGTCAAAGCTTTCATAAATAATCAGATATAATTTTATAACACAGTTTGACTCACCAAGACTGAAAAGGGACTTACCAAAGGGTTCAATGAACTGGTAAAGTTTTTCTCCAATGGCAATGGCTTCCATGTGCTGGCGCAGGTAATACAAAATGACAGCTTGATTGTGGTACAGCATGCTATTCTCCACATCATCTAAACTGTCCATCTCATCAACAGCTGAATGAACCTAAATATGTGAATTTAAAAAGATAATGTGCTGTTACCAGCACCTCGGGTAATGGGACATTATAGAACGTTTAAAAAGGTAAAACAGACAAGCTTCTTTTCTTGTGATCTCGCTATCTTAGCCCACTCTTGTGGCGTGTGTGTGCGCTTTCCCCAGACCATGTGCTACAATACACAATTCACCTGCCACACCATCTACTGGAGAACACTAGGACAGCAATTTATCCTCTAAGGAATCATTCACACTTCTGCACCACAAAGGAAGTACTTGATACTTTCACCAATTACATAGCTGGGATATTTAAGCAACTCAGTATGAGGTCTTAGTCCATCCTGGTGCTAAAGGCCAGGGGACATAGCTAACCAATTAGGGCTCCGTTTCTTAACCACTTGACCACTGGGCACTTAAACCCCTTTCCTAACCAGACCAATTTTCAGCTTTTGGTGCTCTCACATTTTGAATGACAATTACTCAGTCATGCAACACTGTATCTATATGAAATTTTTGTCCTTTTTTTCACACAAATAGAGCTTTCTTTTGGTGGTATTTAATCACCGCTGGGTTCTTTATTTTTTGCGCTATAAAAGAAAAAAGACCGAAAAATCTGTAAAAAAATGCATTTTTCTGTTTCTGTTATAAAATTTTGCAAATTAGTAATTTTTCTTCATATATTTTGGCCAAAATTTATACCGCTACATATCTTTGGTAAAAATAACCCAAATCGGTGGATATTATTTGGTCTTTGCGAAAGTTATAGAGTCCAAAAGCTATGGTGCCAATATCTGAAAATTAATCACACCTGAAGTACTGACGGCCTATCTAATTTCTTGAGACCCTAACATGCCAGAAAAGTACAAATACCCCCCAAATGACCCCTTTTTGGAAAGAAGACATTCCAAGGTATTTAGAAAGATGCATGGTGAGTTTTTTGAAGTTGTCATTTTTTCCCACAATTCTTTGCAAAATCAAGTTTTTTTTTTTTTTTTTTTTTTACTTTTTTTTTTTTTCACAAAATTGTCATATTAGCAGGTTATTTCTCAGACACCGCATATGCATACCACAAATTACACTCCAAAACACATTCTGCTATTACTCCCGAGTATGGGGATACCACATGTGAGACTTTTACACAGCATGGCCACATACAGAGGCCCAACATGCACGGAGCACCTTCAGGCATTCTGGAGCACCCAGGCCAATTCTGACATTTCTCTCCTACATGTAAAAATCATTTATTAGCTAGAAAATTACATAGAACCCCAAAACATTATATATGTTTTTTTAGCAAAGACCCTAGAGAATACAATGGCGGTCATTGCAACTTTTTATCTCGCACGGTATTTGCGCAGCAATTTTTTGAACGCTTTTTTTTGGAAAAAAAAAAAAAAAACAGCAAAGTTAGCCCAATGTTTTTGCATAATATGAAAGATGAAGTTACGCCGAGTAAATAGATACCCAACATGTCACCTTTCAAAATTGCACACGCTTGTGGAATGGCGCTAAAATTTGGCTACTCAAAAATCCCCATAGGTGACGCTTTAAAAATGTTTACTGGTTACATGTTTTGAGTTACAGAGGAGGTCTAGGGCCAAAATTATTGCTCTCGCTCTACCGATCACACCGATACCTCACATGTGTGGTTTGAACACCGTTTTCATATGTGGGCGGGACTTACGTATGCGTTCGCTTCTGCATGCGAGCTTTTTTTTTTTTTTTTATTGTTCATTTTACTTTATTTTAGTTTTTTTTTTTTTTTTTTTTTTTTAAAAAGCATCAATCAACCTCTTTTATTCCTATTACAAGGAATGTAAACATCCCTTGTAATAGGAATATGGCATGACAGGTCCTCTTTACAGTGAGATATGGGGTCAATAAGACCTCACATCTCACCTCTAGGCTGGGAAGCCTGAAATAAAATTTAAAAAAAAAAAAGATCCTGGCTTTGATCGTAGTGGTGAGTCGGTAGAAGCACCGGAGGGTGGCGGGAGGGGGGGACATCCCCTTTCGCCTCCTGTGAGAACGATCAAGCAGTGGAACAGCCGCTATGATTGTTCTTATGGTGTAGGGAATCACCAGCTAAAAAAGCTGATATCTGAATGATGCCTGTAGCTGCAGGCATCATTCAGATATCCCCACACAAAGTCAAGAACGTCGTATGACAGCCGGTGGGCAGGAAGTGGTTAAAACACTTTTTTTTTTTTTTTTTTTTTTTTAACACAAAGTTGTCCATTTATACAATATTTCTAACACATAACATGTACATACCAAAAATGACACCCCAAAATAGATTCTCCTACTCCTCCTGAGTACGGTGGTACCACATGTGTGAGACTTCCACAGCCTGGCCACATACAGGGGCCGAGTACAGCCGAGTATGGCTGGGTATCACCGAGTATTGCAGAGTATGGCTGGGTATGGCAGAGTATTGCGGGGTATGGCAGAGTATGGCTGGGTATGGCAGGGCATTGCGGGGTATTTCAGAGTATGGCGGGGTATTTCAGTGTATGGCGGGGTATTTCAGAGTATGGCGGGGTATTTCAGAGTATGGCGGGGTATTTCAGAGTATGGCGGGGTATTTCAGAGTATGGCGGGGTATTTCAGAGTATGGCGGGGTATTTCAGAGTATGGCGGGGTATTTCAGAGTATGGCGGGGTATTTCAGAGTATGGCGGGGTATTTCAGAGTATGGCGGGGTATTTCAGAGTATGGCTGAGCATGGCTGGGTATGGCTGAGTATGGCAGGGTATCGCAGAGTATGGCTGGGTATGGCGGGGTATTGCAGAGTATTGCACAGCGGTGTGGGGTATTGCAGAGTATCGTGGGGTATTGCAGAGTATTGCACAGTGTTGTGGGGTATTGCAGAGTACTGCAGAGTATTGCACAGTGTTGTGGGGTATTGTAGAGTATTGCAGAGTGTTGTGGGGTATTGCAGAGTATTGTGGGGTACTGCAGGGGTATTGCAGAGTATTGTGGGGGTATTGCAGAGTAGTGCAGGGCATTGCAGAGTATTGTGGGGGTATTGCAGAGTCGTGCAGGGCATTGCAGAGTATTGTGGGGGTATTGCAGAGTATTGTGGGGGTATTGCAGAGTCATGCAGGGCATTGCAGAGTATTGTGGGGTATTGCCGAGTATTGTGGGGGTATTGCAGAGTAGTGCAGGGCATTGCAGAGTATTGTGGGGGTATTGCAGAGTCGTGCAGGGCATTGCAGAGTATTGTGGGGGTATTGCAGAGTCGTGCAGGGCATTGCAGAGTATTGCACATTATTCTGGGGCATTGCAGAGTAGTGCAGGCATTGCAGAGCGTTAGGGATGGCTGAGCATGGGTGGATGGATGGCTGGATGTCACTGGTTAGCACTGTGGGCACTACACAACCAGCCCACAGCGCTGCAGCCATCCATCCATCCCCCTCTCCGCTCACAGTGTACCGATCGGTACACAGGAGGGGAGGAGAGGACACAGGAGGGGCATCAGATGATGCCGGTTTGTTTACCTGTGATTGCTCCGTCATTTGATGGAGCGATCACATGGTAAACGGCCGCAATCAGCGGCCATTTACCAGGATCCGTGACCGCCGGGTCCTATGTTCAGGAGCGCGCCCCAGGGGGCGCGCCAGAGGGGAACTCTGGGAAGACGTCATATAACGTGATCCCAGAGTTAAGCAACCGCCCTGCAGCCATCATTCGGCTATGGGCCGGTTGCTAAGTGGTTAAAGAACGTGCAAGCCCAACATTTCATACAACCCCTGGCAAAAATTATGGAATCACCAGTCCCTGAGGATGTTCCTTCAGTTGTTTATTGTTGTAGAAAAAAAGCAGATCACAGACATGGCCAAAAACTAAAGGCATTTCAAATGGCAACTTTCTGGCTTTAAGAAACACTAAAAGAAATCAAGAAAAATAATTGTGGCGGCCAGTAACAGTTAGATTTATAGAACAAGCACAGGGAATAAATTATGGAATCACTCAATTCTGAGGAAGAAATTATGGAATCACCCTGTAAATTTTCATTACAAACACTAACACCTGCATCAGATTAAATCTGCTTGTTAGTATGTAGGTAAAGAGGGTAAATCATCACGCAGTGTTGCACAAGATGTTGGTTGTTCACAGTCGGCTGTGTCTAAAACATGAACCAAATACAAACAACATGGGAAGGTGGTTAAAGGCAAGCATACTGGTAGACCAAGAAAGACATCAAAGCGTCAAGACAGAAAACTTAAAGCAATATGCCTTGAAAACAGAAAATGTACAACAAAACAAATGAGGAACAAATGGGAGGAAACTGGAGTCAACATCTGTGACCGAACTGTAAGAAACTGCCTAAAGGAAATGGGATTTACATACAGAAAAGCTAAAAGAAAGCCATCTCTAACACCTAAACACAAAAAAACAAGGTTACAATGGGCTAAGGAAAGGCAACCGTGGACTGTGGATGATTGGATGAAAGTCATATTCAGTGATGAATCTCGAATCTGCATTGGGCAAGGTGATGATGCTGGAACTTTTGTTTGGTGCTGTTCCAATGAGATTTATGCAGACGACTGTCTGAAGAAAACATGCACATTTCCACAGTCAATTATGATATGGGGCTGCATGTCAGGTAAAGGCATTGGGGAGATGGCTATCATTAAATCTTCAAAAAATGCACAGGTTTACATTGAAATTTTGGACACTTTTCTTATCCCATCTATTGAAAGGATGTTTGGGGATGATGAAATCATTTATCAAGATGATAATGCATCTTGCCATAGAGCAAAAACTGTGAAAAAATTCCTTGAAGAAAGACACAAGGTCAATGTCATGGCCTGCAAACAGTCCGGATCTCAATCCAATTGAAAATCTGTGGTGGAAGTTAAAGAAAATGGTCCATGACAAAGCTCCAACCTGCAAAGATGATTTGGCAACAGCAATCAGAGAAGCCTGGAGCCAGATTGATGAAGAGTACTGTTTATCACTCATTAAGTCAATGCCTCAGAGACTGCAAGCAGTTATAAAAGCCAGAGGTGGTGCAACAAAGTACTAGTGATGTGTTGGAGTGTTATTTGGTTTGTTTGTTTTTCATGATTCCATAATTTTTTCCTCGGAGTTGAGTGATTCCATAATTTATTCCCTGTTGTTCTATAAATCTAACTGTTACTGGCCATCACAATTATTTTTCTTGATTTCTTTTAGTGTTTCTTAAAGCCAGAAAGTTGCTATTTGAAATGCCTTTAGTTTTTGGCCATGTCTGTGATCTTCTTTTTTTCTACAACAATAAACAACTGAAGCCTCAGGGACTGGTGATTCCATAATTTTTGCCAGGGGTTGTATTCCCGATATGTGCCTGCTGTACCACGGACTGTTCTGAAAGTCTCCTGTTCTCTTTATATTGTTATTTTTGTCTGAAGTCCCTGGTGTTCCGGCCAGTCCCTCTGCTTTCCTATTAAAAACTGACCACATTAGCAGGATAACGCAAGGTGGTCAGTTCTCTAGCGGTGATGTCCTCCAATGATGAAACTTGTACAACACCACCCATGCACAGCGTTTCACTAGGAACTTCAGTGTGCTGCTGTTTCTCCTCCCCCCAGTTCTTATGCAGCTAAGAACAGAGAGAATGTGATCACTTATAAAAAAAAAAAATGGGGAAAAAAATGTTTTGCCTTTCATTTCTATTTTAGGGCCGTTCACACCACATGCAGTGCTTTTTTTTTCCTGCATCAAAAAGCCATGGAAAACAAGAGTTATTACCCGTTAACTCATTTTCCAGGAAGCTTACAGAGAGATAGGCTCCTCCCACCTAGCACAGGAACCACATTATAAAAGACAGCCCACAGGCAGTAGTCCCTCAGTATTAATAGATAACCGAAGGCACAGATAAAACAATAAAAAAAAACTCCCATTAGTGCAACCAGCTTAGGATTACATCATTAGACTCATAAAAACAAGGGAGGGAACCAACGCCGTCCTGGAAGATTCCTGGAAAAGCTGAGTTAGACTTACCGGTAACTCCTTTTCTGAGAGTCTTCCAGGACAGCACATGAGACCTTGGGCTCCTCCTACCAGGACAGGAAACACATCACCCCCACCAGATAAAAGGGCGGTCCTCCAGGCCCATGTCAGTATTCTCAAGAACCGTAGGACCCTGCAAAACATATGCATAATACACATAACTTCAGACAATACCGGGTGGGAATCCGGCTGTCCTGGAAGACTCTCAGAAAAGGAGTTACCGGTAAGTCTAACTCAGCTTTTCTCCAAGCGTCTTCCAGGACAGCCCATGAGACGATGAGCCAGAACTTACCAGTCTAGGGAGGGACAACTGCCTGAAGGACCTTACGACCAAACGCCTGCTCCTGAGCTGATAGGAGATCCAGGCGATAATGTTTAATGAAGGTCGAGTAACTGGACCAAGTGGCAGCCCTGCAAATTTGTTCCGGTGAGGCACCAGCCCTCTCAGCCCAAGACGTAGACAAGGCTCTAGTTGAGTGCGCAGTAACAAAAGGTGTAGGGACCTCCCTAATTTTGTAAGCTTCCAAGATGGCTTGCTTTATCCATCTAGCCAATGTGGCTTTAGATGCACTATTCCCCTTGTGAACTCCAGAAAAGAGGACAAACAAGGCATCAGTTTTCCTAAAGGTCTTCGTGACCTCAAGATAGACCAAGAGAATCCTTCTTACATCTAGAAAACTAAATTTTCTTTCTAAGTCGCCCTGTGGCGAACTACAAAAGGTTGGCAATACAATGTTTTGAGATCGGTGGAATGTACTTGCCACCTTGGGCAAAAAACCTGGATCGGTTAGTAACACAACTCGATCCTCAAAAATCGTGAGGAAGGGCTCCCTAACTGATAGGGCCTGCAACTCACTTACCCTACGAGCTGAGGTAACAGCCATAAGGAACACAGTTTTTAATGTAAGTAATTTAACTGACATACTTTCCAGAGGTTCAAACGGAAATTCTACCAGAGTTTGAAGTACTAGGGACAGATCCCACGTTGGACAACTTCTCACTACTACTGGTCTGGCCCTAGAGATAGATTTGAAAAATCTGGCTATAGTGGGATTTTCCAGGAGAGAAAACTGGAGGAACACACTAATAGCTGCCGCCTGTAACTTTAGGGTACTAACAGAAAGACCTTTGTCGACACCCTCTTGGAAAAATTCCAAAATAGACGGAATATCATGAGTTAATCTATCATTTTCAGATAACCATGAGTTAAACCTTTTCCAAACTTTGGAATATATGGCTCTAGTAACTGGCTTCCTGCAATTAACTAGAGTCCTGACTACTTTGTCAGAGAACCCTTGGGCGCTCAGTATCTTTTCTTCAGATACCAGGCCGTCAAGTTTAAGGAAACCACCTGAGGGTGTGATACTGGACCCTGCAATAATAGGTCTTCCCTTTTCGGAAGACTCCACGGAGGCTCTGAAACCAGAGACTGTAGCAGGGAAAACCATGGCCTCTTGGGCCAAAACGGGGCAATTAGAATCAGATCTGTCTCTTCCAGCCGAAACTTCCGGAGGACTTCTGGAATCAGCCTGATTGGCGGAAAGGCATAACATAGGCCTGGAGGCCAGGGGTTCGCCAGAGCATCGATCCCCAAGGCTTGGTCTGCCGGGTTCATGGAAAAGAATATCTCCGTCTTGCGGTTGTTTCGGTTTGCGAACAAATCCGCTACCGGATAACCCCATCTCTTGGTGAGGTCTGCAAAGACTTCGGGATGAAGGGACCAGTTGTCTCGGTCTATCCTGTGACGGCTGAGATAATCTGCCAGGCAATTGTTTTTCCCCTTCAGGTGTACAGCAGAAATGGAGGCTAGATTCCCCTCTGCCCATGAAAGGATCTCCTGGGCAATGGACTGAAGCCTCCGGCTTCTCGTGCCTCCCTGCTTGTTGATATACGCGACTGTCGCTATATTGTCTGACAGGATTTGGAGGTTGTGACCCCTTATCTCCATCTGAAAAGACTGGAGGGCTCTCTGGACTGCAAGCAGCTCTCTTTGATTGGATGAGGCCCTTGCCTCCTCTGGGGACCACTCTCCTTGTGCTACTGCATTGCTGAGGTGGGCCCCCCATCCCCAGGAATTCGCATCCGTGGTAATCCTTCGGGAAATGGGAAAGGACCATGGGAGACCTCCTGCTAGGTCCTGACCAGCTCTCCACCACCACAGGCTTCTTTTTATCCTGTCGGGAAGCCAGATCCTTGACTCCAGGGACCTTACGTCCCCGTCCCAGTTTCTTAAAAGAAACCTTTGTAACAGACGCTGACGGAGTCTCGCCCATGGTACTGCGGGAAAACATGAGGTCATAAGACCCACTGCCCTCGACACCTGTCTCAGAGAGACCGACTGGTTGGTCTGCAAAGTAGACATAGTCTGGAACACTTTGGTAATCTTCTCCTGAGGAAGAAAAACTTTTTGGTTCACGGAGCAAAAATCGTAACCCAGATAAGTTACTTTCTGGGCCGGAATCAAGGACGATTTTTCTTTGTTTATTAGCCAGCCTAGGGACTGTAAGAAGTCCTGTACAGCCTGGAGATCTTCCAACAGCCTTTGGTATGATTTTGCCACTATCAGGAGGTCGTCTAAGTAAGGGATAACCGTTATTGCCTTTAATCTTAGAGGAGCCAGCACTTCCCCCAACGCCTTCGTAAAGATGCGTGGGGCTGAGGAAAGACCGAAGGGGAGGGCCTGAAATTGAAAATGTCGGGTCCCCATACCCGTCTTCACTGCCAATCTCAAAAACTTTTGGAAGGCTGGATGGATAGGGATGTGAAGATAAGCATCCCTTAAGTCCAACGTGGCCATAAAGCAGTTTGGGTATAGTAGGTTTTTGATTGTAAAAACCGTCTCCATACGGAAATGCTTGTATCTGATGGACTTGTTTAAGGTCCGGAGATTCAGGATAAGTCGAAACTTTCCTGCTGGCTTTCTGACCACAAATACATGGGAATAGAATCCCTTGCCCCGCTCCGATCGAGGAACAGGAATCAGGACTTTTTGATCTAATAAGTCTCCGATCTGGAGACCCAGAGCCCTTGCTTTCTCCCGATCTTGTGGAGGAAATGTGACCAACAAACGTTCTGGTGGTTGGTGAACAAACTCCAGCCTGTACCCGTTGGTCACTAGGTCCAGGACGAAGGGGCTCAGAGTGACTGCTGCCCACTGTGGGATGAAGGCCCTCAATCTCCCTCCCACCGGGGAACACAAGTCACTGCGGCTTGGCGGGCTGTTGAGGAGGGTTAAATAGCACTCCCCCTTTGCCTCTGCCTTTGTGCCCAGTCCAATGCTTTTTCGGCCTGCTGTCCTTTTCTCTAGGACTCTGTTGCCTGTTTTGGCCACGAAAAAATTTTCTGGCTGTCTGAACTCTTTTTCTCTGGAAACGCCTTTTTCTTATCAGCCGTGCGTTCCAGTGCCTCCTGTAGACCTGGGCCAAATAAATGATCGCCAGTTAAAGGAAGGCCACAAAGGCGCAACTTGGAGGCCGAGTCCCCTGACCAGGTCTTAAGCCAAAGGCTTCTCCTGGCCGAGTTCACTAGAGCCGAAGTCCTGGCTGACATTCTTACCGACTCAGCGGAAGAATCTGCCAAAAAACCCACTGCCTGAAATAGTAGAGGAAAAGACTTTAAAATTTGCTCTCTGGAGGTACCTGCTGACAGATGTGACTGAATCTGAGTCAACCAAACCTCCAGATTTCTGGCCACACAAGTGGAAGCCAAAGCTGGTTTCAGGTTTCCAACTGCTGAGTCCCAGGCTCTGTGGAGAAGGATATCCCCCCTCTTGTCCATCGGATCCTTAAGCGTACCCATATCATCAAACGCCAGGTCCGAGTTTTTTTTGAAACCTTTGAAAGAGGTGCGTCTAACTTGGGATTCTTATTCCATGGCTGCGCAGTGTCCTCATCAAAAGGAAACCTTTTTAGGTTACTGGAGAAGAATGGTTTTCTCTCAGGATTATCCCATTCCAGTTTAATAGTATCAACCAAAGAACTATGAACTGGAAACACTCTTGATTTTATCTTATGTAAACCTTTATACATAAGATCATGTTTGGATAACTGAACCTCTTCCTCTTTTAATTCAAGGGTAGTATAGATAGCCTTTAATAAGTCATCTACATCCTCCACAGATAACTTAAATCTTGAGCCTCGAGTGAATTCTCTATCTCTGGGCTCTGTATCTGACCCTGATTCTTCCAGAGAAGAACGGGTAGATCTGACCTCAGCCTCAGAGTCTTCACTCTCTCCCTGCTGCGGAGTGCTTACTGACGCCTTCAGTGAAGACGGACTCTCTGCTGGAGTCTGGAGCTTGTCAATAAGCGTTTAAAGGAACTGAAGGTGGACGCAAGCTCATCCCTAACAGAAGTAAGCATCTTCTGGCAAGAGGCAACCGGGTCATCCTTTACTAGGCCTTCTATACAGGTGCGACAAACTGCTTTGCTCCATGAGGAGCTCAATTTGTTTGCGCAAACCGCACATTTCCTTTTAAGTGGCTGCGCTTGGGCCTTGTCCTGAGTCTTGGTCTGCAAGACAAAATAAATGCCCCACAATGTAATTAAAGCCACACAATCACTCCGTAACACCACGTGCAGGAGGGAGGAAATGTGTCCCCTTACACCCACTACTACAGAGGGGGGAGGGGGAGGGAACACTCACAGGGATAGTAAGGTGGTGACAGAACACCCCAGGCTTACCTGTGAGGTGCTGGTGTTGGGAACTGCATCCGCTGCATGTGCAGGTACTGTAGGAGGATCCATTCTGCCCCTCTTGGTCATCCACAGCCTGGCTGCTTAACACCAAGAAACACCAGCAGCCAGCGTTCTCTGTTCGCGCTGTTTATGAAGACTGGAACCTCGTCTCCGGCGCCCGATGATGATGTCATATGCCCCGGAAGTAACCCTCTCCAGTCACTTCCTGTAGGCCAGCTTGGAGCACAATAGCTCCGCCCCCTCGAACGCTGCGGCTTCCTCCATTCCTTGCTCAGATCAGCCAGGCTGTCGGCAGGGAAGGACAACCGAAGCTCAGCTGAGCTAGAGTGCAATGCACTGCCCTAGGGGCACGACCTCACACCGGTCCTGGCCCTCTCCAGGCACTGAGGACAGAGAACAGCAACACAGCCAACCTCCCCAGCGGTGTGCTGCTTCTGGCAGAGGAAGAGGTAAGTGATATGCCCCAGAAAAAGGCCATACAAAGCCCCTGCTTATAAGGCCTATGGGAGCAGGTTCCATGAACATGTTACCCCCCGTCCGGAGGAAACACAAATAACTGACATGGGCCTGGAGGACCGCCCTTTTATCTGGTGGGGTGACGCGTTTCCTGTCCTGGTAGGAGGAGCCCAAGGTCTCATGGGCTGTCCTGGAAGACGCTTGGAGAAAATTAGTTAACAGGTAATAACTCTTGTTTTCCCAAGTCATCTGCCAGGACGGCTTACAGAGGACAAAATAGAACTACCTGATCAGGGCGGGACCACAGCTTTAAGCATCTTCCTCCCAACAGCCTGTTTCTGGTTAGAGAACAGGCCCGATCAGTAATGTTTAAGAAAGTTTGGAAGCTGGACAGATGCGGTCTTACAAATCTGGGGAGGAGAAGCGGTGACCTTTCCAGCCCAAGAAATGGCCCCTGATCTGTCTGAATGAGCTTTGATGTTTTTCCAGCGGAAACAGCGTTGTCTGGTAGGCTTCCATCATTGCATATTTCAAGCCTTTATCTGGGCTCCAGAACAAGCAAACTAGAGGTTGATCTCCAATCTATAGATCTCATACTACACAATGTTCATTCAATGAGATACTCATGGACATTTTAGATAATAGGCCCTATTAATTATCCAGCGATATTTCTGCCCCCAACGCTAGATATAGATATACATCTATATTCAAAATGCATATGCCAATACCAATGACCTTTCTCCACTCTGAATGCTTGTACGGCAGCTATGAGTATCTGGAAAGGAACTGGGTAAAAATGAACCTGGCAACTTCATGTATGACAGGAGCTCTGCCCAAAGTTGGAAGTCTGAGTTCATAAGGCACATTGTGATGCTGGTGGTAAGTTATGCAGATCACTGCTCCAGAAGATTGAGCCTGTAGTAGCAAAAGAACGTTAACTTTGACTTGCTACAGCTGTTCTGTTAGGAAGGCTGTGTAAAAGATGCAATGATGCTTTTAACATATACAGAGTACTGAACCTAAACATACCCAGTCAGGTATAGGGGTCAGAGACATAGCAAGACATTAACCCACATCTACAGGCCATATTCCTGCCCATTATTCCTGCTGCAAAGAACGCATCACAAGAAGGAGCTGTCTACATCTGCAGCAAAATGGCCATTACAACACCAGCTATACAAGTATATACTGCTGTATAAATCCTAAAACCTAGGAAAGATTATAGTGACCACACAACCCCAATAAAGGGCTCAGTCATGCAATCGATAGAACTTTACATATTCAACTACGATGTCAAAGTGAATGTAAACCTGATTCATGAAATTTGAGCTGGGCACATATCTGCAGTGCTTTATCATCTCTCTTCAAAGCACTAAGTCCGGTAGCTGTCTCCTGCTCCATTCTTCTGTTATCATCCTGATATCTCAGTTGACAACTTGTCAGAAGTTAAAAGCAGCTGGACCATTGTATTGGGGAGAATGCTATAAATAGATTAGCAGAGTGCTGAACTATTCAACTAACAGCTCTGAAAGTCTAACTATGAGGAGAGAGGGTGTATGCCCAGACTACACTTCCAGTGCTGAAAAGGAAGAGAAAATTTATTTTATAGATGGCTGAAACCATGTTCTCTAATCTTACCATATCCAGGCATGGAGAGAGCATACGGTACTGCATGCTGAACGTAAGAGATTTGATCCTCTGCTGAATGAAGGCTCAGCAGCGAAAAAACACACAACATACACACACCTTCACTGTACATATACAAAAAAAAGCCAAAATACCTTGGTAAGGTCTCAGCGGCCAGAGATTTTCTCTGTCTATGAACATTAATGCATTAAGACAACCTATTGGAGATTGTACGAGACAATGTAAAGGTCAGGTAAAAGCCTCCCAATTCATACAGCCACATGTACAAATGAGGGCTAAACTTCAAGCAGGTCATTAGAACCATTAAGTTCAGTTTCCACTAGTGCAACACGCCATGCGATCCTTGACAAGAAGTCGCATGACAAGTCACTGCCCACTGATTTCAATTGCACCCCTTCCAAACTATGCGACTCAAAGTTGCAACGACCTAGAAAAGGTCCCAGCACTACCCCGATGCGACCTCTGATGCAACCCCAATCCAGAGGCTGTAAAGTTGGGTCAAAGCTGCACTCCAGAGTCATAACAGCGGAAATGTAGCTGCAGTCCATACATTAGATCACATATGAGGTATGAACCACAATGGTACCAAAAGAATATAACCCAAATAACACAAACATAAGTTCCAATGTTGTGTATTTAAATACATAGATTATAACATACTTGGAGGTCAGAGACAGTGTATTCCTCTAATACCCCCCCCACACACACACACACACACACACACACAATTAATGCCAACCATTCGTATAAACACGTCATAGATATAGTCTAATCTCTGGCTACCAATCTATTATACATCTATTCAGTGGAGGAACCCAGGGAGCTCCAGGTGATAGAAGTCTAGGCACACAAACTGGAGTGCATAGCAGATACTGTTACCCCATAATGGGTACAGCTTCAGCTCCTAGACATAACTAAACATTTTACTTGGAACAGAAGTAAAAAGTGAGTCTCCTTAAAGCGGAGTTCCACCCAAAAATGGAACTTCCGCTTTAAGAGAAGATGACCCCCTGACATGCCACATTCGGCATGTCATTTTTTGGGAGGGGAGGGGGGTGGGGAGCGAAGCGGATACCCACTTTTCAGAGGGTTCCAGCTCCCACTTCCGCCTGACACACCCTCAGTGTCGGAGGGAAGATCACCTCTCCCCCTCCCTCTAGGCAATCATCGGGGACACGTCACAGGTCCCAGATGACTGTGGGACCAGTCATGCGCAGTTACAATGCCAGCGCCACCGAGCGGAGGGGGAGACGAGCGGGCTTCAATCCCCAGCATCGCTGGACCCTGGGACAAGTAAGTGTCTGATTATAAAAAGTCAGCAGCTGCAGTATTTGTAGCTGCTGACTTGATTTTTTTTTTTTTTTTTTTTTTTTAAGCGGAACTCCGCTTTAAACTACATATTTAAACAATGTATGTTAACAGATTGCTGTACACTTAACTTGCTTTACATAGCCCACACTAAGGTGGGAGATAGACCACCTTATCCAAATCTAGTGATAAATAAAAGCTTCTGACACCTTTGGATAAGCCCTGAAGTGTGCAACATGAGCAGCCAGAAGGCCAACACCTGAAGGTATTAACAATCATTAAACACGGGTTTGTCCATGCAATCCTTACATGGAGGTTATGCCCAGGAGACTGTCAATTGACTATTGCAGGATCCATAATCTATGTTTCTAGTCCTGCCTAGGGGTGGGTTATTGCCCAAATCCCAGTACAAAAAAGTCCTCATTAAACTACAGCAAACCCCACTAGCTGTGGCTTAATTTCTGAAAACCAAGAGTAAAATTGATGGTAAACAGAGTAAGCAGACCCCAGGAGCCCTGTACATGCACAAACGTGACTTAAGTGTAGGAATGGGTTGCAGCTTCTGCTGATCTTGGAGATTGCCAGCCCAGCTCTGCAGATTGTAGGTGTTAGGGCCTCTGCCTCCAAATGACCACATTAATGGTGGACAGGAACATAAAGCACATTCACCCTGTGTTTGTAGGAGGTATGCAAACACCCACAGAAACCAGTACCCAAAGAGGACATCTTCCTAAGGGTAACCACCTTGTGGCCATCTACCAAAATTAAGGCAGGTGTCATGGTGGAACCAGAGTACATGGTGCAGCTTTGCAAATCAGATGAAGTCTACAGTAATACTCCTGGGAAGTTCGAGGTCCGTCTACTGCTTCCTTAAACACACTCCTTCCCTGGTGTCTGTTGATGATGGCACCAGGGAATACTCACAAAACCACCCTATAGCTGTCCATTTAGGGGGACCTGAAGCATAGCAGGCTGCATACTGTCCTGGCTTACCAACATAGTTTACCTGCCTCTGCAGACATGTGCCCCTCCCCCCATCTGGAGGTAGTAGTCAGGGACTCTGGATGCCTCTGCTCTAGATATGCAGTACTCAAAAGATTTGGGGAAAAGCCAGCAGCCGTGATCCATCCATATTAAATCAGCAGCAAACATCAGGCTTTCAGCCAGCAACAGAGGATATGGTGTTTGACCATATGTAAGTAAGGGAGGGCTCCCCTTGAGCCTCAGCTGCTTCTCCTCTGGCGGAGAAGGAGCCTTCGTGAAAATCAAGAAAAAAAAAAAAAAAAAAAAAAAAAGTTTGTCATATATATATATATATATATATATATATATATATACAATACAAAAATATCAAATTAATAATATACACTCTGATTAACCACTTGCCGACCGCCACACACAGATGTACGTTGGCAGAATGGCACTTTTTGCTGGCAAATGGGCATACCTGTACGTCCCTTTAAATTTGCCGACGTTGATGGGCAAAGTCCTTCGGTTCTGGACCATTTCCCTTGGACCGACGTCTCTTCCAGGACTGCTCCCCAACCTGAAAGGCTGGCATCTCTTGTTACCACCTTCCAGGTAACTGGTAAGAAGGATTTCCCCTTCTGCAGATTCTTGGGTATCCTCCACCAACTGAGGCTCTGACGCACGTTTGGCGACAAACGCATCGGAAAATCTAGTGCTTGGATCTCCTTGTTCCAAGCCAACAGGATACTGTTTTGCAGCAGTCTCGAATGAAACTGAGCATAGGGAACTGCTTCGAATGAAGCCACAATCTTCCCCAACAACCTCATACAAAGGCGGATAGAAGGACCCTTCTCTGCCCTAACTACCTGAACCAGCTCCTTTATGGCGCTGATTTTTGCCTGGGGTAAGAACACCCTCTTCTGGGCTGTATCTATAATCAAACCCAAGTACTCTTAACATCTTACTGGTTTTAAAGAAGATTTCTCTAGGTTGAGGACCCAACCTAGGTATTCCAGGTAGTTGACTGTGGTGACCATGCTTTGGTCCAGGCGGGCTACCGACCGATCTATGAAGAGCAGGTCATCTAGGTATGCTATTATCGTTATACCTTGAGTCCTTAATCTGGCCAGAAGTTTTGTAAACACCCGAGGTGCAGTAGCTAGACCGAAAGGCAAAGCTACAAACTGAAAATTAAGTTTTTCTACTTCGAAACAGATATTTCTGGTGAGCAGGGAAATAGGTACATGCAGGTATACATCCTTGATGTCGATTGATGCCAGAAGTTCTCCCTCCTTGTAGGACAGAGACTACTGATCGGATTGATTCCAAGCGAAATGAGCGAATTTTCAGGAACCGGTTTAGATCTTTCAGATCTAGAATGGGCCCGACATCTCCATTTGGTTTGGGCACCATGAAAAGGTTTGACCGAAACCCCAACCCCTGCTCTTCCATGGGGACCATCATGATCACTTTTTGTGACAAAAGTCGGTCTAACGCTAGAAAGAGACACTTCTTTTTCTCTGGATCTTTGGGGACATTTGACCTGAGGAAACGAGGCGACAGGAATTTTCAAAACTCTAGTTAGTAACCTAGAGCTATTGTGGAGACCACCCATCTGTCTCGAAATTCTTTCTGCCAAACCCTTGAGAACTGCAGAAGTCTTCCCCCCACTCGAACGAGCAGGGGCGCCCCTTAATAAAGAGGCCTTAGCGTTTTGTCTTGTGGGTTTCCTCCCCCAGGATTTCTTTAGTCCCTGGGGTTGATGCCCCTGGCACTGGAGAAAGAGCCCGTTTAATGAGGGACGTTTACTCCTTTTCTTAACTGGCAAAAGGGTACTTTTCCCACTTTGACCAACTTTTCAACCATAAGATTCTACACATATGCATCAACCCATGCGCAAGGCAAGAGGTTTAAAGAATAGAATCTCTGATTGCGTCAATTGCAAAACACAAAGCAGCTGGCAGCTCAGTTAACGCCTGGGCCTGCTGGTTCAGGGAAAACCTTGAGCACCTGTTTCAAATGGTCTCTCAAGGATTGACATACCCCAATTGCTGCCACAGCAGGTTGAGCCACTGAACCTGCCAAGGAAAAAATATCTTTTAACAGGAATTCCAATCTCTTACCAGTTGAATCCGTAAACATTTGCGCATTGTCAACCGGACAAGTCAAACTTTTATTCACAGAGGATATAGCAGCATCAATTGCTGGTATACTCCACATCTTAGTGAATTTTTCCTCCATAGGATAGTGTTGAAAACTTTTTAGAAGGGAAAAATGCTTATCTGGGTGATCCCACTCAGAACATATAAGCTTTTCCAGCAATTAATGTACAAGAAAGGCATGCAAGGCTTGAGGAGGCTTTAGTGAACCCAAACAAGAAGTGGGCTCTTCAACCAACTCAGTTAAGGGTAGCTTAAATGTGGAGCGGACCATTTCAGTAAGAGAATGCACCAGCAACTTCTCAGCATGTGAAGCTGAAGAAGAAGGTCCTTCCCCACTTGATCCCTCAGAAGAGGAGTCAGTCTCTCCATGGTCCCCTGAAGGGGATTCATTTTCCCCCTCCCACTGTTCCTCTGTTTGAGGATCCTGGGTTGGAGAAGGGGACCTAATGCGCTTTCTTCCACTCTGTGAAGATCGCTAACTTTTCCTCTGATAGTTGAGGAAAAACCTCCTCAGTTGCATAGACAGGGGCTGAAGTGTCGAAAGTAATTGCAGCCCCTGATGACCCCGATGGCTCACTCTGACCAGCCTCCCTAGATCTTTCAGGGGGGGATGGTGTTGCAGAGTGGGGGTCCTTAGGGCGATCCTTTTGTGCCCTTATCTTTTGCGGTATTTGTACCATTCCCTCTGATTAGGGTGAGCACAAACTCAGAGGTACAGCCAAGAAAATGCCCCTACTGCTGAGCAATAGTCCAGCAACTGCCACGAATATTAAGCACAGCCTGATGCAAAGTAAATGTGTCCTGGGAATGCCTGCGTCAACCAACACGCACATGCGACCCGTCTGCTCAGTGTCCCTCCTTTAGCTGCATGCACCTGAAAAAAGTGCACTTTACAGCTACACAGCCGCATTGTGGGCGCTGAAGCATGCCGACAAGCCCCGCCCTTCCCCCGGTCACCCACCACGCCCCCTCCCTCATCTTTTTCAAAGATACAGCTTTCCCGTGCGAGCGGGCTCCGAACCGCCGGATCGTATAAGGAGGAGTTCTGGGGTGGAGGAGAGCCGCCGGATGGAGGACCGCCGTAATGGCGGCAGCAGTGGCGCAGTACACTGCCAATTGAGCCACGCTCCCTCTGCCTCCTGGGGTAAAACTGTCCAGGTGGGGGAACATTCCCAAAAGGAAAAAAAAACCCTTCCCTGCATCTTACCTGGGGCTTGGAGGAAGCATGCAGCTTGACACAGAGGCGAGACTGACAAGCATGGAATCAGGTACGTGCTCTTAACAGCCCCTGATGGTGACTATAGGCATGACAACATTTACTTTAAAGGAGAAATACCCACAAGAATTAAAAAAATTCCTTAGGAATCTCCCTTACCTTATCCAGCTGCAGGGTTCTGTGGTAACAGACCCAATCTTCGCCTCTCACGGTGGGCTCCGTTAAAAAACCTTTAGGGACTGGGGCCCCTTTTATCAGGGGATCCACAGCCCATGGCCTGTAAAAAGCACCCCACCAGGAATATGGCTAAAAAAACAAATACTGGATCCCGGGGTCCAGCTATCTATAAAGAGAAGCGTTACAGGTAAAACCTAGTTTCTTCGGACACGAGGTTTGGGTACCATTCAATTCGGTCTGGAAAAGACACTTTGAATGGATCCGGTTGCATGGCTTGCCCCAGTAAGGAATATTCCAGCGGAGCTCAGCAGAGCACATCTTTACTCATGACCAACACCTAAGACACAAAAAAACTGAGGTACTCCCAGTAAGGGGAGGGGTTATATGGGGAATTGAACTTCCTGTCTAGGGTGTGCCAGTGTCCATCACCTGAAGGTGCCATATAACCCCATACAGTAATTACTGTGGCTCTGTGTCCCATGATGTACGATAAAGAAAAAAGCACATCAATTTTGTTTGGGTACAATGACGCACGACCGCGCAATTGTCAGCTAAAGCGACGCAGTGTCGAATCACAAAAAATGCTCTGGTCAGAAAGGGGGCAAAATCTTCTGGGGCTGAAGTGGTTAATAAAGTGCACAATAAAATAAACCATCAGAAATGTCCATAATAATCATATGTGAACAAATCTTCTTGTGTATGCTCCAACACCGTGAAAAATAAAATGTACACGTGCTTCAGTAAACTTGCTTAAAGTGCTTCGCCCGAAGTGATAACAAAATGCGTTCACCAGATCGCCTAGGCCACACAGTGACCTCAAAGCATGACTAATGGGAAGGACTCCTTAGTTCAATGCTGTAGCTCCTTTATGCATCCCATTCCAATCAAGCAATCGTATGGGGGAAGCTGGATCCCAATCCACTTTGCAGGTATACAAATGTAGGTGTCTTCACCTTATAACAACATCTCTCCACTGCAAATATATACTTGCATTCACTGCATATATCAAGTAGGTCTGTGAAATAGCTCCCCAACAAAGAGCCACAGAAGGCAGGAATATAGTGTAATAATGCTTTTACGTTTTATTGCTTAAAAAGAGCACTTGCATAGTCCAGCATGTAATCACAAACAATCTGCTCAGGGGGAAGCAGAAATCGGTCCGACGACAGTATAAAACTCGCAATGTGCGTGGTGCATCTCAGCTGTGCAAGCATTAGTATAGGGCTCCTATGGTTGCAAGCGTCAGGCCTCACCTCTATGCATTTCACGCTAGAGCTTACATCATCAGGAAGTCCCACTTCTGTGGCTCTGGGGAGCTATTACAGTGTTGGAGCATACACAAGATTTGTTCACATATGATTATGGACATTTCTGATGGTTTATTTTATTGTGCACTTTATTAATCAGATACACAGTGTATATTATTAATTTTATTTTTGTATTGTTTTCTTTGCAATATATATATATATACCAATACTGCACCTAAAATTATATATATATATATATATATATATATATATATATATAAAATTTTAGGTGCAGTATTGGTATATAAATCAACAAATTGTTTTTTTGTATTTTGGCACCAACACCCAACACTTTCCCCCTCAAGCCCCACCACTAGTAGGGAAAAAAGGGGATACACACACACAGCCAGACTCCCCAGATTAGCCCTGTCGGTCTGTGGATAGTACAGAGAATCATCAAAAAAAACCTGGTGCCCCCTTCAACAGGGAGCAAGGGAAGAGGAACCCCTTTTTGCCTCTTTCTTACCTTAGGGTCAGAGTCTACAGGTGTCCCAGACCTGCTTCCCTGCTTACAGTCTCCTCCCTGGTGACTTACCAGCGCAGGACAAAATGGCTTCCACTACCGAGAAAGCCCGAGCTACCTGCCTCCCCAGATTCACTGCCCCTGTTCTGGGATGCTGTAGGTGGGAGGCCCCTGCCAGCTGGCACGAAGGCCAGAGAAAAATAACAAATTTCTTCAGAGTTCCGGTCTGGCCAGAGGAAACACAAATACTGAGGGACTACTGCCTGTGGGCTGTCTTTTATATATATGTTTATATAATGTGATTCATGCGTTTCCTGTGCTAGGTGGGAAGAGCCTATCTCTCTGTAAGCCGCCCTGGAAGACGACTTGGGAAAGTAGGTTATATGGGTTCCAATAGCATAGTTCACTACAGTGAAGTGCGTTCCAGAAAAAAATAAGTACAACATGTTTCTTCTTTCCTGCAAAGAACTGTACTGGAGCGTGGTAAAAAGCATAAAAAAGGGCATTAAAAATGCACCGGACCCCAGTACAGTAAAAAAAAAAAAAAAAAAAAAAACAGAAGAAAAGCATCTGAAACGCATCAAAAATGCGCATGCAGAAACGCATTCGGAGGTGGTTTTTGTGGTGTTAACGGGTACTTATGCGTTTTTGGTGCTTGCTGAAGAAATGCAACATGGTTTCCTATGGGACATGTTCACAACTATGCTTTTTTTTTTTTTTTTTTTTTTTTTTATAGCCATTGCATTTTTAGAAAGGGTCAGGGACTTTTATAAAAAAAATGCATGTAGCGAGTTGACGCATTTTGCGTTTTTTAAAGTGCCCAAATAATAACAAATGCAAAATGCATAAAATAATAAAATAGCGTAAAAACACGTGTGCAAAAATGGATCAAAAGCAAACTGCATAGGTGTGAACCAAACCTGTAAGTGTAAGTGCGTTTGTGTGTATGCGTGTGTTGGGGGGATCCACAAAGTCTGTTTTAAGTCAGTTTGTGAGTACAGACTTGCTTTGAGAAATACAAATGTGAAGTTCCATCACAGTGCCTTCCAAGACAATGAGCCTGCATATTTAATAAGTCAGTTGCCTTGCTATAATGATATATTTATACATTACCCAGTAACAGAACTTATTAAAAGGAAATCAATTTTCAAAAGAACTACCAGAAAGAGATCAGGAAGGAGAATCAGTATGTTATTTAGTGATTAAACTATAGAAAAGCAAGAGTATAAAATAGCACATTAAACAGGTGAACAATAAAACAAAAATTGGAGTACTTTCTATAAAAGATGAAGCAAAAAAGAACTGTAAAAAAAAAAAAAAAAAGAAGCAATTTTGGCAAGGCAAGCTGGGGTGTTCAGAACCCCCCAAAAATACTGAAGGGCAGATTGGATTTTTATTATCTCTACATTTTAGCGAGTCACAAAGTCCTCCTTACTCAGTGTAAGGCTGGCCATACATTATACAAATTTTCCTTACAATTGCAATTTGTATGCAATCAGGAATGCCCTTGTACTGCATAGTTGAAGGTAAATCTAAAGAACATTGAACAAGAAAATTGTATAATGTATAGCTAGCCTTAGCACCTTTTAAATTATTTGAGAACATAAATTGCTGTGCTGCCAATACTGCACACAGTGCCTGGGAATACAGAACCTTCAGCATCAAACAGCAATTTAGCTCAACAGGATGCCATTATGTACGTTTTCATTTCCACATTAGAAAAAAAAAATAGCAAAAAAAAAAAACAAAACAAAAAACAAACAAACAAACAAAAAAGTCATTTACCTCATTTCTTAATTGGTTCAGTGTTTGTTTCAAAGTGTCTGTAGTACACTGGCCACTTTTATAAAACTCTGCAACTGCCATATTCAACATTATTTTGTAGTCATCTTTATTAATTTCTTTCAGTTCTCCGAGGTGCTGAAGACATGCCTGATAATTCCCTGCCTGATGAAGAGAAACTGTATGAAAACACACTTAGAAAAAAGGCTTTCAAAATGTAAGGTATTTCATATGTATTATAACTTGCAATGATTCCCAATGTTACCATTATTACTAACAATGATTAATATTGACAATGATACTAAGGATCGACCAATTATCGTTGCGGCCGATATTCATTCTTTTGAAAGTATCGGTCACAAACGTACCCGATCTTACCGATATTGCTTCAAGGGGTTGTACCGGGGGTGATGCCTGCAGCTGCATGCATCACACCTGTACTGTTCTTTAGAGACAGTCAGATTTATTGTAATAACTGATACGGCTCAGCAGCCGCTCGGCTGTTATTACAAGCAGTGGGACGGGACATCCCCCGTCCCCCTTTCCGCCGCTCGCCCGGGGTCTCCCGTCCTACCGGAAGGCCCGAGCAACCAGCCAGCATGTCCGCCCAGCTGGCCAAAGACCCGAACAAAGCCTATACTTCGTTCAGGTCTCGGATCTAGTAACCGGAAGCGATGTCATGACAACACTTCCCGAATTACTGGCATCTTAAAAGCGCCAGTTTTAAAAAAATAGAAAGTATTAAAAAATGCTGATCTTGACATTTTGAATACTTTCAAGTGCAGAGGAGGGTTTTGGGGACTTATAGACACCCCGATCCCTCCATAAAGAGCACCTGTCACTGCCGATTACTATCACTGCCTATTACTGTCACAAGGGATGTTTACATCCCTTGTGACAGCATTAACCGTGAAAAAAAAAAAAAAAAAATTAAAAAGGACAGCATAAAAACAAAAAAAATTTACATGTACAGAATATCGGCCTGAGAGGTGGCCGAAATATCATATCATATATATAAATCATATCAGCACCGAAAAGAATATCGGTCGATCCCTAAATGATACCCATGGATTTTTAAGATTCAAGCCTATACAGACGAGGATTAATATTTGTCACTGCAATGTCTGCCAAAGCAGTTTTTTTTTTTTAGCTTTAGATCTTTACTGAATTACCAGATAAGCAAAATCCAAGTGATGTATGGACAACAGAACTAGTAGTAGACATGGCAGTGAAAGGGTTAAGAGACCAGTAGATGTAAAACTAATTTCACTTTTTTTTTTTTTTTTTTTTAAACTAGGGTCTTACTTCAAAAGCCAAGACAACTGTTAGGGCCCTTTCACACAGGCATTGAAAAACAGGCAGTTGGTTTTGCATTTTTAATGCTTCCCGAATGCCTAACAATGCCACACAGAATTGTTACAATGGGGAGTGTATGGAGGTGTTCACACTGCAGCATAGTGTTGCTGTGAGAAAAAAATAATGCTGCTCGCAGAGATTAGCAAGCGCTGACACTTTTCAACTGCTTCCATTCACTTCTATTGAAACACACCACAACCGCACGTTAATTGCGCTGAAAAGTGGGCCTATGGTGTTTACAGTGCTGTTGCAAAGCGTCAAAAGTGATTTTTTTTTACTACTCAAAGAGAGCCATACGGAAGAGATTTCCTTAAGCAACAAATGAGGTAACAGCAGGCATCTTCTGAAGTCTACTCTTGGGCAGCATTTTTTTTAAACTTCACATGAATAAACAAATTCTTATGGCTTTCCTTCACAAGCAGCAGGTTAATAAATGCATTCTCATCAAACAAGCAGTATGATGCTAAACAGGAATAGAACATTTCAGTTACCGTGAATGCTTGGAAAGACGACTTGGACAACTCTTTTTCTTGGTCAGAGATTCCAGAACAATTAGTAGATCCCTCGTGCTTTTCAGTATTTTGCTCTATGTACAAAAAAAAAAAAAAAAAATAGAAAATTAAAATAAAAGCTACTTTTTATTTTTTAACAGTAAATTGTATCACATGTATAAGATAACCTCTAGCTGAAGTCAACAATTTAAAGGAAACCAATGTCTACTTGTTTCTAAGGTCCAGAATTTTCATTTTTCCTTCACCCCTGTGAAGCACATGCTTGTTCCTGATCGAGGACTCACCAAGGAGTGAATCCAGGACAATAATGACAGTCTTCGAGCACCCACCAATAGAAACAAGTCAGCAGTGACCGTTTCTATATTTCTGTTTTCACAGATTCTAATCACAAATAGAGAGTGATAGAAGGTCACTTGGGTAAAAAATCCCAGATTAACAGACAATTAAAAAAAAAATTATTGCATGCAACGTGGGACTTTTAGGGTGCCAGCTATATAAAAACACACAAGTTGCTAAAGATACTTGTTAAATGTATCAACACGTATCATAAATACATTACTGTACGAAAGAATTTGTAGTCACATCAACACATCTTGTAAGAATTATTTGTACAATTTGTGAATACATCACTATCACATGACCAGATAGAAAATTGTCACAAACATACATTATTTAATGCTTCAATTCAATTATTCAGTAGTTTCTTCAACGCGTTTTGTGGCGAGTTTCATCAGGAAGATGTACTACATAATGAACAAGAGAGATGCATTTTCAGTGGGTGCAACACATCTTCATTATACAGTACATTTTCCAGAAGAAAATCATCGCAAATCGCTTTGAAGAAACAATTACTAACTGCATTGGATAATAAATGTTTATGCCAAAATTTCCATCTGGACATGTGAAAGTATTCACATAATTGTTCAAATAGTTCTCACAAGATGCGTTGATGTGACTACCACTTATCTTCAGTAATGTGTTTAATTTAATGATACATGTTGGAAAAAAGTATCTTTTAAATGATGTGTGTGTTGATATGGCTAGCACCCTTAAAGTCCCATATGACACATGGTTTTTGGTATTCTTTTCAAAGATTCTCTTTAATTGATACAATCAGAAACTGGTTTAACCACTTGCCTACTGGGCACTTAAACCCCCTTCCTGCCCAATTCAAGTCCCAAGTCCTGACCAATTTTCAGCTTTCAATGCTGTCAATTGCGCGGTCATTCAACACTGTATCACTTAATTTATTTTTTTTTTATCTTTATTTTTTTTTTTGTTTTTTACATAAATAGAGTTTCCTTTCGGTGGTATTTAAATCACTGCTGTTTTTTTTTTATTTTTTTCTAAAACAAACGGAAAAAAAAAGACAGAAAATTTTGAAAGAAAAAAAAAAAAACAAACAGTTTGATAGTTTGTTATAAAATTTTGAAAACAGGTCATTTTTCTCCTTCACTGATAGGCACTGGTGGCTACTGATGAGGCAGCCGCGGCTCTGTGTGAGGGACCAATGTCCCTCTGACAGAAGCCGGTGATAGGAAAAAAAAAAAAAAAATACAGGATTACTGATCTTCCCTTTACATAACGTGATCAGCTGTCATTGGCTGACAGCTGATCACGTGGTAAGGGGCCGGGATTGGTAATTAAGGCCCGCGCTGTATCCGTCTTTCGGCTATAGCACAGGCGGCAAGTAGTTAAACTATAAAGGGGCTATTTCACAAAGGAAAATACCTTATAAGAAACCTCTAATAAAAGTTGCCAGATTTCTAGACTGCACACCAGGGTAGTGAAGGTGAAAACATCCATCTCTACTAGGCATGAACACAATCTCCCCAGGCTAGCGCATACACCATAAGAGTCACAATGCTGCAGCAAACCATTCGGTATTTGGCTTTGAGACAACATGAATTTAAACTGAACAATGACAAGAAGGCAACAAAAATAGATTTATCATAAAACCTAGAGTGTATTGTATAGTGTGTATTGTATCATAGTTTCAGAATGTTTAAGTCTTAGAGAGTTTTTTTTAAACACCTTGGGGACAGAGAATAGAAAATGGGAGGGGGTTAATATATAAATTCTTGCAATGACAACTATTCTTTATGTACCACCAGGGGCGGATCCAGAGTCTAGTCTCAAAAGGGGCACTGCCAGAAAATAAGGCTACTTTCACACTTGGGCGGGCGTCGGCGGTAAAGCGGCGCTATTTTTAGCGCCGCTATCGGGGTGGTTTTATCCCATTTATTTCTACTGAGGCACACAGCCGCTATATCCCAATATGACATGCTGGTGCGGGTCCTTGAATAAACCCTGCCTGCATTCTGGGATCCACACGCATGACATATTGGAATATAGCAGCTGTGTGTCACAGTAGAAATAAATGGGATGCTGGCATTGGGATGCATGTAACACTTTATGCATCCCCAAGCCAGTAAAAGACAGCCCTGCATGTTAGACGCATGTCTGCTGCACGCCCTGTGTAAATGAAGCCTAAAGATGAATTTTTCTGTCATTCTATATCATCATTATTATCATGATAGTCACACAATACAGGTGCTTTGGCTCAACACACCTGTACTGTGTGATTATCATGATGATAATGATGATGATTGGTAATTGTAATATGACACACGGAGGGGGTTAATGTACTCACTGATGTACTACTGACCAGTGGCAATTAATTAACCCCTTTGTGCTGCATTAGTGGCACTAGTGGCAGTGTTTATAAACCCCTTCATGCTGTAGCATAAAAGGGGTTAATTAACATTGATAGTGCCACTGTCATTAATGCAGCACAAAGGGGTTAATTGCCACTGGTCAGTAATACATCAGTGAGTACATTAACCCCCTCCATGTGCCATATTACAATTACCAATGTAAATTATTTAACCCCCCTCCCCTCCCCCAAAGCGTTAACCTCTTCACAAGGTGTTAACTCATTAACATAAGAATGCCCGCCGTAGGTCATTAACATAACAATGCCCGCCATAGCTAATTAACATAACAATGCCCGCCGTAGCTGATTAACATAACAATTCCTTAGCTAAGTGCCAACTCACTTGCAGTGCACTGAGCTCTGGCTACAGTTCCATCTTGTCTTCAATCCTGCCGCCTCTGAATCGTGACGTCACACCAGCCGGGACTAGGAAGCTCCTGTCGGGTGGAGATCACTCCGCCTGACAGGGAAGTGAAGTGACACTCGCACCGCTGTGCTGCAAATCTGCCAGTGTGTAGCAGTGGCGCCGGTGTCACATCACTTCCAGACCCCCATAGTGATGCCACTGGCCCCCTCTAAATGAACTGATGGGGCCCAGGGAATATATTTTAGGCCACCTGGGACTTTGGGAGAGCCAGGGGAAGCAGAAATAAAGTCCCTGCAGCTGCATTTAGAACCCTCGTAACGCAAATCTGGTGAGGTGGCGGAGGGAGAAAGCCTTGGAGTCAGTACTATTTTCTGGGGGGGGCAATTGCCCCGTTGCCCCCATCCCCCCCCCCCCCCCCCTAGATCCGCCCCTGTGTACCAATGATACAAGACGTTTCATATAAAACAATTTTCAAGAGAAAAAATAATGTAATTTCTACAAAAAAAGCTTTACCTCCTGCTTTATCTGCAGCCATTCTGAAGATTTTTCAGGAAAACAGGTCTTGGATTGTCCTGAGAATTTAGATCAACATAGAAATGTGTCTTTTCCTACATAAAACAAAACAGAAGTAAAAAATTAAAAATACACACAAAGCCATATTAAAGCTGAACTGTGGGCAAGCGGCACAGATGAAATACATTTATGAGAGCGATTTACCTGCCAAAAGATTTGCATTTCTGTCCATTGAGTCTAAACAACTCTGTCATACAGCACAACCCTATTTATCACGGAAGGAGACCTCATCTTTCTCTGCTGCAGTTTCACATTTAGGCCTCTTTCACACGAGGGATCCGTATGTCCGTTTTTCATCCTTCCGTTTTCGGATGAAAAACGGACATACATGTATCCCTATGAAGCGTCGGATGTCAGCGGTGACATGTCCGCTGACATCCGACCCGCTCCGATCCAAAAAGTGTAACGGAGTAAAAACCTACTTTTCCATCCGTTTTCGGATCGGATCGGGTGACGACGGACACTACAGTCCGTCATCATCCGAACCCCCATAGGGGAGAGCGGCGCTCTGACAGGTCCGTAGCTGCACAGTGTGCAGCGATGAACCTGTCATCTTTCTGCTCAGCGGGGATCGGCGGAGCGATCCCCGCTGAGCAAGCAGGTGTTCACGGGGCGGATCATCACTGATCCGCCCCGTGTGAAAGAGCCCTTACTTACAGGTTCCTTCTCTGCTCTGTGAATGGATAGTGAAAGAAGAAGCAGCAGACTGCTGAGCTCATCTGTCACTCTGCTCACTCATCCTATCAACATGCCCAATGCACTGCAGCACAGCTGACTGGCTCCTTATGCTGCTTCCCCCTCCAAGCTGCGTTGATTAGGCTGTATAGCATACTATAAGAGAGTGATAAGTCACATTGCTTACATTAAACACCCCATCACACAAGGAAAAACCGGGGGGTTTCATGGGAGTAAGAAAGGGCAGCCATAGCGTAAATCACAGTAGGTCTAGACATTTCTCTACGTAACAACCTGAGTTTTGGGGCATCAGGCCAATCTGGATATTAAAGTCTATGTACTGATAGTATAATATAGATAGACAGTATGTATAGATGTAGTTTAGGATAGAATAGGCCAGATATTGCTATTGGGGGAGTTAGCAAATGCTAGCACATGATTTCGGAAATCTCAGCAAGTCGCTGTGAAATTTTATCTCCCATGATTCAGTCTAGCACTCATTTCATACAGGCATGTTTGTTGGATTAGCCTATGGGCAGAGGATAGGCATGTCAAGAAATTGGATTGACAGCGAAGAGCTTAATAGTCATTGCTAGTTCCATTTCTACCAATGTGCACTGTTTACAGCTCAATCAGCATGATGCATTAATACAGTAATAGTCTGTCTCCCAGGGGCAATCTCTTGTTGTTTAAGTACATATACTATTCCTCTATGGGCAGGATATGCAGATGGGATATATAATATCCCACAAGCATTTATGAGTTCCATCTGTGTTTTTCCTTGGATTCCAGATCTCTGAATATGGTCTACATCTTTGCATGACGTTTATGCCCCTGTTTGAGCAGCATTCTACTTTTGCTGTTAATAGAATTAGCGGCATTCCAGGTACTTTCACAATTTTTTGAAAATAGTCCATATACAGGATATTATTGGTGAGAACGTTCTGGATATTTGTACGAGGCTCAATCGATTAACAAGACAGTGATACTTGTTCTCTCTTTTTGTCATCTTTTTGAACCTTGATCGCGTCCTGAAGAAGCCTAACGGTGAAACGCGTAGACACACAAGGGCTCACTGTACAAATTGTATAATGTTACATGATTTTTAACGCTCGTGAATACTGTGTATATATTATGTAATTTTGTTCAATAAATAGTATAATTTTTTCTACTTCTCCATAGTTTCTATGCCTTTAAAGTCTGATCCATGGTTACTCTCCGAGTACCCCTTTTTTTGTTTCCTCTCTAATTTATGTATGTGGCAATGTGAGTGCCCCCCCTTTCCTTTTATTTATATTTCAGGAAGCATTAATGCTCAAGCTATCTGCCAGGATCTAAGGTACACTTCAGACACAACTGTCTAAATTAAAGTGGAAATTCCTCTTTAAAGTGTCACTAAACCAAATTACAAAAAACAAAAATAATATTCCACACCTTAATTGGTAGTGATCTTTTCCCCTTCAAATGGCAATATGAAAAAGAATCATAAAAAATATACTCCCAATATCCTCAGCTCCACCTTTAAGAGGGTGGCTAGATTTGCTCAAGATCAGGGGTCTCAAACTGGCAGCCCTCCAGCTGTTGCAAAACTACCCTTCCCTTCATGCCTCTGCCTGTGGGAGTCTGTTCTAGATGGTCCCGCTGTATGTTGGAGTGTAGCCACCCTCCTCTCACTCCAGACATGAACTACAGTAATGCCCCGCACACACGATCCGAAAATCGTACAAAAAAATGCCGCATTCAAATCGATTGTACAATAATCGGATCGTTAGTACAGACCTTTCGAGAGCCGATCAGGACAGTTCAACCGATATTATTCTATCGGACATGCACGGAAATTTTTTCTGTACAATGCCAGATCGTATGATTTTCGTTTAATCAGTACAGCTGTCGTTCGAAAATGCAATACAAATGCATTGCAACACATGACGTAACTTCCGAATTTTTTAAATTTTTTTTTATTTATACACGTCCCAGAAGATTGCTCGGCATTCGCGACTAAAGCAGTGCGTACCCGGCTGTGAAGCCCCAAGCTGTCACAGCCAGGTGCCCACACTAGTGATGCCAGGGCAGAGGAGAGAACCGAGGCTTCAGGGGGCCGTATCACTGGAACGTGGGACAGGTGAGTGTCTGTTTATTAAAAGTCAGCAGCTACACTTTTTGTAGCTGCTGACTTAATAAACTGAAAAATGAGTGGAACTCCGCTTTAAGTGGTTAAACTGACCTCATTTACAGACCGAAGTTCATCCCTTTTGATCTAAAAAGAACTAAAAGATACTTTGTATCTCTTCTCCATCTCTCAAGCTGGGTCACGTTTATAAACATTTGTCTGCTTTTCTTTTTTTTGATAGCTCGGCTCTGTACTGTTTACATAGAATTGTGTAAAAGGCTGATTAGTATCGTGAGGGTGGCTGAATCAAGCTTTTTTAACGATTAATCGTGCAGCTCTAGGTGGTGTGTATATGCACAGCTGCAGTGCTGAGAACCTTTTATTTCATTTTCAATGGGAGGATTCTGACCCCTGTCAAGTTTGTTTGCAATTCGTATACCATTGGGGAGATTTCTCTTCACTTTTTGTCCCATAGTCAAAACAAAAAGTAAGCAAAAAAGTGAGGGAAAGCTCCACTGGAAGATTTCCCGCTATTCCTGTTTTGAAGACAATGTTTGGGATCTTCTTTCACTTCCGTTTTCCATGATAATGGTAAACAGGTCACACAGATGGGGTCAATTTCACTAACAGGGGCAAGGGCAACAATTAAAACCTGACAGGTGTTCTAACCCCTCTTCAATCCAGAACAAAAAAGTTTTGCTTTTAGTTATATTTTAGGCTTAATAGCATATCACATTTTCTGTTTTTTTTTTTTTTATTAGGTTTTGCAAGGTATACAAATTCAAAAGAAGAATAGGAGTAGACTACTGGGAGTACGATTAATAGACATGGTAGCAGCATATCAAATCCAAAGACAAGCCTTTGCATAAACTACAAACACCTTCCCAAATAAGTGATATTAGCATGACATAGTGTAATCTTTCACTAGAATATTCTTAACCCTTTGGAAATATGGATAGTGAGGGGATGCCTGACCAGTAGCAAAGAAAAAGGGAACCATAAGTTGAGAACTTGAATAACTATGGCAACATAGGACCTAGCATGATGAACAGGGGTAGTGTCAGTTCCATTGAAAAAGAAGTGGGATTAGGGTCCTTAAGGTGTAGTAGAAGATCAAATCTTCAGTCTCCCTAGTGAGTTCCACAGGTCTGCCTTGGCATACCATTCCATGAATTTGAAAGAGGACATTAATAGTTGTAATTCAGGATCTGAAAAGTTCAACTCCATAAAGAATCTCCATCAGGCACAAAAATAAAAATAAATAAATCGCTTGGTGGGCCCCAAGTTTTGGACCATAGTGTCCAATATCACCATATAGAAAAGGCCTTTTAAATCTCGTTTGACAGGCCCTTTAAGAGGTTTCAGATGCCGGGTGGGGTTTATGAACATGTGACCACCATGATTGCCTGTCATGGCAATCACATGATCAGAAAGCTTTCTGTTAGCTGCTGGTAATTGTGCCGGGAGCGTGAGCTCTCGGGACAGCTGTGTCTGCAAATTGGTATGCAAATATGCAGCCGCTTGGTGCCACGGCCCACCTGCTGAGAGGCCGCATATTTGCATACCCTCAGCAGCTAGGGGTTAAAGTGGTTATAAAGCCAAAACAAAAATCTCAAGAGCGAGAGGAGAAGCCCAGCTACACTACCAAATACAGTGGGACCACATGAGAGGGCCACTCTTTTAACCACTTCAGCCCCGGAAGATTTGGCTGCTGAATGATCGGGTAATTTTTTGCGATTCGGCACTGCGTAGCTTTAACTGACAATTGTGCGGTCGTGCGACGTTGCACCCAAACAAAATTGACGCCCTTTTTTTCCCCACAAATAGAGCTTTCTTTTGGTGGTATTTGATTGCCTCTACGGTTATTTTTCGCGCTATAAACAAAAAAAAGAGCGTCAAATTTGAAAAAAAAACACAATATTTTGTACTTTTTGCTATAATAAATATCCCCATTTTTTTTAACCGCTTTCCGACCAGCTCACGCCGATATACGTCGGCAGAAGGGCACGTACAGGCAGATTAACATACCTGTACGTTTGCGGGCGCGCCCCCGCCGCGACCTCCGTGAGTGTGATCGCGATTCCCGCGGACTCGATGTCCGCGGAGATACCCGCGATCATCACACGGAGAGGAAGAACAGGGAAATGCTGATGTAAACAAGCATTTCCCTGTTCTGCCTAGTGACAGGACACTGATCACAGCTCCCTGTAATCGGGAGCTGTGATCAGTGTCGTGTCAGACATAGCCCCTCCCCCCCACAGTTAGAATCACTCCCTAGGACACACTTAACCCCTACAGCGCCACCTAGTGGTTAAGCCCTTCACTGCCAGTACACAGTAATCAATGCATTTTTAATCATACTGATCGTTGTATAAATGTGAATGGTCCCAAAATAGCGCCAAAAGTGTCCGATGTGTCCGCCATAATGTCGCAGGTCACAATAAAAAAAATCACTGATCGCCGTCATTACTAATAAAAAAAATAATTAATAAAAAAGCCATAAAACTATCCCCTATTTTGTAGACGCTAACTTTTGCGCAAACCAATCAAACGCTTATTGCAATTTTTTTACCAAAATAATGTAGAAGAATACGTATTGGCCTAAACCAAGGAAAAAAAAAAAAAAAAAATTATATTTTTTGGGGGGATATTTATTATAGCAAAAAATAATGCATTTTTTTTCAAAATTGGAGCTATTTTTTTTGTTTATAGCGCAAAAAATAAAAACCGCAGAGGTGATGTGTGTGTGTGTGTACACACACGTTCTGTTTCTCGTGCCCGCGATCACTCGTGGCCGGCGGTCATCGCGACCCTCGGCCACGAGCATTAGCACCCCCGCTGTGCGGCAGCGCACGCGCCTGCTATCCCGAACCCACGAGCTGACATATAGCTACAACGCACACGGATCGCACCGACCTGCCGCAGTAAAATGACGGAGGCTGGTTGGCAAGCGGTTAAAGAATGGCTCCTTTCAAGCTTCAGTTTGACGGTCCTGACTGCAGCACCGCTGTTCTTTCTTCCTCTTCTAACAGGAGAATACCATAGCTCCTGCTGCTGTCAGTCAAATCCTGTCAAGAGCAAGCGAGGCTCGAGGCTGAGCCATACTGTGCGTCTATGGATGCACACAGCCTGGCTCAGGAGTGCGCCACCCAAGGGAAGAAGGTGGGGGATCACCAAAAAGAGAAATAAAAGGGGCAGCTCTGCAATATCACTGCACAAAGCAGGGAGTATACCTTTTTTTTTAAATTTAAAAATTGTCTTTAACCCCTTTCTGACAGTACGCATATTTGTGGCCTCAGGTAAGTGGGCCTTTACCAGTGGGGCTGTATATATGCATATATGTTTTTGTGCTGGGAGTGCACTGCATAGTGGGCTCTCAGCACAGAGACCTGGCTCTCACTGGGAGCCCCGGTTCCCGTTCTAACAATCGGAACCTTGGACTCCCGGTTCCAGGTCACCCGATCGCTGTGATAGCCTCCGATTGGCTGTCCTCAGTGATCAGTCACTGTGCTAGCCCACCCTTGTGTTTTCTTTCTGAATGGAGGGGAGAGATACATTTTATCTCCCTCTCCTTGTAGGGAGAAAAGCGTAAATAAACAAAAAGTGTAAAAATAAAAAAATTAAATGTAAAAATTAAAGAAAAAAATTGCTAGATCAAGTTTTGACCAAGGTTAGTGTTTGGGTCAAGTAAGGGTCAAAGGTCATGGTCAATATATTTGGGGCTATATTTTTTTTTAAATTAGTATTAGTTAGGGCTAGTTTACACTAGTTTCAAAACAAGGCTTCGGACAGGCTTTGTTAAAGCTCTCTGAATGCCAAAACCCCTGTCACTAAATAAAATGGTTAGCTTACAGTCCTGTTTACACCTTGCATTTGCTTAGCTTCAAAATTATACCCCATGTCCCTTTAGTGGTGCTTCAAAACGTCTTCAAAGCCTCCCTAGAACTCTATGACAAAGCTTGCTTGAAGCACCTGCAGCTTTTGAGAGGCTTTAATTCAGCTTTAGCTTCGCTTTGTTTTGTTTTAGAGAAATTGCAGGTATGAGATATCCAAACACACACAGGGCATCTGTCAAGCTTCAACAAAGCTTCATCGAAGCACCAAAAACACATCATAAAAGCATGTTGAAGCAGTAGGCGCTTTAATGCGTGTTGAAGGCAAAGCAAGTGTAAATGAGCCCTTAGTGTCAGTGTTTTAGGTAGGATAAAAAAAAAAAAGTTTACTATTGTTCCTGGTCTGTACTACGGGTACAAACAACAACATACACATATGTGCTATTGCTTCAATTGTCAAGAGCAAAAACATTTTTAGGTTGTTCTTTGGTGCTAGGTTATGATAGTAGCAAGAAATATACAGCTATATAATTTTTTTTTTTTTAAAGTGTGTTTTTTTTTACTGTTTTGGGACAGTTTTAATTTGATTTAAAAAAAAAAAAAAAAAAAAAAAAAAAAAAAAAAACATACAGGGAGCTATCCATTACCATTTATCACCTAAAGAAAGCCTAATTTGTTCTGGATACACTGATTAGTTGTGATGATATGTAGTTTTACTAACGCGTCAAAGTTGAAAAATTATTTAGGCATTTAGCCCTCATTCACATTGCAGCGATTTGTCAAGTACTACTTTTGAGGACTTTGGGTGTGACTCGCATAAACATCTGGGCATGAAGCCGCACAGATGTCTTCCAAGTCGCACTGACATAAGGCTTTGAAATTGTGTGATTTCAGATAAAGTTGCACATTTTCAAAGCCGCATTCAATGTGAATGAGGGCTTAAGAGGAGCTCCAATCTCTCCTCAAACAATTAAAAGTCAGCCTCAACAAATACTGCAGCTGCTGACTTCTCATATTAGGACACTTACCTGTCCAGGGACCCAGCGATGTCCTCACCTGAGCCGATTCGTCAATCGGCTTAGGGTCCTGGTGCCAGCATCTTAGGTGTGATGTGTCCCAAAAAGGTTGTTTTGGGGGGGGGGGGGGCCCCAACTTCATCTCATAGTGGCAATCTGATTGGCAGCGGCATTGGGTACTTGCTCCCATCAAAAAAGTGCCAAATGTGGCAGTGGAGGATACAAACAAGCAGAATTTCCCGTTTTGGGTGTTTGGGTGAAGTTTCGCTTTACCCTCACTATGGGGTTAATATCACTTTAGAGTGAAACGAAAGTGCGCAATACTTACCTCCTCTCCAACGCTCTGAAATCCGGGAGGTCCCTAGACGGCATCTTCTCCCTGGCTTCTCAAGGTGTCTTGATTGGCTGGTGCTGGATGACCTTAGTCCCCCCCCTGGAGTCATCACACCCCCTAGGCACCGTGCTGGAAACGTAATCCGTGTTACACGCTTGTAGCTCAATATACACATTCTACAGAGGACTGTGAGCAGGTAGGAAGCGTTATATCATTGCAGAAGAGACACCACAACAAACAGGTAAGTTAATAAACACTGACCTTAGTTCTGCTCTAATGATAGACACTTTTCAAGCACAAACTTCCCAATGCTGAGAGGAAGGCAGGGGGAGCTGACATGTATGACATAAACCCTGAGCCTGACATGTGTGCTGTCCCCACTAAGTTCCACTCACAGAGGACAGAGTGACAGAAGAAATCACTGAGAACAGAAGTGAAGCTCCCTGTCCGCCCTCACTGAGCCGACAACATCAATAACTCACCACTAACACACCCGCCGAGCCGAACCTTCAGCTGTTTCGCGAGGCATGCGCGGTGACCTCTAATGACAACAAAACCCTGCGTTTCCTGTCCGCTCTTACGTCATATCCTCTCGCCTGTTCACAAAGTTGTCCCTTTCCCAGGCGCCATTTTTCTGAATACCACATTCGCTGTTTTCCATCGGTTGGTCTACAAGATAATGGAAGACGATTTCAAAATTAAAGTGAGGCCGAGAGCAAGGATAGGAGACTTGAATAAGTAGAGATAGCTTGAGCTCCTTTTTTTTTAACTGCAAGAAGATTACGTCATTTACTCGTAGCAAAAAAGTTTGCGGTACTTTACAGCGCCACCTTGGGGGAGGGAGGTGCATAATCAGGAAGCTGCTTTAGTTTCTTTTATCATACCAAAATAGCTGGTCAGCTAGGTTTGTAATGAACTTGACCTAAGCCATCTGGTACTGACAACAGCAACTGGAGAAATCATAGACAGACTGTCACTTTTACAAGCGGCTGGTGGTGATCCTGAGCTCCCACATAACATTGGGGATAGTTCTGTCCCCGCTATGGTCCGATTCTGCAGACGGAGGTAAATCCTATTTTCATAGTTGCCAACATTGAAAAAAAAATATGTGGGACACTTTTTTGGCTGTAGGCGGAGCCGTACAATAATTAGGGGGCGGGGGCATTCGTTTGTAGGCGTGGCTTAGAAAATCGATAAGTGCGGTGTGCGAAGCGCGCCGTGGCGAAAAATGGGCGTGGTTTACATGGAAAGTGGGCGTGGTTTGAGTGAAAAGTGGGCGTGGCTTATGTGAAAGTGAACGTGGCTTAAATGGGCGTGGCTCAAGAGGGTGTGGTTAGAGTCTGAGATGAATGAGGGATGGAGAGGGAAAGGGGGAGAGAGAAATGACGGGACAGCAGCCCCAGATCCTACACAATAGAAATATGTGTATTCTAGAAAGTTTAACAATCAGCAGATAAAGATACTCCAAACGCCTGGTGTTAATGCTTCAATCATCCCGGCACCATGGTTGTTATGGTGTCAGGATGATTGAAGTGCATTATTTCTATTATTACATTGTAATATAAAAATTAAATCATTCAACTCACCATAATGCCGAATCAGTGGGATCCCTGAGCGTGTCACCTGCCACGTCGCCTGCCACCAGCAGAGTCTGTCCTTGCATCAGGTGCCCCCGACAGAGTCTGTCCTTGCATCAGGTGCCACCGGCAGAGTCTGTCCTTGCATCAGGTGCCCCCGGCAGAGTCTGTCCTTGCATCAGGTGCCCCCGGCAGAGTCTGTCCTTGCATCAGGTGCCCCCGGCAGAGTCTGTCCTTGCATCAGGTGCCCCCGCCAGAGTCTGTATAGACCCCCTCAGTGCAGATCCCCTCCATCAGTGCAGACCCCCCCTCAGTGCAGCCCCCCCTCTATTATTGCAGCCCCCCCTCAGTGCAGCCCCCCCTCTATTAGTGCAGCCCCCCTCAGTGCAGCCCCCCTCTATTAGTGCAGCCCCCCCTCTATTAGTGCAGCCCCCCTCAGTGCAGCCACCCTCTATTAGTGCAGACCCCCTCTATTCGTGCAGACCCCCCCTCAGTGCAGCCCCCCTCAGTTAGTGCAGCCCCCCTCAGTGCAGCCCCCCCCTCAGTTAGTGCAGCCCCCCCTCAGTGCAGCCCCCCCCTCAGTGCAGCCCCCCTCAGTTAGTGCAGCCCCCCCTCAATGCAGCCCGGCCCCCGCTCAGTGCAGGAGCGGCCGGTGTTCTGCTGAGAAAGTTCCACTTGGCAATGGAGGACCCCCTGTACTGCGCAGGCGCAGCGCTTGCGCAGTACGGGGCTGGGAGCTTTCAGCAAGACACAGCGACGACGCCGTGTCTTCTGCTCGCTTCAGTGGAGAGGGGAGGGGCCGTGCAGCTAAAGAAGGCGCTTCATTGGCTGCACGGATCGAGCCCCCTTCCCCTCTCCACTGAACACTAGAGAAAGAGAGAGCGGCGGCACCGGCCGCCATTTTGCTGGAGCCCGCTGCTCCAAAAAAAAAAAAAAAACAACATTCCCGATTTTCCTTATGGAAAATCCCGATTCGGGACACTCTCCAATCGGGACGAGGGTCCCAAAATCGGGATTGTCCCGGGAAAATCGGGACTGTTGGCAACTATGTATTTTTCTATCCGTCTGCAGAGCTGATCAGATGAACACAGACAGACAGTCCGTGTTTAACCGATCCCCCCATAGGGGAGAGCGGAGATCTGACAGGGCTGTGCAGGGACCACCCTGTCATCCACCGGCTCAGCGGGGATCAACGGCGCAATCCCCGCTGAGCAAGCGGATGTTCACGGGGTGGATCATCATGGATCCGTCCCATGTGAAAGGACCCTTAAAGTGGATGTAAACCCTCACATATACCCATTGAAGTGAATAGCCTCAGATGATACACAGAGATTTATATTCTTTATATATTCTTTAGAAAGTGCACATTCTTTTACAGATTTTCTCTTTCTGTTCAGCTCTGGAAATGAAGTCTGGGCATATACATAGTTCCCAACTGTCTCTGATTTCGAGGGACTGTCCCTGATTTGGAGCAATGTCCCTCATTCCTCCTCATTTGTCCTTCCTTTTGGTCTGATCTGTATAAATGTATATAAAATGCACTTTTTATCTATCAAAAAGTGTTTTCCAGCACTAAAACTTTCATCTGATTTCTAAATCGCTGCATCTGTAAATTCCAAAAGCCAATATAAAGGAAAAGAAGTGGTAAAAAAAAGCACTTGTGAGTTTAACCAATCTTGTTTTTTATACAATTCTCCTTTAAGGGGGTGTGGCAAGGGGTGTGTCCTATGCCTGCATACTTTTGCTAATAGGTGTCCCTCATTCCCATCTCAAAAAGTTGGGAGTCAGGATGAGCTCTGGCGTGTTCACATACAGCATGTGCCAAGTCGGCACTGCACAGCGCTAATCACAAGCAGTGAGACATTTCCCAATGTGCGGCTGCAGAGATCGGGAAATGTCTCATTGCCTGTGATTAGCGCAGCACAGTGCCGACTTCCTGGCAGGCTCAGCACATGCTGTATGCGAACATTCCGGAGCTCATCCTTAGTTGGGAGGTAAGCATACAGCCAAGACAGCTGATTGGAGGAAAGGTACAATCCCCCCCCCCCCCGCCCCCTTCACCTAGGCAGAGACTTGCAGAGCTGTTTTGTGAATAGTTCAGCTCTCTGCTAATCTATTTATAGCAACCTCCCACGGCACAAAATTCAGGCTGGTTTTATCTCAGTTGACAGAGAACTTGTCAGAGGTTATCATGCTGATAACAGAAGAACTGAGCAGGAGAAGGCCATGGGACTTAGGGCTTTGAAGAAAGATAAGAAAACATATATGTGCCTAGCTCAAATTTCATGAACCAGGTTTACATCCACTAGTCCTGTAAAGCAGAACTAAACAGATAGATTTAACTGTTTCACAAAACAGTTACATTTAAGGCAGGCTATGAATGATAACTGTCACAGTTTCTTGTGCGGGATAAGCATACCTCCCAATTTTTTGAGATGGGAATGAGGGACACCTACTAGCAAAAGCATGTAGGCATAGGATAGGGCTGGGGAAAAAATCGATTTGAATCTTGAATCGTGTTGAGAGGTCAAATCGATTCAAATTTTCAGCAAATCGATTTTTTAGATTTTTTTTTTTTTCACCAGGACCGGCGCTGACACCGCGCCAGTCCTGAGGAGCTGTGGGCAGGAGTTTTTAGGTGAGGCCGCGGCTTCGGCCTAGTCCGCGAGGCCGGATGCCGCGGACTAGGCCGAAGCCACGGCCTCGCCTAAAAACTCGTGCCTGCAGCTCCCCAGAACTGGCGCTGTGTCCATAAAAAAAAAACTTGATTCGAATCGTGAATCGAGTTTTTTTTTTTTAAAAAAGCTGATTTTTTTTTTGGAGAAAATCGCCCAGCTCTAGCATAGGACACGCCCCACTGTCACGCCCCCTTAGTCACTTCCAGCGTTAATAGGGCTTTCAAGGTGTGGAGTAACAGATGACAGATAAAATGGTGGTGCGAAAGGTATATATGGTATCCAAAACTGGGTGGATGCTGCCTTCCTCAGATGGGGTAATCTGAAAGGAACTACAAGAAAAACAGAAATGGAAGGTGCGCACACCTAGTGCATTACCAAAGATACCCCGTGTTCTGTGCATGTCCATGCACTGTGTTTATGGCCTTTTGTCAGTTGCATTTTGTGAGTACCCACTTTTATATAGAAATTTCTTATTATTAAATTATTATTATTATTATTATTATACAGGATTTATATAGCGCCGACAGTTTACGCAGCGCTTTACAACATTAGGGCAGACAGTACAAGTACAATACAATTCAATACAGGAGGAATCAGAGGGCCTGCTCGTTAGAGCTTACAATCTAGGAGGGAGGGTCAAGTTATACAAAAGGGTAATAGCTGTGGGGGATGAGCTAATGGAGAAAATAGTGCAGTTATTAGATGGAGGCAGGATAGGCTTCTCTGAAGAGGAAAGTTTTCAGGGATCGCCTAAAAGTGGATAAATTTGGAGACAGTCTGACAGATTGGGGTAGGGAATTCCAGAGGATGGGCGAGGCTCGGGAGAAGTCCTGGAGGTGGATATGGGAGGAAGTGATTAGGATGCTAGAGAGCAGGAGGTCTTGAGGGGGAACGGAGAAGGCGATTAGGTTGGTATTTTGAGACTAGGTTAGTGATGTAGCTGGGGGCAGAGTTGTGGATGGCTTTGTAACTTATTGTTAGTATTTTTAATTTAATTCGTTGGGCGAGTGGCAGCCAATGGAGGGATTGGCAGAGAGGTGTAGCAGACACTGAGCGGTTTGTAAGGTGGATAAGTCTGGCAGCAGCATTCATGATGGACTGCAGGGGGGATAGTCTATTTAAAGGTAAGCCAATGAGGAGTGAGTTGCAGTAGTCAAGGCGAGAGATAACCAGGGAGTGAATCAGAAGATTTGTGGTTTCATTGGTTAGAAAGGGACGTAGTTTAGAGATGTTGCGGAGGTTGAGGCGGCAAGCTTTGGAAAGTTATTGGATGTGGGGCTGAAAGGAGAGTTCAGAATCCAGGATAACACCTAGCACCCTGACATGTGGGGACGGGTGGATGGTTGTGCCATTGCTCTTGACAGAGAAGTCAAGGGAAGAGGCACGTGGGGGAGGAAATATTATAAGCTCAGTTTTGGACAAGTTGAGTTTGAGGAAGTGGTGTGACATCCATACAGATATGTCGGTTAGTAAGTTAGTGATGCGTGAAGAGACTGATGGAGCGAGTTGAGGGGTGGAGAGATAGATTTGCATGTCATCAGCATAGAAATGATATTGAAAGCCATGAGAGGCTATCAGCTGACCCAGGGAAGAGGTGTAGATTGAAAATAAAAGAGGTCCAAGAACAGAACCTTGGGGGACCCCGACGGAGAAGGGAAGAGGAGTGGAGGAAGTAGAATTGTAAGTGACACTGAAGGTGCGTTGGGATAGGTAGGATGAGAGCCACTGAAGAGCACAGTCACGGAGACCGAGGGAGTATAGTTTTTTGAGGAGGAGGGGGTGGTCAATTAACTTTGGTAATGCACTAGGTGTGCACGCCTTCCATTTCTAAAATAAAGTTACTGCCTGGTTTAAATCTCCTGCAGAATGTAAAATGATGCTATTATTACATATGCACCTCCCAGTTGGGATATAGATTTATATATTTTTTTCAGCGCAGAAACGATTATTTATATATTTTTGGTTTATGCACGAAATGAAACGTGGTTAGTGTTTGCAGTTTATTTATATTTGTTTCACCTTATAGAGGCATCAATCCATTTTTTGGCTTTCACATAATTAGAATGTAAAATGAGCTGCGTATTCATAGCAATTACATTTCTGGCACGGTCCACTGTCCCAGGATGAGTGACGCCTGGGCATGCATGGAAATTACCTTATCCTGAGCGGGCCAACCATGACGAAGCCAGGGTGTACATGTCCGCACCGGCAAGGGACCTGGTTGTGGTGTAAATATCTGGGGAGCTCTCCAGCTGATGGTGCACCGAAGGGACTCACCAGCAACACCATGCCAAAGTTCAGTGACTTCAATTCAGGGAGGAGGAGGTTATATTGGGAGGAGGCAGGAATATTTGCTTTGGAGGCACCTTATGCTTTACTTATTTTTGGCCTCACACTCTGTGCGTTACTTTCTCATGACCTCTGCACTTTGTTTGTTATGCACTCTTAACCCAGAGCAGAGTAGGTTCTGGTTTTATTAAACAATACCCCTTTAAAGTGGTTGTAAACCCTTACAGACCACTTTTACCTACAGGTAAGCCTAGATTAAGGCTTACCCGTAGGTGCAAGAAATATCTCCTAAACCTACATGGTTTAGGAGATAAGTGCAAAAGACAGGCACCGATGTCTATGGCGCATGCGCCCTAGACAACGGCGTGCAGGCGCACTGAGCATGCCGTTTCCAAGGGCGATCATGGCGTTAGTGGCGGCTCCCGCGCACATGCGTGGGAGTGACATCTTTGCGGCTCCTGTCAGTCACAGCGCCGGAGCCACAATACCCGGATGTCGCTCTGGGAGATATGGCGGCGATGGAGGAGGGGAACGAAGACCGCTTCTGGGGCTTCAATCTCAGGTAAGTAATTTATAATGAGCTAGTATGCTATGCATACTAGCTCATTATGCCTTTGTTGTGCAGGGTGTTTATTTTTATTTTTTTTACAGAGGGTTTACTTCCTCTTTAAGCCCTTCCCACTGTTAACACAATTTGGCCACACCCAGTATTTGCTGTGGCATTCCGGTATTATTCCCGCCACCTGCTTCACGTCTGCCAAATAAAAGTAGGGGCGGTCAGTAGGGTGTTTCCGGATTTCATTTTGAAAACCTTGTTACCTTACTGTGAGACCATGTCAAACTGCACAGCCTTTGCTAAAACCACCCCCTGCTGGGCCCTCACTGCTGCGCATGCGCACCATGGTCCAATTCATTCTGATGGATGAACTGTTCTTCGATGACTCCATGAACACGGCTCAGCCATAGAAATAAATAGGGTAGCAGCTTGCGTGCACAGTAGGAAGAGGAACTGGCATAGTTCACAGCACATACAAGCATAGCATGTTAAAAAAATATCCTAGGGCGTGACCGGAAGCCGCACTGAATGGCAGCCTGATTCCTCTGCTCTCTCTCAGCCCGGGAAAAAACGGCGCATAGGGGACTCCACACAGCACTCATATGGGCAAATCCAGGACCACCAGATCCGCGGCAGCCAGGGGATCATCCTTACCCCCTCCGGGATCCTCCTCAGACCTCCGGTCCTTCTTTCCGCCGACGGACATGCCACAGACCGGAACAGCCAAGATGGCGCCGGATCCCTCTGCGGCCTACCTTCAGAGATCCGCCCGGAACTCCCCAACGCCTCACTCACCACAGCGGACACCTATAGATCCCGGATCTGCTCCACTGGACAGCACAACCGGACTCCGTAATCCGGGAGCGGTGAGTCCCCCATCCAGATCACCACCTCATGAGGCATCGCAGCAAGGCCCTCAGGACACCATGCCGCCCTCCCTCCCCCAGCAATACACTCAGTGCTCAGAAGCGTTCCCCCGCTTGCTGAGAACAGCATCAGACCCATGTCTGCACGGCACTGAACCAGACTCCCCAACCTCCTCAGTCCTCTCCATGGACTTTCCAGCCCTGCCAGCCCCCATGCACCCAGCTAACTGCACCATTCCGGAACCTGCAGCGAACACAGCATCCCATAACCGCATAGAGCCTGCTTCACCACCACCAAAGGCCCAAAAAATGGCGCTCCCACAGGCACTTGACTTGCCCAGAGACTGGACAATACCACAGGCCACCTATGCCCAAAAAGTGAATCTACCAGACCCCCGCTCCCAGAGAATGGATGCCACAAGGGCCAACCCCTCTGCCCAGACTCCAACCTGGAGTGAACCCTGGGACTCCCCACTGGGAACTGCACACCAGGCTTTGGGCCTCACCGCGTCAGACCCACCACCTTTACCACCCCGCACACCCTCGGCGCAGTGGTCCGCGCTACCAGAGCACCCCCAACCAGCACCCCCACAATGGCAAACCTATTTGCAAGCAATCCCCACTAAAGAGGACTTCCGACAGTTAATAGAAGACGTAAAGTCCACGTGTCGCTCGGAAATACAAGTGCTCCAGTCAGGCCTCAAACACCTAGCCGACAGAGTTGAAATGGCCGAAGAAGAAATCCAAGAGACCAAGCTTGCAGTCCACAGAACCCAACTCCAGGGAGCAGACCACCACACCATGCTAAGAGACATGCAGCGCCATGTGGAAGACTTGGACAACAGAGGACGCAGGAACAACATACGGGTGAGAGGAATCCCAGAAGTTGATGGCCCAGAAGACATTCAACACATTCTACAAGACGTGTTTAACAATCTCCTGGGAGAACCAGTCACCAAGTTCATAGAAATGGACAGAGCCCATCGAGCCTTGCGACCCAAAAATGCCACTACGCAACCAAGAGACATTATCTGCAGGATTAACTCCTACCCCTTGAAAGAGGACATTATGCGACAAGCTCGCTTAGCACGCAGAGTGACTTACAAAAATGCTCAGGTGCAGCTATACCCTGATCTCTCATGGATCACGTTACAGAAGCGAAGACTCCTTCAACCACTACTACGCATCTTACAAGAAGAAAATATCCCCTACCGCTGGGGTTTCCCCTTCAGCCTTACAGCCAAAAACCAAGGCAGATCTGCGGTTTTACGTTATCCGGAGGACATACAAGCCTTCTGCAATACAGTGGGAATATCCATCCCCCGTCTCCCAGAATGGGACCTGATCACCAATCCTCCTGCACCACCCGCAACTTGGCAGAAAGTTTCCTCATCCAACAGATCCCGAAACAAAGATGCATCACGCAAGAATACCAAGCACGGAAACGGCTGACTCCAGATGTACCGACAGCATCTTTAGGATGCCTTCCAATGGCCTTTATTGACCACCAGATAATACTGGTGATTTTGCCCTGGACATTATAGTTTACTTAGTCCCCCTCTTGTTGCGCCCTCAGTTTATACTTTAGTTTACATTACGGGCACATCTCCACGGAGATTCGAGAGAGTAGGAGATATCACTCCTGACCACCCCCCTCTTGGTTAGCTGATAGCAGTTATAGTTATTTCACAGTTTGTGTTTTCTATGACCAAATCGGGGTTCCCTTGCATCCACCCGACGGGTCCTTCTGGGCCGCAGTTGGGGGGATCCTTGGAATCCCGTATTGACCTAGGCCTTTTTGCCTCTCGAGGTCGTTTGATAATTGACCGAATTTATACCCGTATGATTTGTACTAATCACATGTTTTTCTTTCTTCTTCTCTCTCCCTCTCCCTCCCCCTCTCTACCCTTCTCCCCCCCCCCCCACCTATCCACCATTATGTGACTCAACGGACAAACCGTGGAATCCACCTGGCTCCTCCCTCGGGGCATGTGCACAGCCAACCCACCGCCTTCCGAACATCCTCTCCACATCAGGTAAGACAACCACCCTTCCCCGACCAACACTATGGCTAAGATCCTATCCTTAAATGTTCACGGCCTAAATTCTGATAAAAAGAGACATCTGGCGATGAGGGAATTTAAACAATCTGGAGCAGATATTGTCTTTGTCCAAGAAACACACTTTGATAAAGGGGGCTCATTCTCATTCGCATCCAAGCATTTCTCCCAAATATATCATTCTTCAGGTCCACATAAACGGGCAGGGGTCGCCATCCTCATTAAAAATGGATCCCCCTTTAAATGTACGGCGCAATATACCGATCCACATGGCCACTTTGTCATCCTTCAAGGACAGTGGCAAAAACAGGCACTTACTCTCTGCACCCTCTATACCCCCAATATTAAACAATATAACTTTCTGACTAAAGTATTTACCCGACTTTTTAAATCTGACCATGAGATACTAGTAGTGGGGGGCGATTTTAATCTAACTCACTCAACAACTGCGGATCGTCAGGTGGTGGGCCCCAGGGCAATACCGGCTCGTGCCTTACGAGACTCGAAGCTCTTCCGCAGACTCTCCAGACGCTATGCTCTCTTCGATGCCTGGAGGGCTCTCCACCCTGGTGACCGGCAATACACGTTCTATTCAGCTCCCCACAAAACACACTCACGCATCGACTACTTCTTCCTAAATAATACTGCGCTTAGACACACAAAAGAAGCAAAAATACTACCGATCTCATGGTCCGATCACGCACCTATATCACTTAAATTAGAACTAGGTTCCACCGCCTATAGACCATACAATTGGAAACTAAACACATTCCTCCTCCAGCACATACCATCGAAAACAGAATTATTATCCACTCTCACTCACTATTTTGCAGAGAACAATACCCCTGACATATCTACATCTACACTATGGGAAGCCCATAAGGCCGTGGTCCGAGGCAGATGCATGGCACTGTCCTCTGCTATGAAAAAAGATGCCCTGGCCACAAAACTTCAAACCGAAAAAGAACTTAGGGCTTTAGAAAACCAACTACAACAGTCACCAACTCTAACCCTCCTTAAAAAAGTCGTAAAACTGCGAACAACATTGAGCGATTTGGCAATGGGGCGGGTAGAAAAAGCCATCCTCAGACTAAGACAGTTATATTATGATAAAGGCAACAAAGCACACTCCTTACTAGCGAAAAAACTACGCGATACCTCCCACATATCCACACCACACCAAATTAAGACTAAATCAGGTTCCCTACTATCCCACCCCAAGGACATTGCTGATACTTTTGCGAAATACTATCGGGACCTCTACAACAATCCTAATATCCCTAGTAACCCCGCTCCTCCAGACCTTCTCCACCGAATGCAGCGCTATTTGGCAGAGAGCGGAGTCCCTCAGCTCCAAAATTCTGACCTGACAACCTTAAACATGCTAATCACTGAAGAGGAAATAGAACAGACTATAAAGACACTCCCATCACGCAAGGCCCCCGGACCAGACGGACTACCCTACGAATACTACAAAACAGTCCTCCCCATCCTCTTACCACATATGTGCAAACTCTTCAACGCCTTCTTCCGAGACTCCCCCATCCCGTCAGACATGCAACGCTCGTTTATCACTCTGATCCCTAAGCCAGAAAAAGACCCTACCCTATGTGCCAACTATAGACCTATTGCCCTGCTGAACTCAGACCTAAAAATTTTCACTAAACTACTATCAATCCGGTTGAACATGATCCTCCCATCCCTAGTTCACAAGGACCAAGTGGGCTTTGTCCCCCTCAGGCAGGCAGGAGACAACACCAGGAAGGTGATTGATCTGGTGGATGTGGCGAATAGGGAGAAAACGGCAGCTCTGCTACTTAGCCTAGATGCCGAAAAGGCCTTTGACCGACTTGGGTGGCCCTTCCTGTTCGCCACACTACAACACGTGGGATTTCGGGGACCATTCTTGAGAGCCATTAAACATCTCTATACAAATCCCTCTTCACAGGTCAGAACTCCCTTTGCCATTTCTCCAGCTTTCTCGATAACAAACGGCACCCGACAGGGATGCCCATTATCACCCCTGCTATTTGCATTATGTGTTGAACCCTTGGCGGCCTCTATCCGAGGTAATCAGGATATTCGGGGGGTCTCCGTTAGGGGGCGGGAGTTCAAGATCTCGCTGTTCGCAGACGACGTGATCCTTACCCTGACCCAACCTCGAATCTCCCTGCCAAACTTACACGCAGAACTGGACAAATATGGAGCCCTCTCGGGCTATAAAATTAATACCTCTAAATCAGAGGCCCTTCCAATCAACATCTCAGACAAGGAAACAACACACCTAAAAGCAAACTTCACTTATCACTGGAAAACTACTTCCTTGAAATACCTAGGGGTACACATCACTACAAAATTTAACACTTTATACCAGGAAAACTTTCCCCCCATATACCGCTCCATCAGAGCCCTGCTAACATCATGGAAAAAACACCATATCTCCTTACTAGGTCGGATCGCGTCGATTAAGATGACAATCCTCCCGAAACTGCTCTACCTTTTCCAAACTCTACCCATCCCTGTCCCCCACAGCCACCTGAGTAAACTACAATCTGACCTTTTTAAATTTACCTGGAACTACAAAAGACATAGAATTCCTCGGTCGGTGATGATGGCGGCACGCTCAGATGGAGGTCTCGCGTTCCCCAACCTCATCAAATACTATCAAGCCACCCAACTACGTGCCATAGCCTCCTGGTTTACCCAACGGTCCTATAATAGGTGGACGGAGATTGAAAAAATATGGTTGGCCCCGACCCACCCTAATAATCTATTGTGGAGCGCGAGGGCGGAGGTCCCCCCCGAGCGCTCACTGGGAACAGTGTCCCATCTTCGCCGACTGTGGAACAAATTATCAAATGTCCATGAATTGTCCTCAGAAAAATCAGTCCTAACATCCTTCATCTATAACCCCAAAATTCCGGACAGCCTCACTCGCCAGATGTCTCACCCGTGGTCGTCGCGGAACCTCTTCCACTACGGACACATAGTAGACCCAAGAACCCGCAGATTATTGCCCTACTCTGATCTTCAAACCAAATATGACCTTCCACGCCAGGCCTTCTACAGCTACCTGCAAATACGCCATTATGCCCTGTCCATAGCGTCTGACCTACAGTTCTCCCCTCCAACGCCTTTCGAAAACCTGATTATGGGAGGCACAGCCCAGAAGGGCCTAATCTCTGATATTTACAAAATAATAAATGCCTACCCACTAGAAACTAAAGGTAAACATGCTTATATGATCAGATGGGAAAAAGCCCTCGAGGAGGAACTTCCCATGGAGCAATGGCAGACGATATGGACCCAGGCGGCAAAAAGTTCCCTATGCACCCTATACAAGGAGAATACTTATAAAATTCTCCTATACTGGTATATGACTCCGGACACCCTCCATACCATATACCCCTCAAGTCCCGACCGCTGCTGGCGATGTCAGAAAGAAAGGGGTACACTCCTCCACATATACTGGAGCTGTCCATTGATTGCCCCCTACTGGACTGAAGTCCACCAATTGCTGACCGGTCTTTTGGAGGTTCAGGTTCCCATGACCCCCAAGCTCTTTCTTCTAGGAGTCCTACAACCAAAAATCCCTAAGGCATACAAAAAGTTAATGCGTCATATTCTCACAGCGGCACGCTGCCTCATCGCCCTAAATTGGAAAAAAACCTCTCCCCCCACTCCTGAAGCCCTATACGCCAGGATTAAAGATGTGGAGTCGATGGAGAAGATGACGGCCAGAATTCAGGACAGGCTGGAAGCACACAACAAAGTATGGGAGCTGTGGCACCGTTGGGAGGACCCACCTTGAACAAGTAAACAAAACAATGTAATAACCACCTCCCCCCCCCCCCCCCCTTCTTCACCCTTCTTCCCTTCTCCCCCCTCTTTCTTTCTTTTAGTATTGAATGTTTTAATAACTTGTACGACTTTGAACGATGGTATATACTATGTAATCTTGTAATAAAAATATAACAATAAAAATGTTATTTAAAAAAAAAAAAAAAATATCCTGCATTCTTTGTGCAACTTACAGGATTTTCTGTTGCCAGGTATATTGATGACAATAGTCTTTAAAGGCTAGGTCCACTTTTTACACAAAAATAAAGAATGCACATATATTTGCAGTTTAAAAAAAAAGTGCATTCTTTTCTATGCTAGAAAGCTTATTCTTTTGTGGAAAAAAACAGCAGCACCCTCTATTATGTTGGCCTGGAAAGGGTTCATTAATAAAACTTTACCTTTATACAAGGCCATGTATGCCAACAGAGGGGTGCCAGTTAAATTTGATAAGGTATGGGGGTGGGGGGGTTGACACTAGGGGGGTTATTTATGAAAGCCAAATCCACTTTGCACTGTAAGTGCACTTGAAAGTGTAGCGGTACCCCTGTAGGGGCTGCTGGTAGATATGGTCCGCCTCTCACCCTGCACAGCCAGGAACACAAATCTTCAGACACTCAGTAGTCAAGAAGCAGTCCTTGTACTTTGTTTTTGTTTTTTTATTTAGGGGTTTGTAACTTCGATGGGAATAGGGTAGACATGGGATGCCCAGTTGATTGTAAAAGCAATAGGGACTGAGAACTATATACACCTGCGGTATATACAACTACCTCTCTTATACCTCCAGCACACATTTGCTTGTATAACTACAACTCCCAGGAACAGCTAGCACTGAATTGCAGGCCTGACACTGGCTCAGCCAGGCCCAAAGCAAATAGCCCTTTTCAGGCAGGGGCTGCGGGTCCCTATGCTGTAGCAAAATATGGTAGTCCTAGTGCTAGCTGTCCCACGTGGCTACTGATCCCAGTACCACCTCTTCAGGCCCTCCCAAATCTCTTGGCTGTAGCTGCCTCATTCCACTGCTTGTGCCACCACAGTCCTCTTCACTGGCTCTCCATCCCAGTCCTCTCAGGTGTGCCTCCCAGTCCTCCTGACTGTGTTTCACTCACCAGCCCTCTTGGCTGCAACTTGTTTCTTCTGGAGGCTTGCCTGGCAGTGTCCTCCTGTTGTGCTCTCCTTGCCCCTGTGCCTCCTGTCCTGTCCAGCACACCTCCATTGGTTTTAGGAAGGTCCTGTCCACAACAGAGCCCAGGCCCAAGGTCACCCTCCAGACTGAGGAGCTCCCTCAAAGGCCACCGACAGCCTAACACTCCATCTCCAGCTTCCATCTGAACAACCCCACCCACAGCTGGACTGACCCTGAGTATTTGAGGAGGCCTGTCCCCTGCCAATTCAGGTTGGGGATTGGTCAGGGCCCTCAGAATACTCCAGACAGCTCCACCTCACCTCTCCTCCTTTCTTTCCAGAAGGTTCCAGCACACTCTGGAATTAACTGGGAGATCTCAGTGATGCTGCCTGTGAGTCATCCAGCTCTCCCTGGATTTCTACCAACCCAGAAACAAAAACAAGCAGGCCTGGCTGCCAGCCAAGCCTGCATAAATTTGCCTACACTGACAAAAATCTCACACCTAGCACACTAGAGGGTGCTACACGGATGCAACAGTGCAAAATATGAAGTTAGCCTTTAGTTTAATTTACCATTACTGTTTATTTACAGTATTTGAGTATTAATTGCAGTAAAAACTACTCTCATATTCTGACCTTAAAGCAAGCACATGAAAACAGAATGACTTCATTACTAAAGATGTTGCCATAAGATAAGGTCATAAGACATTAAAAACAAATTTCACTGATAGGAAACAACAAGGGTCCTCTGTGCTGATCATGTGGGAGATTTATAAATCTGTAATCATGGAAAGCCGATCAGTCATGAATCATGATAACAAAATGATGTTAAATTAAAGAAAGAACTATTCATTGACAAAATTAGCCCATCAAGCAAATACAGTTGTTTGACTGCCTACATAAAATAGCATCAGCCATCTGGAATTTGCCAGAATTCATCCACACTGTGTGCTTCAGTCTATTCAATAAAAAAGACTGAGCAAACATTTGGTTTAATGACTCAAAAATGACATAGGGTGTATTTTAAAAAATTCAAAGAGCTATTCGTCCTGTGAAACTGCATGCACATTCATTATGTGTGAATGAGGGCAAAATCGAATGTTATCTATTTTTTCTCCAGGTTGGATGCTATTTGATTGTAAGAATAGCGTGACTCAAGAAATGATATCACATTATGGCCATTAAATACCGGGCACTTTCACCCCCTTCCTGCCCAGGCCAATTTTCAGCTTTCAACGCTGTCGTGCTTTGAATGATAATTGCGTGGTCATGCTACACTGTACCTAAATGAATTTTTAATAGTTTTGTTCACACAAATAGAGCTTTCTTTTGGTGATATTTAATCACTGCTGGGTTTTTTATTTTTTTCTAAAAAAAAAAAAAAGACCGAAAATTTTGAAAAAAAAAAAGTTTTTCTTAGTTTCTGTCAGTAAATTTTGTAAATAAGTAATTTTTCTCCTTCACTGATGTGCACTGAAGAGGCTGCACTTATGGGCACTGATTATGCGACACTGATGAGGGGGCACTTATGGGCACTGATTATGTGGCACTGATGAGGAGACGCTAATATGCCACACTGATGGGCACTGATATGTGGCACGGATGAACACTGATAGGCGGCACCGATGAACACTGATAGAAGCACTGATGGGCACTGATAGGTGGCACTGGTGGGCACTGATAGGCGACACGGATAAACAGCACTTATGGGAAACACTGATGAGCAGGCACTGATGAGCACTGAAAGGCAGCACTGACTGGAATCACGAATGGGCACCGATTGGTGTCACTGCTTGGTGGCACTGATGGGCACTGCTGGGTCTTTACTGTAATCAGGGCACTGATGATCAGTGCCCTGATTACCTGCCCTGGTCTCCCCTGCGAGGAGCTACCGCTGATCTGCACTCCTCGCCAAACACTCTGTCAGTGTGAGGCGAGGAGAGCCGATTAACAGCACTTCCACATTTACATGTGACCAGCTGTGATTGGACATAGCTGATCACATGGTTAAAGAGCTGCATTACCAGCTCTTTACAGAGATCGGGGTCGCGCCTTGTCCTAGGGCACGCGAGAACGGTCGTTCTGGGGCGTTGTCATATGATGTCCTCCCAGAACGAGAGCCGCACTGCTCCTCTGTCATTTGACGGTGGGGGGGCGGCAAGTGGTTAAATAAGTACTATATTTGTTTCCTATGATCATCAGCTCAATATACTGTTTTTTTCTTGGTTCACACTTCCAAATAAAGAACATCAGAGCAGGAGTGAAATTGCCTAGTAACATTCTATTTTTTCGCATTCTCAGAGAATGAATGTAGATGCAGTTTCCCAGGATGAATAACTCTGCGAATATATTTTAATCTTTTCATGCCTAAGCCTATTTCTGACATTTGTTGCTTACAAGGTAAAATCCATAATTTTTGCTCGAAAATTACTTAGAACCCCCAAACATTATATATATATTTTTAGCAGAGAATCTAGAGAATAAAATAGCGATTGTTGCAATATTTTATGTCACACTGTATTTGCGCAACGGTCTTTCAAACGCAATTTTTTAGGAAGAAAGACACTTTCATGAATTAAAAAAAACTAAACAGTAAAGTTAGCCCAATTTTTTTGTACAATGTGAAAGATGATGTTACGCCGAGTAAAAAGATACCTAACATATCATGCTTTAAAATTGTGCACACTCGTGGAATGGCGACAAACTACAGTACCAAAAAATCTCCATAGGCGGAGCTTTAAAAAAAAATAACGGTTATGAGGTTAGAGTTAGAGGAGGTCTAGTGCTAGAATTTATGCTCTCCCTCTGGCGATTGTGGTGATACCTCACATGTGTGATTTGAACACCGTTTACGTATGCGTTTTCTTTGCTGCGCGAGCCCGTGGGGACGGGGGCGCTTTAAACATTTTTTTTATTATTATTTTATTTTTTACAATGACACTTTTGAAAAAAAAATTATCACTTTTATTGCTGTCACAAGGAATGTAAACATCCCTTGTGACAGTAATAGGTAGTGACAGGTACTCTTTATGGAGGGATTGGGGGTCTAAAAGATTGTTGGCAATTTAGGGTTGGCCGGGCCAGGTGCAAATTTTGTGTTCTCAATGGTGCGGTAAAGGGGTGAGTTGGATGGTGAGAAATTGCGTTTAAGGACGTTTCAAAGTGTAGTTACAATAGGTCCTATGGTGAGTTGGTTCTGCAATACTTCAGGTATATCTTCACCTATAGAGCTTAGTGCATCATCTCTCAAACTTTTTGCCCCTCATTAGGAACATGCCCCTTACGTTGCTGGTCAATGAGAAGAATGCTCCCCTTACAGCGGTGATTTTTGCGCCACCCTTCTTTAAAAATAATTGGTTACATGCTACTGGCTCTGCAAAGTGGTGATGGACCTTGATCTATGAAGGCACCAAAGATGGGAGGTTATTAGCCACAGCTCAAGGAACCCCAACCTTGGTTGAGAATGGCTGTTCCAGTGGAATAAACTATAATACGTGAGAATTGATGAAGGAAATAACATGTCTGGAATGAAGAAAGGTTTGGTAGGACAAATCACAAACGATTGAGGTTGGTGGATTTCTAAAGGCCATGTTTCTGCACTGCATTATCCATTATGTTCTACAGTAAAACCTTGGATTGTGAGCATAATTCGTTCCAGAAACATGCTTGTAATCCAAAGCACTTGTGTATCAAAGCAAGTTTCCCCATAAGAAATAATGTTAACGCAGATGATTCATTCCACAACCATTTATTCATAATTCCTTCAGTCTATAGTCCATATAAAAAGATTATAGCAATGTGATAGGTTGTGTAACCATAAAATGTCCATCCACAAGGAGATTAGAAACAAAATCCAGCAGGAGCTACAGAGTATAAAAGAGAAGAGTGGCGCCTCTAAGTGTAGCAATATGGTTAAATTTAATGAAGGTACAACATTTAGCAACTCACATGGTTGATGATTAAAAGAGGCACATCTAAGTATGCAGGCATGCGGGGTAGAGCTGTCAACATAGACCATCCTCCGCACCGCCGGCTTTCAACGCTGTCAGTTTGCAACCGTGACCGGGAAGACTACCCTGCAGTAGAGCGATTTTGAAAGTGAGGCTTGAAGCGCTCATGGAGCGCAGTGTGGAAGGGATGACGCCGATGGTGGTCTGGGGGCTGGTCTATGCGGGCAGCTTTACCTCGGATGCCCGCATACTTAGATGTGCCTCTTTTATTCATCAACCATGTGACTTGCTAAATGTTGTACCTTCATTAAATGTAACCATATTGCTACACTTAGAGGCGCCTCTGTTCTGTTTTATACTCAGTTGTGACATAACGCTACTTGTATATCAAGACTTCGCTTGTATATCAAATCAAAATTTATTTAAAAATTTTGCTTGTCTTGCAAAACGCTCTAAAACCAAGTTAATCTCAAATCAAGGTTTTACTGTATCTGTCCTTGTCAAGGCATTCAGGGTAAAACCAATGTTATTTGAAGGACAGGTGAAATGTCAAAATTTGGTTAATTTCCCATGTTGTGAAAAATTCATAAAGAAAGTGAAGCAGAATTTCCTTTTTTTGTTTACAACAGAAATTATTTGAAAATCTGGTTTGAAAAATTCATTTGACTGCAATGGTAAAACTCTCCCAAGTCAGTTTTTGTTAGGAATTACAATCAAATGAATCGAGTAGTCTATAGGCTCATCCCCGGCCCCCGCTCTTCTTCCTCACTTGCTCTGACAGCAGTGGGAGCCAAAGGCTCGTGTTGTTGCATCTCAGCCAATGAGGGGGAAGAAACCCGGGAGAGCAGCTGCTCTCGTGCACATCGCTGGAATAAGATCAGGCTAGTTTGCCTAGTGGTAGCACCAGTCCTGGGTAGACAGCGATACAGTGGAAGGCCTCCAGCCAGACACCACTTCTGTATAGGTAGGACCGCTGTCTCCTATGGCAACAAATCTTGTAACAGTCACTAACGGTAATGGCACTTAACTATTGGTAACACAGAATAGCTCTCCTTGCACGCTACAGTCGCTCACTGTAGGTCTTAAATCACTGAGCTCCCAGTCTCTCATTAGACTCTTAGGCCCAATCGCCACTGTATCCCTTGAGCTCTTCCACTTTCATTACTCAGTATCTTCCTCAAGCGTCACCCCCGCTTCCTTGCTGGGTCCCTAGCTTTGCACTCACAGATACTCTTCAAGCGTCACCCCTGCTGACCCGCTAGGTCCCTGGTTTGGCACTCACTGATGCTTCTCAAACGTCACCCCTGCTGACCCGCTAGGTCCCTGGCTTGGCACTCACTGATGCTTCTCAAGCGTCACCTCTGCTGTCCCGCTGGGTCCCTGGCTTGGCACTTGCTGAAGTTTTCCCATTTCTTCACCATCCCCGGTTGATGAGAAGACTGCTCTGGTACTGGCTCCAGCTTGCTCACAGTGGTCTCTGGTAACAAGGTGGAAGGTCCCCTTAGTGGCAACAGCTTCCCCCTCTACCTCCGACCTCAACTGGTTCTCCATCCGGCGGAACCGTTACTCTTAGTTGGACTCCAATCCTGCAGTCCCAACCCTGCGCTGCTTCTCCTGCTTCTGGATAGGCCTCAGACAGCCTAGCAGCCAGATGTCCCTGGGATAGGCCTCAGGTTTCCAGCCTAGCAGCCCGGGGGAACATTACACATGTCCACCCAGACAGCCGTCCAGGTGGCTCAGAACCCCGATCACCTGACTCCACCCGAATAAATAGGCTCCCACAGCAGGCCAAGGGACTAAATAAACCCCCTCCAATTGGCTGAGACACCCCATCCATTCATAACCTGACCCTGCTAAGCCCTTGTCCATCTAATGTCACCAGCATAACACCACCTAGCGACAGAAGAGAGAAGGTGCAGCAAGTCCAGGACTAGAGAGGAATCAGTGAATCTACTAACAATTAACCAGGGCAACTACTGCCTGGCAAACTAAATCTACTTAGCAACCCTGCCTAAACACCAGGGTGCTACATACTGATAAATAGCATAGAGGAGAGTTCAGGGGCAGCTGAAAAAAATGCCCAACTGCTCCTAAATGTCAGTTTATCAGCACCAGTGTACATGAGGCCTTAGAGTGCATGAAGGTAAAAAACCTTTATAACCACTTTAAATTCTCGTCTTTCCCCCCTTGGACATTGCTTGTCTTCCTTTTTACTACAGATCACATGGAAGCTACATCTAGGTTTGTAAACACAATAATGTTAGGGTACACTGTTATGCAAATACTGACTTCAGGACTTTAAATCAAACTCAAGCCCAGCCCCATTCAGAGCAATATTTACTGATATTGGGTTTCAGGGCTTCTGGGACACATCAGAATTATAGTTGCCCTTAAATGGCTGGTTGTATCTGTAATGCCCCGTACACACGATCGGACATTGATCGCATATTTCGACAACAAAATCCATGGATTTTTTCCAACGGATGTTGGCTCAAACTTGTTTTGCGTACACACGGTCGCACAAAGTTGTCGGAATTTCCGATCGCCACGAACTCGGTGACGTACACCACGTACAACGAGACTAGAAAAGGCCAGTTCAGAACCAAGCGCGGCACCCTTTGGGCTCCTTTTGCTAATCTCGTGTTAGTAAAAGTTTGGTGAGAGACGATTCGCACTTTTTCAGACTTGTGGTTTTCAGATCGTTTTCTGCTGTTCAGCGTGCAGAGAGTGACGCGTGACTCTGTCATTGTGTTTTTGTTCGTTCGTTACTGTTTTTCAGTTCGCTCTTCACAGGCCTTGCTGTTCTTCAGTGCGTTCTGTTACTTCGTTCTGAGCAGCCGACCGTTTTCTAGCCATGTTGCGTATACGTACTCCTTGTAGAGTTCGTGCTGTGCGGGGGCTTGGTGTTGGGGTCCTGACCTTGACACAAGTCCAGTCCATGAACAGGGTGGGGAGGAGTTCATGGACCAAGAATTGGTTGCTTCAGCGTGACCAGTTCTGTCACATGCCTTTGCTCCGTAAGATCCGTGAGAATAATCCTGATGATTTCAGGAAATTTCTCCGGATGATGGACCCCGTATTTTACCGTTTGTTGGCTTTGCTGACCCCTTATATCAGCAGGCAGGATACCTGCATGAGGCAAGCCATCACTCTGGACCAGAGGCTAATCGCCACCCTGCGGTACTTGGCGACGGGGAGAAGCCTGCAAGACTTGAAGTTCTCGACAGGCATCTCCCCCAGGCTCTGGGGATCATTATCCCAGAGACCTGTTCTGCCATCATCCAGGTCCTGCAGAAGGAGTATATTAAGGTAAGATTTATCCTTTAATATCACATTTTATTGTATTTAATGTTTGATAATATATAACTACTAAAATCTTTGGTGACATTTACTGCTTGTGTTTCTTTTAGTGGACCCTGACAGAAATGTGGTGAGTCCTGAAAATGGCGTGATTGTGTAACATTACAAAGCAGTGTTGGGTGTTATTTACTAAAAGACACTTTGCACTACAAGTGCACTTGAAACTGCACTTGTAGTGCAAAGTGGATTTGCCCTTAGGAAATAACCTCCATTGTCAGTGAAAACACCAATTAGAGCACAACAAAATAATCCACACATTCTTGATTAACAATCTTTTTAATACCAGTACAATCACATGTGCACTTAAAAAAGGTTTTTAAAACAAACCAACATGTTTGTTGTATAACAATTTTTGGGGTTCACATTAGAAAAAGTAGAAATGTCCATTTAAGATAAAACAGGCATGTTTAAAACCAACAAGAAAGACACAAATCTTGAACTTACAAAGTTCACATTTGGTAGAACTTGAAGGCAATATCAGACATGAGTATTTCAAATATCACGCAATATCAAACTATGTTTGATATTGTGTTCAGATGGGGTGAAGTCACCCCTAGAAAAGCCAAATTTTGAAGATGCACACCAATTGCCGAATGTCAACATGTGCTAGCTGCCATCATGGGGGATCAAGGGACGTGTTTTGTGGGTGCAACCCCTTCCTCACAGCTACTTTATTATTGAGGAAGGGGTTGCACCCCCAAAACGCGTCCATTGATCTCCCGTGATGGCAGATAGCACATGTTGACACACTGTGTGCCTCTTCAAAATTCGGTTTTTTGCAAATATGTCAAAAAAATTGTAAAAATGTTTAGGTCACAAAAAGCCCAAAAACAAATAGGGATTTTGAGGGGTTTTAAACTCTCCCTAAAACATCAATGATTTTCTTCATTTTTTTTGGAACATCATTGATGCTTTTCTGGATGTTTTCCAAGTCCCTATTACACCCCATGATCTCCCCGATCAGATTTTCCACCACGTCTTCCTCCTCCTGCTCTGCTTGGCTTGGGTGGTTTTCCCCTTCTTCCAGAGGTGGGGGGTCTGTGGTCTCCTGAAGGGTGAGGGGTGTCCTCCAAGTCTTTTATCCCCTATGTAAAAAAAATAGGTATACTTAGCACACAGATATTCCATGGCAGAAATAGGAATATGAAACATTGCTTGGAAGTGGGGTACAATTGTCTATTTTGGCAGAGCTCCAAGATGTAGAATTTTTAGTGTCCTTTGTCAAGCTTCAATACTTTACCTGTTTTGTACAAGCTTCAAAACCCCCCTATAGTTTACACTGGAGCACCTGTGTGGGACCCCCTAATAAAAAGGGTGTTCTTGTGTTCCACACTAGAGCTCCAACGTCCAGATGTGAAAACTGCTGCTGAGTGTCCTCAACTTACACAGAATCTAGTTTGCATTTCATTCTAGTTACAAACCCATCTACACAACCAAATTATTTGCAGACAAGTAGGCCATAAAAAATGTGGGCAAATGCATATGGCCAAAACAATGGTGTTTTCTAGGCCGAACGAACAATGTTTGATACGAACGAATAATGTGCCCATGAACATGAAAGTTGCCATTTTAAACTGGATAACAGTTAAGAAAAGCACATGGAGCAGCACGAACGTAATAAACATAAAGAATAGGAACACAGCACAACTGCTTTCTTTTTTGCAGATCTTTCTGTCCTGCTCGTGCTCTCTTAATATGAGGTCCGACCACAGTTTCCTGAGCTGATCTTTCCATCGTCGTACCCCGAAATTCCGGTGCAGACTCTTGACCACTTTCGCCATGATCTTGGCCTTTCTGACATTGGGGTTGGGGTAAGGTCTATACTTCCCATCATGTCGGCCCTCTTCAGGATGTCGACCATCTCCAACATCTCCCCAAAGAACATATTTGAGGCCTTAAATTGTCTCCTTCTGGATCGGGACGTTTCTGCCTCCGGGCTTTCCTCCTCCTCGTTGGTGTAATTATCAGACACCTGCTCTGACTCCGCCATGTGCTCTTCCCCCACTGCGCCGAACGAGAAGGGGCGGGGAATAGACTAGAAAGAACGTCAGGGGCAGGCGGAGTTTCACGCATGCGCAGTGTCTATAAATCGTAACACGCGTGCGTAGTACGTACGATCTGTGAGTGGAGGAAGGAGTAACGGAGGCACCGATCATGATTGCGAAGGTAAGATTTAACATTGGGCCTATACTGCTTCTAGATTGAGGCCTGTATTTGCACAAGTTTAGAAGACTTTAGGCTGACATTAGGGTTTGTCTTGTGTTGTGTCTTGCAGTGAAAACGGATATCTTGAAAGATATGGACTTTATGCCAATCTTCATTGATATGTTCAGGGAGCTGCCCTGTCTATGGCAGATAAACCACCCTGATTATAAGAACCAAACAAAGAGGAAGGCAGCGCTGGATAATTTGTTGGAATTTGTGAAGACGGTGATCCCCACGGCAGACATCACCTATTTGAAGATCCTAATTGGTGGCCTGAGGAGCACTTATCTAAGGGACCACAAGAAGGTCCAGGATTCCCAGAGATCAGGAGCTGCAGATGACATTTATGTCCCCAGGCTGTGGTACTATGACAGACTGCATTTTCTGGCAGGTCAGACTGAACCCAGGCCAGCACTCTCCACTCTTCCTTCCACGCTTCCTTCCCCCCCAACCTGGGCCTTCCAGGCAGCAACATGTGGAGGAGCCCAGCTTGAGCCAGGTATAGCATTCTTCAAAATATTGCTGGTTGTCCAATCAATGATGTTAAATATATGTTAGTTTGGATTGCTAATTTATGATTGTGATTGATGAAGCAAAAACTAAAACCATGTCCCTTTTTCATACACAGGGAAGTCTCAGCCAGGAGGTGGCTGGGCCAAGCAGGCTGCCTAATATCCAGGTCCCTCCCCTCCACCTTCAAAGAAAAAGTGGCAGGAAGAGGAGTAACCTGGAGGAGGCTGCCATAGGCCTCATTTGGAAGGCTACAGAGGCCCTGAGAACCCCCCACGCTGTGGAGGAGGACTTTGCTGGCCTAACTGTCTGCAAAATGATGCAGGTGGAGGAGGGCCAATGACTCCTGTGTGAGTTCTCAATTTTGGAAGCTCTCAATAAGGGGTTGAGGGGCCAAATAACATGTGCTACCCACATTTGAGACCTCACACATAGTCCTCCTCCAGGTCCTACTCCTCCTCCTCTTCCAGGTCCTCCTCCTCCTCCTCCAGGTCCTACTCCTCCTCCTCCTCCAGGTCCTACTCCTCCTCCTGCCACATCTCCAACACCAGAGCCACAGCCAGGAAGGAAGCGTGGAAGGAAGACCAGAGTGTGATGACCCTGGGTTCAGTCTGGTCTGGCAAAAGATGCAGCCTCTTGTAGTACCACAGCCTGGGGACACAGATGTCATCTGCTGCTTTCAGGATCTCTGGGACTTCTGGACCAGAGTGCACTCCCTTAGATATGGACTCCTCAGGCCACCAATTTTGCTGTAAAATAATTGATGTGTGCCCTGGGGGTCCAAGGCTTCTCCATTTTATGATGTTTCTCCAGCGTTGCCTCCCTTTTTGTTTGGTTCTGAGCCCTTAATAAAGGAAATTTTGGTTCAATTATACTCGCCTATGTGTGTTTTCCTTCAAAAAGGACAGTTTGTTTGTGAGGAGGCAGGTACATTTCAAAAATTTAATGTGACATTAACAAGGGACACCAACACCAAGCAACCTTCTTGAGATTAAATAATACAAGATAATAATGGTGTTGTGATAACTTGACACACAAAACACACCCAAAAATATTATGGAGTAAAACCAATTAAAAAAACAAAAAAAAAAAAAAAAAACATCTGCCTTGAAAAAAATACAAAACAAAAAAAAAAATACAAAAAACAAATTTGGTCAGATGTGACAAATCAAAATATATTGAGGCAATCACAATAAATAATAAAGAAAGAAGTTTGTGAGAACTCTGTGTGAATATGAGCAGCAAAACTACTTCATTCTTCTCACATTATAAAGAAGAAGAGAGTGAGCTGTATTAAACCATTTTTTACATTGCAGCGTGACGAAAGTGCTGTATCCATTCCGAACGCTAATTTTACCAGACCGAGCTGTTCCGTCTCGGAATTTCTTCTGAGCATGCGTGGCACTTTGTGCGTCGGAATTGTCCACACACGGTCGGAATTGAAGCGATCGGATTTTGTTGTCGGAAAATTTTATATCCTGCTCTCAAACTTTGTGTGTCGGAAAATCCGATGGAAAATGTCCGATTGAGCCCACGCACGGTCGGAATTTCCGACAACACGCTCCGATCGCACATTTTCCGTCGGAAAATCCGACCCTGTGTACGGGGCTTAAGACTAGATGTCCAGAGCACCCCCCCATCCAATGTCAAAAGCCCCCCACCATCAGAAGTCAAGAGTCCCCCACCCTCCCTTACATCACAGTGCACCCCCATTACTTTGTACTACTGTCAGGAAGAAGCTGGATGTGGAGCTGGGGAGGAGGAGGACCAGAGAAGGGCTGGAGTCTGCTGAATATTGAGGCCAGGGGAGGCAGAGATGAGGGGATGCTGCAGCTACTGGAGAGGTACAAGGGCCCCCTGAAATGAACTAGAGGGCCAGATTTGACCCACAGCCCTTGTGTTTGACACATGTGCTCTAGAAGGTAAATAAATGTATGTGCAGAATTCTCGGTGTGTGGTGTTTAACTTGTGTCAAGTTTGGTACAGGTATACATTGACCAAAATTACCAAGTAAGTATGTTATGGAAAAAAAAAACTAAAGAAAAATTTGAGGAATATCACTTGAAGTTTTTATATGTGGATTATACTTATATCATGATAACAACACTAAAGTGCTAAAGTCCAAAGTACAGGAAAAGCACAACAGCAATAAATGTGATAGCATTGTACCTGCTCTGCTCTTTAATCTGACTTTACTCCGAATAACTAACATGCTGAAAAAAATGTAATAAAGCAAAAGTTAGAACTACAGCAGATATTTATTTTATATTTTATTTTATTGAATAATCCAAGAGGTAGAGCAGGGCTGCCTTTTAAAGGCTGCTGGTGTGCAGATCTAGGAACAGGAGTTGTTCCTGTAAAAGCCAACCCTTCTCACCTCCCAAGTCTTCCTGCTGTGTGAGGCCGCCAGAGTCAACAAATGGATAAGAAGGGATGCTAGGTAGGTGTGAGAGGAGGGTCCAGTGTCAGTTTTTACAAGAAAAGGATGTCTGGATCTGCTGATCATTGTAATATGAAGTTTTCACTAAAGAAAGTGCTTAACAATTCTTTTTATCACATGCACAGTTTGAATTGATAAGGTTTGCTACAGTTTTATGTTAATTTCTAGGCTACAGTTGAGTTAGTTGATCTAGTAAGTCCAGTAGAGTGCAGGAGATTACAGAAAATGGGATTGTGCATGGTGAGATGTTGAGGTCTTGTATAAAGCTTGGGTCGTGGATACAAAGTCCTTTCCAGGCATATGAAAACTGGTTTAAAAGTAAATGTCAAGGTGCCTGTTAAATTTACACCAGGGTTCTCCAAAGCAGTAATACTGACCCAGAAGAGTCAATGCGACTATCCAAGGGATTGTTAAAATAGTTGGGGGTCAGTAAATGTCTTGGGGTAAATAGGGTATTCCATAAATATTGGAAGGTCAGTTGGTATCAATTATTTTTTTAAGGTCTCTAAGAGCCCATTCACACAGGGGCAACTTTGGATCCGACTTCAAGTCGCCCCAAGACGCCCCTAGTCGCCTCAAGTCGCGCTACACGAAAAAATCAATGTAAGTGAATGGATCTGTCTTAATGCACACTACTGCAGTCGCCAACTTCAGAAAAGGTTCCTGTACTACTTCAATCCGACTTGAAGGCAACTTGTACCCACTGATTTCAATGGAAGTTGCCTCCAAGTCTGATCACTGTTCATACTGAGGCAACTTTACAGGAAGCAGAAAAGAAACAGAAAGTAATTTCCTCCACTAAACAGCCAGCCCCCTCCTTCTCACACACAGCTGATAAGCTCTGATTGGCCACTTGTAAAGTTCCCTGCCCTGGAGGCGACTTCAAGTTGTGTTGTAAGTTGCCCCAAGTCGTGCTGTGATTCATACTCAAGTCGTGTCCAAGTTGCCTCCCAAAGTCGTGCTGGAAGTCGTGTTGCCCCTGTGTGAATGGGCTCTAAGGAGCTCCATGCCAGGCCCTAGTCTCGAAGGTAAGGTGGCTAGTAGCAAGACAGTGTTACCCAGGGTTGAATGGTCAACTGATAGTGAAAGCAACCATTAGATGTTTCTATCAGCTGTGTGTTGTTATTAGCCACATTTACCTGTATTCTTTGCCTGGTGCATTTATGCCTTCTACCCGCCCTCTTCTGGGAAGGATATACTTCCTAAACTCTGTTGGGGAACCAATGAGTACACCCATAGGAACAGTGGTAGTGACAGTAATAGTAGTAATGGTGCCAAATTCAACATTGACATACAGTATTCACAAGAATATTATTTTGGTATTATTATTCATTGTACTATTATTTAAAGCAGTATTTATTAAATTATTTTCATATAATAAATGTTTGGTGGTTTGGAGCTGAAAGTTTTTTGGAACCCTTGATGTATACACTTTGTAAAACCAGAAATTTTTATTTTAAGGTCACACAGACTTGTTCAACAAAGATTTTTTTTTTTATTGAAACATTCTAATTGTTATGTGCAGTGACCAGAGTCATTCCTTATTTCTTACAATGAATTATAGCACTTTCACTGAATAATATCATCCAATTACCGATAATACTATCTACCACAAAACATGTAACCTAATTGAGTGGCATCAGATTAAAGAACTGTCATTTTCTGAATTTCATATCACATACAGTGAATTACTTCTTTGTCCTAGAACTAGTTTTAAGCTACTGAGTCAGAGAATGTCAGCTTCTATCTGGGCTTCTCTCACAGGATTATCCTAGTGCTAAATGGGTGATTAAATCTCTTTGTTATTTATTGAAAGATTGCACTGCTTGTTGACTATCATTAGAACATTATTCAATGGCCTTTGCAGCCCTAGCCTCAGAGTTTGTTTAAATCATTTTAAATTCTAACGCAAACTGTCATTGTGTGTGCTTTTGACACAGTGTTGTACTTCAGTAGTTTTATTTTAGCACTACAGAATTTTTTTTTAACTCTGACTGTAAGACGTCATTAACACGGGGTGTATCAAAGCGTACGTCTATGGAGGGTCCTGTTTACCCACATGGGGATGCACAGGCCTGTGTCCCTGTAGCCACTGTATCCCAATTGACATTAAAGTGTTACTAAACCTACAACAGTAAAATCAGTCTGTATATGAAGTAAAGCATGCTTGTTATACTCACTGTGGAACCTAAGGGGTTAATCCTGTACATTGTGTAAAAAGGCTGTTTGATCCTGTCTTCTCTGATCCTCCCCTCCTTCTACTATCACCTAATAATTTCCTGATAACACAGAGTCTACGGAGTCGGGCTGCACATGCTCAGTTTGGTGTGTATTGCCAGAGAGGTTTTCTTTTCTAGGGAGAGTGCATACGATCAGCACAGGGCCAATCAGCACTGTCCAGACAGAGGGTCAGGGGTCTTGCAGTCTCATAGGATAGTCAGAAAATTCCTCCCATAAGCTTTAACCAGTGCCTGGCTGGACACTGATAGAAGTCACAAGACTGCTTGCTCTAACTGCTGATGAGAAAAGGTATTTAGCAGTTTATATTTACTAAAATAATTGCATTTCCATGTTCTGTGTACTGTGGGAGACCAGATATAATGAATGCAGGGTCCTGGGTTTAGTAACACTTTAATGGGACTTCCTGCATAGGGATGCATGGTACAGCTATGCAACCCTTATGCGGGTTAAAAAGGGCCCTCCATGGACGCAGTGTTAAATTTCTAGCAGAAATATAGCCAAGCAAAGCACAACTCTGGCTTCTCTTCTCTCTCTAGTGAAAATGTAACAATGTGGCAGCATAGTTTTTGTTTTTAGCTGAATTGACATTATTAGAAATAATTTGTATTTATTGTTATTAAATAGTTATTTTTTTAATGATCAGATCGCTATATAGGTAAGGATGAAGATTGTGTAGGATTTAAGCCACACTCATTTAGGCTAAATCTTCCTGCACATTACTGCAAAGGCGACTAATCTATTACAGTGGCTTAGAAGAGATTATTGCTAAATGGATAAAATCTGGCACTCGCTTTGACATTAATTAGTCATCCTTTACACAGCAAACAACTCACTAATTCCAGCTTTAACAAACCTTTGCACACTTTTCCTTCCTGTTTGAGACAATTTTATTAAATGTTAAAATGATCATTGGGACTGGATAAGAGAGAGTTGAAATTACTCCTGACTATACTGTATGCATCCCAATTCTCCTGTTATGCAAAAACGGAATTTCTTCATACACTGATGCTTGCTGTGTCAAATTTTGCTGGAAATTTGCTTATAAATTGTATAAATTGCAGAATGGTATTAAACATTAGTAGTATATGTACCACCAAAGCAGCGCATGCTAAAAAAAACAAAAATTAGTGCTGTAAATTGCCTCCTGCATTGCTGCTGTTTCTTCTTACTAGAGGCTGTAATTTTGGTTAAGCCAGAGCCCCATGAGAAGCAGTAAATCTTTAGGTTGTCAGAAGATTGGCCTCTGCACATGCTTAGAGCAACTGAGCATGTGCAGAGCAGGATAAGACTGTGTATTACTGGATTTTAAACATTAGGCACTTATTTTTAATATTTTACATAGCCATACCTGAAAAAATACACTACCTGAAGTGATCTAGCGGGCCTTAATTTTCTGACTAAAGTTCCACTTTAAACTGGAACTAACATCAATTTAACAGTTTCCCCAAACAGTTACATTCCCAGCTAACTGTCACAGTTGGTTGCATTTTCAACTATGAAGCATAAAGTGATCAAGCAGGACTTAATTTTCTAGGTCCACTTTAGCCCTGGTTCACACTGACTGCGGGAATGAAATCGTGCGAGTTCAGCTGAACTCGCACAATTTCATTCCCACATGTCAGTCCCAATTTCGGGGGTGATTTCAGAGACATCTGTGCGGGTTTCTGCACAGATGTCAATGGAAATCGCACCCCGAAATCGCCAAAAGTAGTACAGAAAGTACTTTTGGAAATTGGTGCGGCGCCACAAATGCGGGGTCGCACAGATTCAGACACTGCTATTGCCAGCAATTGCCGCCAATTTGGCATGCGATTTGACATGTCAAATCGCATCAATGTGAACCAGGGCTTAAGGTAATTTTTTTTCACTAACTACCAATTAACTTTTTTGTAAAAAAAAAATTCTGATAAATGATAAAAATAAAAAGTGGATATATTTCACTGACCACCAATATACTATAACAGACAATTTATTTTTTCTTGCAACAGTGTAGTAAGGGGCATTTTTACACTACCCATCAATGTAAAGGGACACTTTTTCCAGACACATTTTCACTGATTATCAATGTAAAGGAGGCTTTTCCACTGACAAGCAATACACAGTAAATTAGTTCTTTCCATTTACTAGCAAGGTAAAAGGGGCTTTATCTCTGGGCATAAGGCATCAATGACCACCAGACAAAAAGAAGCTATTATGGGGGCAGCATCATGAGTTATAGGTTAGTACATCTGCCTGGCTGCACTGGGGTCATGGCTTGTATCCCAACCACAACACTAAATTTGTGGAGTTTGCATGTTCTCCCTGTGCTGGTGTGTTTTTTCCAGGTATTTGAGTTTCCTCCCACACTCCGAAGACATGCTGATAGGTCCTGTCTAAATTGGCACTAATTTGTATATGTATGAATGTGAGATGGGAATCCTAGATTGTAAGCTCCTCGAGGGCAGGGGCTTATGTGAATGTACAGTGTGTATATATTTTTATTCAGAGTATAGCATCAAGTCAATTAAAATCCTGGGATATTGATCTAGTCAGTTAAGTAGCAGAGGGGGTTAATCAGTTTCAGCTGCTTTGGTGTTAATGAAATTAACAACAGATGCACTAGATGGGCAACAATGAGACAACCTCCAAAACTGGAATAGTTTTACAGGTGGATGCCACTGACATTTTTTTCCCCTACTCATCTTTTCTGACTGTTTTGCATTTGGCTAGGGTCAGTGTCACTACTGGTAGCATGAGGCCATACCTGGACCCTATAGAGTTTGCACAGGCAGTCCAACTCCTCCAGGATGACACATCAATATGTGTCATTTCCAGGTTTGCTGTGTCTCCCAGCACAGTCTCAAGAGCATGTAGCAGATTCCAGGAGACAGGCAGTTACTCTAGGAGAGCAGCTTAGAAGGTCCCTAACCCATCAGCAGGACCGGTGTCATTTCTTGGGTCACCTGCTTGTGGCACTGTTGTTTTTAGAACCAAAGGATGTAGTTCTGGTGGCTGCCAGCAGATGGACCATACAGGTAATTGGGCTGCACCTGATAGGACTGCTGGGGGTATATAAGCCCGCCTTGCACTGAGGTCCAGTGTTTCAATATTTTCCCTGCAAGCCGTGTCCCTGCCTGAACCTGATCTGTTCCTGTTGCTTGTACCCTGATCCAGAGACCTGTCCCCTGGAACCTGATCTCTGCTGCCACTATCTGGCTTCCTGCTCCCTTTGTCTTTGCCTATGTTTCTCATGTGTGTTTCCCCCACTGTATTTAGTTAGTTAGGTAAAGTTCGTTAGGCTATTAACTTAGAGTTTTCATTGTTACATTTATTTTCCACTTGCTTGTTTATGATTTACTGGTGTTGGTATTGGATGTGTGTCATTTTCTTATTAAACATATTGTTTACTTATTTATCTGGTCCTGATTCCTTAAAGGGGTTGTAAACCTTCAAGGTTTTTCACCTCAATGGATTCTATCCATTGAGGTGAAAAACCTCCTATAATGCTGCAGCCCCCCCGAGCCCCCATTTTACTTACCTGTACCCCCTCTATCTCGTCCCGGGGACGAGCACAGCAGCAAAAGCCGGTGTCTCGGGTCCTGATTGGATGGATTGATAGCAGCACAGCCATTGGGTCCCGCTGCTGTCAATCACATCCAATGACACAGGCATCGGGGGGCGGGGCCGAGTTTGGCATTCGTGTCTATGGACGCAAATGCTGGACTTGGGAGCGTGACCGCAAGGTAACCTCCTCGGGAGAGCACTTCTCCTAGGGGGTTATCTGATGCTGGGAGGAGCCTAAGAGCCTTCGAAGGACCCCAGAAGAGGATGTTCGGGGCCACTCTGTGCAAAACGAGTTGCACAGTGGAGGTAAGTATGACATGTTGGTTATTTTAAATAAACAAAAAACAAACCTTTTAGAGTCACTTTAACTGCTTGCCAACCAGCCGCCATTATACTGCGGCAGGTTGGAATGGCTGCGCAAATTGCTGTAGGTGCACGTCGGCTGTTTTAAGAGAGATAGGGAGCGCACGCGCGGCTCCAGAGCTAATGCGTATGGCCGGCGGCCGCAATGTCTGCCAGTCACCCGCGATCGCTCCACAGAGAGCCAGAACGGGGATCTGTGTATTTAAACAAACAGATCCCCGTTCTGACAGGGGAGTAGAGAGAGATCTGCTGTTCCTAGCGATCTCTCTCCTCCTCCAGTCAGTACACCCCCCCCACAATTAGAAACACCTCTCTAGGGAACACTTAACCCCATGATCGCCCCCTAGTGTTAACCCCTTCCCTGCTAGTGACATTTATACAGTAATGAGTGGCTATTTTTAGCTCTGATCATTGGATAAATGTCAATGGTCCCAAAAAAGTGTCAAAAGTGTCCAATCTGTCCTCCGCAATGTATCAGTCCTGCTATGAATTGCAGACTGCCGCCTTTACTAGTAAAAAATAAATAATAAAAATGGCATAAATCTTTCCCCTATTTTGTAGACGCTATAACACACTCCTGCTTCCACACCAGCTCATCTGTTCCAATCTGCCTCCACACCAGCCAATTTGTTCCAGTCTGCAGAGGCACATCAGGCTGGGTAGCAGGCATGGGCACATCAGGCTGGGCAGCAGGCATGGGCACATCTGGCTGGGCAGCAGGCAGAGGCACACCAGGCTGGGCAGCAGGTAGAGGCACACCAGGCTGGGCAGCAGGCAGAGGCACATCAGGCTGGACAGCAGGCAGAGGCACATCAGGCTGGGCAGCAGGCAGAGGCACATCAGACTGGGCAGCAGGCAAAGGACCATCAGGTTGGGCAGCAGGCAGAGGATCGGTAAGTTCAGGCAGGTCATAGAGGCATGCACAGACCTCTACAGGCTAGACAATGGCACCCTGACTGCCATTAGGTATTGGGATGAAATCCTTGGACCCAATATCAGACCCTATGCTGGTGCAGTGGATCCTGGGTTCCTCCTGGTGCGCGACAATGCCTGGCCTCATGTGGCAAGAGTATGCAGTCAGTTTCTGGAGGATGAAGGAATTGATACCATTGAATGGGCCCCACGTTCGTCTGACCTAAATCCAGAAGAACACCTCTGGGACATTATGTTTTGGTCCATCCGACGCCACCAGGTTGCACTCCAGTCTGTTCAGGAGCTCAGTGACGCCATGGTCCAGATCTGGGAGGAAATACCCCAGGACGCCATTCTTCATCTCATTAGGAGCGGGTTCCAACATGCATGCATACAAGCACATGGGGGCCAAAGCAAAATGAACTAGCCTGCTGCTAATTTTTTTCACCTTTATTTTTGGGGTGTCATTGAATTCAGCCATCTGTAGGTTGATAATTTTCATTTCCATCAAACGATGTGGCATCCTTTCGTTCCTAACACATTACCCAGTCCATATCAGTATAGATATCCAGCATGATATTTTTCCCCATTGAGATCTGATGTGTTTTCAAAGTGTTCCTTTAATTTTTTTGAGCAGTGTACATTGCTGCCCACTAATGGTAAAATGAGGATCGACTATGAGTAAAATTTAGGCAGGATCCCACATTCTCAGCCAAAATTGCTACTGGAATAACAATTTTATTTATTGGGTATTTAATTTTCACTTTAATCTACCTTCTTTACATCTTGACATAAAACAGTTGCCAAAATACAGTATATTTAATATCAACAATATCTCCAGTTACATGATTTTGTTAATATTTGTTTTATCAATGAAAACAACTAAAATATTTCTATATCTACCAAATCATATATACTAAGGAACCTGGTATATAGGACACTTCTTCATAAACCATTACTTTTACATTTCGACCTTACATTTTCAGATATTAACCAAAATTACCAATAATAATCTACAACGTTGTAAGAACAAAATAGGAATTTATGAGGGCAGTGTTAGGAGATACATGGCAAACTTTTATTATTGTGTGCATTGAGCAGCAACTCTGTGCTTGAGAGTATTTAGCATCCAACGATCTTTACTAAATCTTATTGACCTAAAAGGCAATTTTTTTTGGTGCTGTTTATTGACATTCAGTATAACAGTTCTTGTGTTGTTTTCAAAGGTTCCAATCTAATGTAAAAATTATTTTTCTTTCACAATATATATTTTCATTTTCAGGCCTTAGTGACAAAGATATTTAATCTGCTCTATTTGTTCTTTTGCCAGCCTATAAGTAGAAGTCCTCTTTACTGTAGTCCTGCTCACCCTTCAAGCTGTAAGACTTACCATAGATCAATTAGCTTTTTCATCAAACCACACCACTTTGCTGTTCTTTTTTATTATGATTATTATTTCTCATGCAGTACTGATTATGAAGAAACACTAGCTTATGTCAATAAATCAGTTATAAGGAAACATCTGGGCACCCATGGTCAAATCACATTGACACTGTATTTGACTGGTTTGGAAGGTAAAAGAAGTCAACACAACATCTGCAGTGAACATTATTAAACAGTTGGGTGTTAATCCTGTGCTATTAATCAGTGAGTAAACAATACAACTTAATTAACCGCTGCAAGCACCTATAATGTTCCCACAACTATGTTGTATATCAATGTGTAAGTGAAGAGGTGCTGCGCTGCTAATAAAATGGTCAACTAAATACATATAATAGAAAAAAAAATCTATTATAAATACACTATGTGCAAATGACTAAAACCCAAATTGCTTTAGTGAATCAATATACTTTCATATCACTCTATAAAGCAAATGTTCCATGATTCTACAAAATATGTTTAAACTATACATAAATTCAGTGTCTCGTGTCTTCTCTTTGCCCGTCACCTCTTGTGCTCAACCAAAAGACTTCTGTGTCTTATATCATTGCCACTTATCCACCACTGTGCTCTCAAAACCCCCCTCTTTACTACTTGTGTCTCAGCATAGATCATGAATTCTTCAACTGCCTGGATCCTCCTATGGTTTCTCTCCACTAGGCACCCTCAGAGTTGGGATTTCCTCTGTTAAGGCCCATACACACGATCGGACTTTGACATTAATGGTCCGACACACCTGTCTTATCGGACAATCCGAACGTCTGTATGCTCCATCAGACAATTGTTGTTGCTTTTTCAACGGATGTTCGCTGTGCATGCTCTCATTTCTCTTTTCGACTACAAATGTCCGATGGAGGATAATCCGATCGTGTGTACACAAGTCCATCGGACTAAAGTCCAAAGTACAAACACGCATGCTCAGAACCAATGCTAAACATCAGCTAACAATAACAGAAGTTGCACAAAGGGTGGCGGTAAAGAGCTGAAAAACCACGTGATTTGGTGAAAGTTGGCTAATAATGTTCTGCCGTGCATATGCAGAACAAGTTCACGGCCAAAGCCCATTCGGACAAAGATCCACGGAAAAGTCAGATGGAAGTCCGATCGTGTGTATGAGGCTTTATAGCTCTGTTGGTAGTTGCCTTTTCCTTTAAGATGTTCCTCTGTACTCCGAAATTAGTCTTGCCCTGGGTATAGCAATATGTGAAAAAAGCATCCCATAGTGTGATATTGTAAAAACTTATTAAACAAAACAAAATCTAGTGTAGCGCAACCAAAAACAAATACAAATAAAATAAGTCCAAATATAACAAAATTCCACCGTTGTGCAACTTTCAGCGACAGTTCATAGATTTCCAGTGACTTCAGTGACCACCACCTCTAGCTGGAATGCCTGCTCAGCTCCAAAAGTTGACCCCACTACAGAGTCACACACGCCTCTGATTATATCTCTCACGATGCCTTGGGAAAACTACCCCTCCTGATGTTCCTGGACAGAACAGACCTCCTCCCGGGTTCTCCCTATGTAGACCCCACTTCAGAGTCTCACGCGCTTAGTGTAATATCGCTCAGGATTTTTCGGGAACACGAATCCTCATCACAGTGCACCTAGAGAGCTCAGACCTCCTCCCGGGATCTCATTTAGTCATGTGTGGCCATAAAAAACAAAAGCAAACCATAGTGCTCCCTGCTAATATCATTTATTAAAACTGTAACTTGGGGATAAAATACTCACATACAAAATGTGAAAACATGCATGTCATCAATAATGATGTGAACAGAGAAAATGTCCTGAATGACAGCACCTGTGTGAGGTGCTGCCATTCAGGACGTTTTCTCCATTCAGGCAGAAAGTTACGCGATTTTACATTGATTTTGCCGCAATTTTGAACAGGTCAAAAGGTCACCAATGTAAAAAGCAGAAAAACACCTGTAATCTGTAATCTGTCTAATCTGCCTAATCGGTCTAAAAAAAGTTCCAGAACTTGTGCAGAGCTTCTAGCTTCAGTTTCTGGCTTCAGGCGTTTTGGAGTGGAGATGTGAACCATCTCCATAGAGAATAATAGATTTTTTTCCCCTCAAACTTTTGGTAGCTTCAGGCTTCAAGCTACAAAACGCTCAGGTGTGAGCCCGGGTTCACACTGCTGCGATCTCAGAGATCGCATGTGATTCGCACCCGCACTGCTGTTGCCAATCACATGCGATCTCTGAGCAATGGAAGTTCAGCCATACGGTTGTATGGCTGAACTCGCATTGGATTTGCACTATGATCTGTGCACTAAACTGGGGGTGTCATTAAGTTAATGACACCTGCAGCGGTTCGTACAAGGCAGTGTGAACTGCCTGCAGTAGAGGAGCGATGCGGGAACCAGTGCTGTAATCGCGCTGGTTCCCGCATCGCACTAGTGTGAACCCAGGGTGAATGAGGCCTAAGTGGTGTAGGCAGCAATCACGTTAATCCTATTAGTAGGCTAATTACAGTGATTATTTCATATATAATAATTTCACATTATTATAATGATTATTGCGCTGATTATATATTTTTTCACTATCCTTAATTTATTAGACTTAAAATACCGCACTTACAATAAAAAAGCTGGTTAAAAGCATTAAAACCAAGAGTACCAGATGAACTCATCTGCTTATGTCATTTCTGGTCCCTTGTGTGCCTCTGCCCACACCCTGCGCGTTACGGCACGGTCACGTGACTTTCTCAGGGAATTTTCTCCTTCCCCTTTCTTTTCAATCTTAGTTTATTTCAAAAGCAAGAAAATAAAGGATATAACAGAGAAATACTGTTCTTTACAATATAACAGCAAAAACAGTATACATAGAGCAGCGAAGTGTACCATATCTATATATATATACAGGGGTGATCATTCTGACATGTATCTTTCGGTGGATTACTGGTCTATCATATTGTACTTATAGATTTTTTATATAGGAGAGGAATAACATGCAAGTGGGAACCAACATATATTAAATCTTGCGGTTTCGTGTGTTGGTGTTGTCCGAGGTCTCCTTTTCATCAAATTAGTATGCTGTAAGGATCATGTTGTCACCTATTATATATATATTCAAATCATTTAACTATTCTGGGTATAAGATCTTTAGTTACATGTATGAATTATTAGTTCAGTACTTAATAGGAAAAAACAGAGAAAGTTGGAAATGAGGTCGTGTGTAGAAGTAAGGGATGGTTTCTGAGGTGATAGGCACCCCAGCATGGCTAATCGGTGGGTAAGGGTGGGATATCTCTGACCCATAGGGAGAAGTCATCAGAATAGCGAAACATACACCACGAGGTCCAGGTGGGGGAAAACTGTTCCTCCTTCCCTGCTTCCTGCGCCAACAGACGCTCCAGATCTCCTATCTGATCCACTTCAACAGCCCATTCTCCCAAGGAAGGCACATCTGCCGTTTTCCAATGTCGTGGGATCACTGTCCTAACTGCTGCCAGAAAGTGGCGCAGTACATCTTTTTTAATCGACTTAAGGGGGCCTGGGAGTATAGATAATAGGGCTATCTCTGGTGTGGGCTTAATTGACGTCGCCATCAGCCTGCTGTATAGGTCAAATACCTTTTGCCATAGTTTCCGGATTGGAGGGCAAGCCCACCAGATGTGAAGCATTGTCCCGCTAGAGGACAAGCATCTCCAACAAATGTCTGTCAAAGAGGGGTTAAACCGTTTGATATTCACTGGACATCTGTACCACCTCGTTAACAACTTAAACCCTTTTTCTTGGGTCTTAGTTGCCAGGGAAATCCTATGTGTTAGGATAAAACTTTTTTGCCAATCAGTGGGGGAGATGGAGTGCCGCAGTTCCGTTTCCCATTTCTGTGTATATGTTGGGAGGTCAGGGGCAGATACGTTCAGTAGTAGGGAGTATAACAATGATACTACATGTGTTGGTGGGTCAGGTTGAAGGAGCAGCTCGTCAAAGTCTGATGGGTCATCTAGGATCTCTGAGATGGAGGGGAAAGTGGGTATGTATGACATTATTGGGCTCCTTTGTAGCCACATTGTTGAGGGCCCTAAGTCCGTCCGAGAGGGTATGTCCGTTCTCAAGGATGGGTCAGCGCGTAAGACCTGTGCCAGACGTCTATGGCTGTCCCTACACCAGGGTCCAAATCTCAACTTATTTGCTGCTGGGGAGAAGGCCGGAGTCCCAAAGAGAGGGGTCATTGGGCCCTGAAGTTTAGACAGTTTACCCGCTGAGATCAGGCAGTCCCAGATCTGGAGAGTTTGACGAGTAAGAGCAGTAGAAAGTAGGCCGTCTCCACGCCGAGCCGCAGGGGTCCACGGCAGGGCGCAAAGATCAGCCCTGTTAAGATATTTCTCTAATTGAACCCAAAGTTTGGAGGAAGAGTGATGGAACCAATCCACTATACGTACGAGTACCGCTGCCTTATGGTATGTAGAGGCATCTGGGACCCCCGCACCCCCCCTGACCTTCGGGAGAATCATTGTGTCATATTTTATCCTGGGGCGATGTCCCTGCCATATGAATTTAGAAAAGATCTGGCGGAGCCTTTTGAAGAACGAGGTGGGGATAAGGATAGGAATGGTCTGGAAAAGGTATAGGAATCGATGGAGAACATCCATTTTCAAGACATTCACCCTACCCAGCCAGGAGAGCTGTTTAGAGGCATATGTGGCCAAGTCTGCTTGAGTTCTAAGAAGCAAAGGGGTGAAGTTGCTGGAAAATAGTTGAGACGCGACTGTTGGAATATGGATTCCTAGATAGCGAATAGATGTAGAGCTTGTCTTAAAAGGGAAGGAAGACGCGAGCTGTTGGAGAGCTGCTGCTGGGAGTGAGATGTTGAGGATTTCCGACTTATTAAGATTAACTTTAAAGTTACTAACCTCTCCATACCTCTGAAACTCCTGCATGATGGAGGGTAGGGAAGCTTGTGGTTGAGTTACAAATATGAGTAGGTCATCAGCAAATAGGGCAATTTTAGTGTGGAGGGGGCCTATACTAACACCATGAATAGCCGGGTTATTTCTAAGGGCAACGGCTAGATGTTCCATAACAATCACATAAAGAATGGGGGACAGGGGGCACCCCTGCCGCGTTCCATTGTGTATGGTAAATTTTGGAGATAGGGAACCGTTTAGTCTAATCCTAGCGGAGGGAGATGTGTAGAGGGACATTATTCTGGAAATCATGTTTTGGCCTAGACCTAGTTGTTGCAATGATAGGCGGAGAAATTGCCAGTCGACACGGTCGAAGGCCTTTTCCGCATCGACTGTGAGAAGGCACAATGGGATATTGTGGGCCCGAGCATAATCCGCAATGAGAAGTGTTTTCAGGGTGTTATCTCGCGCCTCTCTTCCTCTCACAAAGCCAACCTGATCTAGGTGTATTAAGCGGGGTAATAATGGTTGCAACCTATTAGCCAGCACCTTCGCATACACCTTTAGATCTACTCCTATTAACGAGATAGGTCGGTAATTGGCACAAACAGTCAGGTCTTTGTCTGGTTTGGGGATGAGGGTGATATGTGCCTCTAAGGTTTGTGGCGGGAACACTGATCGCTCAGAGATGGAGTTAAATACTTGTGTTAAGAAGGGAGTAAGGAGGGGAGCAAATTGTTTGTAAAATTTTGGGGTAAAGCCATCAGGACCCGGGCTTTTACCAGATGGGGTAGAAGCGATGGTGCGGGCAACCTCGTCTTCTGAAATCGGGGCCTCAAGGTCCTCTATTGCTTCATTATCTAGAGTGGGTAGTGCAGTTTGCGCGATGTAGGAGGCTTGTGTTTCCGCTGCAGTAAGGGGAGATTCAGTGGGGCTTGCTGTAGGTATATTATATAGGGATTGATAGAAGTCCCGGAACACTTGTCCCATCTCAGATGGTGATGAGACAGTTTTCCCAGAACTGTCCCGTATGAGGGGTATGAAGGTGTTAGGTTGTTTGGTATGTAGGGTGCGAGCCAGGGATCTGCCACATTTATCTCGGAATTTGTATTGATGAAAAGCTAATTTGTTCGCAAACGTGCGGGCGGATGCCTCATATAACTCTCTAAGCTGAGTGCGAGCGGAAGAACCTCCGCAAGCACTTCCACCGTCGGTGAGCGCTTATGAGTAGTTTCTAGTGTTCTTAGCTTGTGTATTGCCTTAGCTATCGCAGCTGAGCGTTCTTTTTTCATGCGGGCTCCCATTTGAATAAACCTACCCCGCAATACTGCCTTCAATGCCTCCCATTTAATGGGTGGTGAGGTGTCATCTGAAGTGTGGTCTGTGAAAAAGTTTGATATCGTCTCCGCTATCTGGGTATCAAACCCTGGTTCAGTCAAGAGAGAGTCATTTAACCTCCATGTCCATTCTTTTATTGGAGTAGAGGGGATTGTAAGCGTCAGGAATATAGGTGAGTGGTCGGACCAAACCATAGGGTCTATTTTGCTATTGGGGGACCAATCTAGGCAGCCGTGATCGACTAGAAAATAATCTAAACGACTGTATGATTGGTGTACGTTGGAGAAGTGTGTGTAGTTTCGTGAGTCTGGGTACAGTATTCGCCATACGTCAATGAGATGCATGTTGTGGATGGCACGTTTTAGGACCCGTATTTTCGGGAAGGATATAGAGGAACGGGATGTGGATGAGTCCAAAAGTGGCTCCAAGGGGATATTGAAGTCCCCTCCGAGTATGATCTTGCCCTCCGCGAAACCCGCCAAAATCTTAAGGTACTGCAAGGCTGAAGGGACTTGGTGTGTATTAGGTAAGTATACGTTAGCTATTGTCTATTTAGTCCCCCATAAGGAAATTTTCGCAAAAACATATCTGCCCTGTTTTATGAAACGCAATAGATACTCCCTTAGATTTTTGTGTCGGGTTGGTGCTGTGAATCCATCTATTAAAGTATCTATTGGAGCAGGAAGGAGTGGAGTCAGAATGGAAGTGGGTCTCCTGTAGCAAAAGTATGCTGTCTTTTGTGCATCTGATATAGAATTTGCTCACGTTTCGACGCGATGTTAAGTCCGTTTACATTATACGAACAAAATTTCAGGTGGGGGCGTAAAGTCACCGTGTGAGCCATGCTGGAGTGCCAAAAACTGTAAAGGGGAGAGAGTAATAGAATATGAAGGAAAGGTATAGGGAGCAAAAAAAAAAGAGAAAAAAGAAAGAAAAAAGAAAAAATTAGGGGGAAGAGAAAGAGAAAAACCAAGGAAAGAAAAAAGAAAGGGGAGGGGGGAGAGAGGAGGAGGAAATAAGAAACAAGCGTGTGGATAATGAAAGAAGTAAGGTATAAATGAGAAGACACCTAGAAAGATGTGTCTGGGAAACTAATGTGTTCGCTAATGCAAAACACTGCGTGAAAGATCACGCTTTAGGCACAAACCGTGCCTGTCCTATTGCGGGGGAAAGATTGAGATGAATGGACCTGAGCCGTGGTCCCGACAGCAGACCAGGAATGTAAGTAATATGTATGGCACACTTAACATTTAATACTAAACGAGTGTGGGGCATAAGGCAGCTTAACAGCAACAAGTGGTAACAGTCCACCAAATATGTGCATTGGATTTAAATGATTAACCCTGGGGTAAACATAAAACAATTACAGTGGCTCTGGCATATAAAGAAGGTTATGGAGCCAAAACAATATTGTGGGTACATGGAAGGTATAAGGTGCGGGGGGATCCCCCTGAGGGGGCAATCCTCTGCCCCATGCGTAGCGCCCCTTAGGCTTGTATAATCTAAAGCAGGGACTGTGTAAAGCCAGGTGCCAGACCCCCCCCCAGGGCAGCACCCCCCACCCCCGCCACACATCCCCCACTGCATATAATATCAGGAGAGGGTGAGAGGAATCAGTCTGAGACAAAACAGAACATCTTTAAAGGATAACAGAAAAAGAGACATAACATTGGTATACATTCGCTTTACCTGACGTTCGTCAAAGTGAAAGGCACAAAAGTGACTTCAATCTATGTTCTCACCCAAACCCCAGCCAAATAGTATATTGGCAAAGAGCAGGGAAAGAGCCAGTAGATCCGAACCCTGTATTCACTATTTCTCCTACCAGGTTTACTGGAGGTCTTAGCTTTCAAGTAGAAAAAGCACAGTTGAGGGATCAATAAACACATCATGCCGCCTGAAAAATGCAGCAAAACTACCGGGAGCCCTTGGTAATATAATTGGCATGGTAAGACAAGGCAAGCCATCAGTCACCAGTTAATCTTCTGGAGAAGTAGGTCTTCTTATCCCTGGGCCAGGAGAGACTGATCTAGACCTAGGACGTCTGCGGCGCTGTGGAAGTGGACCAAGTCCCAGCTGTCTTGATCTATCCTCTGGAGGGTCTAACCAGTTTAAAATGTCTACTGGTTCTTGTTCAATAAAGAGAAAAAAGTCGGGCAGTTGATCTGGATCAGAGAGCGTGAACCTGCTGTCGCCCCGTGTCACCTTGATGCTGAAGGGGTGACCCCAGGTATAGGTAGCTCCGGCTTGCCGTATAAGGTCAAGTAGAGGGCGCACCACTCGACGCATGTACAGCGTGTTGCGAGATAAGTCAGGTTACAGGTGGATAGGGGCTCCAAAAAAGTCAACAGAGCCCAGGTTCCATGCCTTTCGCATGATCTCTTCTTTTAAAGTGAAATAGTGGACCCGACATAAAACATCGCGGGGGCGACCATCTCGGGCCCCTCCTGGGCCTCCCACCCTGTGAACACGATCCAAATCAATTGGTGATGCTGCCTCTCTTCCCAGAACTTTATTGAGGATAGTTATGACAGTGGGTTTCAATTCTGCTCCAGATGTTGCCTCCGGTATGCCTTGCAGTCTGATGTTATTTCTGCGATTGCGATTTTCGCTGTCTTCTATGCGGAGTTGCTGGTGGCGTAGGCGCCGCATATGCGTCGCGGATGAGGATTCAAGGGCTGTTATACGTGCCTCATGGTCATCTTGAGTATTGGTTAAGACCGATACTGCTTCCTCATTAGCTGTGACTTGTTGCCTCAGAGCGTTCAACTCCACATGTAGGGAAGCTTCCATTTTGCTAGCCCATGATTCAAAATCAATTCTGAAAGCAGAGAGAAGAGCAACAGCTTCCGTTCTAACGGGTTCTCCTGATAAGGGATGCGTAATTGACTGAGATTCCCCGGCGCCTGTGTCAGGTGGTGTGGCTGACCTCGCAGAGGAGGCTGATGGCTCTCCCTTGGAATTCTGGGGTTTCTCATTATTGTCCTCTGCCGTGTAGGCTGCTGCTGTAACGGAAGCGGGAGGCTTGGCCAATCGGCGCTGTTCTAAGAAGATACCTCTGTATGGTGCCTTGTTGGGGGTCAGTAAGCTCCGTGGAGTGTGAGCTAGCTGCCGCCATGTAGTATGCAGGTGTGCTATGCTATGGAAATAGCCTGTAGCTGTCGGGATAGCACGGAGCTCAGGGGCGCGGGTCCTCAGCCATCCATATTCGGACACTCGCCATCAAAACCCAGCCTCTACAGGGGCAAGGGGGACTGGGGAGGAGGGGAAGGCCTGAGGAACAGCGGCGTCACCCTGCCAGCATGGGTGCAAAGCTGACACACTGTGCGTGCGGGGGTTCGCAGGGGGAACCACTGTCCAGGTAGGGTACAATATCTGTGGGTGCAGGCCCGTCTTGTGGGCTAGGCCGCAAGATGGCGGCCGTCCCTGGATGTCTCTGAGAGGACCTTTTCTGAGGTTTCCGGGGTCAGTGAGGGGTCTGTGCAGGCTATCAACTTGCAGGTTATGCCCAGGGGGTGGTCGCTGTATGTGGGGGTGAGTGGAGTGTCCCCCTTACCTCCGGTTGCGGCACCAAGGATCGGCGATGCTGTAGGCCTCACAGGCCTCGGGCCTGCCGTAGGCCGTGGGTGTCCGGGCCTGCTTTCCCTATGTCATCTGGGGTCCCCTCGCGGTCCGGTCCGCTCCTGATGCAGCGCTCCTATCCGCAGGCCGTCCGATCAGCTTCCGTACCGCCGATCGTGGTACTCGAGGCCGGGGACTCCGTGTGTCCCGTAGGCCGCAAGATGGCGGCCAGCGTCTGTGGAGTGAGGCCGGCCGCGGCCTAAAAACAGCCCAATCCGCTGGCCAATTTATTCAAGAGACCCCGGGGGAGACTCTACTTGTGTCCAGTGGCCGTCAGGTAGAGATTGGGGCAATCTTAGAAGCTTATATGCTCCGGATGGCTGTAGATTGCAGAGGGCTAAGCAGAGCTCCTCTGCAGTGCATCCATTAACCTCAGCGCTCGGACACGCCCCCCGCCTCTCCTTCCCCTTTCTAAAGGGATGCAGACACTGGAACTTCTCATCAGAACCATAAAAGTCCACCAACTGATTAAAAAGAATTAGTCCCACAGAATAAAGCCTGGTACACGCTGTGAGTTTTTTTTTCGTCCAGAACACTCCGATTAGCACTCTCTGCAATTGACTGATTTTCCAGCAAGCTTGTCAGACAGAAGCTGGCCCAATGGCCGGCTTCTGTTGAACCGGCTGCCTTACACACGGGCTGAATGTCAGCTGTTTTTTATTGAACCGGCCAATGTCGCCCAGCATTCGGTCTGTGTGCACAGGGCTTTAGTATACAAAGACACAAAATGAAACAAGCAGCTTTTTCTTCAGAGTGGAAACAGTAGGAATCTGCAGCAAAGTTTGTTAAAATCCTTGAAATGTACATTAATCACCCAGAGTGGCTTGTTTTTTCTCCACAAAAATGCAGTTACCCTTTAACCGCTTGCTGACCAGCTGCCCTCAATTTTACTGCAGCAGGTTGGCTCTCCTGTGCAGACCACCGTGGGTGTAAGTCGGTGTTTGCACAGGAGATAGCGGGTGCATGCCGTCGGCGGCATGCCCGCAGGTCCAGCGGACTCGACGTCCACCGGCGACCCGCGATCGCGGTGTACAGAGGCAGAACGGGGAACTGCTTATGTAAACAAGGCGATTCCCTGTTCTGCCAAATGACCAGTGATCGGGAACAGCAATCTCTGTCGTGTCCCTGGTAGCCAATCCCCCTTACAGTTAGAACACACCCAGGGAACACACTTAACCCCTTGATCGCCCCTAGTGTTAACCCCTTCCCTGCCAGTGTCGTTTTTACATTGATCCATGCATTTTTATAGCACCGATCAATGTAATAATGTCACTGGTCCCCAAAAAGTGTAATTTGGGTCCGATTTGTCCGCTGCAATGTTGCAGTCTCTCTAAAAATCGCAGGTCGCTGCCATTACCAGTAAAAACAATAAAAAATAAATAAAAGTCTATCTATCTATCCCATAGTTTGTAGACGCAAAAACTTTTGCGCAAACCAATCAATATATGCCTATTGCGATTTTTTTACCAAAAATATGTAGAAGAATATATATCGGCCTAAACTGATGAATACATTTGTTTTTTATATATTTTTTGGGATATGTATTATAGCAGAAAGTAAAAAAAAATTTTTTTTTTTTTTTCAAAATTGTCTGTCTTTTTTTTGTTTATAGCGCAAAAAATAAAAAATGCAGAGGTGAGCAAATACCACCAAAAGAAAGCTCTATTTGTGGGAAAAAAATATAAATTTTGTTTGGGTACAGGGTCGCACGACCGTACAATTGTCAGTTAAAGCGACGCAGTGCTGTAGCACAAAAAATGAGGTGGTTTAGGCTCGGCCGCTTAATCCGGCCGCGGATCGCACAGCAACGCTGTACGTCCCTGTGCTCCATTTCGGGGATGAATCAGGGCAGAATCCTTGCCTGAATTCAGCCCTGAAATGGAGCCAAAGTTGCACAGCGTTTCTGTGCAGTGCACTCCGCAGCCGCAACGGAGATATGGGAACCGCCTCCACATTCTCCTGCTATGCGAATTAGATGCGGGGAAACCCGCATCTAATTTGCATAGGTGTGAACCCGGCCTAAAGGAAGCAAAAGATCCAATAATTAGATTAAAGGAACCGGGAGGTTTCTTACTGTGTATCCTGGGAAAGGGCTTTAACCATCTGACCTCCAGAAGGTTTACCCCCTTCATGACCAGCATTTTTTGCTACTCGGCACTGTGCTATTTTAAAATTATAAATTAATCACTGCGCTATAATGACTACAAAGCAGCTGACAAAAATTATTGGTAACAATGTAATGAAGAAACATGGGTGTACGCAGCACTAAACAATGAAAGCATATCTATGCAAACAAGAAGTCTACTATAATCCAGCATAAAGAGTACACGTTAAGAAGCAATTGGAATCACCTATGGTGCACACAGAACAGCTGAGGTGAAATGATATATCCTCCACCAAACACCAACACGCCAGGCCTCTTACCGGAAACAATGGACCACTAAATTATATGTTATGGGGCATACACACGGTCGGACTTTTCGTCTACAAAAGTCCGACAGCCTGTCCGACAGACTTCCGGCGGACTTTCGGCGGACTTGCGGCGGACTTGTGGCAGACTTTCTAACGAACAGACTTGCCTACACACGACCACACAAAAGTCCGACGGATTCGTACTTGATGACGTACACCAGACTAAAATAAGGAAGTTCATAGCCAGTAGCCAATAGCTGCCCTAGCGTGGGTTTTTGTCCGTCGGACTAGCACACGGACGAGCGGATTTCGGGGTCCGTCGTAGTTACGACGTAAAGATTTGAAGCATGTTTCAAATCTAAAGTCCGTCGGATTTGAGGCTGAAAAAGTCAGCTGAAAGTCCGGGGAAGCCCACACACGATCGGATTACCAGCCAGCTTTAGTCCGTCGGCGTCCGTTGGACTTTTGTAGACGAAAAGTCTGACCGTGTGTATGCCCCATTATATCCATATTTCTTATCGTACATCACGGGACACAGAGCCATAGTAGTTACTATGTGGGTTATAGCCCACCTTCAGGTGATGGACACTGGCACACCCTAAGACAGGAAGTCCACTCCATATATAACCCATCCCACTACTGGGAGTAGCTCAGTTTTTTCGCCAGTGTCTAACGTGTTGGTCACGAATAAAAATGTGCTGTGCTGGGCTCCACTGGAGTAATCCTTCCTGGGGCCAGCTATGCAACCGGATCCATTCAAAGTGTCTTTTCAGGCCAAATTGAATGGTACCCGGGCCTCGTGGCAGAAGAAACAAGGTTTTCTGTCTGTAACGCTTCTCTTTTTAGAGAGCTGGACCCCGGATCCAGAGCTTTGGTTTTTTCAGCCATAAAGTTTTTTCTGGCGGGGTGTTTTACGGGTCCAGGAGTGTGGGTTCCCCGAGGGTCCCCGGTTCCTGAAGGTTTTGTAATGGAGCCCACCATGAGAGGTGAAGATTGGGTCTGTTGGTTTTACCACAGAAAACCCTGCGGTGGGAAAGGTAAGTGGAGGTTTCTAAGGAATTTTTACATTTTCTTATGAAATGTCTCTTTTAAAAAAGTAAATGTTGTCATGCCTAAGAGTTATCACTGGGGACTGTATAGAGCACGTACCTTGTCATGCTTTCCTCAAACATCACGCTTGTCACAGAAGCAGCAGGCTTCCCTCTGGTTAGCAGCTCAGATCTCCGCCTGGATCACCCCCCACCTGGACATAGTTCTCCCCCTCTTCCTGCAAGGGGGAAGCCAAAAATGATCGGTGATGCCTCTCCATTTTTTCACCGCTCCTGCACGGCGGCTTTTTACAGGTCTCCTTCTCACCATCCCCCCCCCCTCCCCACACACGCCGTTGGATCGGAGGCCCGACCCTCTTTTGAAAAGTGAGGGGGGCGGCGATGTGAAGGAAGTGGCGGGGCTTAGAGCAGTGTTGGGTCCTCCAAGGTCCATCGCGGGAGTATGTTTAAAAGCTCCATTTTTTGCTGGCTGCAGATGTCGGAGGGACACAAGAGCGAAAAGGGGCATGTAAAAGGGTCTCCCTCAAGCTCTGGAAAGCCTACTCATCTCTACAATGGCATCCTCCCCCGTGAGGGGGTGGCTGGTCAGAGTGAGCATCGGGTCCATGAAATGTTTTCAACACTGCAGCCCCTGTCTCTGTTACTAAAAGGGTCTTTTTTCCTCAGCCATGATAGTATTGGAAAAAAAAAGGTTAGCGGCTTTAATCGCATCCCATTGTGGGACAAAATGCGACAGGTTCTCTCTACCCAGGACCCTCAAACTGAGGAACTGGGGGCGGGAGAAGATGAATTCCCTCAGGGGACCGTGGTGAGGCTGATGACTCCTCTTCTGAGGTGTCAAATGTGGGGGGTCAGCTTTCACAATCTGTAAGATTGACGGTTCAATTTCTTGCTAAATGGTCCGCTCCACATTTATGTACCCTTAACTGAGTGTTTGGGTTCGCTAAAGCCTCCTCAAGCTGTGCATGCCTTTCCTGTCCATTCATTGCTGGAAAAGCTTTTTGTATCTGAGTGGATCACCCAGTTAAGCATTTTTTCCCTCCTAAAAAGTTTTTTCACACTTTATCCTATGGAGGAAAAAATTCACTAAAAGTGGGGTATACCAGCAATTAACGTTGCTATATCCTCTGTGAACAAAAGTTTGACTTGTCCGGCAGACAATGCTCAAATGCTTAGGGATCCAATGAATAAAAAGTTGGAATTCCTATTAAAAAAAAAAACAAAAAAAACTTTTTTCTCTGGCAGATTGAGTGTCTCAGCCTGCACTGACAGTAATTGGTTAATCGTTGAGAGACCAGTTTAAACAGGTGCTCAAGGTTATCCTGTTCAGCAGGCCCAGGATTTGGCAAGCTACTGGCAGCTTTATGTTTGCAATAGTTGCTATGAGAGAGCGCCATGCAAGAAGCTCCTAGCTAGTCTTCCTTTTTGCGGTGAAACAGCTGTTTGGGGATGATTAGGGTAATACATCCAAAAAATTCTAGTGGAAAGTACCCCTTTGCCATTTAAGAAAATGAGTAAACGTATTTCATTTTAACAAGCTCCTTCTCCTGTGCCAGGGGCATCAGCCTCCTGGCAGCCATGAGGGCCTCCGCCGTCAAGTTCAAAAGTTAATCCTCAGGGTTAACCCCAAGGACAAAAGAGGTCTTGGGGAGGAAGCCTACAAAATACTAAAGCCTCTTTATGAGGAGGCGCCCCGCTCGCTCGAGTAGGGGGAATACTTCTGCAGTTCTCAAAGGATCTGGCAGGAAGAGTGTCGAGACAGATGCGGGACTTCCTTAATAGCTCCAGGGTACAAACTGGAATTACAAGAGTTTCCGTCTCCTCGTTTTCTCAGATCAAACGTTCCTAAGTATCCAGAGAAAAAGAAGTCTTTCTTTCAAGCATTGGACCATCTTTTGGCAAACAGTGATCATGGTGGTCCCTAAGTAAGAGCAGGGGTTTGGTTCAAACCTTTTTTCACGGTGCCAAAATCGAATGGACATTCTGGATCTCAAAAATCTAATTTGATTCCTAAGTATAACCGCTCTTTTTTCGCATTGAGTCAATCCAACCAGTTGCCTCCATCCTACAAGGAGGAGAACTTCTGGCGTCAATCGACATCAAAGATGCATACCTCCATGTGCCTATTTCCTCGCTCACCAGTAATATTTACTTTTCAAGGTAGAAAATCTTAATTTTCAGTGTGTAGCCATGCTTTTCGGTCTAGCTACTGCACCTTGAGTGTTTACAAAGGTTCTGGCCCCTCCTCTAGCCAGATTAAGGGCCCAAGGTATAACGATTATAGTTTACCTAGACGATCTGTTCTTGATAGACCAGTCAGTAGCCCGCTTAGACCAAAGTATGGTCACCACATTCAACTACCTGGAATACCTAGGTTGGATTCTCAACCTAGAAGAAATCTTCCTTAAAACCATGAAGAAGGCTAAAATATCGTAGATACACCCAGAAAGGGGTATTCTTGCCCCAGGCAAGATCAGCGCCATAAATGAACTGATTCAGGTGGTCGAAGCAAGATGAATTCTTCTATTCAGCTTTGCATGAGGTTGTTGAGAAAGATGGTGGCTTTATTCGAGGTCGTTCCTTATGCTCAGTTTCATTCGAGACTGCTGTAAAACAGTATCCTATTGGCTTGGAACAAAAGGGTTCAAGCTCTAGATTTCCCAATGTGTCTGACTCCAAAGGTGAGTCGAATCCTCAGTTTATAGTTAATAACCCAAAATCTGCAAAGGGGAAAATCTTTCCTTCAGTTACCTGGGAAGTGGTAACAACATATGCCAACCTTTTTTTGGGTTGGGGAGCAGTCCTGGAAGAGGCAACTGTCCAAGAGAAATGGCCCAGATCAGAAATGGCCTTGCCCATTAACATTCTAGAAATTCAGGCAGCACAATTGGTCCTGAGGGCCTGAACGTTCAGTTTACAGAATTGTCCTGCCAGGATTCCATCCAACAATGCCACAGCAGTGGCCTATATCAATCACCAAGTGGGCACAAGAAGATGTGCGGCCCAGAGAGAGGTGAATCATATCCTTTCTTGGGCAGAAAACAATGTGCTTTGCCTATCGGCAGTCTTCATTCTAGGAATAGAAAATTGGCAGGCGGACTACTTGAGTCACCAGCAGTTGTGCCTGGGAGAATGGTTCCTTCAACCTGATATCTTCCTGTCAATATGTCTAAAGATGGGGGATCCCAGACATAGATATGTTTGCGTCCAGGTTCAACAAAGAAATTGACAACTTTGTGTCAAGAACAAAGGATCTGCTAGCATGCGGAACAGATGCCTTGCTATTCCTGTGGAATTGGCTCTCACTGATTTATGCATTCCCTCCTATTCTGTCTGCATCCACGACTTCTTTGCAGTATCAAGCAGGAAGGGAAGTCAGTGATTCTTGTGGCTCCCAGCATGGCCCAGGAGATCTTGGTATGCAGAGATTGTAAAGATGGTGGACCCACAGACCCTACCGCCACGGCCAGACCTTCTCTCGCAAGGTCCGATATTCCATCCTACTTTCCAAAGCTAAATTTAACAGTTTGGCTATTGAGACCGACATTCTGAAGAAGCGTGGGCTGTCAGGTTCAGTGGTGTCTACTCTGGTTAATGCAAGGAACCCGGGCTCCAGAGTCATATATTATAGAGTCTGGAAGGCATATGTCTCCTGGTGTGAATCCAGGGGTTGGCACCCCAGGATGTCATAGGTAGAATCCTTGACTTTCTACAAATGGGATTAGAAATAAAGCTGGTCTTGAGTACTATCAAGGGCCAGGTTTCGGCCTTATCGGTATTATTTCAGTGACCGCTTGCTTCACACTCTTTGGTTCGTAGCTTTATTCAGGGGGTAGCGAGGCTTAATCCTCCAGTTAGGTCACCCCTGAACCCTTGGGACTTGAATTTAGTCCCGTTGGCATTAGAGAAACAGCCTTTTGAGCCGATACGACATATTCTCTTGGTCCTTTTGACAAGGAAACTAGTTTTTCTGGTAGCCATATCTTCTGCAAGACGGGTATCAGAGTTGGATGCTCTTTCTTGTAAAGAGCCATATTTAATTATTCACAAGGATAAGGTTGTATTGCATCCTCATCCTAATTTTCTACCGAAGGTAGTGTCAGGTTTTCATTTAAATCAGGATATTGTTCTACCTTCATTTTTCCCAGAACCCCGTTCTGCGGAAGAAAAGTCACTACATTCTCTTGATGTGGTGAGAGCAGTCAAAATCTGTTTGAAGGTGACTGTTCAAAACGGATGTTTTGTTTGTGTTGCCTGAAGGTCCTAAAAGAGGACAGGCAGCAACGAAATCTATTATTTCCAAATGGATTCGACAAGTGATTGTTCAAGCTTATGGTTTAAAGAGGAAAGTTCCACCTCTTCATATTAAAGTGCACTCCACCAGCACTGTTAGTACTTCCTGGGCAGTGCATCACCAAGCCTCCATGGCTCAAATCTGCAAGGCCGCAACTTGGTCTTCAGTCCATACATTTACCAGATTATATCACGTAGATGTAAAAGGTCATGAGGATATCGCCTTTGGGCGCAGTGTGCTGCAGGCAGCAGTATAAGTCCTCTGGTCTCATGGTGCCCTACTTTTGTTTTGTCTCCCTCCCTTCAGTTGGCATTGCTATGGGACATCCCACATACTAACTACTATGGCTCTGTGTCCCGTGATGTACGATAAGAAAATAGGATTTTTATAACAGCTTACATGTAAAATCCTTTCCTTTGAAGTACATCACGGGAAACAGAGGTCCCTCCCTTCTTTCTGGTATACACGTGTATTGCTTTGCTACAAAAACTGAGGTACTCCCAGTACTGGGAAGGGTTATATAGGGAGTGAACTTCCTGTCTTAGGGTGTGCCAGTGTCCATCACCTGAAGGTGGCCTATAACCCACATAGTAACTACTATGGCTCTGTGTCCCATGATATACTTCAAAGAAAAGCATTTTACAGGTAAGCTGTTATAAAAATCCTATTATCATGACTCCACTCAGGCAGCAGATGACAGGATCGTGAATATCTCAACAAGGAGTAAATCCATGGGTTCATATATTAAATTAAAAGAGAGCAACTCCTCATGGTGCAGTATGTAGTATCAAGGCAAATTTATTGCATAAATAACGTTCAGAATACTCAAATTTCACAAGTTAAAAATAGGCATGTCAGGTACTACAACAGTCCTGGGTTTCAATCATTTCCAACCAACAAGATGGCCACAGTCAGCGCATATATCGTCGTGACTTCAGATCTCCAAAAGAAAAACTGTGCTATTTTAACTAGCAATTGCGTGGTCATGCAACACTGTATGCAAATAAAATTGATATCTTTTTTTCACACAAATAGAGCTTTATTCTGGTGGCATTTTGATTACCACTGGGTTTTTATTTTTTACTATATAAATTAAAACGTCCAAACATTTTGAACATACCTATTTTCTACTTACTATCCATTAAAAAAAAAAAATTGAATTTCTTCATAAATTTTGACTAAAATATATTCTGCTACATGTCTTTGGTAAATAAAAAATCCCAATAAGTTTATATCAATTGGTTTTTGCAAAAGTTTAGCGTTTAAAACTATGGTGTATATAGTGGAATTTACTCAGATATAGATGCTAAATTGTAATGGCGGTGATCAGCAACTTATAATGGGACTGTGATAGGGTGTCGGGCAATATGGCCCTAACAGACACTGGCTGGGAGGGTCACAAACTGACACTGACGCCGTTATTGACACTAATACAGTGATCAGTGATAATACTGTACACTGACACTGTTCTAATGATACTGGCTGGGAAGGAGTTAACATCTAGGGGCAATCAAGGGGCACTGTGTGCCTAACAATGTGTAGTGTGTGCTGCTTTTACTTTCTAATCTAGCTTTTTTTTCTCCCTGCATTTCAGGGAGAAGAGACAACCAGATCGCTGTTCCCTGTACACAGAGTTTTGTGTTTTTGTAAAGGTAGAACCCTCTGTGTGATTGGACACAGATGATCAGCAGGTTTCAGTCAAGAACATTGGCTGAAATCTGCTGCCAAACTCGTGCTATATTCAATCACACCACGGGTCGGCAGGGAGAGCGTGCATGTGCATCCCAAACCCGAAGGAAGGCGGGTCATGTGTATGTAGGTTATTGTGCCTGGGCTCATTGTCACATGTTTTCCTCTGTTTCCTTGACTCCATGGCTGTAAAGAGATGTTTACAGAGTGCAATAGCTCAGGCTGCACTCTGTAAACACACATGTCCTGTAAATGAGTCAGAGCATTGACTGATCCTATTTCCTTTCTTGTGAACAGTAGTCAGACAAATTGATCCCTAAGGTAGGCAGCCTCTGCTGTGTTTAATTCATCCATTGTGCTCTGGAAATCCTTGGTCATACACTAAATTTATATTTTTAAAAATGAATACATATACAGTAGTGAAAAAAAAAAAAAAAAAAAAAGTTTCCCTTTAACATAGTGGAAAGAATACAAATATGAAATGTGTCATGTACAACCATTTGGCCACCCTAATAGTTAATCCACTGGTGTTATTCTTTGTAAAATTTCACCCTATAATTCACTCTTTCTGCCTTAATCCAATACAGATGTAGAGAATTCCAGAACTTAATAAACTTTCTGACCCCTTGGAACCTTATAGGGTGTTGCGCTGACACTCAACAGTCATGGGCTTCTTAAAGCAGCTAAGTGACAATCAAGGCTACAAAAAGATATTTAAATACTTCCTGCCTGAAGTTTACCCCACCTGGAATGTCATTAAAATGGAAGGATAGAGAAACCATTGAAGTTATTGCAAGATTTGGAAGTCCAAGAAAAACCTCAAATAGAACAGTTTGTTGACTGGTTATGCAAAGCTCTCATCTGTCCCTGATTTCAAGGGACTGTCCCTGATTTAAAAACTAAGTCCCCCTGTCCCTGTTTCCTCCTCATTTTGGTCTGATCTATAGTTGTATATAAAATGCACTATTTATCTTTCAAAAAGTGTTTCCCAGTGCTAAACCTTTCATCCAATTTCTAAATTGCTGCATTTGTAAGTTTCAAAAACCAGTATAAAGGAATAGTAGAAGTAATTAAAAATAAAAATAAAGCACTCGTGGGTTTAACCAATATTTTTTAAATTTAATTCACCTTTAAGGGGGACGTGGCATGGGTGTGTGTCCTATGCCTATATACTTTTGCCAATAGGTGTCCCTCGTTCGCATCTCAAAAAGTTGGGAGGTATTGGTATGTCTGTAAACCAAACCTCCATATTCACTGCATAGAAACTGGAGGGTTTGGCTGGCACAGGACAAAATGGGGCATCAATTCACTGAAGTTTTACTTCCGTAAACATGATCTGCATGAAAGAGTAATCAGAAGGAATCTTTACCAGCATAAGCTTAAGAAACCATTTTAGTTTCTAAGGAAAGCCTGAAGATAATCAGCATGCACCAAGCGCTCAGGTATTTTGCTGCAGGTAAAGACCACTGCTATTGGTGTGGAACCAGAGTTTTTGGCACGGTATCTCTGGGGTGTTTTAGGAGATTATTGGGCCTGTGTGCAAGATAACAAGTTTGGCCCCTTTTCTTGATTAAAAAAAAAAAGTGGTGTGCTTAGTGCCCTGCATTGAAGAGTGTGCATAGTTTTTCATTGTTCCAAGGGTGTTGCTGGGATTGTAACAGAACGATAATTGTCCCACTCTACAAGACTCTGGTCCGGCCGCACCTGGAGTATGCTATCCAGTTCTGGGCACCACTCCTCAGGAGGGATGTGCTGGAACTGGAGAGAGTCCAGAGGCAACAAAGCCAATTAAGGGACTGGAGGACCTCAGCTATGAGCAAAGCCTACAAGCATTGAACTTATTCTCTCTGGAGAGGAGACGCTTGAGAGGGGATATAATATCGATGTACAAATACCGTACTGGCGACCCTAGCATAGGCAGCAAACTTTTCAGTGAAAAAAAAATAACGAAACGAAAATAAGAAGAGAAGCGGTTTAACCTTAAACTGCGTAGAGGGTTCTTTACTTTCAGAGTTGAATTATTTTTCACAAGCACTGGTATCAGCGGAGAGCATGGATAATTTAAAAAAACTATTAGATGGGTACCTTAATGACCACAACATACAGGGGTATACAATGTACCATTAACATAAACACACACATAGGTTGAACTGGATGGACTTTTTTCAACCTCACCTACTATGTAACTGTATAACTATAGTGTGTCTTTGGCACCTTAAGTAGAGAAGTAATGCTGCGGGCGAGAAGAGGAGTGCAGAGTGTATGGCGGCGGGCAGTATGTGTATGAGAGGAGTGCAGAGTGTAAGGTGGCTGGTAGTATGTGCAAGAGAGGAGTGTGGAGGGTATGGTGGCAGGAAGTATGTACAGGGGTGGGGTGTGGAGTGTATGGTGGTAGGCAGTATGTACAGGGGAGGGGTGGGAGTATATGGTAGTGGGTAGTATATGCAGGAGAGGAGGACACCCTGGTTGAACAATAAATAGTTTGTTATTAGGTATCCAATCATAGCGTCTACTCTCGATAATCATGAGTTAAGGAGGGTCATATCCTCTTCAGAGAGGATAAACATATTCCATAATCTCCACAACTCCATGTATGTTTCTTGTTTGTCTTGTGCTGTAAGTGTGAGATCTTCCATCTTGTTGATCTCCTCTACTTTATGGAGCCAGTGTCCAATAGTAGGGGGTGATGTGTTTTTCCACTTAAGGGGGATGCATGCTTTGGTTGCATTTACCAGGTGTCGTAAAATAGATTTCTTATATTTTTTTGCTGGAATGCTCGTAACGTGTAATAGGATGAAAGCTGGATCTTCGGGTACTGTGTAATCTGTGAATTTTTGAATAATGTTCTGCACTTCCCTCCAGTATGCTGTTATCTTTGAACAGGACCAGAAAATGTGTAGCATCGTACCTCCCTCCTCCTGGCATCTCCAGCAGCGGTTGGGCATTTTGGGGTAAAATTTATGTAACAAATACCACCGCATCAGTATTTTGTAATTGGTCTACTGGATCCTAGTACAGATGGACGACTTCAACGAGAATCTAATCATATTTTGCTTTTGGCTAATTGTAAACCTACGGTTCATCTCCTTCTCCCACTTCTCTATCCAGGGCAAGTGCGGTTGTTCCAAAGTGATAATCAGTAGGCTATACATTTTTTAGAGTACTTGCGGCAACATCCTATTATCTGAGCAGTGCTCTTCAAATGTGGAAAGTGGTCACCCGAACCTCCCTGGGAATTTTAGGGAGTGGAGAAAGTGGTGAAGCTGCAAGGCGTTTCAAAACGGGAGGCGGAAGGGACCCGTGGGTTCCATTAATGCCTTTATGGACGGCCAGCCATTCAGTAGTAAGAAGTGCAATGCTGTTAGTTTGTCTCAGATTGGAGAAATGGTGGTTTTTCAGGGGGAAACTCCGGGTTCCCCAGAATAGGCTTCAGGGGGGAATCTATGGACGAGAGAGGGGTTTTGTCAATCACCTGTGAGCAGATGCGTACCATAGGGCCTATCAGGGGGTGTAGTTTTAGGCAGGGAGGGAGACTGTTGTAACACCACGGTGCCCCCTTCAGTAAGATGTCTGTCTGGGCTTGTTCAATCTGTACCCAGAGTTTGCCAGTGGAGTGTCAGTTCCAGTCTATGAGTCGCCCTAGGTGTGTAGCCTGATAGTATTTGAATACGTCGGGGAGTGTAATACCTCCACTATTTTTAGGCAGGGAAAGTTGGGATCGGGGATTGCATGGTTTCCTGTGTGCCCATATGAATTTGTTGAATAGGGAGTGAACCTGTTTAAAGTACTGAGATGGTATCATAATTGGTAGGGTTTGGAAAAGATATAGGTATTTGGGTAGAATACACATCTTTAAAAGGTTACATCTTCCAAACCAGGAATGCAATCCTCAATTCCAAGTCTCCAGGAGAGTGGGTGCTTTGGTCAGAAGGGGGGAAGTTGAGTTTGAAGACCCGAGATAAATTAGAGGGGATATATCCTAAGTATTTCAGATCTGTATCTGTCCATTTAAATTTAAAGTTTAACCGCAGGGTCCGAAGCAATTCAGCGGAAACACCCACCCCCATGGACTTCAATTTATTAAAATTAATACGTAGGTTAGACAGTTGGCCATAGTTTTCAAATTTGCGCAAAAGGTTGGGGAGTGACACTGAGGGGTTAGTGAGGGAGAAGAGCAGGTCATCTGCATAAGCTGAAATTTTATGCTGCCCAACTCTTATTTTAACTCCTGTGATGTCTGGATTTGAGTGGATCGTACAGAGGAAGGGTTCCAACGAAAGGGCAAAGAGCAGTGGGGACAATCGGCACCCTTGCCTCGTCCCATTTGTAATAGGAAAAGGGTCTGATAGAATCCCGTTGGCTTTCACTTGGGCCATCGGGTGCGAATATATCTTAGAGATCCACTGCATCATGTGTTCCCCAGGCCTATATGAGGTAGGACCGCAAACATAAAGTTCCAGTTTACGTGGTCAAATGCTTTTTCAGCATCTGTGCCTATAATAACGCAGGGAGTGTGCGTCTCTTGTGCATTGTTAATAATGTTTAATACTTTAATCGTGTTGTCTCAGGCTTCTCTAGTTGGCATAAATCCCACTTGATCAAGATGGATCAGTGGTTGCAGATGTTGCGCAATTCGAGTGGCAATGATTTTTGTGAATAGTTTAAGGTCGCAGTTCAGGAGTGAAATAGGCCTGTAGCTGCTACAGCAAGTGGGATCTTTCCCTTCTTTAGGAATCACTGTGACGTGTGCTTTTAGGGTGTCTCTAGGGAAAAGTGTGTCTGAGCCTATTTTATTGAACAGTTCCACCATGTGAGGACCTAGAAGTGGGAGAAATCTCTTATAGTACTGCAGCGAAAAAACGTCTGGGCCTGGGGCTTTGCCTGTCTTCGAAGCACTAAATGCCTTTTGAAGTTCGTCTAATGTTATTGGTGTTTCTAATTGTCCTCATACTTCTGAGTTTAGCTGAGGGAGTTGAGATGATGTAATATAGTCTTTTATTTGATTCTGAGATGGGGACTGTTTCGCTTAGGTTGTATAAGGAGGAGTGGAAGTCTCTAAAACCTTGAACAATCTGCTTGGGGAGCACCAGTTTTTGACCTTGAGGTGTAATAATTTGGGGGATATATGAAGCTAATTTTTGTTCTCTAATCGAGCGTGCTAGAAGTCTCCCGTATTTGTCTCCCGATTCGTAACTAAGTTTTCTACATCTTTGTATGGCAGCTTTGGCTTGGTATCTCAATAGGTCTGTCACTTGCTTGTGGAGGGAAAAGAGATTTTGTTCAAGTGTAGGGTTCGGAGCGTGTTTGTGTTGGGCCTCTATTTTATGAACTTCTGCAATAGTTTTTGTCGACTACTACGGTACATTTTAGATGACTAAAATCTCCAGTACATTTTAGTTGACTAACCACCCATACACCCATTGACTATTTGACTAACCAAGACTCATTATATTTTAGTCATCTAAAATCTAATGGGTGTAGTAAAATTTTAATGCATTATTTAAGCATTTCTCTACAATTTCTAAACTCATTATATACTGCTGGAGTGAAAAATCTAATATGTTATTATTTATAGAATTAAGGTTTGAACATGCACTACAGACCAGTGTTAATTTTGACATCAAATTTCAATTTAGTTTTAGTCATACTCTTTTGACTAAAATGCCATTTCATTTTGGTTATATTTTAGTCTTTTGACTAAAAGGCCATTTTAGTTTTAGTCGTATTTTTAGTCATCTCATTTGTTTTAGTTTTAGTCATATTTTAGTCGACTAAAATAGTATTCATTTAGCCGACGGAATTAACACTGCCTCCCACCCTCCTGCAGACACTGCTATCACCCCAGCCCTCACACTGGTAACTGGAAGTTCAACATGGCACCTCATGGCAAAGAACTCTCTGAGGATCTGAAAAAAAGAATTTTTACTGTACATAAAGATGACCTATAGGCTATAAGAAGATTGCCAAGACCCTGAAACTGAGCTGCAGCATGGTGGCCAAGACCATACAGTGATTTAACAGGACAGGTTCCACTCAGAACAGGACTCGCCATGGTTGACCAAAGAAGTTGAGTGCACATGCTCAGCGTCATATCCAGAGGTTGTCTTTGGGAAATAGATGTATGAGTACTGCCAGCATTGCTGCAGAGGTTGAAGGGGTGGGGGGGGGGGGTGTCAGCCTGTCAGTGTCAAACCATACACCGCACACTACATCAAATTGGTCTGCATGGCTGTCGTTCCAGAAGGAAGCCTCTTTGAAAGATGATGCACAAGAAAGCCCGCAAACAGTTTGCTGAAGACAAGCACTTTTGGGTGGAACCCCGCTTTAACAGCTGAAGTAGCAGGCCTCCTATTTGACAGGGAACAACTACATACTCCTCAAAATCTTGATCCATATCAACTTGAGGTCTTCCTGTGGATACCAGGAAAGTGATTCAATGTTACTGTGTACACATCCCAGCTTGTAGTGAATTGTGTAGTTAACCACTTGCTTACTGGGCACTTAAACCCCCCTCCTGCCCAGACCAATTTTCAGCTTTCAGCGCTGACGCACTTTGAATGACAATTGCGAGGTCATACAACACTGTACCCAAATGAAATTTGTATCATTTTTTTCCTGCAAATAGAGCTTTCTTTTGATGGTATTTAATCACAGCTGGGATTTTGCTAAACAAACAAAAAAATATGGAAAATTTTGAAAAAAAAAAATCATGTTTCATAATTTGTTATAAAATTTTGCAAACAGGTAATTTTTCTCCTTCATTGATATGCTCTGATGAGGCGGCACTGGTGGGCACTGATAGGCACAGTTAAGGCGGCACTGATAGGGACAGATAAGGCGGCACTGATTGGGACAGATAAGGTGGCACTGATCGGGACTGATGTCCCTCTCACAGCCGCCGATGATTGGCTTTTTTTTTTCTCCTCATGCTGTCAGCGAGAGGAGAAAAAATAGCCGATTACCGGCTCTGTTGACATCACATGATCAGCTGTCATTGGCTGACAGCTGATCACGTGATAAGGGGTCGGGATCGACCCGATCTATGACCCCTGCTGGGTTCACTCCTTTAGGAGCTAACAGTCTTTTTGTTTGCTTAGCAACAGCCCCTTACAGGCTAGGAACTCTCAGTCCCTTGGAAAAAGTAGCCCATGTGGAGTGAACTGCTTCCTGAACACTTTCAGCTCCCTTCTAGACACTGGTCGCAGCTCTACTTCTTGCAGGAAATGCATTTCACCAGCCCTCCTGCCTGCTTCTTCTTACCAGTCTACCCGGCTGACACACACTGGAGACCTCCCAGGGCAAGATTAGATGAAGACCTAAGCACACCGCTGTCTTCAAGAGAGACTTGCTACAGATGGCATTCTCTCCCCTTGTCTGTCCCTGCACCATGCTGATCTACTCACTCTGTCTCTCTTTGCTCTGTCTGCTGCCTCTCTGGAAAGCTTCTCTCCAACTGCCTCCTGTGGTAGGATCTTTCCAGGCCAGACACGTGAGCTCTGGCCTGAAGTAGAGCCCTCCCCGGCAGGCATCGCCCGAGGGCCACCGACAGACTCCCTCGGCACTGCTTCTCCATCATCCACCTGACTCTCCTGCTGGCATGGCTCATGTCTTTTTAAGGGCTCCTTAGTTCCCTGCCAGGCCCACTTCCTGGGGACTGGCTAAGGGCCCCTAAATGAATAAGAGAACCCTTCTAGCTTTCGCCCACTAATTTCTAGAATATTCTCCAACATTCTAGAACCAGGGGGAGGCACTATAGCGCTGCTTGGATGAGTCATTCAGTCCTAACGTCTAATAATCCTGACCCAGATTCCATGGCTCAGGCTTAGTCCTGGGCCAGACTATGGTTTACCTGCACTATTGCTAGTAGCACACTAGAGAGCGTTACACTCCCATTTAGTTAACATTGTTTTAGGCCTGTTTCACACTTGTGCAGGTTGCACTTTGCATATTCCAGGTGCATTTTGCGTTTTTCAATACACATTTTTGATCCATTGAAGTCTATGGAACCAAAAAACAGAAAAAATCCCTTGCCCTTTCCATAAAATGCACAGATGTGAACTACATCCATAGGAAAGGATGTTAAATGGACTGTAGCGGGTTTCTGAAAAACTGAAAATGCACTAAAAAATGCATAGGTGTGAACCAGGCCTTCAGCAGGACAATACTAAACTGCATACTGCAGTGACACTATGACAACAGCATGGCTTCCTAGTAGAAGAGTCTGGGTGCTTAACTGGCCTGCCTGCAGTCCACACCTTTCACCAGCTGAAATTATTTGGCACATCTTGAAACAAATACGACAAAGACGAGCTAGGACCGTTCAGTTACAATCCTATATCAGGCATGTATGGGACAACATTCCTCTCCCAAAACTCCAGCAACTATCTCCTCTGTTCCCAGAATCCCAGACATTTACAGAGTACTATTAAAAGAAGAGGAGATGCTACACCTTGGCAAACATGGCCCTGTCATGACATGTTGTTGCCATCAATTTCAAAATGCCCTTAAGTTTTTCTTAAACTAGTACATTTTCTCAGTTTAACCACTTCAATACAGGCCACTTGTACACCTGAAAGCAATTTTCAGCTTTCAGCCCTCTCACATTTTTAAAAGACAATTGCATAGCCAAGTGAAGCTGTACTCAAACAATTTTTAGCATTTTTTTTTTCCCACAAATAGAGATTTATTTTGGTGGTATTTGATCACCTCTGGGGTTTCTATTTTTTGCGCTACAAATAAAAAAAAAGAAAGAAAATTTTGAAAAAAAAAAAAAAAGTTTTTCTTTGTTTCTGTTACAAAACTTTGTAAATAAATAAGTTTTTTCTCCTTCACTGATGGGCACTGATGAGGCTGCACTGACGGGCACTGATGAGGCGGCACGTATATGCAGCACTGATAAGCAGCACTGATGGGCACTGATATACAGCACAGTGGTGGTAGTGGTGGTGGGGGGGGAGTAGTGGTAAAAAACATGGCTCAACTGTGGTCTTTTACCGCCCCTGAACCACAAATATAAATGAGCCCTCCTAGAAGGCTGCTTTCACACTAATGCACCCGTGGCTTAGCTACATTTTGCCTTACATTTCTATGATATCATGCAGGTTTGGTGCGCTTTCTGAAATTGCATTAAAACTCCTTCATTTTAAAAGTGCATTTTCTTCGCTTAGAAAATGCACCAATTCCCAAGGATATAATAGAAATCTATGGCTAAGCGCAGCTAACCCGCAGGAGACCTGTGGTCACACTGCGCTGCACCTGCACTGGTGTGAAAGCAGTCTTATAGCTGCTATCTTGCCAATACAGATGTTATTGTGCCCTATTATGCCCATTGACACTGACCTAAAGCTGCTGCTAGCTGCTGTGGAACCTGCTACTGGAGGAGGCGAAGTGCTGTTGGCATCACTCTGCCTGTCACTGCAGCTGGCACTATAGACTAGACATTAGCTTATGCAGCTGGCTGCTTGCTCCCAGCCATCACATCTAAGAATAGGTAGATGTGATGGATGTGATATACAGTAATAAGTGTTTGCTTTTGGGTTTAATAGTGCTTTAGACTGAGTTCACACTGGTGCGATCACAGGCATTGCATGTGATTCGCACCGCATTGCTGTGCACATCACATGCGACGTCTATGCGATGCGAATCACATCGCATTTGCACCAAAATGGTACATGACCCTTTTTTGGTCTGCACTGGAATCGGATCGCATGGATTCACACTCATGCGATCCAATTCCTGTACCACTTCACAATTTGCACTTCGATCTTCGAGCCGATCTGGGAGTGCCATTAACTTTACACTGACACCCGCAGCAGTTCGCAGATGTCAGTGTGAACCGCCTGCGATTTAGGTGAGATGCAGGAACCCGCACAGGAATCGCAGGGTTTCCCACATCGCACCAGTGTGAACCCAGCCTTAAAGACTCCTTCAGCCTTGGCAAAGAGTATGCATTGTGGTGAACGCAAGCATTTACCTTCCTATAGTCCTTACAAAATGTAAAATGACATCTTTCTTTATCAGAAAGACTATTGGTGCAGCCCAAGGGCTCCTACTTTTCTGACTGACCCTGCTCTGCAACATATTATGTTACAATATCTCAGTCTCTTCACAGAGAGCTGGAGAAATGTTTTCATACTTTTGTCTCCTATTTGGTATGTTGAGGACGATCCAAGGCAAGATAAAACAGGAGCACCGGCTTCCTTCCTCAGTTAAGGCTTTCCTTAAGAGGAGATCCACTCTGTAAAAAAAAGAAAAAGAAAAGAAAAGTCAGCAGCTACAAATACTGTAACTGCTGACTTTTAATATATGGACACTTAGCTGTCCAGGGATTCAGCACTGTCCTCACCTGGGCTAGTTCTTCACCAGTCTGTGGGTTCCCGGCATCCGCATCCTTCTGTGGGCAGCTGGCTATGCGGATTTTGGCTTCACGGCTGGCTATTCACTGCATGAACCACGCTGCTCTTTGTGAATGGTCCTGCAGTCTTCTGGAACCTGTGATCTGTCTCAGTAGACTATGGGATGAGAGGGGGAAGAAGAACTTCTACTTGGATCGCCTAGGCCAGTGTTTCTCAACTCCAGTCCTCAAGGCGCCCCAACAGGTCAGCAGATGAAACAGCTGTGGTAATTACTAAGACAGTGAAACTGATGAAATCACCTGTACAAAATAATGGAAAGCCCGAAAACATGACCTGTTGGGGCGCCTTGAGGACTGGAGTTGAGGAACACTAGCCTAGGCAATGCGAGGAGAAGTGGGAGCAGGTATCTGTCTAAACTAGGTACCCGCCCCCCCAAAAAATACATGCCAAACATGGCAGGGGAGGGAGACGTAAAGCAGAATTTCCCATTTTCGGTGGAGTTACCCTTTAAGATGATCTTTGATGATTCAAATATAGGCCGGTTCAACAGCGACCGGTCGAGAGTCTAACCATGTCAGGGCAGGCTTCTTGTACCCAAGTTGGTCGATCAATCAGCTTGGATACAACCAGCCTGCTGGATTATTAATGCGATTATTGCTAGCGGCAATGATCACTGTGTGTTCTCCTGGTCGGGACAGCTCCCCACGTCAGGAGAACACAATAGCTTCATGGGGGAATCGAGCTTGGTTATGGGAAAAAAAATTGCACAAAAGTATGGCCAGTTTTAGGCTCCATGCACACTGGAGCTCATAAAGGGCCGTTATTTGGAGTTTGGGCGTTTTTTTTTAATAGCCCATAAATTCCCCTCTATGTTATCCTATGTCTCCATGCACACATGGATGTTTTTGTCCTTTTATCAGCAGTGGAGTTTATGGGCTGTTTTCTGAACACCATAAAATTGCGTTCAGGAGTTGTTTTTATGACCAAACACCAAACGCTCATGAACGCTGATAAACATTGATAAACGCTCACAAACGTGGCTCACCAGTGTTTTTTAAAGTGGAGTTCCACCCACTTTTACAACTCTTCAGCATCCCTCATTAAACTGTGCACTGTAAACGAATTGGATATTTTAAATTTTTTTTTCTCAGCACCTACTGTATATCTGCTGTATTTATTTTTCACTTCCTCCTCCCTGGCCGTGGCCCATCGCATCATTTCCTGTTTGCAATGCCTTCTGGGAAGGGGCGGCAACTTCCTCTGACACTGCCGTTGCTATGGAAACCTGACCTGAAACCTATTACACTGCTTGTGCTGCACTGAGCATGTGCGAGATCTGCAAGGATGAGATCCAGGAAGAAATACAGTCTGGCTTCAGATGCCCACACTTAAGATGGCCACGGCCTGCTGTAAGTTTATAAAATAACAAACTACTGCTATAAACTAACAAAACAGACCTTAGTTTACAGACTAACTTTACTAGAATACATTAAACTTGTGTATTATAGGGGTATTTTAATTAAAAAAGTATAATTTTGGCCAGAACACCACTTTAATGTTCCTGATCCATTGAAAAAAAATGAAAATTAAAAAAAAAAATGCTAAAAAATGCTAACGTGGAAAAATGCTATTAAACGCTATTGCAAAAACCTTAAAAAACTTTGAAAGACTCATTGCAAAGCTACTGGCATTTTTATAACGTTATTTTAATGTCCAGTGTGCATGGAGCCTTAGTAACAGGCACTCTTGAATGATAGCCTTTGGCTTTACTGTAGTGTTGGCTCTCACATCTCTCAGTGTTTTTTATTTGGAACCACCTCAAATAAACAAATTGATGCTGCCTCACTTCATCTGGTGTAGCACTCAGGCTTGGTTCACCTACTATATTTACCGGCCACTTTATTAGATAAACCTGTTCAATTGCTTGGTAACACAAGTTGCTAGTCAGCCAATCACATGGCAGCAACTCAAAGCATTTAAGCATCTGGGCGTGGTGAAGACGACTTAGTGAAGTTCAAACCGAGCATCAGAATGGAGAAGAAAGGGGATTTAAGTGACTTTGAACGTGACATGGTTGTTGGTGCCAGACAGGCTGGTCTGATTATTTCAAAAACTGCTGATCTACTGGGATTTTCACGCACAATCATCTCTAGGGTTTACAGAGAATGGTCCGAAAATGAGAGTGGCAGTTGTGTGGATGAAAATTCCTTGTTGATGTCAGAGGTCAGAGGAGAATAGGCAGACTGGTTCAAGATAACAGAAAGGCAACAGTAACTCAAATAGTAACTCGTTACAACCAAGTTATGCAGAATGCCATCTCTGAATGCACAACACATCGTACCTTGAAGCAGATGGGCTACAGCAGCAGAAGACCACCCTGGGTGCCACTCCTGTCAGCTAATAACAGGGAATTGAGGCTACAATTCGCACAGGTTCACCAAAATTGGAGAAGATTGGAAGAACAGTGCCTGGTCTGATAAGTCTCCATTTCAGCTGCGACATTGAGATGGTAGGGTCAGAATTTGGTGGAAACAACATGAAAGCATGGATCCATCCAGCCTTGTATCAACAGTTCAGGCTGGTGGTGGTGTAATGGTGTAAGGGATACTTTCCTGGCACACTTTGAGCCCCTTAGTATCAACTGAGCATCATTTAAACACTTGCCTACTGGGCACTTTTACCCCCTCCTGACCAGGTCAATTTTCAGCTTTCAGCACTCTCACACTTTGAATGACAATTGAGTGGTCATGTAACACTTTACCAATATTAATCTTTTATCATATTTTTCACACAAATAGAGCTTTCTTTTGGTGGTATTTAGGCTGTTTCCACTACTGCGAGTTGTTGTGCGACTTGACATATGTCAAGTCGCATGACAAGTCAAAATCCATGTATGTCAAGGGTCCCCGTTCTAACTGGTGCGACTTAAGTAGCAGCGACTTCAAAAAAGGTTTTTGTACTACTTTGTTCCGACTAAGGTGCAACTTGTTCTCCCATGGTTCTCACCAGTCACAAGACATCGCATTGCAAAGTCACACTGTAAATCGCACAATTTTGGGGTTGCAATAGTGGAAACTGAGCCTTAATCACCACTGAGTAAACAAATGAAAAAAACACCAACATTTTGGGGGAAAAACAAAAACAAAAATGTTTTCATAGTTTGTTATATAATTTTGCAAACATGTAATTTTTCTCCTTCACTGATGGGCACTGATGAGGCAACACTGACAAAGTTGCACTTATAGGTGACACTGAGAGATGATACTGGTAGGTGGCACAGATAGGTGACACTGATGAGGCTGCACTGATGGGCACTGACGAAGGTGCACTTATAGGTGACATTGAGAGATGATACTGGTAGGTGGCACCGATAGGTGACACTGATGAGGCTGCACTGATGAGCACTGACGAAGGTACACTTATAGGTGGCACTGAAGCGCACAGAGATGGCACTGGTAGGTGGCACCGACAGGTGACACTAATGAGACTGCACTGATGAAGGTGCACTTATAGGCGGCACTGAAGTGCACTGAGAGACGGCACTAACAGGGCTGCACTGATGGGCACTGATGAAGGTGCGCTTATAGGCGGCACTGAATTGCACTGAAAGATGGCACTGGTAGGTGCCACTGATGAGGAGACACTGATGGGCACCGATTGGTAGCACTGATAGGTGGCAGAGATGAGCACTGATTGGCAGCACTGGATGAGTGCTAATTGGCAGAACTGGATGGGCACTGATTGAAAGCAATGGTGGGCACTGATTAAAAGCAATGGTGGGCACTGATTATCAGTGCCGATGTCCCTTTAACATAATCCGGTTATCAGCTGTCTTCTTCTCTGCTCACGTTGTCAGCGTGAGGAAAGCAAAGCAGATAACCAGCTTGTGTTTACATCCTGTGATCAGCTGTCATTTGCTGACAGCAGATCATGAGTGCTCCGCCCACACGACGCAGAGGGCGCCTGGCTATGGCGATCACGAGAGGACCTCAATAGATGCCCTCCCGGCAAACTAAGCCTGTGCTGTAGCCATCTTTCATCTATAGCGTAGGCAGGAAGTCATTAAATGCCACGGCCTACCTGAGTATGGTTGCTGACCATGTCCATCCCTTTATGACTACAGTGTACCCATCTTCTGATGGCTACTTCCAGCAGGATAATGCACCATGTCACAAAGATCAAATCATCTCACCACTGGTTTCTAGAACATAACAATGAGATCACTGTACTCCAATGACCTCCGCAGTCACCAGATCTCAATCCAATAGAGCACCTTTGGGATGTGGTGAAACAGGAGATTCACATCATGGATGTGCAGCCAACAAATCTGCAGCAACTGCGTGATACTATCATGTCAATATGGACCAAAATCTCTAAGGAATGTTTCCAACACCTTGAATTCTATGCCAGAAAGAATTAAGGGCAGTTCTGAAGGCAAAAGGGGGTCCAACCCAGTACTAGCACTCTAGTACCTAATAAAGAGGCCGGAGAGTGTATACATGAATTGGATGCTTTTTGAGTTGCATCCGATTCGCATGACATGTGAACCGAACCAGCTTTCTATGGAGCTGGTTCCCATATGTGTGGTCCATTTCTAAAAAGACTCCTGTGCGTTTATCAGTCCGGTTCAGGTGGGAATCAAGCGTCATACACTGCAAAAATGTACACGTAAGCCGCTGAACGAAAACACACCGGACTCCATTTAAGACAACGCAAAGAAACCGCGCCTGGACATACGTGACCTGAGCAAGGCACCTCTGTGCGTCTGCTAATGTGCAGCGTGTTCCCCGATCGCAGAGATGTCAGCCTAGCCTTATTTAGTACCATTTAAAACTACTTCCCGCCCAAGGTGCGTCATACGGCGTCCTTGACTATGCGGGGGTATATCTGGATGATGCCTGCAGCTACAGATATCATTCAGATATCGGCTTTTCAGTTAGCGATTCCCTACACCATAAGAATGATCATAGCGGCTGTTCCACTGCTTGATCGTTCTTACGGGCGGCGAGAGAGGACGTCCCCCCCCCCTCCTGCTGCCCTCCGATGCTTCTACCGACTCGCCGCTTCCATCGGTGAGGATCCGCCGGCCCCGGATGGTGACCATAGAGATTTCCGGCAGACCAGATGGTTGCCAGAGTCTCTATGATCGTTCGGAGGCCAAAAAAATAAAAAAATAAAACGATTTCGGCTTCCCAGCCAAGGCAGCGCCATTCGTTTGAATGCAGAGGCCGGGCGTGACGTCATAACATCGCGCCCGGCCTCTGCATTCAAATGAATGGCGCTGCCTTGGCTGGGAAGCCGAAATTGTTTTATTTTTTGATTTTTTTGATTTCATGCTTCCCAGCCTCGAGGTGAGATGTGGGGTCTTACTGACCCCATATCGCACTGTAAAGAGGACCGATCATGCCATATTGCTTTTACAAGGGATGTTTACATTGCTTGTAAATAGAAATAAAAGTGATCTTTTTTTTTTTTTTTAAAGTGTCAAACTAAAAAAAAAAAAGTAAAATTAACAATAATTTTTTTTTTTTTTAAAGTGCCTCTATCCCCGTGTGCTTGCACGCAGAAGCGAATGCATACGTAAGTCCCGCCCATATATGAAAACGGTGTTCAAACCACACATGTGAGGTATAGGCGCGAACGTTAGAGCGAGAGCAATAATTCTAGCCCTAGTCCTCCTCTGTAACTCAAAACATGTAACCAGTAAAGCGTCGCCTATGGGGATTTTTAAGTACCGAAATTTGGCGCTATTTCATGAGCGTGACAAGTTAGGTATCTATTTACTTGGCGTAACTTCATCTTTCACATTATGCAAAAAAAATTGGGCTAACTTTAATGTTTTTTTGTTTAATGCACAAAACTGTTTTCGAAAAATTGCTGCGCAAATACCGTAAAAAGTTGCAACGACCTCCATTGTATTCTCTATGATGAAGTTTACGTGTAGGAGAGAAATGTCAGAATTGGCCTGGATGGAAAGTGGTTAAAAACATGTAGAAATAAAGGGGGGGGGGGACTAAAAAAGTGTCTGAGACAAACTTTGTCTCAACTAGAGTATAGCCAATCATATTTTAATTTTCTAAACTGTGTGAAAGACAGCAGCTGATTGGTTGCTATGGGTCCCAGCCATTGTCTGTATACAATGACCTGATCGCAGTCAGTGTGGATGCCGGTGTAGCAGTAAATACAGTATCCCATGAAATTAGGTATCACTTGCCTCTACTGCGCATGTGCTGGTTTCAGAAAAAAGAAACCGAGCGCAGAGCTACTGCAGACGAACACAGCTGAGTTATATTAACTCCTCACACGCTGATGGATCGGCTGCATCATGAAGACACAGCGAGACATCTCGGCTACATCTGATTGACAGTGGGGGACATGACAAGGGGTCACAGGATCACAGGGGGGGGGCAGTCTGCATGTCACCGGGGGCAGTCTGGATGTCCCGGGGGGGGGGGCAGTCTGGATGTCACAGTGGGGGCCAGCCTTGATGTCACAGGGGGGGGGGCAGTCTGGATGCCACAGAGCAGGGGGGCAGTCTGCATGTCACAGGGGGGGGCAGTCTGGATGTCACGGGGGGGGGCAGTCTGGATGTCACAGGGGGGGCCAATCTGGATGTCACGGGGGGGCAGTCTGGATGTCACAGGGGGGGCCAGTCTGGATGTCACAAGGAGGGGGCAGTCTGGATGTCACAGGGGGCTGCATGTCACAGGGGTGCACACGATGGTTGCCACAGGCTGCACTGGCTGGATGTCACCGGGGGGCACACGATGGTTGGCACAGGTTGGCTGCATGTCACAGGGGCCACAGGCTACACTGGCTGGGGTGTCAGGGGGGCCAAAGGCTGCATGGCACAGGAGGCACACGATGGTTGCCACAGGCTGGCTGGATATCACAGGGGGCCACAGGCTGCACTGGCTAGATGTCACAGGAGGGCCACAAACTGCATGGCACGGGGACACATGATGGTTGGCACAGGCTGACTGGATGTCACAGGGAGGCACAGGCGGCCTGCATTATTAGAGGGGGATGCCTATTTTCACGGCCTGCATTATTAGAGGGGGGATACCTATTTTCACGGCCTGCATTATTAGAGGGGGGATACCTATTTTCACGGCCTGCATTATTAGAGGGGGGATACCTATTTTCACGGCCTGCATTATTAGAGGGGGGGATACCTATTTTCACGGCCTGCATTATTAGAGGGGGGATACCTATTTTCACGGCCTGCATTATTAGAGGGGGGATACCTATTTTTACGGCCTGCATTATTAGAAGAGGGTATACACAATTTCACAGTCTGCATTATTACTATTGTGGGAGGACACAATTTTAAACCACCAACTGCCACAGAGGTCGAAAAGCAAGCCGCTATCATTGTCTTTATTTTGGGGGTGACGTGTATTAGTGGCGGTGGCTCATTCTGGTGTTTCAGTTGGACGGGGGTCAGTTTGAGGTGTCAGTATTTTGTTTTGTGGGTTGTCAGTCTGAGGGGTGGTGATCTATCCATGTTTGTAGCCAGCGGTGGGGGGAAATTTCTAATTATTTTTTGGTTTGGAGTAAGTAGGTTTCCTCACTCCTCAGTGTACTTATAATATATGAATTAAACTATTTTTTAAAAACTCTGTGTGTTATTTGTTTATCTCTGTGTTAGTGATCATTTCCCTTCCATTGTTGTGTACAGTACTACATGGACCTTTATTCAGCGTACATCAATGTACAATATAGAATATTGCCTCAATTAGTTACGTCTAGGGATAGGGGCCGGTACCACCATCCTTTGTATTAGGATATTGGAAAGGGGGTGTGCCAGGGGCTGCTCCAAACTTGCCCCGCGGCACTGCGAAAGTTGAGGACTATATCAGTACCCAAGGATTAGGCCAAAGTAAGTATAAAATGTCAATTTAAGAAGGTAAATATAATTAAAAACATTTTGTACAGCAGTACATAAACAGTTGTTGCAAAATTGATATAAATGGTTCACAAAGAATAGGTAAACCTCACAGGTATTGTGAGGAATTGAGATATATGTCCTGACGTAGTCCTCTGCATGTTTTGAAGCTTTAGCTGCTTCTTCAGGAAGAGTCAACCATAAACATCTACAAAAGTAAATACAATCTCATAGTTACATGGTCAAAAATGTGTTTGAACATTAGAATTTATGCAATAAACTTAATAATGTTAGAGATTTATATAGTCATGCATGGCTTACAAATGAAGGCCCAATGGACAACACAAAAGAGAGGCACCCAATGCAGGTAAATCTCCCCACGGCGGACAGGGGAGGCACTTGCTCTAGCAGTGGGTATAACTGGTGGTGTGTGGACAAGAACAAACATCAACAGAGGAAAAGGGGGGGGGGGGGGTGGAAGCAAAAACGGGAAGAAGAGGGGGAGGGGGAGAGGGAGGGAAGGTGAAAAAGGGGAAATAAATGGAGAAAAAGGGGTGGTAAAGGTGGGGAGAAAGGGGGAGTTGGGAAACCAGGGGAGGAGGAAAGAGAGGGGAGGGGGAGGAAAGGAAAAGGGGGAAAAAGAGGGGAAAAGAAGGGAGGGGAGGGAGAAAGGGGAGGGGAAGGAGTGAAGAAGAGATGAACAGAAAAGGATAAGTGTGGATGAATAAAAGAGAAGAAAAAGAAAGAACCACAAGGTAAATATATAAATACGCATATAGGAAAAAGACATACATCTGTCCACTCATCAGATAACCAAACGCACCTAATTATTCACATACGTAAACATGGAACACCCAGGGGATCAGAGGCAAAGAAGCAATGGTGTCCAAGGACACAGGGTAAGCTTGATTACATAGGGAGATAATGTTCAAGGGTCAGTCGCAACCAGTTACAGATCCCCTGCAACAAAAGAGGATGAAAAAGTTGTGCATTGAGAATATATACATATATGGACCGAATATATGAATACAATTCTTGTGTCTCACAGTGGTCGGCAAATTCTACCCCAATGCAGGTCCCCCTTAAAATGAAGCATTGGACCCAAAAAATGTGTGTGGCCCCTGGGGGTCCTCCAGTTTCCCTGTACCAAGTTTGGTGCCCCTGGGCAATGTGGTTTAGCTACCAAGGGGCCCCTAAATTTAGGCTAGCTTGGCCCACAATGTTAATTTATGGCGCAGTTTGGAACTTTGAGGGGCCACAGCTTGGGCCCCAAACATGTCCAGGGGCTCGAGCTCTATCGGGTCCGAGCTGTGGCTGCTTAAAGTTTCCAACTGTTACTGCGCCATAGATTAACATAGCGGGCCAAGCTAGCCTGAATTTAGGGCCCTGTGGTAGCCGAACCATGGTGCCCAGGGACACCAAAATTGGTACAGGGATACTAGAAGACCCCCAGGGGCCACACCCATTTTTTTGGGGCCAATGCTTCACTTTCATGGGGACCTGTATGGGGGTAGAATTTGCCCAACCACTGCGGGACACAGGCACTGAGGAGCCCGCTCTGCAGATACTGTTAAATAGATAAAAGTCCAGAGATTCCTGGAGTACTCAGCGCTCCCTGTGCCATGATATTGACCGAGGGCCACACACTCCCAAGTGGCCCCTGACAAAGTTGACCAGAAAAATTTGGGCTAGCGACCCCAAAATGTTAGTGGCGGTAAAGGAGGACCTCCCCTAACGCTGGGCCAAATTTGGACCCCTGGACATGTTCAGGGACAAAGCTGTGCCCACTCTAAAGCTTCCCATACTGCACCAAGCTGACCAAAAACCCAGAAGGGCTAGGGGCACCAAACTTGGTACAGGGATACTAAAAGCCCCCAGAGGTAGACCTCCCCTATTTCAGTGCCAAATTTGGGACCCCAGACATTTGGGTAAAGTATTGCCTGACCGAGTAATTGCCAACTAAGGCTGGGTTCACACTCGTGTGAATTGGATGAGGATTTCTCCGCATCCAATTTGCATTTCAGGAGATTGTGACCGGCTCTCTATGTGCGTCTTTTGTTCTTTTTCAGCCCAAAATTCAGGCTGAAATTCGGACCTGAAACAGTGAACGGGGACTTAACGGATCCCTGCTGTGAGCCACTCCGGTGTGCAGTGTGAACCCAGCCTAAGGCTACTTTCACACTGTGGCGCTTGCACCTTGAAAGAACCTCTTCTTTCACACATGAGCGGTGCGCTGGCAGGGCGGTAAAAAAAAGTCTCGCTAGCTGCATCTTCGAGGCGCTGTAGGAGCGATATATACACCGCTCCTACCCATTGAAATCAATGGGTAGTGCTGCCAGCAAAGCGCTTTTTTGGCTGCTAGCGGGGGTTAAAAGCGCCCTGCTAGTGGCCGAATAGCGCTGCAAAAAACGACTGTAACGCGCTGCTAAAAATAGTGGCGCTTTACCGCCAACTCCCCCCAGCGCCCCAATGTGAAAGTAGCACAGTGCTGGATAGCAAACAATACTATGGTCATAAAGGGGGTAAAACCTTCCGGAGGTCAAAAACAAACTGAAAGACAAAAGTTAAAGGAAATAAGCAACAAGACAAGAGTATGAGTAAAAGTAAGCACTGACCATTTTATTCATGTTAAAAGCATATCATTTTTAAACTTTTAAAACAATGAATTTTATTCAAAAAATGTGGCATGAAAACAAAAATAAAAGGGAATAAATACCTGACACCAAAGCTCAGACAGCAAGACTCAAGCTATACAACAATAGTTCATTTAAGTATTTAATCACAATGTTTACCAAAAAAAAGTGGGCACCAATATCCCTAACAAAGAATAGTTAGGATTAGGAAAGGAAGGGTGGGCCAGGTCAGCTTGACTGGAAAGCCATTTCTGCTGACAGACGATACAAGATTGGAAAAATGTACAAGGTGAGCTGCATAAAGAATTGGTATATACGTTTCCAATCCAAAAGTACACGGCCAATCATGGGTGGATGAGAAAATTGCAGATCTGCATGGCGACAGCCAAAACAGATGGGGGAAGCTGAAAAAAAAAAATATATCGAAGAGTTAGAAACTGACAAATTTAGAAATACATTATAACATACCTCTTTAACTTTGGTTACTAAAAAATGGGTGGGCCAGGGAATTAAATTTCCATTTAGCACTGGCTGGGTTCACATGGAGAATGCAGCAGTTCACAGCAGGAGTCCAGTGCGTCTCCATTCACCATTTCAGGTCTGATTTCAGCTCAAAATTTTTTGCTGAATCCAGACCTGAAACTGATCAAAAGATGCACAGGACTCCTGTGCAATTCACACTGGAGCCGCTGCAGAGATGTGTGAACCGACTCCATAGAGATCCAGTCACAATCTCCTGCTATGTGCATTGGATGCAAGGAAACCCTCATCCAATTCGCAATAGTGTGAACCCGGTCACAAAGTTTGTAAAAAACAGTTTAATTAAAATATAATAAGTACGCTGAGGAGTGAGGAAACCTACTCACTTCAAACCACTAAAAATTAGGAATCACCCCGACCGCTGGCTACACAGACTGATAGATCAATACCCCCCAGACTGACACCCCCCATAACAAATTACTGACACCTCAGACTGACCCCTGTCCAATTGAAACACCAGACTGAGCCCCTGCCACTAATACACGTCACCCCCAACTAATGACAATAACTGCTACTGGTTTCCCTCTATGGCGGTTGGGGGGGTTAAATTTGTGTCCTCCCCCAATAGTACTAATGCAGGCCGTGAAATTCTGTACCCCTCTTATAAAATTACAGGCCATGAAATTCTGTCCCCTCCGATCCAGCCTGTGCCCCCTGTGCCAAACATTGTGTGCAGCCTGTGGCCCTATGTGCCATGCAGCCTGTGTTGTCTGTGCCCCCCCCCCCCCCCGACATCCATTGTGTGCCCCCTGTGCCATGCAGCCTGTGTTTAATTTAAATATTATAAGTACACTGAGGAGTGAGGAAACCTACAAACTCCAAAACAAAAAATAATTAGAAATTTCCCCCCACCGCTGGCTACAAACATGGATAGATCACCACCCCTCAGACTGACAACCCACAAAACAAAATACTGACACCTCAAACTGACCCCCGTCCAACTGAAACACCAGAATGAGCCACCGCCACTAATACACGTCACCCCCAAAATAAAGACAATGATAGCGGCTTGCTTTTCGACCTCTATGGCAGTTGGTGGGTTAAAATTGTGTCCTCCCACAATAGCAATAATGCAGACTGTGAAATTGTGTATACCCTCTTCTAATAATGCAGGCCGTGACAATAGGGATCCCCCTCTAATAATGCAGGCCGCCTGTGGCAACCATCGTGTGCCTCCTGTGCCATGCAGCCCCCCCCCTGTGACACCCCAGCCAGTGTATCCTGTGGCCCCTGTGACAAGCAGCCAGCCTGTGCCAACCATCGTATGCCCCCCGGTGACATGCAGACCCCCGTGACATCCAGTCTGTGCCCCCCCCGAGCCTGTGACCCCTCGTCGTGTCCCCCACTGTCAATCAGATGTAGCCGATGTGTCTCGCTTCATGATGCAGCCGATCCATCAGCGTGTGAGGAGTTAATATAACTCAGCTGTGTTCGTCTGCAGTAGCTCTGCGCTCGGTTTCTTTTGTCTGAAACCGGCACATGCGCAGTAGAGGCAAGTGATACCGAATTTCATGGGATACTGTAGGTACTGCTACACCGGTGATTCAGCATCCAGCAGTCACATTGAGTGGGCGGAGTCACTTGGCCGCCACAACGTCACCTCCGCCATGCCTTGCGTCCCAGCCCCGCCCAGTGCTCCTGTCTGCCCCCTCCCCCTCCATAGGGCTCCTGGTTCTTCTTCCCGGGGACCGCGCCTCATCTATTCAGCGGAAGGGTGGTCGAGACCAAATCGTGGAGGGGGGTGTTCCGCAGTCGAGCTGTCCTAATTAGCGCACACACAGCTGTCATAGGAAAGGAGCGCTAGGATGGCAGCGGGGAGAGCCGCCTCTTACTCGTCTCCATCCTCCAGCTTCAATGCTGGCTATGGGAACAGCCACAGCGGGGCGGCGGCCAGTGAGGATGAGGATGGACAGAACCTGTGGTCAGTAGCTGGCATTGTGTAATAACATGCTCGGGGAAGGACAGACATGCAGGCCGGGGAGCCTGTTCATTCATTAGCCGGCCCGGACCGTTATGCTGAACCCGTGTGACTTGTTCCCTAGGGGGCCTGGGTGGGGGGTAATGGATTCTGATTAACCCTTCCTCTTCTTGGCAGGCTGCCATTCTCAGTGCCGCTGCACGTTTCCGGCGGCCCGGGGGGGGGGGGTTAAGCAGACAGCCGGTCCATGTCAGAGCTGTACATGACAGGAGGGACGCCTAGACGCTTCTAGGGCTCGGGGACGCGCTTTACCTGTTTGTGGGCGTGGTTAGGGAGCTGAAAGAGACGGGGACGCGCGCTACCTGTCAATAATACAGGTGCGCAGGCTCGTGGAAGGGGCAGGCTCAGTGACAGATGGGCGGGGCTTCATGTGTTTGTGTTTAGATGAGGGGCCCCAGCATGGTTTGTCTGTGTGATCCTTGGAGAGGCATCAGCATGCTTTCTTTGTATCAGTGGAGGGGGCCCCTGGATGCTCACTGTGCGTGATCAGTGGAGGGGGCCCCTGGGTGCTCTCTGTGCGTGATCAGTGGAGGGGGCCCCTGGGTGCTCTCTGTGCGTGATCAGTGCAGGGGGCCCCTGGGTGCTCTCTGTGCGTGATCAGTGGAGGGGGCCCCTGGGTGCTCTCTGTGCGTGATCAGTGCAGGGGGCCCCTGGGTGCTCTCTGTGCGTGATCAGTGCAGGGGGCCCCTGGGTGCTCTCTGTGCGTGATCAGTGCAGGGGGCCCCTGGGTGCTCTCTGTGCGTGATCAGTGGAGGGGGCCCCTGGGTGCTCTCTGTGCGTGATCAGTGGAGGGGGCCCCTGGGTGCTCTCAGTGGAGGGGCCCCTGGGTGCTCAGTCTGCGTGATCAGTGGAGGGGCCTCAGCATATATTCTGTGTGACCAGTGGCTCTAATTAATGAAGTTTCTCAGAGCAGATTCTTCCATTGCAGAATTATATTGTAAGTTGTAATAGTTTAACAATGATAGTGTGAGGAAATTGTAGCACTGTAGGCCTTCTGCAGATCTGCACACAGGTGGTTAGGCCTGTCGGCGTCAGATCATGTTTTCGGAGAGGCACAAATGACGGGCTGAAATATGCGGAGGGTAGATGTTGTACTGAGCTGAAGTCCTGCTTTGCAGCCTTACTGCCTTAAATATGAGTACCACTAGATACAGCAGTGATGGCGAACCTTGGCACCCCAGATGTTTTGGAACTACATTTCCCATATGGTGCTCAACTACACTGCAGAGTGCATGGGCATCATGGGAAATGTAGTTCCAAAACATCTGGGGTGCCAAGGTTCGCCATCACTGACATACAGCAACTAGCTGCCATGTATTTCAGTCTGTCATATTTTGGTATCTGTACCTCCCAGGTGCCTGAAAACGCTGAGATTCAACAACGTTGGGTTCAATCGACAGTGTTCATGAAGCCTTATAATTTAGACCAGCTGACCTCCTTTACAGCAAAGGAAGCTGCCATCTTAGCCTCTGTTTGATCTGCAGTTGCCATGGTGCTGCACATGTGATCAGTCATTAGACCAGCCATTAGATGGGTTGACATTAAGGATGAGCTCCGGCGTGTTCGCAAACTGCACATGCAGAGCCCGCCAGGAAGTCAGCACTGCACAGCGCCAATCACAGGCAGTGAGACATTTCCGATTTCTACAGCCGTGCATCGGGACAATGTCCCACTGCCTGTGATTAGCGCTCCACGGTGCCGACTTCCTGGTGGGCTCTGCACGGGGCGTTTGCGAACACGCCTGAGCTCGTCCTTAGTTGACATCATGTTTGAGAACATAAGCAAATGTGACAGTTATCATTAATTGTATGTCTTGATTGTAACGGTTTTGGGAAAGTTAAAGCGGAACTAAACCCCCTTATTGTTTTCAGCCAAGGAAGCTGCCACCTTGTCCTCTGTTTGATCTTCAACTGCAATGATGCTGCACATGTGATCAGTTCTGGGAACAGCCATTTGATGTTTTGACAGTTTGGTTGATAGCACAACCAACTTGACAGTTACGTTCCCAGCATGTGCCAGGAATAGAACTGTTTTTGAAACTCTTAAATTGATGGGTTTAGTTTCGCTTTAAATCAGTGGGTTAATTCTGCTGTGGAACTAAATCCATTGATCTAACAGTTTTGCAAAACAGTTACTTTCCAAAGCATGCCATTAATAACTGTCACGTTTGCTTGTGCTCTCCAAACACAGTCAGCCCATCAAATGACTGGTACCATAACTGATCACGTGTGCAGCATCATGGTAACTGCAGATCAAACAGGCCGAGATAGCAGCTTCCTTGGTTGTAAAGGATAGGGATGGTTTGGATCCACTTTGTAATTTCATCTAAAAAAACAAAAACAAACATGTTCTCACCTGCTCTGTGTAATGTTTTTTTAAGGAGCAGCCCCAAACCTTCTCTCCTGGGGTCCCTCACTAGTGATCTTGGTTCATTGTCTTCTGTGTCTGCCCCCATAGCAAACCCTTTCAATGTGGGCAGACGTGCGGGCTCAATCCTGAGTTTGGCTGTGTGTGTCCATAGACACAGACAGCTTGTCTCAGCCCCGCCACCTGCTGTCTGCTCACAGGATTTGACTGACAGCAGCAGGAGCCAATGGCTCCCAATGCTCTTAGCCAAGCTTGTAAGAGGGGGGAGAGAGAGGAAAGAAAACTGGCGTAGCGCTGGATTGATACAAGGCTCAGGTAAGTATTCGGGGGGAGGAAAGGCACCGCAAATATCTAAATGTTTTTTACTTTAATGTAAGGAATGTTGTAATTTCAGAAACCACTTTAAGAGGCTTTTTAGAGGCACTAAAAACGGGGGTTGATACCCTACAAACCTAAAATCTACCATGGCAATTGGATGGGTTTGTACACATACTGTGTTCATAATGCTTTGCGGCCCCAATAAATGTATGTTGGCGGTCTCAGTTATATGAGCAGACACCAGTTAGTGAGTATGACAGGTGGGGCAGCTTATGAAACTCATCATGCCAAGTAAACTTAGCTGTGGTTGTGACCTGGTCTGGGAAAAAAAAAATAAGAAAACTGATATTCTGGGATTCTATATGCCTGAAAGGCAAGCTGCTGCTCTGTCGCCCTTTGAAAAGTGATTCTCTGTGGATTGCTTTTCATAGGGGTGGTAGAGACTACCACCTGTGTAAACAAGATCTAATTGTTGTATACCATAACATGTGTTTTCAAATGGAACCCTGTGAAGTATTAGGATTCTAAGGTGTGTAGTATTGGCAAATAATAAAGCATATCTTGACTTGAAAAGAAATGTAATATCTTGCCGCTTGGCAGTCCTTAGAAGTGCTACCCAGAACAGTATTTTTTTTTTTCTTTTTTGTGAAGGGTTTTTTCCCTTCTTTTTTTTTTTCACCTGGTGATCCTGCCAGTAATGGAGGAGCAGCGTTGTCCCACTAGGACCGGAAATATTTAAGGACTACAACACAAAAAGACGATGGGCTCCTGGTTACCCGTTTCAGCTGATTATGCTGACTCTGCTCCACTACAGTCCCAAGAATTATCACCCTGCCTGAGCTTTTCTCTGCTCGATTACATGTCCTCCTCTTCTCATATTCATAACATAAGGGAGAAATGTTCTGTAGTCCAGGGCAGGGCTCATAACACTGCTTGGGATTGCAGTACAGCAGAGGCAGTTATGTTAGCTTACTAGATTTCTGGCAGGATCAATAGGTATTTCTTGGAGCGCTGATACTTGGTTCTGTGCGTTGTGATATTGTGAATAGGCCTAAAATGTACAGAAGTTGATAGTGTAGGGCAACACACAGATGTTTTCAGGAGTGCCCCAGGATCCCGATAATGTAAATCTTGACTTCAGCTTGAGAAGTAGGGTTGCACCCATACTAGTATCAGTGCCGATACCGAGTATTTGCACAAGTATTGGTACTCGTGCAAATGCACCGATACCTGAAACCGATCATTTTCAGGCTCAGTTCTTTGAGCTGTCAGTGGGTCTCCCCAGTGTTAAAGAAGTCCGGTAATTGGAGCTGTCAAAAAAAAAAAAAAAAAGCAGCCGGCAATGTTTATTAACAACATTTCTCAGCCCTGAAACACTCCAATAAAAAGAAACAATGGGGGTTATTTACAAAAGGCAAATCCACTTTGCACTACAAGTGCAAAGTGTACTTGAAATTGCACTGAAAGTGCAATTGCTGTAAATCTGAGGGGAAGCTCTGCTGATTTTATCATCCAATCATGTGCAAGCTAAAATGCTGTTTTTTATTTTCCTTGCATGTCCCCCTAGGATCTACAGCGACTGCACTTCCAGTGCATTTTAAAGTGCACTTTGCACTTGTAGTGCAAAGTGGATTTGCCTTTTGTAAATAACCCCCATAGTTTCATTTTGTATATTTCTGTTTCTTCATCTGCAGATCAAAGGGATGAACAAATGTTCCTCTGTTTAACTCCTTAATAACCCTTAATTTACTCTAATCAGCCTTAATTAACTCCCTATTCTTCTCCATTTAATTATTATTTTCCTGCTTTTTTTTTCTTTTGTTCACGTCTATTTTATAAACGATAAACAATTAAAACTTTTTGTTTGCTTTGTTAGCGAATATTTTTATACATATATATTAACATATATTTACACATTTCACGTTGAAAAAGCGCCAAATAAAAAAAAAAAATCTATTTTATTTAACCACTTCAATACAGGACACTTATACACCTTCCTGCCCAGACCAATTTTCAGCTTGAATGACAATTGCGCGGTCATACAACACTGTACCCAAACTAAATTTTTATCATTTTGTTCCCACAAATCGAGCTTTCTTTTGGTGATATTTGATCACCTCAGCGGTTTTTATTTTTTGCTAAACAAATAAAAAAAGACCGAAAATTTTGAAAAAAATAAGTTTTGTTTCTGTTAAAAAATTTTGTAAATAAGTAAGTTTTCTTTTTCACTGATGGGCACTGATAAGGCGGCACTGACAGGCACCGATGAGGTGGCACTGATATGCGGCACTGATGGGTGGCACTGATATGCAGCACTGATGGACACTCATGGGTGGCACTGATAGGTGACACTGATGGGCACTGAAAGGCTGCAAAGATGGGTTCTTATGGGTGGCACTGATGGGCACTGATACGCGGCACTGATATGAGGCACTGATAGGCATCCCTGGTGGCACTGGCAGTGGTAGGCATTGTGAGTGGGCATTGTTTGGCAGCTGCCTGGGCACAGATTCGTTTTTCCTTGGGGGTCTAGGGGGCACACCTGGTGGTCCTGGGTGGGATCCGAGGGGGGGCTGTGCTGATAAACAATCAGCACAGACCCCCCCCCCCCCCGTCAGGAGAGTAGCCGATCGGCTCTCCTCTACTCGCGTCTGTCAGACGCGAGTGAGGAAAAGCCGATCACCAGCTCTTCCTATTTACATCGTGATCAGCCGTGATTGGACACGGCTGATCACGTGGTAAAGAGTCTCCGTCAGAGACTCTTTACTTAGATCGGTGTTGCGGGGTGTCAGACTGACACCCCGCAACAACTATCTCTGTGATGCGCGCCCCCGGTGGCGCGCAGCGGCTCAATATCCTGAGGACGTCATATGACGCCCAGTCAGGGTATTGAAACCCCTTTTACCGCCATCATTCTGCTATATGGCGGGCGGCAAGTAGTTAATTTGTAAATAGCTTTTCAATGCTTTGTACCATTGCTGACAGAGCAAACATTCCTCAGAGATCTTGGTCCATAATGACATGATAGCATCACGCAGTTGCTGCAGATTTGTCAGCTGCACATTCATGATGTGAATCTCCCGTTGCACCACATCCCAAATGTGCTCTATTAGATTGAGATCTGGTGACTGTGGAGGTCATTGGTGTTCAGTGATCTCATTGTTATGTTCAAGAAACCAGTGGTGAGATGATTTGAGTTTTGTGACATGGTGCATTATCCTGCTGGAAGTAGCCATCAGAAGATGGGTACACTGTAGTCATAAAGGGATGGACATGGTCAGCAACAATACTCAGGTAGGCCGCAGTGTTTAAACAGTGCTCAATTGGTACTAAGAGGCCCAAAGTGTGCCAAGAAAATATCCCCCACACCATTACACCACCACCAGCCTGAACCGTAGATACAAAGCAGGAAGGATCCATACTTTCATGTTGTTTACGCCAAATTCTGACCCTAACATGTGAATGTTGCAGCTGAGATGGAGACTTATCAGACCAGGCAACGTTTTTCCAATATTCTATTGTCCAATTTTGGTGAGACTGCACAAATTGCAGCCTTTTTCCTGTTCTTAGCTGAGAGGAGTGGCACCCGGCATGGTCTTCTGCTGCTGTAGACCATCAGCTTCAAGGTTTGATGTGTTGTGCATTCAGAGATAGTATTCTGCATACCTTGGTAGTAATGAGTGGGTATTTGAGTCACTGTTGTCTTTCTATCATTCTGATGCTTAGTTTGAACTGTTATTTGACATGTTATATTCACCATGTCTAGATGCCTACATGCATTAAGTTGCTGCCATGTGATTGGCTGATTAGCAATTTGTATTACCAGGCAGTTGAACAGGTGTACCTAATAAAGTGACTGGTGACTAAACCCATCGATTTTATTGGTTTCAACAAAGTTACATTCCTGGAATGCCAGGATTTCTAACTGTCACATTTGCTTGTGTCCTCAACCAAACTGTCAAACCATCAAATGGCTGGTGTCAAAACTGAATAGGGCAATTGGTGTAAAGGATAGGAGGGTTTAATTCTGCTTTAGGGCTGTCCCTTGGATCCTGTTTCCTCACAACTACTACGGTCACCCTCTTCTTCTATCCTATGCTCCCTCACTCACATCTTCTATCTCTCCCTCTCTAGTGGCACCTTCCCCTCCCCTCTAAAACATGCACAGATCACTCCAATACTTGAAAAGCCCTCACTGGACCCTACCAACCTGAACAACTTAAGACCCATCTTATTGCTCCCAGTCACCTCTAAACTTCTGGAACACTTAATCTACAACCGTCTTGGCTCCTACCTCAGTGAAAATAACCTCCTTGACCCCTTACAGTCTGGCTTTCGCTCACAGCATTCCACGGAAACTGCCTTACTAAAACTCACTAACAATTTACTAACGGCTAAAACCAACAGCCAGTACTCCATACTCCTACTACTTGACCTCTCTGCGGCCTTTGATACTGTTGACCTCCCGCTGCTCCTCAATACACTACATTCCCTTGGCCTCCGAGATTCTGCTCTATCCTGGTTCTCTGCCTATTTATCACAGCGCTCCTTCAGTGTCACCTACAACTCTGTCTCCTCCTCTCCATTGCCCCTTTCTGTGGGGGTCCCCCAAGGCTCTGTTCTTGGACCCCTTCTCTTCTCTATCTACACCTCCTCCCTTGGTCACTTGATAACCGTCCACGGCTTCCAATACCACTTATACGCCGATGACACCCAAATCTATCTGTCTACTCCTCACCTCACTCCTTCAGTCTCCTCTCGCATTACTAACTTACTAACTGACATATCAGCATGGATGTCGCACCACTTCCTTAAACTAAATCTCTCTAAAACTGAGCTATTAATATTCCCCCCGCCCATGCCCCCCTCCATGACTTTTCCATCAAAATCAACAATGCAACCATCAGTCCCTCCCCTCACGCCAGGGTACTAGGTGTAATCCTAGACTCTGACTTGTCATTTTAGCCTCCAATCCAATCTTTGTCAAAAGTTTGTAGAATTCACCTCTGTAACATCTCTAATATTCGCCCCTTTTTAACAAATGAAACCACCAAGCTCCTCATTCACTCCCTTGTTATCTCTCACCTTGACTATTGCAACTCCCTTCTCATTGGCCTACCTCTCCATAGGCTATACCCTCTTCAGTCTATCATGAATGCTGCTGCCAGACTTCTCCACCTTACCAACCGCTCAGTGTCTGCCAACCCTCTCCTCCAATCCCTACACTGGCTCCCAATCACCCAGTGAGTTAAATTCAAAATACTAACCACAACATACCAAGCCATTCACAACTCTGCTCCGAGCTACATCACTAATCTTGTCTCCAAATATCATCCAAATCGTCCTCTCCACTTTTCTCAAGACCTGCTCTCAAGCTCTCTTATCTCCAGGATTTCTCCAGAGCCTCTCCCATCCTCTGGAACTCGCTACCTCAACCTATCCGGCTATCCCCTACTCTTGCTACCTTCAGGCGATCCCTGAAAACTCATCTCTTCAGGAAAGCCTATCATGTCTCCAACTAATCTCCTACCACCTCCAACAGCTCATTCCCCACCGTTACAACCTTTTGTACCACCTGCCCCACCCTATTAGATTGTAAGCTCTTCTGAGCAGGGCCTTCCTAATCCTCTTATATTTTATTGTATTATAACTGTATTGTCTCCCTTTTATATTGTAAAGCGCTGTGTAAACTGTTGGCGCTATATAAATCCTGTATAATAATAATAATAGGGCTGTCAGGAGATCGGCCTCTACAAACTTAGTAGTGCCTAAAAATAAAGCGTAACTGAGCATGTGCAGAGGAGGGTGAGACAGTGTATTACTGGATTTTAAACAGTATAGCCACTTATTTTTTATGTTTTAGGCCTCGTTCACACCATGGTGCAGAGACGTCAGTTTTTCAGCAAGAGCATCAAAAAACGATTTTTCTCTATCAGCCCCCTTCACTGCACAGCGTGCAGATTGTTTCTGTGCAGGAATCTGCAACTTGCATGCAGTTTTCTGTGAAAAAAACTGACATGACAACAACATTGGTGTGAACAGGGCACATAACTGACAAACATGGAAACTGATGTCAATGTGCATGAAAACGAATGTCTCTGCAAGTGAAATCTGCTCAGTTTTCCATTCAGTTCCCATCTGTTTTCATGTACGTTTGGTGTGAACGAGCCCTTACATAACTATACCTGCAAAAGAGGCCAGCCTGGAGTGATCTAGCGGGACCAAATTCTCTGACTAAAGTTCCACTTTAAAGTGGTACTGAACCCATTAATTTAACGGTTTCCACAAACAATTACATTCTCGGCATGCCTGGATGCTAACTGTCACAGTTGGTTGCACTCTGAACCAAACTGTCAAGCCATCAAATGGCTAGTGTCATATCTGATCACATGTGCAGCATCATGACAACTGAAGAATAAACTGAGACTAATGCTGGGGACACAAGGGCCAAAAATCATCCAGTTCAGCAGGAAAAAAGGCTGACATTCAGTCTGTGGGGGTTATGTAAGGAAAATCCACTTTGCACTACAAGTGCACTTGGAAGTGCAGTCGCTGTAGATCTGAGGGGGACGTGCAAGGAAAATAAAAAAAAACAGCATTTTAGCTTGTACATGATTGTGTGATAAAATCAGCAGAGCTTCCCCTCAGATCTAAAGCGACTGCACTTCCAAGTGCACTTGTGGTGTAGAGTGGATTTGCCTTTAGTAAATGTGTACAATTGTCTGTCCGACAGAAGCCGGTCTAACAACTGACTTATATGTCAAAGGGACATGCTGGGAAACCAGCATTTGATCAATGCTTGCAGCCAATGGCTGTGAGTGCTGATCAGTGTGCTCTGGGGGGGGGGGGGGGGGAGTGTCCTCCTGGTCAGAATAAAAAGGCAAAGAGGGCGGACCGCCACACCAATATCTCTTGTGTTGGTACCGCAGTCTGTCAGGTTTTTATTTTTTATTTAATTTTTTTTTTCCATTCAGCTTGCTGGGTTGAATGAAAATAAAAACTAGCATTGTGTACCAGGCATAAGATGGCAGCTTCCTTGGCTGTAAAGGAGAGGAGGGTTTAGTTCCACTTTTTTTTTACTTGAAGATAATTTTCTCATCCATGAGAAAAGTGACTTTTTAGACTCTCAAATATTGTTTGCGTGGGATCAAAGGTGCAGTTTGTAAGATGATTACATCTAGATGTGTATGTGAGCAATATTTGATGTATTTGTCCTCTGCAGAGGTGCCAAGCAACCAAATCTTTCATATTTATTATGCTTGTATTGAGAGTTTGTAAAGGAAATTATTCTCTTACATCTGTGGGTAGATTGAGACATACAGTATATAAATTCTAAGCAACTCAAGCCAAAATGTGTGAAAGGTTTTTTTTTTGTTGCCCCAGTTTTTTTAATTAGAATGATAGTGTTAGACCCTCTGACAATGTTTTTTGGCCTGGTGTCAGACAGGAAGTGAGGGAGCATCTATCTAATTGGGTGATCGATATTTTAACTTTTCTCCACTCTATTGAAAACTAAAACAAAAAAACATGTTGGTGGATTTAGACTTTCTACAGTTAACTTTTTGCAGAAGTTCTAATCAACTTGGCCTCTAAGCAACACGCTGTCTTGGGCATGTGGAAAATTGTAGTTTGCTGGTACAGTAGAGATTTTCCAATGGTATCAAAGACTTGATTGGCTCTAAATAGTCACATGCAGTTTAGTTTACTCATCTGTCCAAAAGACAGGCTAGTTAACACAATGCCAGTGTGTGTCGAATCTAAAGGGAAGATTTTTTTTTCAGCTGCCATTTTTCACAACACTTTTTGAATAACAGTACTTTGCAATTCATATTTTTTTTTTTTTTTTTTTAAATGGAACCTAAATGACTTCTCCAACATTTTGTAAAGCTCCACACTGCCCTCTCCGTCACCTACAAAGAATAAAAATGCTGACCTCTGAGCAGACGAATTCCTGCTGCATCATCGAATAGTCCAGTGCAGCAGTTTTTGTTTACTCCCCAGACCCTATTGGTTGCAGTATGGTGAGCTGCTTAGCAAAAACACTTGCCGACCGCTCACAGTGCATATACAGTACGTCATTACTGGCAGCAGCTAGCTGTCATAACCTCCAGTATCATTTTGTTCTGTGGGCGATTTGGCGTCACTGCGATCACATCAGCGGCAGAGGTGACCATGTTTAAAAAAATTTAAAGCTCGCCATCCCTCCGTGCTTGTGTGCAGAAGCGAACGCATACGTAAGTCCTGTCTGCATTTTGTAAACGGTGTTTAAACGTGAGGTATCGCCACGCTTGTTGGAGTGAGAGCAATAATTCTAGCACTAGACCTCCTCTGTAACTCTAAATGGGTAACCTGTAAAAATGTTTAAAGCGTAGCCTATGGAGATTTTTGAAGCATGACATGTTGGGTATCGATTTACTCGGCTTAAGATCATCGTTCACATATTAAAAAATTTAGTGTTTATTCATTAAAGTGTATTTTTTTTTTTAAATGCGTTTGAAAGACTGCTGCGCAAATTCTGTGTGACATAAAATTGCAACGATCGCCATTTTATTCTCTAGGGTCTCTGCTAAAAAAAATATATAACAAAAAAAAAAAAAAAAATATATATATATATATATATATATATATATATATATATATATATATATATATATATATATATATATATATATATATATATATATATATATATATATATATATATATACACACACAGTATCTCACAAAAGTGAGTACACCCCTCACATTTTTTTGTAAATGTTTTATTATATCTTTTCATGTGACAACACTGAATAAATGACACTTTGCTACAATGTAAAGTAGTGAGTATACAGCTTGTATAACCCTTTCATGACTAAGCCTATTTTTGAAATTTGGTGTTTAAAATCCGTATATGTGTGTATATATATATATATATGTGTATATATATATATATATATATATATATATATATATATATATATATATATATAAGCAGAGAATCTAGAGAATAAAATGGAGATTGTTGCAATATTTTATATTACACAGTATTTGTGCAGCGGTGTTTTAAATGCAATTTTTTGGGAAAAGGGACACTTTCATGAATTAAAAAAAAAAACAAACAGTAAAATTACCCCAATTTTTTTATATAATGTGAAAGATGATTTTACGCCGAGTAAATAGATACCAAACATGTCACGCTTTATAATTGCACGCACTCATGGAATGGCGACAAACTACGATACCTAAGAATTTCCATAGGCGACACTTTAAACTTTTTATGGTTACCAGGTTAGAGTTACAGAGGAGGTCTAGTGCTAGAATTATTGCTCTGGCTCTGACGATCGTGGCGATACCTCACATGTGTGATTTGAACACCGTTTACATATGCGGGCGTGACTTCCGTATGCGTTTTCTTTGCTGCGCGAGCTCACGGGGGCGCTTTAAAAAATTTTTTTTTCTTATTTATTTTATTTATTTTATATTTATAAATTGTGTTTAAAAAAAAAAAAAAATGATGACTTTTATTGCTGTCACAAGGAATGTAAACATCCCTTGTAACAGTAATAGGTGGTGACAGGTACTCTTTATGGAGGGATCGGGGGTCTAAAAGACCCCGAACCCTCCTTTGCACTTCAAAGTATTCAGATCGCCGTTTTCGGCGATTCTGAATACTGTGTATTTTTTTAAAACCGGCGCCATTGGCAGCCGAGTAAACAGGAAGTGACGTCATGACGTCGCTTCCGTGTTTACGATTAGGAGGCTGGAACGAAGCCGGCCACGCCCAGCCGCCAGAGGCGTCCGATTGGTGATCGGGCTTCCCACTCCTCCAGTATAACAGCCGGGCGGCTTTTAGCCTCCTGCATGTATCTTTACCTGTCAAATGTCTCCCCTCTGTCTGTTATGAGACCCGAAAAATTGCAGATTCTGTGGGTGGGTCTGTTGTCTGGAGCTCGGTGGGTGGAGTTGTGATGTCAGTAGACTCCCCGCCCACCTCTACACTCCTTGTCAATATGCATTTTCTCCTGTGTATTTCTTACACTGAACTTCTGCTATGATCTCTAACATCCAGTGAAAAGACAGGAAAGTAACCACATGACTTCAGCATGCCAAATCATGCTGAGGTGAGGAACAGCCAATCCTGGCAGAGCTGCTAAAGAAAGGAGTGGGGGAGGGAATTTAAAAAATCATGCATGTCTTAGGCTGTCACTCACAACAAGGGGGAGGATTTGACAAAGTTTTTCTCAGTTTGTCAAGATTTTTCTCACTGAACAATAAAAGAGGATTGCTCAGAGATGGATTAACTCTGTGTGGCAAGACTGGCCTCAGATGATAGGAAATCTTATACTCTACAGTATGATTAAAAAAAAAAATAAAAAAAATTTCGTGTTTACATCCACTTTAACATTGCTCCGATGATCTAATGATCACAGGTGCAATTCTCTGCAGGCTCCTATAGAAAATAAAAATAAATAGTGAACGCATGATTTTTTTTACCTGCAAAATCATGTATTATTTTTTTTTTAAATGGTGAACTTACCCTTTTAGTACATCATTGATGCTTTTTCAGGAGAACCTTTCCTACTCAGGATCTCCTATGTCACATAATTTACAAAGTGTCACACCTGATGCATAGGGATGAGCGAAAGACCCCTGAGCAAGGCCTTTTATGATGGATATTTGAATGTTGCTTTATTTGTCAGTATAAAAACAATATAGAAACACTGACAATATCCATAACAAGTGCTTATACTTAAAAAGTCAACACAGCCTGACAAATTATTTTTTTACAAACTGTCAGGGGATTTATTTAGGCTGGGTTCGCTTCGAAGCCGCATGCGGCTCACAGCAGAGATCCAGTGCATCCCCGTTCATCGTTTCAGGTCCGATTCTCAGCCCAAATTTTTTGGCTGAATTCAGACCTGGAACGGACCAACGCACAGGACCCGGTGCAAACTTGCACTGGAGAGGCATCGGAGATATGTGAACCGGCTCCATAGAGAGCCGGTCACAATCTCCTGCTATTGCGAATGGGATGCGAATATATGCAATAAGCGTATATTGATTGATTTGCGCAAAAGTTATAGCGTCTACAAAATAGGGGATAGATTTATGTCATTTTTATTTATTATATTTTTTTTATTATTATTATTTTTTTTTTTTACTAGTAATGTCGGCGATCTGTGATTTTTTTTTTTTTTTTTTTTTTTTTTTTTTTAATTTTTTTAATTTTTTATCGGGGACTGTGACATTGCGGCGGACAGATCTGACACTTTTTTGGGACCATTAACATTTATGCAGCGATCAGAGCTAACAATAGCCACTGATTACTGTATAAATGTCACTGGCAGGGAAGGGGGTTAACACTAGGGGGCGATCAAGGGGTTAAATGTGTTCCCTCGCTGTATGTTCTAGCTGGGGGGGGGGGGGGGATGGGAGTGAATAGAGGAGGAGACAGATCATTGTTCCTATTTTAGTATGAACACACTATCTCCCATGAAAGAACCGGGATTTGTGTGTTCGCACACACACATCCCCGTTCTCATTCCGTCACGAGCGATCATGGGTGCCCGGCGGACATCGCGCCCCCCGGGCACATGCCTGCAATAGTGTCTTAAAGAGCCAACGTATACCTACGTCGATTTGCACAGCCGTGCCAACCGGCTGCAGTATAACTGTGGCGGCTGGATGGCTAGCGGTTAAAACAAGGGCAGAATATTTAATAGATGGAAAGATGAAAAAAAATATGACTGAAGTTCCGCTTTAAAGACTAAATCTTTTTCTGACAATTGTTGTTTACAAGTTAAAATTGGTATTACTTTGTTTCTCCCAAAAAAAAAAAAATTTATAGCAGAGACCCTAGAGAATAAAATGGCGATTGTTGCAATATTTTATGTCACACTGTATTTGTGCAGCGGTCTTTCAAATGCAATTTTTTGGGAAAAAATACACTTCAATGATTTAAAAAAAAAAAATCAAGCTGTTATGGGTTAGGTTCCACCTTAAGCAGCATGTCGCTTTTTTGAGGCATTGGTGTTTGTAAGTCATCTCCATTAATTTCAATGATAACATGCCATAAGTGCACTTTAACATCCCCTATAGCATTTATTGGATGCTGGTGAAGTATTTATAAAGTGTTAGCTGAGAGTTGGAGAGGCAGTGGAGGGTCCTGTATCCCAGAATGCACTTGGAAATAATAGAGAACTAGAACAGAGCAACTACAGACACTTCCTGTTTGTACAAAGCAGCTGTGTGGTAACACTGCCTCTGTAAGCAGGTAAAGGCAGTAATACTGACAGTGCCAGGCAGTGACATTGAGAATTATTGCCAGTGGCACTGGCAAAGCTTTTTGTGTCCGTAAAACTGAGCTAGACCAAGCCAAGTGTCTGCAAGATGGATTTGTATACTTTAATCTCTCTCAGAATCCACAAAATGCCCATCAGACCATAACCTAGCCACACCTCAAAGTAGATCATTTCCTCAACATCACTTCCCCTTTTAGCCACTTCAGCCCCGGAAGGATTTACCCCCTTCTTGACCAAGCCCTTTTTTGCAATACGGCACAGCATCGCTTTAACTGACAATTGCGCGGCCGTGCAACGTTGTACCCAAACAAAATTGACATCTTTTTTTTTTTTTTCCCCACAAATAGAGCTTTCTTTTGGTGGCATTTGATCACCTCTGTGGTGTTTATTTTTTGCGCTATAAACAAAAAAAGAGCGACAATTTTGAAAAAAAAAAAAAGCAATATTTTTTACTTTTTGCTATAATAAATATGCCCAAAAAATAGATAAAAAAAACAAATTTCCACAGTTTAGGCCAATATGTATTCTTCTACATATTTTTGGTATAAAAAAATCGCAGTAAGAGTATATTGAATGGTTTGCGCAAAAGTTATAGCGTCTACAAAATAGGGGATAGATTTAGGGCATTTTTATTATTATTATTATTTTTTTTTTTTTTTACTAGTAATGGCGGCGATCTGTGAATAAAATGCACTGATTACTGTGTAAATATCACTGGCAGGGAAGGGGTTAAACACTAGGGGGCTTAACTGTGTTCCCTCAGCATGTTCTAACTGTAGGGGGGATGGGCTCACTAGAACATGACAGAGATCACTGGGAGCAGTAGGGAAATGCCTTGTTTACATCTCCCCGTTCTGCCTCTCTGTGCTACAATCGCAAGCCACCATCGGACATCGAGTCCACGTTAACTGTGGGCATGCCGCCGGTGGCGTGCGCGCACCCGCTAGACGCGGATGACGCAGGGACGTACGTGTACTTTGTTTTGCGCACCCGTGCCACTTCGCCGACGTATATTGGCGTGAGCCGGTCGGCAAGTGGTTAAACACTTTCCACTAGAAAAGCAACACTTTTATGGGCATTTAACAGGCATTCTTGATGCTTTTTAGATGCTTCAAAAACATGTCATAAATGCTATAGGAGCCATACCACTTGACCACTGAAAGGTTTTACCCCCTTCATGGCCAGGGCATTTTTTGCTATTCTGCACTGTGCTACTTTAACTGGCAATTAGGCGGTCATGCAACACTGTACACAAATTAAATTTATAATTTTTTTTTCCCCACACAAATACAGCTTTCTTTTGGTGCTATTTAAACACCATTGAGTTTTTTTTTTTTTTTTTTTTTATAATAATAAACAAAAAAGACCAAACATTTAAAAAAAAAAAAAATCTTTTACTTTCTATTATAAAACGTATCCAATAAAATCAAATTTCTTCATAAATTTAGGCCAAAATGTATTCTGCTACATGTCGTAGGTGCTGGCAGTGATTAGGGCTGACAATAGGGCCTGCCAACACTGCATTTTTGGGGACCCTATATTATTGGGAACACTAGTATAGTTCTGATTGTTATCAAGATACTGATTAATGCAGACACTATACTAGTAATGGCAGTTTAAGTGTGACTGTGATAGTGTGGTGGGCAATATGGCGCTAACTGACACTGGCTGGGAGAGACATTAACTGACACTGACGTCGCTAGTGACTAGAATACAGTGATTAGTGATAATACTGTACTTTGTACTAATGACTCTGGCCAGATGCCAGGAGTGATCAGGAGGGCAATCGACGGGTTAACTGTGTGCCCAACAAGTGTATGTCTGCTGCTTTTGATCATCTGGCTGAAGTCTCTCTTTGCTTTTGGTTCTGAATAGTATCTGAAAGCAGGGAGGAATCGAGCCACATCTGTGTGTTGTGATTGGCCATGGATCTCTGTGTTGTGATTGGCCACAGCAGATCAGCACGTATGCAGCCAAAATGATTGGCTGTAACCTGCTGACAAACTTGTGCTGTATCCAATCACAGCACAGATCAGCAGGGTGCACGCAATTGTGTGCCTCTAAACCAGGAAGTACACCACTACATACAGGTATGTCGAGGTGCCTGGGCTGCCGCCCGCCAGCAGTAAATGTACTGCGGGAAGTTGGCAAGAGGTTAATGAGCATTGCTTTGTTCTTCTTAATCAAAACAAATGTGCACAAACCTAACACTTACACGTTACTTGGTAGGCATAACTGAAAAAAAATACCTGATGCTAGTTTTACTTTAAGAATTTCTGCAAGGTATTGCATGTAAGGATCACCTAACCCTGCTAATATGTTTTTGTATTTATTTAGGTCCTCCATACTGAGTGAAGTTTCCACCAGGTCTCGTTCTAAGTTACCCTCTGGAAAGAACGTGCTGGTGCTTGGTAAGTAAAAAAGAAAAGCAAATCTGGGGGTCCTAATCATACAGTAATTAATACTTGCCTAAATAAATAAAAGATAGGTTGTTTTTTCCATTATGCGTTTTAGGAATGGATAGCTAAGAAGGTTTCTGATGACGCTTGTTGAATGAATGTCTTTTCACCTCTAAAGGAAGAAAAAATGTTTTCTTAGCTTTTATGGAGATTTATTTTTTATCCAGCAAATTGCTGCAGAACCAGAAGGGCTAATTTTGCAGCTTTCCAGATTGGCTGATCCTCAAGATTGCCACAAAAGCCATACCCGTCCCCGCTGAGAAGAAGAAAGGGCTGGCCTTTAATGTGTCTCTTGTCACTAAACCCAGTGTAGGGCATGTGCCTAGGTATACCTATAGTGCATGGCATTGAATCTGAGCTGCAGAGTGATTTGTAGGTCCAGGGCTGATGTGCACCTGGCTGGTGGAACCCTGTCCTTGAAGACCCAATATGGGGTATACACACCAGAGTTGTGAAGACTGGCAGCTTCCAGATGACGTGTATCACATGAAATGCATAGAGGCTGTTTGTCTGTCCCTCACTGACGTCACTTGCGTGTTTGCTGGTTTCTACATTCCCTGGCCTTGGAACGCACGCCGCAGCCGTTGGGAAGGCATGCGGAGGTACATTAAAGTTGCTAATGCTGGTGCTAGCTCATAGCACTTTCAAATGTGAGTGGGCATTGGTTTGTCTATCTATATTTGTTCCTGATACCATACCCTGCTACACTATGATCGTTCCTTCATTGTGTTTTCAATGTTTTCATTCTTGAGTATGAATGCCTGAAGTCTATCGACGAATTAGGAACTATCATTGTCCGTATTGCTGGTTCCAGAGAACCTACCAATTTGTTGTTTCCTAGCACCCGAGTGTGAACGTCCCACACACACTGCTAGGTGGACTGTCATGTTTGTTACTTTGAATACTTTCTTTTCATGAGAATTTGAGCTTTTTCACGGATCATCATGGTGATCTGACTTCCTGCATATAGCATTTATTTTGTGTGTGTGTATGTATATATGTATATGTGTGTGTGTGTGTGTGTGTGTGTGTGTGTGTGTATGTATGTGTATGTATGTATATATGTATATATATATATATATATATATATATATATATATATATATATATATTAATGATTGGAGGTATTAGATTTGTTTGAGTGCACTAGGTCACTTTATTAACCAATTGGTTGTTTTTTGAGGTAGCGCCACACTTTTTTTTTTTTTTTTCACTTTCTATCTTAGTGGTTATCCACTTTTAAAGGGGCAGCTTTACTCATCAATTTTGGTAATTTTTTTGGCGCCATTCCTCTTCACTTTGGATTTTACAATAATTAATGACAACCTATATTGATAGCTGAACTCTCCAAATACTTAACTTCCTGGAATATCTTTAATGCATGCAGAAGGTTGAGGCGAACAGTATTATAAGGTAGATATCGGCATTGAAATTTTTAAAGTGGTCAGAATAAGCATTTTTTCCTAGCCTCAGTGTATGCCTTGTAGGAACAATACAGGAACTCAAAAAAAGAGAAAATGACATCATACACAGGAGGAGGTATTTCAGAAATTACATAGGGGTAAAACAAATGACTAAAGGATGGCAGCAAACATAAAAAGAATCATCTAGTAACTAGTGTAGACTATACACTCTCACAGGCCACTTTATTAGGTACACCTTGCTAGTACTGGGTTGGACCCCTTTTTGCCTTCAGAACTGCCTTAATTCTTTGTGGCATAGATTCAACAAGGTGTTGGAAACATTCCTCAGAGATTTTGGTCCATATTGACATGATAGCATCACACAGTTGCTGCAGATTTGTCAGCTGCACATCCATGATGCGAATCTCCCGTTCCACCACATCCCAAAGGTGTTGCTATTGGATTGAGATCTGGTGACTGTGGAGGTCATTGGTGTACAGTGATCTCATTGTCATGTTCTAGAAACCAGTGATGAGATGATTTGAGCTTTGTGACATGGTGCATTATCCTGCTGGAAGTATCCATCAGAAGATGGGTACACTGTAGTCATAAAGGGATGGACATGGTCAGCAACAATACTCAGGTAGACTGTGGCATTTAAACGATGCTCATTTGGTACTAAGGGACCCAAAGTGTGTCAAGAAAATATTCCCCACACCATTACACCACCACCATCAGCTTGAACCGTTGATACAAGGCTGGATGGTTCCATGCTTTCATGTTGTTTACGTCAAATTCTGACCCTACCATTTTAATGTCGCAGCTGAAATCAAGACTTATCAGACCAAAGTGTTTCCAGTCTTCTGTTGTCCAATTTTGGTGAGCCTGTGTGACTTGTAGCCTCATTTTCCTGTTCTTAGCTGGCAGGAGCGGCACTCGGTGTGGTTATCTGCTGCTATAGCCCATCTGCTTCTAGGTTCAATGTTTTGTGCATTTTAGAGATGGTATTCTGCATACCTTGGTTGTAACGAGCAGTTATTTGAAAGAGTGTTGCCTTTCTATCATCTCGAAAAAGTCTGCCCATTCTCCTCTGACATCAACAATGCATTTTCATCCATACAACTGCCGCTCACTAGATATTTCTCTTTTTTTTAGGCCATTCTCCCTAAACCCTAGAGAAGGTTGTGCGTAAAAATCCCAGTAGATCAGCAGTTTTTTAAATACTCAGACTAGCCCGTCTGGCATCAACAACCATGTCACATTCAAAGTCACTTAAATCCCCTTTCTTCCCCATTCTGATGCTTGGTTTGAACTGAAGACTAAATGCATTGAGTTGCTGCCATGTGATTGGCTGATTAGCAATTTGTGTTACCAAGCAATTGAACGGGTGTATCTAATAAAGTGACCGGTGAGTGTATATACAAATATTTGCTCAAGGCAACACAGGCCGCCAATCATTACATGTGCAAACGCCCCTTTAACTCAAATCTTGGTCTACAGAGCATCCGTTCAAGAAATATCTCTTGTGTATGCCCTTTGTTGGGGAATGCTCCTTTGGCAAATCCCTTAACTTCATTAAGAAATTCACAGGGTGGAAGAGTACCTTCTACTCCTAAAGCTAAAACGAGTTCCTTTTATATTTCTCTTAGGCCTCCAGGTCCAAGGCAGTGCCTGGAACTCTGTTCCGCTACAAGTCCTGAAGTCCAAAAAGTCCTCCAAGTCCATGATCAAGGCCTTCTCATAATGAAGGGGTGCCCTCAATTTTCAGAGTAGGGGATGTCTGTTAGGCTACTTGGCCATCTGGTGCCAGGACGTTTTAGATGTTTGAGTTCAGAACTCTGTATCCTAGTCTATAAACTACAATTTTGTTTCTGCCTCCACCCTACTTTATGTCAAATTTGCCAACATTCTCAAGACATCCCCTTAGTGGGTTATCGAGATGAAATTCTTATGAGGGAACAGTTGACTGAGGCTCTATCATCCAACTGAACGTACAGTCTCCTGTTTCCTTTGTATTTCTTCCTTTGTGTGAAATCACTGGTGTTCCTTCCAGTCTCCATGATTTCCTATTAAAGTGGTATTAAATTCAGAATCTTAAAATCCGCTGACAGGCAGGCTTTTCATAACAGAAGAGACACTAGAGGTCTCTTCTGTCATACCCCCTGCCTGTCAGTGGGTAATGTGCTATGAGCCCCACATGCACAGCTCATTTTCACATTTACGGCCCACTCCGCAAGCCACAGCATTGTGACTCCTGTGTGCAAGCACGGGTGTGACATCTCATCGGCCCGGCCAATCAAGCGCCCGGAGATGCAAAACCGAACTGGTAAAGATGGAAGCACCGGGGAGTGCCCTGACAGCGCATCGCTGAAGGGCTCCGTTTTTGGTAGTTAAGTTAGTTATAATGTGCTAGTATGCACTGCATACTAGTACAGCATGGCTTAAACCTGCAGGGGGGGCCATTATTTTATATTGTCATAGAGACTTTACTACCACTTTAAAAACTGACCACACTGGGCAGGAGAGCACAGCATAGTCAGTTCTCAAGCTGTGCTATATCCTCCAAATCAGACTTGTCCTGACTGCCCCCCTGCACCGCTGTTCGCTGAGAACAAGGGGAGTATGTAATCACTTGCATAGAAGGGGAAAAGGGTATGTATTTTTATATGTAACCACAAATGTTTTGCCTGTCATTTCTATTTTAAAGTGAATGGGTTATTTTACAAGGTGAGGGTTTACCATACAGATTTAAAGCATGCTTGTATTGGGTAAAATAATGATCATTACAATCTAAACAAATAGCGCATACATTGTGATGGTAAATGTAATGTATAATTTATTTTATTAATTTCTCTATTGTCTTCATCAAATGATTACAGGTGAGGATGGAGCTGGCAAGACAAGTTTGATAGGAAAGCTTCAGGGAATAGAAGAGTACAAGAAAGGAAGAGGAATGGAATATCTTTACATTAACGTCCATGATGAAGACAGAGATGGCAAGTAGAGATGAAATGATGATGATCAATAATGGACAAACAAAACATAAAAACGAGTAACCGAATATTGGCTAAACTTCCAACACACAAAAAGGCCAGTTTGAGTTAAAGAGCAACCCCAGCCAAAATGGGTTTTCTTTTGTTTTAGATACGGTTTGGAAGGTTAGATCCTTTGTCAGATGATTTTTGCTGTCTTCGTCCATGTTGGGGAGATTTTCTTCATGTGTTGAGAAAACTTTCCAACAAGGACACAGACAAAAACATTAATAGTAGGGAGAGAAAGGGGTGCCATCTGTGCCTTCCTGTCCCACTTTTTTATTTATTTATTTTTTTGCCCTGGTGACAGTTTATTTGGCTGCAATTGGACTGAAGAAACCACAGTAAATAGTCACCGTTCAGTTCCTTGGTGGAAATAAAATACAGCAAAAGTAGTGCTAGCAGTAATAACTACTTTCTCTAGAAATGTTGGTTGACCAATAACACTTGGGCTCCATTCACACTTCGTGATTTGGATTGGCACCCCGAACACAATGTGATTCCTCTGCAATTGTTGTGGAAAACCGCTCCTTTAAAAATTGCATGAAGCTTGTCCCCTCAAAGGAGCAGGAGCTTCTTTTCGGGCGACAAACGCACAGCCCATTCAAAATCGCAGGCAAATCTCTCAACCAAAATACACTGTTGTCGCCTTGAGAGAGGAAGCAGACTTTACACTGCGGTAAGGCAAAATCAACAAGTACATTTTAGAAAATGTCTGGGAAGAAAAAATAAAGCATTTTAGTTCAGTGAAGCTAAATTTCTCTTTTGCTTGCTATCCTATTTACTTAAACACACCCTTTTGGGGCATATTTATAAAGCAGTGAGTGGGACTTTCACCAAACTTTCACAGGCGGTAAATCAGTTACTGTCATTTTAAAACACATGTACCTGAATGATTTACCTGCAGTGAATGTTTGGTGAATGTCAGATTCAAGGCTTCATAAATACGCTCTTTTAAAGGACAAGTTCATGTTTTGTAACATGTTACACCCATATTCAGGGTATAACATGTTACGTATGCACTGGCCCCCGCTCCCCCACTTTGACAGCTAGCAGGGGATCTTCTCCCCCTGCTAGCTGTCACAATCTAAAAAAGACGTGGCCATGTGTGGCTCTGCCCAGCCACGTTATCTATTCACAGCGTTCTGTGAATGGGAAAATGACAAGGTCCGACATCCTTTGTGGCTGTTGGCTTGTAGTTCTCAAACTTTGTTGCTATTGAGCGCTGTGGTAGTTCTTTGAGCTTCCTTTCCCAGTGTAACTGCCTGCCCGTATCGGAGGTATGGGCAGACATACACAGACAGTATGCAGGACCGTAGCATTACCCTTACGATCTGCTGATCGTGGGTGCAATGCTTTACAGGTCTCTAACAAGAAAAAAAAAATGCATATTTTTGTACTTGCAAAAAAGTGTGCATTTATTATTTATTTTTTTGCAAAGGTGAACTTATCCTTTTAAGTTTACTTTTCTAATTTTACAATGTAGTAATTTTTTATTGCTGTATTGTGCACTGATTTAATCTTAATTTGATCTTTTAGTATATTGTCTTGACATGTTCATTTTCACAGTATACATTTAGTAACTAAAATTATCTTTTTGTAGATCAAACCAGATGTAACGTGTGGATTTTGGATGGTGATCTTTATCACAAGGGCCTACTGAAGTTTGCCATGGATGTCGGTAGTGTCAGGGACACTCTGGTTATGTTGGTGGTAGATATGTCGCGGCCTTGGTTGGCCTTGGATTCACTTCAGAAGTGGGCCAGTGTTATCCGTGAACACATAGATAAACTAAAAATCCCACCTGAAGAAATGAAGGAGATTGAAGAGAAAAGTAAGTGAACTCTATCTGTGAAGTTCATTAAGGCCCAGTTCACACTGATGCAGTGCGGAATTCGCAGCGAATTCTGTGCAGTTTCCACACCGCATGAAATTCGCACTCCGTTCATGCGAACTACTGCGGGTGTGTATGTTAATGACAATGACACCCTGAAATTGGTTCGCAGAACACTGTGCGGTTTGCAGAATCGGATCGCATGGGTGTGATTCTGGTGAGGCAAAAAAAGGGTCCTGCACAATTTTGGTGCGATTTTAGCCATATAGAATAAATGGCTCAAATCGTACTGCTGCAGAATCGCCTGTGATTTGAACAGGAATGTAGTGCATGCAGTTCCCGCACTGCATCAGTGTGAACTGGGCCGGAGGGTGTCGTAGATGCTCAGTAGAAATCTGTCTCGCAGTAGTTTAAGAAATGTCACACTTTGTGACAGATTTTTTTTTTTTCTTAATTATAAGCTTTTAATAATCCTTCCACGGAGTTGTACAGTACATAAAATAAAGTATCATTTTACAAAAATCAAACCACCACAGTGACAAACAAGAGAATTTACGTGCAACAAGTGCAACAGTCATAGGAAAAAAGATTGGCTTGTGACAGATTTATTTATGTACCAGTTAGGTGCTTATGAATCTGTCGCAGAATTTTCTCATAAGAATTTGACAGAACGTGTCAAACATGTGGAGCCTAGAGAGAAGATAGGAATAAGCTTCCATTCACACTACATGTTTTTGTAAAAAAAAAATTGTGCATTTTTACGCATAGGGAAGCCGTTCATTTGAATGGGCCGCCCATGTGGCAAAGACGATCAGGTATCTATTTGAGATTTGCACATTTTTACACGTCTTTGTTGCCGTGTTTGGGGTGCCATTAACAATGAATGACACTGCGAGCACATTGTGAGTTTTTTTTTTTTGTACTACGAAGGTAGGGAAAATCGCGAGATGTGTGTTCACTGCTATGCAATGCAGGCTGATACTATTGTGAATGCAGCTGAGGTTTCTCAGGTTTAGGTTACTCCTAAGGCTCCTTTTTAGATCTGTGCAGCTGCGTTCTGCGTGTAGGGTAGCCCATTAAATTCATTGGACTTCACTACCCGGAGAAACATAGGGAAAGAGATCACTTGACCCTTATAATTAAATCGCGATCCATGGTATGCACGAAACCATGCCTTGGTGTAAATTCAGTTGTGGTCCTCTCAAGAAGTTAAAAAAGGAGGTACACTCTTTAGGGGTGTATGCTGATGGTAGCTACAGATCAAACCGAGGCTTCTATGACAGCTTCATTGGCTGTAAAGGATAAGAGGGTTTAGTTCTGCTTTAAGATTGGAGAAGAATTTCCAAAATCAAAGCCCAGGATGCTGTTTACTTCTAGCTAACATGCCCAGCTATGAGACTAAAAAGCAAACTACCTTAACAATTGGCTCTTGCTTGTGGTGATCTGTAGTGGTATAAAAACAAACCTGTGATAGGCAGTGGTGGATTTTTTGGTTCGGGCACCCCCCGCATCTAAATTTGTCCCACCCATTCATCTGTAAACTCCACTCCTTCCTATTTTACCTCTTCCTGCTCGTGCTATAGCCGAAAGAGGGCTACAGCACAGGCCTAAATTGCCGGGAGGACACAGGGGTGCACGCGGCTCGCTCTGATCAGCCAGTCAGTGAGACTCTGCTTTTTTTTTTTCTCCTCGCACTGACACCATCTGGAGTAAACGGGACACGGGTCCCGCACGCTCCAGACCCACTGCTGCTAAGCAGTACCCACCAGTGGCACCTATCAATGCCCACCAGTGCTCATCAGTGCCTCATCACCAGTGCCCTTTAGTGCCACCTATCAGTACAGCCTGATCAGCTCACATCAATGAAGGAGAAAAATTTCCTGTTTGCTAAATTTTAGCCCAAACTATGAAAAATTTTTTAGCAAAAAATAAGACCCCCAGTAGTGAATAAATACCACCAAAAGAAATCTCTATTTGTGAAAAAAAAAAAAATAAAAAAAAATAAAAATTTTGTTTGGGTACAGTGTAGTATGACCGCACAATTGTCAAAGTGTGACAGCGCTGAAAGAAGAAAATTGGCCTGGGTAGGAAGGGGGCTTAAGTGCCCAGTAAGCAGGCAGGAAGAGGTGGGGGGAGAGAGGGGGGGCCTCCCCTATCTCCCCATACTACACCAGGAGGTTTGCCCATCATCCCCCCCCCCCGGTAGATACGCCCCTGGTTATAGGTCTAAAGCTGGCTATTCAAGGCTACCATTTGTTGACCAATATAAACAAAGAACTCTACATGCTACATCAAAGGATTAAACTATATATCAAATATATAAATAAATCATTAAGTCCCAAAAATATTCCAAGTGATGTGACCTTCTGTCTACCCAGGAGTGAAAAAAAATTAATTAGTACTATCTGTGGTGAAACAAAAAAAGTTTTTTTAAAGTTCTTTCATATGTGCATCAGTGTCTCAACTTTAAAATCCTCATTCAATGTTTGGTGAATCCCACGGTGCAAAAGAGGAGAAATTCCACCACCAATTAGTTGCAGATGTACGCTCACCTTCCAATATGGACCTTAAAAGGGTCACATATGTGTTTTCAATAGTGAGTGTGGGCCAAGCAGAAACAGATATATATTCTCATTGTGGCACCATCCCACTAGTTTACATGTCAAACCACAAAATATGTTTCCCTGTAGAAGGGGGGACCATACCCAACAAATGGGGGACCCTCAATCCACGAGGGAAAGGGACTTTGAATATGCCAAGCAAATGAGAGAAAAACAAAAATACTTCCACTTTTTTTAAAAATGGTGATTTATTATGTCGCATTTAAAAATGCCACCTTGTTAAAACCACATTATAGAAAAAAGGTGATAAGGTCGGACAGACAATTAAAAGTGATACAAGCATGTGACATCAATGCGTTTCGCTACATTTGCTTCTTCAGGATTCATGCATGAAGATGGCAGCTGAAAAGATCAAATAAACCCTTAAAGGATATGTAAAGGTTCATTTAAAAACAAACATGTCATACTTACCTTCTCTGTGCAGTTGGTTTTGTACAGAGTGGCCCGATCCTCCTCTTCTGGGGTCCCTCAACAGCGCTCCTAGCTCCTCCTTCTCGAGTGCTCCGTTGAAGAGCCGCTCTCCCTTGGGGCACTTGTGCGGGTGCGCTCCTGTGTCCTTCTGCTGTGTCCATGGACAGACACCAGGACTCGGCCCCGCATCATTGGATTTGATTGACAGCAGCAGGAGCCAATGGCTGCACTGCTATCAATCTATCCAATCAGGATCCGAGACACCGGCTAGAGCTGGTGTGTTCGTCCCCGTCCTTGGAAAGACTGGGTTCAGGTAAGTAAAAGGGGGGCTCTGGGGGGCTGCTGCATCACAGGAGTTTTTTTGTGTAAAACATTGAGGGTTTACAATCCCTTTTAACAAAGCTCAGAGCAAAAAGCAAAAAAAAAAGGGAAGGGAATAAGGCAAATGCAAGAAGATATATATGTATACACGACTGCATAAATAATTTTAGCCAATGAGGACCAAAAAAAGCAGGAAAAAGAGGAAAGAGTAAAAAGAAAGGAGTCAGGAGATATCCATGGGGGGACATCATAGAGGACAAGGGGCCACAGCTGAAATGATGCGTGCTGACAATAAGCATGGATGATCCTATAACCACCCCTGAGTTGCCCAGAATAGGAGTTTAGAGCCTGCAAGGCACTGCAAAGTCCCACCAGGGGCCTGGTGATTAAACTGAAAGTGACAAGCCAAAAAATTAGTACATAAACCCTCTATACAAAAGTGTTCTAATTACCAGCATAATACCTTTAAAAGTTTTGTGTAAAAAAAAAAAAAAAAAAAAAAATGCCTTTTCCCTTTTTAAAAGCCGGAATCAGCTATCCATAGTGAACCAGGGTTACAATGAAGATTACTCCCAAATTCACACAGATACAACCTTTTAAAGAGAAAAATAAATAATAGTGCACTTTGCTTTTAAAAGACCTATAAGGAATTTTATTTTCCACTAAGAACTGCACTCACAAAACGCACACATATTAATATACAGAATGGGTTTGATTCCCACGGCTCACCCCTCCTTGCTTTTGCCGGCTGACAGCTCAGGTGCTCCAACAGATAGAAGCTGTGGCTGGGGAAACCTCTCTCCCCTGCTCTGTCTTAATGGCTTTAAGGAGCTCTGCCCTACGCGTTGCGTCAATAGTTCAACTTCACCAAAGCGGACCAGAGCTTAATGAATGATTCATTTGAATAAACTCCTCAGCAGCCCGCCCCCGGAAGCTAAAACTGTCATCCATGCTGCTATCTCTGTGACAGCATATATACAAAACATAAGCTGTGCAGTGGTTTATTATAGGAAAAGGAAAAATAAGCTGGGCTGCTGGGGATCTAAAACAAAAGCACACTAATGTGGGACAACAATCTAAAATGGCAAGTTTTTATCATTGCTACTGCTGGATCATCATCTCCATGGTAACAAGCAAACAAATATCAAATGTGTATTTTTTTTTTTTTTTTTTACCAGTATGGAGGGGGGGGGGGGGGGGTGGCTGAAAAGGGCACTAAGCATGCAAGTAAAATATATATATCAACATTTTTGTTGTCCAAGAGCCAGATAGTTTGCTACTGTTTCAGTTATTTCTCAGCATAGAATACAAAACTGCGTCCCTGGAATTCATAAAGACTGGCACAGGCAGGATTTGCAAAAGTGTCTCTCATTAATTTTAAAACTGGTAAGGAATGCGCCAAATTATATTTGGCTCGTGCTGCAACACTTTTGCAAAATCTGTCTGAGACAGTTTTTCTTTCTGTATGCCAAAAGAGAGTTGGCCTTAATTAGCTCCACTTTTACATTTGGTGCATTCAGTGTGATACAATGTAAAAGTGGTACATTCAGGGAGCTACAATGTAAAAGTGCCGCATTTTAGAACTACCTAAATTGGTGCACGAGTCGCTGCCAGAAACAAGTGTCGCAAGTGAACACAATACATTAATAAGAGGGATTCACTCAAGAAAAGTGGCAAAGCCGCTTTAATGAATTCCCCCTATGTATTTGTGGATAAACTATATTGAACCATATTTTGTTGCTTGGCCTTTACGTTTTAACCCATTGTTTTTCAAACTTTTTTCAGTCGAGACACCCTTTAAAATGCTCACGGATCTCCATTCTAAAATGTAAAGAATCAAACTAATAGTTTTACATAACACCACAACATTCACACACACACAGGACACCCAACATTACACGTGATTTATTCTTCCAATGAAAATACACCTTTGCACACTGGTACTGACTAGTATTCCAATGTTTCTCTTCTCTCTCCCTCACTCTAATGTGACCCCAGTGCTGATGAAAAGAAGGAGCAAATGAGGATGCTGTGCAAGCACCCGATGTCCTCATCAACCGATTTTGATCATTGGTTATTAGGGCGCTGGCAGCTGGAAGGTTGTAATGGTGCACAATGAAAACCTGTGGCTTTGTGCAACTAAAAGGCAGGCTTTCTCCACTTGCTGGCTTGTATACAATTTTTAGGCAACTTTTAGACCATTTGCCAAGGCACCCCTGAGAAAACCTGAAGGCACCCTGGTTGAAAATAGTGCAGAGTGATGTGAAATTCTGCGAGGAGCTGTTCTTTAATTACTATAGTAAAACATAGCAGTAAGGACATTCGTTTTAAGTAGTAACCCAAAGCAGCCAGTCAGCAATCACCTTGGAGATGCTGCTATTTTGTAAAGTGGATCCTGCATTAGAGAGTAGTAGCGTGTAGAACCCAAGTCAACCTATCATGAGTCAGTTTTCAGAGGCACAGAATAGCCTCTGACGCTCGATAGGTTGACTTGGATTCCACAAGCTTCTACTCTAATGCAGGATCCACTTTACAAAACAAGAGCCCAGGAAATAAAGTTGGGGGGGTGGGGTCAGTTGGGTCTACTGGACATGGTGGATCCGCTTCTGCAAATGCTGGATTTCCTTCTGGATACACCCCTAAATACCAACCTGTTTACCATGTTGAGAGGACCACCACTGAATTATACACTTATCGGTTATACTGACAAGCACTGTTTTGCTCCTGCGGTTTCATTTTTTACACACGCCCTACGTAGCCATTTACTTCACCATGGAAGAGGTCTTCTGTATCTCCACTTTCCTTATCAGCAGTACGGCGATATTTCTGTATGAATGAGCAATACCCCATATGGTGAAAGTTTTGCAAATGGTACTAAAAATAAAAATGTCACATGGGTTTAAAGAATTTGGAGCAAGGCTTATAAAAACATCCACACTGCCAGAATGCCTTATTGAATCGCCCCTTGTGTGTTTCTACAGCTATGTCTAGATGTTCTTTTATAATAGCAGTTACTTAAGTATATATATCAGCACAAGATACTTGACCCAAAACAGTGAAAACCATTTCAGTTGCTGGAGAACCTCCCATCTGACATGGACCAGAGTGAACTATGTGAAGAGGATTTATTAACTAGATCAGCATGCTATACAGATGTGCTTAGTTTGGCGTCCAGAAGCCAGCAGAATGTTATAAATAAATGAATGAGTTTAAAGGAAAAGAGAATGCTATCACATCACTGGCATTTCTCAGTAAGGGAGTTAAGGGCTGTACACACGGGCTGAATATTGGGTGGCTCAATAGAAACCAGCCAACATTCGGTCTGTGTGTGCGGCAGCCGGTCCGACAGAAGCTGACTTCTGTCAAAAGGGCATGGCTGAAAAGGGTCTGCGGATCGGCACCCGATCAGCGCTGTTAGCCATTAGTAGTGCGTTCTGGCGGGGGGCCACCCCTCTGTCAGAACACAATAGCTCAATGGGGAGATTGCTGTACTAATATTGGATAGTTAGTACAGCGGCTCCTCCCAAGCTCTTCAAAAAACTGTGTACTATACTTAAGGCTATGTTTACAGTAGTCCACAAGGGTTAGTGTCAGGGCAGTGGGATGCCTGTTTCAATGAAATTTCAATGCTCTTCCTTTTTTTTTTTTTTTTTTTTTTTTTTTTACCCTCAACTTTATTAGAAGTGTCACATAGTGGCACTTCATTCATGTCCCTGCACAGCAGCACATTCCATTCCTCTGCTGTGTGGTGACATGCAGTGTCCTATATTTCGTTGCGGAACAATGCAGACATGCTACGTTTTTCTATACTGCACATCGCACCGGCAGTGTGGTATAAACGTGACACATTGAAAACAATTATTTTCTCTGTGCCCTAGTTGTGACCTGTTTATCAAGGGTGGAAAAACGCAGGTCACCGCACACAGTGCGAACAAGCCTTTAAAGTGGCAGCAAGCCGTGGAAAAAGAATTGTAAGGCAATTGCATAAGGTGCTAGTATGCATCCCATACTAGCATATTGTGAAATACTTACCTTGGAACGAAGCCCTCCAGTGGCACGCTGTCAGCGCTGAGAGGGCTGACATCCCCATGTCTTTTTTTTTTTTCGGGTTCGCACACTCTGGCTATGTGATTGGTCATAGTCGCGATGCATGTTGGGAGCCCTTGGTTCCAGCACGAAGCTCTGAAGGGTCCAACAAGGTATGCCGCACCTTCAGAGTGTATGCGCCAGTGATATTCACTCTGGATGCAGCCAGGTCTATCTCCTAAATAGTGCATATTTAAGAGATATTTATTTTACCTACAGGTAAGCCTCATTATAGGCTTACCTGTAGGTAAAAATCACAAAGCAGACTTTACTACCACTATAAATAAAATGCAGGCGGTGGCATTGAAATAACTTTGCAGTAATAGCCCAGAGTGGGAAGCGATATTACTCTGCATTATAAATTGGCCCCTTTAAGTTTTCAATCTCTGTAAACTGACCCCGGTAATCATGGCTACCGAGCCTTGACACTGTGGTCAGTTTACGTGTCTCTATCGTCCGCAGCCCTGCTGTCTCTCCTCTTTGCTCTTGTGTCCTCCTCCCCCCTCCCTCCCTGCCTGTCGGCTCCTTTAAAATATTATTCACAACATATTGTAATATCTCAGAAATGTATTCATTCTTGCTTGTAAAGATATTGATAAGTTCACTTAGTTTAGTTTTGTCACAGTTACTTTTTACTTGTGTTTTTGTTCAGTGGTTAGAAACTTCCAAGAATATGTAGAGCCTGGAGATGAATTCCCTGCCTCGCCGCAGAGGAGGGGTACATCCTCACAAGAGGAACGGGATGACAGTGTGATTCTGCCTTTGGGAGAAGACACCCTAACACATAACCTTGGCATTCCTGTAGTAGTAGTTTGTACAAAGGTCAGTTTTATTGTTTTTTTTTTTTGTTTGTTTTTTGTTTTGTTTTTATCATGCAGTACTCCTTTCAGCTCATTGCTTGCAATCTGTCGTTTTTTTATTACTTACTATTAAATATGTTTGGTATCAGTCTATTTCCTTTTGCTATGTGTTTGCACTATTTAATACTATTGAATTGAAACTCCAGGTTTGTTGAGATAAAAAGTCTTCTCCATGCGCGCTATATATTGCCAGGATTTTAGCAAACATTTAAATGTGGTAATGAGCACAAAATCAGATGTTTGTTATATTGCAGCTTACAAATTCTTAGATGTGGTGGCTGTATTTGTTTTCTTTCCTTTAAATTAGTTAGGTAAAAAAATTTAATGCCAATCGAACTATTTTATCAAGACATAACACACTGTGTACCTGTTTGTGTGAAACAATGTCTGTAATTACCTATCTCAGAGCTTTTCTGGCCGGCCGCTCTCCTCCTCCGATCTAAGGGCTACAGCGGGAGGAGACGAGACAGGCAAGGAGGGAGGGTGAGGGGCGGGGGGCAGCGGGATGCCAGGGGCACAAACTGACCACGGTAATTGAGGATCAGCAGCCATGACAGGGGGGGCACAGGAACAGGCAGGATCAACCAGGTTTTTTACAGCTTAGAAAAGAGCAGATTAGACAGCACAAGCACTGTGCTGTTTAATCTGCCATAAGAGAACAGGATCTTGGTATGTTAGTACAGTGATCTCCCCTGCTGTGCCTTTGACTAAGAGCACTTATCGGGAGCCAATCAGCAGACCTTTTTCGGTCATGCCCCTTCAACAGAAGCCGACCGAATGGCCGGCTTCTGTCAGACCGGCTGCAGTACACACGGTGGAATGCCGCTTGACATTCAGCCCATGTGTACTAGGCTTTAGTTTCAGCTGGTGATCCGGCCAGTAGGTCTCTTGTTTTTCAACAGAACAAGATGTCCTACTGATGCAGCAGTTTGAGACTTACCATTTCCCACTGATAGTGGTGCTTACGATGATCCGCTTTTATTTACTGTATATAAAACCTTTATTCCAAAAAGCAAAAAAATGTTGCTCTAACTGCTGAAAAAATGTGAGTTGGCATCAGAGGCAGTGTTTGATGCACTAGCAGATTTAGATACACTGACAAACTAACACTCCCCTCCCACCAGATTAGCAATGCTCTCGTCCAAAGGTGTCTCTGTTGCTCCTTCATCCAGAGAGTAAGCATTCTTAATACTGGAAATGTGTCCCTTGGCAGATCATTAGTTAAAAGCAGAGGGGCAAAGCCTAAAAAAAAAGAAAAACCAATGCAGCCACCACATCTAAGGATTGGTAATTTGCATTATTTTAATTTTGGTTTTGAGTTTAAGGAAAAAATATATATTCTGACTTGTGCTGAGATTTTTTTTATTACTGTTATGTTTGATTATTAATAATAATAATATTATTGGTTTTATTATATAAATTACACAGAAGCTTATACAAAAGAAGTCTTTGCATAATTCAAGTAGTTTCTTTTAAGTTCCATGACACCTTTGTTGTGGAAGCTCTAAAACTGGTATTGAATTAAAATTCACGAAGGTCCGGTCATTGCATAAAAATTTCTTCCAGCAGAGGTCCAAATCGCATTTTGATTCTTAATGGCACCTTTGCACATTGGCAAACGCGGGGCATTTCCCTGAGTGCCAAACCTCATGGGGACACAGCACCATGTGGGTTGGTACGGCACCCTTTAAAAACATATCTCTGCGTTTCTGAATATAAGGCAGCCCATTGAAAAGCATGAGCTGCCTTAATGCAGGACGCAATGATGTGCACCTAGCCACAGATTCTTCACATTACAATCTTTTTTTCTACATCGGTGTTCTCCGTTCCCCCTGCACATCACAACACCTCCCCTTTTATATCACAGTCCCCCTTCACAGCAGTGTCCTCAACCCCCTATTTTCATCATCCCCCCCCCCCCCCAGCAGCAGTTCTGGAGCTGACATTGGGAAACAGAACAGTTCTGAATGGAGGGACGAAGTTGCAACCACCTTGTGATTGGTTGCTAGGACCGTCCTGCATCCTAGCAACCGGTCACTAAACTGGGGCAGCTGTTGCCCTCTGTCCAGCGCTGTGCTGCCTCCCGATGTCAGCTATGTGGAGATGACCGAGCTAGTGGTGGCTGAGGGGAAGAACCGTCTCCTAAATGGTTTAACTGTGGCGGATCTGGATGTGACCGTGACTCGTGGTCCACTATTTAGTGATGAGTGCTCTAAAATCTCACTCTGTATGTATAAAATTTGGTAAGATAAAAATACGAGAGAGCAATTGTATCACTTGCAGATTTGTATTACCTTTCAAAACAATCACAGTACCTCCATATTTGATCCAATTTCAGCATCTATTCCTCCTACCTGGACTAAGATGACAAAGTCCTGTAAATTCATTGTCTGCACAATAGTCTTGTGAAATGTAGTCCCCCCCCCCCACCACACACACACACACACACACACACACACACACACACACACAGTGAGTGACCAGCCATAAGGTTACAGTGTACAGTCCAAGTGTATGATGGCAGCCAGCAAGAGGAACCACAGTGCCCAGCAAGAAACCAGGTATTGGATACAACCAGACATGTTTGCTACCAGCTGTGCCCGCAGCTCTTTAAAGAAAAAAAATAGTAACACATAACTTCACTTTAAATGTATTTTTAATCCAACATCAGCACTTTTTGATGTCCTGTTAATATTGTTTGGGGTTCAGCTTTAAAGAAAATACTTTTCATTTTTAGTATACTGTAATAGTCACGCAGGTCTCTTTTAGGGTTCACTCGCTTGCTTATCTGTCAATGTTTTGTATTGCAGTGTGATGCCATCAGTATTTTGGAAAAAGAACATGATTATACAGACGAGCACTTTGACTTTATTCAGTCCCATATCCGGAAGTTTTGTTTACAATGTATCCTTCGTATGTGCAGAAAATGCAAACATGTATCTGTAGCCATAGGCTGATTATTGTTTTATACATATTGGTAAATGTGAACAATAATCAAAGCAGTCAAGGTAGCCATGCCACCACCTGATATCATTCGCTATTTACTGTCTGTATTCTTCACCCATGATATTTACTTTAAGTTTGCTGGGGTAGAACAATTTATGATCAGTTAATGATTTTACCTCAGATTCTGTGTATTGAGTGTTCAGATATGAACTTTTCAGTACCCAGAAAATCTCATACTATTTATGGTTGCTCTAGTGGAGAAAATCTACAAGTTTTGAGTACAAAAACTGAAAGAAAGCTGCGTGCACACATCTTTATCATGAAGCCATGTGAGTTGTCTGTCAGGTATCTGTACCTTGAGAAAGGTGCCCAAACCCAGAAAGGTGACCAAACTTAGTAGTTGAGGTTTGCCCATAAGGGCTAGAAATGGAATCAATATTTGCCAATGGCTTCCCTTAAAGTTTGCTGATTATGATAGTACCATCTGTTGCCTTCACGTTTTATACCCTTTTAGAAGATATATACTGTATGCCTTGCCCAGCCTTGCTTCCCTCTGACCCAGGTGTTGCATCCTCTTGACTTTATTGATTTACATTGCTTTTCTCCCCCCGGGACAAGACAATGGCTTAGGAGGAGGGATTCCTGCATCAACACTGTCTCCGTGTATGGCCGGCCTTAAAGGGGTTGTAAAGGTAATTTTTTTTTTTTTTTTTTTAAAATAACAAACATGTTATACTTACCTTCACTGTGCAGCTCGTTCTGCACAGAGTGGCCCCGAACCTGGTCTTCTGGGGTCCCTCGGCGGCTGTTTCAGCTCCTCCCCGCAAGCATTTACCACCTTAATGCGAGCTCCCTCGCATGGTGGTGAGTGCTTGCGGGCGCGCTCCCGTGATACAGCCGGCGGCTATAGCCGCTCGCTGTATCACTCGGCCCCGCCCCCCCGGCGCGCCGCGTCATCGGATGTGATTGACAGCAGCGCGAGCCAATGGCTGCGCTGCTTTCAATCCATCCACTGCAGCCAATCAGCGACCAGGCTGAGCTGCAATGAAGATGACGAGGACGAGCAGCGAAGATTCGAGGCGTCAGGTAAGTAAAACGGGGGGCCTGGGGGCGGCGGTACTGTCAAAAGTTTTTTCACCTTAATGCATAAAATGCATTAAGGTGAAAAAATTTTTATATTTACAACCCCTTTAAGATGGGTACACATGGGCCGAATGTCGAGAGACAACAGCCTGTAAAAGAAAAACGGTCGACATTCGGGCTGTGTGTATGTCGGCCGGCTTCTGTTGGATGTGCATGCTGGAAAACCAGCATCCGACCGACTCCCGATCAGCGCTCTTAGCCAATGGCAGAGAGCGCTGATCGGAGTGTTTTTGCGGTGGGGGGGGGTGGGCAGGCAGTCCCCCTGTCAGAACACAACAGCTCAGCAGTGAAGATTGCTGAACTAACCTTGCATTGTTAGTACCGTGGCTCCGATCGGAGCTGGCAGGGTTTTTTCATTCAACCTACAAGTTTGATAAAAAACTAATAGTGTGTACCCAGCTTTAGGCTCCTTGGCTCCTGCTTGGTCCTCATGGTAAACATGGTATCATGCTTCCTCATCCATTACGCCTTTTCAGATTCAGCAGTTTTAGATTCTGTGAAAAGACATGTTCTCCTGCTGCAACTTCTCATGCCTGATGATCTGATATTTTCCCTAACTAGTTACTTTAAGATGGTGCCGCACTAATGTACACATCAATCAAAGAGAACAAAAATATTGACATTGTATATAAGTATATTGTTCAGCACTTATATGGATTTCCTTTCAATATGCCTGCTGTGGTTGTGGAAAAGGATGCAGTATTTATGTAAGTATTTAATGCTGCTTTTATAGCGACATTATGGAGGAGGTCCTCCTTTTTTTTTTTTTTTTTTTTTTTTTTTTTTTTTTTTTTTAGGCCTGTTTTTGTAGTGGAGTCATAAGATATATATCTTATTATATATCTATCTCTCATCTATATCTCTCTATCGATTTTATTCTTATGGTGTTAAACTCAAAAGTGCTTTGCTTTCTCACCCCCAAGCTCCCCCCCTCTCCGGTGCCACATTTTGGCACCTTTGGGGGGGGGGGGGGGGGACAGGTACCTGTACTTCCGGGAGACCTGGCTGCAGGGAGGTCCCAAAAAAATTCGGCCCCCCCTCCTCCTTCCTCCGCTGCCGGGCCAGTTAGAAAGTGCAGTGCACTCCGCGCATGCGCAGTAGGGAGACTGCTGTGAAGCCGAAAGGCTTCACTGCTGGTTTCTTTTACCACGAATGGTGGCGGCAGCACCCAAGAGCCGATCGGAAAATCGGCTTGGGCGCCGACATCGTGGGCTTCCTGGACAGGTAAGTGTCCTGATATTAAGTGAACAGCCACAGTATTTGCAGCTGCTGACTTTTAATTTTTGGAGGGGGAACTCCGTTTTAAATACCCATTTTTTTTGTTCCTGTTTGAGCCCTTCAGCACCATAAGAATAAGGGATAGTCTTATCCCTGTGGGGGGGTGGTTGTTACTGCAGTTTTCACTATATCTATCATTATAAAATGTATTTTGGGGTTTTCCTCCCTATTTAGCATGGAGTGGAGGCTTGTATGATTTATATCAGAAAGATGGTTGTATGTTCATGCTTTATAATTATTAAGCAGTCTATTGCTGACCATATATGTTGAACTTTTCGTTAGAAAATGTTTATTTTAAGAACGTCCGTTCGATTTTCTAATCATTGGTGGTGCCAAATCGACATTCATTTTCGACCACAGTGACAGGAAGATTCAGACAAGCAGAATATAAAACTTTTTTCGATCTAACTAATTTTAAGACAGTGTTTGGGGTTTCGTTCAGAAATTTACATTAATTTTAAAATCGAATATTAAACAAACGACTTTTTCGAACGACATTCGCTCATTCGTTAAACGTACAGAAACTTTGTAGGAATATTCTCGTCCGCAATTCTATATGTGTATGGCCAGCATTAGACTGGCCACAGACAAACAAATATCTATTTAAAGCTGATTGTATACATTACAGCCTGACTGTACATTTTTCCTTTAGAGCCCGTGCACACTGGGGCGGTTTGCAGGCGCTATTGCACTAATAATAGCGCCTGCAAACCTACCTGAAAGTGCCGCTGCTGTGTATCCAGTGTGAAAGCCCCGAGGACTTTCACACTGGAGCAGTGTGCTGGCAGGACGGTAAAAAAAGTCCTGCCAGCAGCATCTTCGGAGCGGTGAAGGAGCGGAGTGTATACCGCTCCTGCCCATTGAAATCAGTGGAACGGCGCGGCTATACCGCCGGCAAAGCGCCTCTGCAGAGGCGCTTTGCGGTGGTATTTAACCCTTTCTTGGCCGCTAGCGAGGGGTAAAACCGCCCTGTAGCGGCCGAATACCGACGGTAAAACGCCGCTAATAATAGCGGCGTTTTACCGCCGACGCCGCCCCCGCCCCAGTGTGCAAGGGCTCTTAGATTTACCAATAACTATGTGGTGCAAGAACCTTCCTGATTGGATACAAACGGGATGTGTTTTTGTAGGTATACGAATTGCAATAGTTTAGTAAATCTAAAGAAGACTGTACATTCACCGGCCACTTTATTAGGTACTCCTGTTCAATTGCTTGGTAACACAAATTGCTAATTGGCCAATCACATGGCAGTAACTCAATGCATTTAGGCATCTAGATGTGGTGAAGACGACTTGCTGAAGTTCAAACCGAACAACAGAATGGGGAAGAAAGGGGATTTAAGTGACTTTGAACATGGCATGGTTGTTGGTGCCAGAGGGGCTGGTCTGAGTATTTAAAAAAACTGCTGATCTACTGGGATTTTCACGCACAACCTTCACAAGGGTTTACAGAGAATGGTCTGAAAAAGAGAAAATATCCAGTGAGCAGCAGTTGTGTGGACAAAAATGCCTTGTTGATGTCAGAGGAGAATGGGCAGACTGGTTGAGATGGTAGAAAGGTAACTGTAACTCAAATAGCCACTCGTTACAATCAAGGTATGCAGAATATCATCTCTGAATGCACAACACATCGAACCTGGAAGCGGATGGGCTACAGCAGCAGAAGACCACAACGGATGCCACTCCTGTCGGCTAAGAACCGGGAACTGAGGCTACAATTCGCCTGGTCTGATGAGTCTTGATTTCAGCTGCGACATTGAGATGGTAGGGTCAGAATTTGGTGTAAACAACATGAAAGCATGGAACCATCCAGCCTTGTATCAACGGTTCAAGCTGGTGGTGGTGTAATAGTGTGGGGGATATTTTGTTGGCACAGTTTGTGCCCCTTAGTACCAAATGAGCATTGTTTAAATGCCACGGCCTACCTGAGTATTGTTGATGACCATGTCAAACCCTTTGACTCCAGTGTACCCATCTTCTGATGGCAACTTCCAGCAGGATAATTCATCATGTCACAAAGATCAAATCCTCTCACCACTGGTTTCTTGAACATAACAATGAGATCACTGTACACCAATGACCTCCACAGTCACCAGATCTCAATCCAATAGAGCACCTTTGGGATGTGGTGGAACGGGAAATTCGCATCATGGATGTGCAGCTGACAAATCTGCAGCAACTGCGTGATACTATCATGTCAACATGGACCAAAATCTCTGAGGAATGTTTCCAACACCTTGTTGAATCTATGCCACAAAGGATTAAGGCAGTTCTGAAGGCAAAAGGAGGTCCAACCCAGTACTAGCAAAGTGTACCTAATAAAGTGGCCTGTGAGTGTTTCACAATTAGGTTGTAATGTATAGCCAGATTTAGAATGCAAGGGATATATATCAATTGGAGCACTGGGACACAGATTGGGTAACTAAATCTCTATGTGTTTGCAGAAAACTGACAGGTGCACAATTCATATGTCCGTGTTTTGTAAAATCAGCTGTCTAGTGAAAGCCTGATTCTTCTTCTAAGCAGTATTCTCTGTGAAGTGGAAAGAAAAAAAAAAAACGATGCATGGTGCAAACGTTCGGTTTGTATATACATACCTTTTGGTGTGCATGATCGTTTTCTTGGGCAAGGGTTTGAAAATGATTGTAAAAATTGTGAACAAATATAATTCATTTTAACCACTTGGAGATGATTCTGTCTACCTGTTGATGTTCACCTTTGTTTTAGTCCTGCAGGATGGGATAATGAGAAGAAGATAGGAATTTTACATGAAAACTTTCAAACACTAAAACAAGAGGATGCTTTTGAAGATATAATCACTAAACCACCTGTGCGAAAGGTACTTAGATTTATTTTGCCTCCTCTTGGAAGTCCAGCATTATATGTATGTCGCTTTGAGATTACCGTGCTACATGCATGCAAAGAATTTATAAAGGAAATACTAAAATGTCAGCGTTAAATCATATAGCCTTAAGTAAATAGTTCAAGGACAGCCTACAGCACTGCATTGTTTTAGGAAGATCTGTCTTTTGCTGCACAGCTTAAGTATTTCTTGTAGTCTGGGATAAAACCCCCTAAAAAAAAAAAAAAAAAAAAAATTGTTTAAACGCTAAAATGCATAATAAGATAGTCACTGATACTTTAGTATTAGAAAAGCAAGTAAAGCCATTCTCCACTCTGGGGAAAAAAAAGTCAGCAGCTACAAATCCTGTAACTGCTGACTTTTAATGACAGGACACTTACCTATCCAGGGATCCAGCACTGGCCTCACCTGGGCTAGTTCTTCACTAGGGTTCCTGATACCGGCATCTTAAAGTGGAAGTTAAGGCCACTTTTTAACTTGTACCTACAGGTAAGCATAATAAGGCTTATCTGTAGGTACAGTGAAATATCTACTAACACCGTTTAGGAGATATTAACACAGCATGGACAGCATACCCATGTTGTACCTTCAGAGCTCTGGGCCGGGGCCCCCCGTGCGCATGCGTGGGAGTGATGTCATACAGATGGAGTCTGCAAACCCAGAAGAAAGACCAGGTGAAGATGGAAGCGCTGGGGAGCTGTGACAGTGTTGTGCTGAAGGGCTCCATGTCCAGGCAAGTCTGTCAAAATGTACCATGCATACTAGTTTCTGCAAACACATTATGCATACTAGTGCATTATGACTTAAACCTGCAGGGGGGGGCACGATTTTTTTTTTTTTTTTTTTTTTTTCCCCGGTTTACTACCACTTTAACTGTGGCAGCGGGCTGTGCTCAAGCCGTGCTGCGCTTTGTGAATGGTCCCACACTCTTCTGCTCTTCTGGAAGTTCCCCTTTTGGGTGAAGCTCAGCTTTAGGTAGTTTTAAAGAGCAACTCAAAACATATTTTTCTGTTTGAGGTGGCATGTTACAGGGCTTAATCTCCCGTCGGGTCTTCCTGTTGTCCTTGGAGCCCAAACCTCCATTTCTACCCTGGTATCTCTCTGACATTCTATGAGAAGTTGGGCTTTAGTAAGTGACCTAGCCTTTCCTCAAGAGCTGCATTATTAATTACTTTGTTGCAGAGGACTGTAGCAGATACAGAACCATTCTACTAAGCATTTTTTCTAGGAAAATTCAACCTGTAATCAATGGAAAGTCTGTGTCACTGCAATTCCCAGCAATTTGAAGCTTTGTTGCTAAACAATTTACTTTTTTTGCACTATTTGCAGTTTTTGAAGCTTTAGAGTTGCCAGTTCCTGTAGCTTCTCATCTCATCCAGTACAGCTACAAGTGATCGTGGCACCTCAGTGATTTGCAGCTACAAAGAAAAGCATTGTAGCCTGGTATAGCAGTAGATTTTATAGCTAGTTCCAAAATGCCATAAGTAATGATCAGAGATTTGTAGCTGCTACAAATCTCTGCTACAGTATTTTTGATATGACGTGGTCCTCCATCTTGGAACTTTTCTCAAGAGGACACACACCCGTAAACCTGGAACAATCGAGTCACCAGCAAATGTTTCCAGGGGAGGGGTTCCTAAATCCCGAGATCTTTGCATCGATCTGCCGCCGATGGAGGGTTCCAGATGTAGGCCTGCTGGCGTCCAGGTTCAACAGGAAACTAGACAGTTTTGTATCTAGAACCAGGGACCTGCTTTCATTAGGGGCAGATGCCTTGATAATTCTGTGGGATCAGTTTTTCCTGATATATGCCTTCCCTCCAATCCGGCTGTTGCCAAGGCTACTACCCAGAATCCGGGAAGAGAGAAAGCCGGTGATCCTAGTAGCTCCAGCCTGGCCCAGAAGGACTTTGTATGCACAGATTATAAGACTGGCAGTGGGGAACCCCTGGGTTCTTGCACTCCGTCTGGATCTGCTCTCACAGGGTCCAATATTCCACCCCACTTTACGGTCTCTAAATTTAATGGTTTGGCTGTTGAAACCAGGATCTTAAAGGACCAGGGCATTTCTGGGTTAGTATTGTCTACCATGTTGAATGCTAGAAAGCCAGTCTCTAGAAGTATCTACTATAGGGTCTGGAGATCCTATATTGTCTGGTGTGAGGCCAGGAGGTGGCACCCCCCGCAGATATGTCATCGGGAGAGTTTTCGCTTTTCTACAAAAAGGGGTGGTCAGGCTGCATCTCTGCCCTTGGGATCTAAATTTAGTCCTGGGGGTTTTACAGAGGCAGCCTTTTGAGCCTATCCGGCAGATTCCTCTGGTCCTCTTGACAAGAAGGTTAGTTTTCTTGGTGGCAGTGACGTTGGCCAGGAGGGTGTCAGAGTTGGCGGCTCTGTCCTGTAAAGAACCTTATTTGATCTTGCACCAGGATAGGGTGGTTTTGCGGCCACAACCAGAATTTTTGCCCAAGGTAGTGTCCAGTTTTCATCTAAATCAGGATATCATTCTACCCTCCTTTTTTCCGAATCCACAGTCTCCAGAGGAGAAATTATGTTACTTGATGTAGTACGGGTAATCGGGGTCTATCTGAGAATGTCGGCTCAGATGCGGAAGACTGATGTTCTGTTTGTATTGCCAGAAGGTCTCAAGATGGGACAGGCAGCATCTAAGTCAACTATTTTTCAATGGATCCACCAAGTGATTGTTCAGGCGTAATGGATTAAGGGCTAAGCCCCGCCTTTTCCAGTAAGGGCACACTCTACCAGAAGAGTGAGTGCTTCATGGGCAGTTCATCAAGCATCAATGGCTCAGATTTGCAAGGCTGCTACTTGGTCTTTGGTGCATACATTCACTAGGTTTTATCAAGTGAATGTTAGGACTCGGGAGGATGTTGCATTTGGATACAGTGTACTGCAGGCAGCAATATAGATCCTGTTATTCTGATGGTGTTTCTTTGGCCATAATGGGTTCCCTCCCCTCAAAAAAGCATTGCTTGGGGATGTCCCAGTTAGTTATTATGGCTGCTCTGTGTCCCATGATGTACGATAAAGAAATTAGGATTTTATGGGTAAGCTGTAGAAAAAATCCTAATTTTTTCTTTAGTAAAATGGGGTAATTTTTATAATTTTATTAAAGTTGATGTAAACCCGAATTATTTTTTTTTTTTTTTTTTTTTTTTTTTTGTCATACTGTAGAGTATAAGATTTCCTATCATTTGAGCCCAGTCTTGCCACAAAGAGTTAATCCATCTCTGAGCAATCCTCTTTTACTCTTCAGTGAGATAAAACTTGATAAACAGAGAAAAACTTTGTCAAATCCTCCCCCTTGCTGTGAGTGACAAGTGATTTACATATTTTGTGCTTCAGCCTAAGACATGCATTATTTTTTAATGCCCACCCCCACTCCTTTCTTCAGCAGCTCTGCAAGGATTGGCTGTTCCTCACCTCAGCATGATTCGGCATGCTGAAGTCATGTGGTTACTTTTCTGTCTTTTCACTGGATGTTAGAGATCATAGCAGAAGTTCAGTGTTATAAATACACAGGAGAAAATGCATATTGACAAGGAGTGTAGAGGTAGGCGGAGAGTCTACTGACATCACAACTCCACCCACCGAGCTCCAGACAACAGACCCACCCACAGAATCTGCAGTTTTTGGGCTTTCATAGCAGACAGAGGGGAGACATTTGACAGGTAAAGATGCATGCAGGAGGCATGTATATCCTTATAGATAACCCCTATGGCAGTAGTTTAGAAAGGATGACATTGGGTTTACATCCATTTTAAGTCTGTTTCATTGTATCTAATTTTTTGCATTGTGTTTGTTCGCAGTTTGTGCATGAGAAAGAGATTGTAGCAGAAGATGATCAGGTATTTCTTATGAAGCAGCAGGTAAGCATACCCTCCTATTTACATTTAAATAATAAAACAGAATCAGTTTGTACCGATAGCTAATACAATTTTTTTATATATTTATTTTTCTTCTAGTCACAGTTGGCAAAACAACCACCATCTTCAGCAGGACGACCAGTAGGTTTTCTTTTATGTAATAGTACATGTTCTGCAAGCATGTTTACTATATGTGATGTGACATCTGTTTGCCAATTTGGAATGTTACACTAAATTTCTACATTCTTTTGCTAAGCGAAAAGGGTGTATACAATTTATTTTATTATATAAGTTTATTGGCACACTAACAGAGCATTAGGCCCCTGGTTAAAGAGAACAGAGTTGGCCATAGATGGTTATTTGTAGCCTGCCATGACATTGACTTTAAACTTTAGAAGTCAAAAATTATGATTCATAATTGAGTTCTGTTTGCTTTCAAAAAGATTATAATACATGGTTCACATTTCTGAGCCCCTGAGGAAGTGGATACACTATATGCTGTAAAATTGGGACAGATGCAGCCTTTCCTATGTCCTTTTCAGGGCAGCAAATTATTCCCTTTTAATTTCCTTGTATGGCACTTTATTTGGTTTACTTCCATTTTTTTTTATACCTGATTTGGGGTAAAATTTGGCTTTCAATCATGCACAGACTGGATTATGAACATTATGAGTTTATTGGCAATTTTTACCAATGTTTGAGGGTATTTTGAGTACTTAAAGCGGAGTTCCAGACGTTTCTGTGTTTATTAAAAATCCGCAGCTGACTTTTAATAAACGCACACTTGCCTGTCCCACGATCCAGCGATGCGGCCGACAGAAGCCTCGGTCCTCTCCCCTGCATCACTAGTGTGGGCACCTAGCTGTGACAGCGTGTGGATTCACAGCCGGGTGTGCACTGCGCATGCGTGAGTCGTGCTGAATGGCTGGGCAAACTTCTGGGACCTGTGATTTGTCCCAGAAGATTGCAGGGAGGGGGAGAGGAGAACTTCTGCTCTAGGCGACGAGAGCGGAAGTTGGAGCTCGTACCTGTCAAAACTAGGTACCTGCTGTGACTTTACTTTGTCAAATCCTGTATTGGTCAAAAACCCTTAAGCGATCTGACCCCTGGCTTTGTTGCTCCCTTGCTTATTGCACTCATGGAGCACATGTAGTAGTAAAGACTTCAGTTGTGACGGTCTGCTGTAAAACATTTTGTGTCATATCTTGTATGTGTCTCATATCAGTACATATCTGAAGCTCACTTTGGCTGGACTGCAGAACCTTTGTGCAAGAAGTGTTTAATCTTCTTGGCCTTTGAGAGAGATGTCTCTTTGAACTGGTTCATGTTATTATTAAGGATGCTATTGGTGGGCTAGAACACCCATATTTCTCAGCAGTAGGAACAGATTGCAAAGTCTTCTCCCCTTTGCCTGTTCAGAAACCCCCTTTTCCATTTCACCACTCCCTCAGCCTCCACATTGAGAAACCCTCAAGCTTGGCTCCCATTCCACCCTCAAGGTTTGACACCGTCTACCATATACTTAGATGCTTGGACAATTTGCATCTCAGACACTTTTCCTTTTCAGATTTTACTCCCTGCCCAACCCTTGGTTTCTCACTTCCATCCTTGCTGTATCACCACACAGATTAGCAGAGCTCCATTGAGCCTGCTTAGTTTTTCTGGATCAAGGAATCATTGCCCCAGTTGTGTGGCAGAACATTTCCAAACCCAAAGGGGGAATCTGAAACATCTTGGATCTAAGAGCTCTGAATGGCTTTATGCGGGTCCAAAAATTCTGCATGAATTCTGCCAAATTTGTTATTGCCTTTCTTTACCAGGAAGACTTTCTTGCTTCGTTTGACATGTCAAGCACGTTTACTTTCACATCCACATCTTTCCAGCGAATTAGCTATTCCTATGATTTGGAAAGAAATGTACAGCGCTAAAGTGAGTTAAAATATATATATATATATCTGTATGACTACAAGATAAGTATGTGCATAAAACAACCCATTGATATATACCTTGACAGGTCATAAAATCAACACAACATAAAAACATATATGCTAAAAATATATCTTGCACTAATCGTGAATATACACTGGGTGAAAATTCTCGTGATATAAAAATGAATTGACCACATAAGAAAAGGAAGAAAGTGAAAAAATAATCCAATTGAATCCATGTAGATGGAATAATGGGTAATCACATGAAGTCCATAGAGAGGAGGGTAAGGCCCCATACACACTGATAGATTTTCTGCAGATTTTTGTCTTCAGATTTACCAAAACCATGTAGTGCAAGGGCCTGCCTGATTGCATACAAATTGAAGCTCTTAAGGTTTGACCTTATATTATATGGTTTTGGTAAATCTGAAGACAAAAGTCAGCAGAAAATCTAGTAGTGTGTATGGGGCTTAAGTCCCAATGTCTTCAACAGAAATCCCACAAAGATCATATGTATAGAGGAGACAGCCACCACCAACTTTGCAAAGGTTTATCAGAACATGTGGACTCAATAAGGTGGCTCAAGGTAAATGTGGTAGGTCAGGACTGGTAGCTTCAAAGATGGACAGTGTCTTCCCCAAACACTCAAACGGTATGATCAAAAACTAGACAAATGCTCCGCATAGTGTAAAACCGTTTTTGTAAACAAATTTATTAAAAAAGCAGGAACACTCACATTTCTTTGAATACAATGCGCTTAAAGGAATATTACAAATATCAGTGAAAGTAATGCAATGGCATCAGCAGGGCTCGTCCCGACATGTTTTGTTTAAATAGACATCATCTGCTGTGGGGTCCTCCCAAAACCAGTTTGTGGCCCTGCCCTTCAGATACTCGTGTGCACCTCAGATATTTACCATGGTGCTGGCTCCAGTAATAGCCCTTCTGTGCTCCTGTAATTTTATTTGTATAGTACCAGATTATCTTTCAGTTCTATACAGAGAGCATACCAACACACTGGTTCACTATAAAATAACCCTGATCACACAAATTAGAAACATACTAAAAGAAGTACAAAATCTACTATGCAAGTGATAAGATGCACAATGGCTTTTTTTTTTTTTTTTTTTTTTTACAGAAATGCAGTTTTATGTAGTCACGTTAGACCTAAATGACCTTTATTGTATTTAATTTATATTACCAACAGCTTCCTCAGCACTGTGTCTTAAAATATGCTGAGCAAAACTATTTTCTGTCATCTAAAATATCATTTTGTTTAGGATGCGTCTCCAAGAGTTCCTGGTGGGTCTCCTAGGACACCCAGCAGATCAGGATCATCTAACGTTACCAGTGTGTCGCCTGTCCCTGCTGGCACAAAGAAAATTGATCCCAACATGAAAGGTATCTCATCAGCTAACTGGTGCTTGAAATATTTGAGAAGTAAAATATCATCTGCTTTTAACCAATTATTATTATACAGGATTTATATAGCGCCAACAGTTTATTCAGTGATTTACTATTTTCTTTTCTGATTACAGCTGGAACAACAAGTGAAGGAGTGCTTGCTAATTTCTTTAACAGCTTACTTAGCAAGAAAACTGGGTCCCCAGGGCCTGGGGGTACAGGCAGCCCTACAGTAAATTCTGGAGGCAACAGCCTGCCAACATCTGCCAAAAAAACAGGTACTCTTCTATAAGTGGTAGTTTAATCATTGCAAATGCCAGTGAAATTAAAACAACTTAGAATATACAAAATTCTTGTTCTAAAATTGGCCAAGGTGATAGTCTTCTCAAATCCTTATTGGTTTCTGTCTTGCCATTTAAAGTATGTATATTTATGTTGCCATTGTAAACTACAGTTGCATATTATTACATGGTATTGTTGTCCCTAAAACAGAAGCCTGATAGTATTCAAATTTGCTGTATATCCGTATAGGAGTTTGGTGTGTGCTGGCAGTCAGAAGCTTCTGCAGAGGAAAGCCTCTCATTGTTCAGACTATCTGCAAATTGGGTTGAGAGTGATGTTGGAGATGAGAAAAATGTTGACATTTGACGTTTTAGACAAAAGCAGGGTTAAAGGAAGCAACTTGAGACACAGGTGCCTGACAAAAAGTAATAGATCGATAGAACAATCAGGCTTTTTTATTTATAAAGGTAAAGATTGGAATGAGGGGACTTTTAAGGTGCCTGAAACAATGAAAAACAATATCATGTATAAGTAAAAGTAACAAATTGTATTTAATCTGTTTAAAAAGATATAACAATCTTGGATTAAAATTGCATAATTAGATCAAGGCAATAATGATTGAAACATAACTACTGTACAGAAACCCAATTTCCACCTATCCTTGGCTAATTTAATATACCTTTTTTTTTATTTATTTTTATTTTTTGGTAGTTGGAAAATTAATATAAAATTTTAATGGATTTAAAAAAAAAAAAGGAGACAAGCTAAAACATCCATGGATTATTTGTAGCAGAAGAATTCTAATAAACAAAGGCTTTGTTCACACATGCGGTGGTAAAAAACAGGTAGTTGATCCATGTTTTTAAAGCCCCCTGACCACCGAGCTGCAAGTTATCGTTACCAGCGGTCATGTTAGTACGCATTGCCACAGTTGTGGCACAGTAAAATCTATCAACATGTGGCATGACCACCCCCAAACGTGACCCATTCAAGTGAATGGGACTATACCGCAATCCTGTGTAATTGTTAAGGGATAAGTTCACTTCAGGGAACATATTCCATGTTCCACCCGTTTTTAGGGTGGAACATGTAACATGTACCCGCTCCTGCAGCGGCTAGGTGATCCCAGCCCTCTGCGTGACAGCAGTACGGGGAGAAGTCCCCCTGTACCAGCTGTCACTTTTTGAAAGGAGCGCCCACACAGTCGCATCATTCATTCACAGAGTCCTGTGAATTAATCAACTACAAGAACCGACATCCTTTGGGGATGTTTTTATTTCTCAATCAACTGCTGTGGCTCTGTTGAGTGCCGTGGTAGTTCATTGTTTCTGTCTGTCAGTGTGAAACTGCAGACAGCTATCACTGACAGTCTCTGAAGGTGTCCTGCATGGCACCAGCAATCTGCTGACCGCTGATGCAATGCTATCTACAACCCCTGGCAAAAATTATGGAATCACCAGTCCCTGAGGATGTTCCTTCAGTTGTTTATTGTTATAGAAAAAAAGCAGATCACAGACATGGCCAAAAACTAAAGGCATTTCAAATGGCAACTTTCTTTTTTAAGAAACACTAAAAGAAATCAAGAAAAATAATTGTGGTGGCCAGTAACAGTTAGATTTATAGAACAAGCACAGGGAATAAATTATGGAATCACTCAATTCTGAGGAAAAAATTATGGAATCATGAAAAACAAACAAAATAACACTTCAACACATCACTAGTACTTTGTTGCACCACCTCTGGCTTTTATAACTGCTTGCAGTCTCTGAGGCATTGACTTAATGAGTGATAAACAGTACTCTTCATCAATCTGGCTCCAGGCTTCTCTGATTGCTGTTGCCAAATCATCTTTGCAGGTTGGAGCCTTGTCATGGACCATTTTCTTTAACTTCCACCACAGATTTTCAATTGGATTGAGATCCGGACTGTTTGCAGGCCACGACATTGACCTTATGTGTCTTTCTTCAAGGAATTTTTTCACAGTTTTTGCTCTATGGCAAGATGCATTATCATCTTGATAAATGATTTCATCATCCCCAAACATCCTTTCAATAGATGGGATAAGAAAAGTGTCCAAAATTTCAATGTAAACCTGTGCATTTATTGAAGATTTAATGACAGCCATCTCCCCAGTGCCTTTACCTGACATGCAGCCCCATATCATAATTGACTGTGGAAATTTGCATGTTTTCTTCAGACAGTCATCTGCATAAATCTCATTGGAACGGCACCAAACAAAAGTTCCAGCATCATCACCTTGCCCAATGCAAATTCGAGATTCATCACTGAGTATGACTTTCATCCAATCATCCACAGTCCACGATTGCCTTTCCTTAGCCCATTGTAACCTTGCTTTTTTGTGTTTAGGTGTTAGAGATGGCTTTCTTTTAGCTTTTCTGTATGTAAATCCCATTTCCTTTAGGCGGTATCTTACAGTTCGGTCACAGATGTTGACTCCAGTTTCCTCCCATTTGTTCCCCATTTGTTTTGTCGTACATTTTCTGTTTTCAAGGCATATTACTTTAAGTTTTCTGTCTTTGACGCTTTGATGTCTTCCTTGGTCTACCAGTATGCTTGACTTTAACCACCTTCTCATGTTGTTTGTATTTGGTCCATGTTTTAGACACAGCCGACTGTGAACAACCAACATCTTGTGCAACACTGCGTGATGATTTACGCTCTTTACCTACATACTAACAAGCAGATTTAATCTGATGCGGGTGTTAGTGTTTGTAATGAAAATTTACAGGGTGATTCCATAATTTCTTCCTCAGAATTGAGTGATTCCATAATTTATTCCCTGTGCTTGTTCTATAAATCTAACTGTTACTGGCCACCACAATTATTTTTCTTGATTTCTTTTAGTGTTTCTTAAAGCCAGAAAGTTGCCATTTGAAATGCCTTTAGTTTTTGGCCATGTCTGTGATCTGCTTTTTTTCTACAACAATAAACAACTGAAGGAACATCCTCAGGGACTGGTGATTCCATAATTTTTGCCAGGGGTTGTAGGCTCCTAAAAAAAAAATAAATAAATAATAATAAATGCACTTTTTTTTTTTTTTTTTTTTTTTCCTGCAAAAAAAAATTTTTTTTTTTTTTTTTTGTGTATATGTGAAATTTGAAACAGCAAATCATGAAAGTCCATGTAAAAAGAAATAGTGAAGGGATATCTCCTGAAGTTGGAATGCAACAATGGGCACCAGAAGGCGTGTGGCTATTCAATGAAAATAAATGGGTACCCTTACCCGATCCGTAGGATGCACATACCTTATAGCAGTGCGTCAAAAAGGCACAGGGAAGATCTCCCGTGATGTCCAACCGACGTATCTTGTGGGCCACGAGCACCGATGGATGTGGTGGTCACAGGTGGAAGTTGAACGGCTGCCACTCACATTCCCCGTTTCCAGGGGGGATGGTCTGGGGATAGTGATTCAGTATGAAGACGTGGAAAAAGAAAAAGGGGAGCTCCACATGGTGTAGGTCAAACAAATGGGATTTATTGTACTAAAACACCATACACGATTAGAAAGTGATCACAATGAGATAAAAATGGCAATGTGGGAAGCTGAAAAAGCTGGCCCTACGTGTTTTGACTAAACGGTCTTCAACAGGGGAAATACATCCCATTTGTACAATACAATAGTACAATAAATCCCATTTGTTTGACCTACACCATGTGGAGCCCCCCTTTTTCTTTTTCCACGTCTTCATACTGAATCACCATCTCCGGACCATCCCCCCTGGAAACGGGGAATGTGAGTGGCAGCCGTTCAACTCCCGCCTGTGACCACCACATCCATCGGTGCTCGTGGCCCACAAGATACCGTCCGGTTGGACATCACGGGAGATCTTCCCTGTGCCTTTTTGACGCACTGCTATAAGGTATGTGCGTCCTACGGATCCGGTAAGGGTACCCATTTATTTTCATTGAATATCCACACGCCTTCTGGTGCCCATTGTTGCCTTCCAACTTGAGGAGATATCCCTTTACTATTTCTTTTTACATGGACTTTCATGATTTGCTGTTTCATATTTCACATATAGACATTTGATTACAATCTGTTATTTTCCGCATTTAAATGTGTGTATATTTTTTATTTACATGTTAGATATTTCTAGTGCTGCACTTTATTTTTTTATTTCTCAGTGGACTTGGTTTGTTTGTGTGTTAGCTGCTTTTGTTTTTTGTTTTTCACATTTTGGGTTTAGCGCAGCATTTTCACTTCTTACAAGCAAAATATTGTGTCCTCCTTTCAAATGCCTCTGAAACCACAATTGCTTTTTTTAGAGGTTTGGTCAGTGCTACCTTGCATGAAAGTGCGAGCACAAAGGTTACTGCAAATTGGCCAAAAGCAAGTTGTTTTCATCTGCATTGTGCTTGCATTTTATGTCCGTTTGAGAAGGTTCTGATATTCATTGACAGTTGCAGTTTACCTTCTTCTAACCTGCTGCAAGCTGCTTTTTCATTCCCATTGACTTGTATGGGGAGGTTAACAGTTCCCACGTAAACAAAACTCTGACACAGGTCCAGGATACAAATGAAAATCCTCAGACAAGTCAGTCATACTATCAGAGCATACTATAAACCTGTACCAGACTGGTACTTTTCCTTTTATCAATTTGTATTTCTGTCCTTCCAGTCCATGGAATTTACACAGTACTGCCGCACAGCTAGGATAATGCTTTTTTTATTCGCTTAAACTCCCTGGTATCCATTGAAAACTTTAAAAAAAATCCATCATGGATGAAAACATTCCTTTTGATAAATAATATAGTACAATGTTTATTTATTGATATCGTCTCAGTGATATGTCTTATTACCATGTCATCCATTCTTTTAAAGGCCAAAAGCCAGTGTTAACAGACGTCCAAGCTGAACTGGATAGAATCTCTCGTAAACCTGATCTTGTCTCCCCCACATCACCTACATCCCCTACAGAAAATGAAGCATCTTGAAGGCTGGAGTGTCATCTTTGGAGTTCTGTAAAACAGCCTCTGCCTTTTCCTTCCTCAGTGATTGTGGAACCGCGGAGACAGAAACACTTTTTTTTTCCCTTCAAAGTAAAGACACAATGTTTTGATATGTTTATCCCAATTTACAAAAAAATACCTGCGGGATAATGAATATTACTGGACTGCTGTTTTTTTTATGGCACAGATCTACATTTTTTTTTTTTTATTTACATATGTAATTATTGTTTTCTTTTGTTTAAGCCACTGTTTGGTAAAGAATTCAGTTACTTTGAATCATCTAAAGAGAAAAGTATAGATGAGTAAAAATTGCAATCCCATAGGCTACTGTTGGGCTCACAGTTTCAAACGCAAGCAGAACCTTTTTGAAAGCGGTAAAGTTTTTGTGTCGCACAAATAGAAGGAAAGAAGTTGAGTATATTTCCACCATTAGTCAAACAGGGGTAGGTAAAAGTAGTGCATGAATTACACTCCTGTCTTGATCCAGGGTGCCAGCCTGTGCATCTGTCTCTGTTGGGTGCTGATTCTGTAGTTAGTCTGTCATCGGGGCTGATGAGGGTTCTGGGTAGATGTCCCAGAAATTGCATGGATCAGGACTGTTCTGGCAGTGCACCTTGGGCGCACTAATGAGTGTAACATGATCTCACCATCTTCTTTATTGGGGAGTTCTACTTTTACTTGTTTTCGACAATGAACATGTAATTGATCTTGCAAAGAAAACTGGCATTACTGAATATTGCTGCTGTGCTCACCGATACAATGACCTACAGTATGGGGAGTTTTTAATACCAGATTATTGCAAGCACTGAAACGATCATGTTGTATAATTTAAAACAAAGGCAGAGATTAGAATCGGTGTGTTGTGTTAAACTAATGTCTCCAGATAAGTTTGTCTGACATGTACAGATCTGCACTAGCCGCTGTTTTCACTGGTTTACAATGATGGTTCAAACAGTCCTGTCTTCTATAATCAAGTTAATAAAGTTGTATTTATTCTCTGCATAGAATAAACTTTTTATCTTTTTATTTATGTTAATATATTTTAGTAGTCCATTTAGTTAGTATAACTAATGACAGTTCTGGCTACATATTCCAGAGAGGGGAATATATTTGTGTAGTTAGCTTGAAATTGAGCACCATGCTTTTACCGAGAGTAGTCAATTTGCTAGTTTATGTAATCAAGAAAAAAATGTTTTTTTTTTTTTTGTCAAAATGCTCAATTAAATACAAAAGAGCAATCTCTCCAATGGGGCTTTAATGCAGCCAAGCATCAACAGTATATGTATAAAAAATATTTTTATTGTACAAATATGTAAAGATATTAAATAAAATCAAGGTGTCATTAACATTCTGGTTATTCAGATACCCATCCATAAACAGTGTACCCCTACATTTCGGGCATCCAACAATACATATACAGCATTCTTAGAATGTGTTGTGCCGTAATTTCCCTGTATGTTTTGGGAAATTGCAGCACAACATATTCTGTTCCAATATTTTTAGTGAAAGTTTTTCCAAAAAGGACACAAATTGTAGGCAAAGAATGATCTCCAGAATAGGGTCCACAAAGCAGGTGGAACATATCAAAACATTAAGAACAGGTATAAAATGGGATCCAAATATTAAACCACCAATTATTTCTGACACAAAGGGTTGCCATGTAAAGTTTAAATTCAACATAAAGAGAAAAGTTTTTGTAAAGCCTACTGTAAACCTACTCAAAAAACCCCCTAGGGGAAATATTGGAACCCATTTTTGCCCACTACCCACCGACACACCAGTATGGACCGGGAGTATACATATTGCACTACAAAAGGTGTAAGCAACACAACTAAATGAAAAATGAACTGCAAGTTCAAGAAAAAAAGGGGGGGCGGGGGTTGAGGGAGAATGAAAAGGAAGAAAATACAAAGAAAAGAACAATAAGAAGCACAAAATATTCTAAGAATGTTGTATATGTATTGTTGGATGCCTGGAATTTAGGGGTACACTGTTTCTGGCTGTTCAAACAAACTTCCATAATGTTAATGACCCCTTGATTTTATTAAATGATTTTTACATATTTGTACAATAATTTTTATATGTGTGTGTATGTATATGTGTATGTGTGTGTGTGTATATATATATATATATATATATATATATATATATATATATATATATACATACACACACACACACACACACACACACACACACACACACACACACACACACACTTAATGTTTGGCTGCATAAAAGTCCAATGGGAGACATTCCTCTTTTTTGTATTTAGTCAAGGGACGTGGCAGCCTCTGACTTTACCCATTCCTCTACAAAATTTCAGATACCTTTTTTACACAGGTCCATAGATATATTGTTAAAATGATTTGGCCATTAAGAGAAAGCAGCATGTTCTCGATTAAAGGCTGGTCCACCAGAAACACATTCACTTTTCCTTTGCTCCTCTGCTGCTCTGTTCAAGGAACATGCAAGCCCAGTATAAGTTCTAGTCGGAGCTTACACAGAGACAATATTGTGACAATGTGCCAATCGCCAAGAACCAGTACTGTCACATGTTCTTCCATACTCAAAAGTGGCAGGTAGTTTCTTAGCTCCCATTGTCTTGGGAGGATGGAAAATTGAATATATATACTGCTGGTGGACTAGGCTATAAAGCAAACTTGTCTTGTTGCCCTACATGGGCAAAACACAGGTTTCCTTCAAGGGTACTACTTACCTAAGGTTTACCTGTATCTCTTCCTGAGAGGGCCAAAGCTGAGCTCCTGCAAATTCCTGAAGTGTCATTAAGTTTACTTTAATGCATGCAAACACAAGCTATGAATGTGCTGTACACACTACAGCTTTGCAGATTCTAAATGTGAAGAACGTTCTAAAGTGTAAACATTAAAGCTCTTTGCATTTTGGCCCATTTCAGCTTTGTGGGTTTCCTACAGTATACATAGGGAAGAAAGCCGAAGCCGAATTTATATTTATTGAAGAAAAAGAAGAACACCCTGTCTATCACTACATTTTTTATTCTGGTCATTTATTTAGATTAGGGTAAGTTACAGAAAATGTATTTTAATATTTTACCAAAAATCAAATCGCTCAGTGACAGTGGGGATGCAGTGTGCAATGTCATAACATTTACTTGTTTGCTGCTTTCCTTCAAGGTTTGAGTTCAAAGCCAAGTATATATCCTAGCCCTAATTTGAATCTACCATTAAAGCATTAAGGCTGCTTTTGCTTTACTTCCTGAAACTACTAGTTACCTTGTTTTCATGCTGTCCCGTCGGGCCCACTCACGCCATTGCATTTTATGTGTGCTACTACTATGCAGGATCAAAGTGCTCCAAAAGTGCATGAAAACTATACAGCGCATCAAATCAGTGTGTTGTTTTAAAAAAATATACCGCTTCAACTTTTGTGCGTTTTTCGTTAAGCCATGTATTACAATATAGTCCAATGGAATATCACTGAAAACGCAATATGCATTTTAATTAGCGTTTTTTTTTTTTTTTTCTTTCAAGTTGCATGTTATTTCCCTATGCCTGCAGGAAGAAAACATGCAAAATGTCTCTTGCATTCCATTACACACTAAATAATAATAATAAACTTTATTTTACATAGCACCTTTTGAAGGTAGCCTTTCAAAGCCCTTTATAAAGAAAACACAAATACACAGGATAACCTAAAGTGGGAAAAAAGGGCCAATTACATGAAAGCTTGTCTTTAAAAAACCTTTTTAGATTTGATTTGAATAAGTCAATAGAAGATGACTTTTTTTTTGGTGTTCTTTGGAAGTGAATTGTGAATTACAGAGTTTTGGGGCATAGCAGGAGAAAGCGCTGTCTCCCATCGAGTGTAGGTGAGAAAAGGGGACACACAGAAGACCAGAATTTGAGGAGCGGAGGTTACGAGGGGGGGGGGGGAGTAAGTTGAAAAAAGGTCAGACGGATGAGGTGCCAGGCCATGAAGAGTCTTATAGGTGAGCAAGAGGATCTTGGTCTATACGAAACTTGACGATTAGCCAGTGCAAGGACTCCAGGATAGGGGTAATATGGTCACTTGTATCTATTTAATAGTGGATTTGGGTACACCAGCAAGTAGAGCATTGCAAAAGTGAAGTTGGCAGAACACAAATGTATGGATCAGCTTTTCAGCTACAGTATATGATAGAGTAGGACGCAGCCGAGCAGTGTTTTTCAAGTGGAAAAAAGACGTTCTGACAACATTTTGTACATGTGAATCAAAGGTTAAGCTAGCTTCAAATATAACCCCTAGATTTTCAATTTAGATTGAAGCTCAAGTACCGTGCTATCTACAGACAAGCTATTAGGACTGGCCTTACATAATTTACTAAAAGCGCTTCGGGAGAATTAACAAATGTTCCTGTGCCAATATAATGGCGCAGGATACTGGCATGAGTGGTATGTTCCCCATTATAGCAGATAAACCTGTGTGGGCAGAGAAACCCTGAGCATGCAACTCCAGCTGAACTGCGCTCTGTGCTGTGTCTGTCACAGACCCAGCATGGAACACAAAGCAGATTGCTTCTAATTAACGGGTTTGAACCCCTTTTGTTAGAAGCATGATCTGCCTTACTTTCTCAACTTACAGGGATGACACAGACATAAAGCCTCCGCCACTCTTTAATTCTCCCTCATTATGCACTTTGAGGAAACCGCTTGTGTATTATTTTTAAGGCGATGATGTGAACGGCCCTTATTGCTTTAATTCTTAAAGGGGTTGTAAACCCTTGCCGTTTTTCACCTTAATGCATTCTATTCATTAAGGTGAAAAACATTTTTTAATGCAGCAGTGCCCCCGAGCCCCCTTTATACTTACCTGAGCCCCGAAATTTGCATAACGGGATTGAGCACACCAGCTCCGGCCGGTGTCTCGTGTCTTGATTGGATAGATTGATAGCAGCACAGCTATTGGCTCCCGTTGCTGTCAATCAAATCATAATGCGGTGGGCAGGGCCGAGTCATACATTCGGCGGCTATGGATGCTGAATGCTGGACTCAGGTGCGCCCGCAAAGTAACCCCCCCGGGGGAGTGCTTCTCCTAGGGGGTTATCTGATGTGGGGAAGAGCCGCTGGGGGACCCCAGAAGACTAGGTTCGGGGCCACTCTGTGCAAAACAAGCTGCACAGTGGAGGTAAGTATGATATGTTTGTTATTAAAAAAACACCAAGCCTTACAATCATTTTAAGGTGCTGACCGGTACAGGTAACTAACATTTCTTAAGGTGGTCACAAGAGGCAACCCTTTTATTTCAATCGGGATGTGGGACCTGTAAAAGGCTATAGGAATCCTGCAAAGGCCAGGAAGTGTTAAGCTGGCCATAGATGGTTTGAATTTCCTGCTGAACCGGCTAAGATTTGAACCATGTATGGGCAAGCTGAATGTACGATCGATCAACTTGGGTACAACCAGCCTGTCAGATTTTACATGTACTTATTGCTAGAGGTTGTTATATCTCCTGGCGGGGATGGCTTCCCCCCCACCCTGTCGGAAAAACACAATGGCTCCGCAGGGGGAATTCCCCCATTAACACCATGGGAGAATCTAGCGATTTTCTTTCTTTTCTTTCCTGAACCCCGTGGTTGCAGGAAATAAAAACGCACCATCTATGGCTGGCCCTAAATGAAGGACAACAGTACTAGTTGTGGGCCATAGAACTGTCAACCCAGGAGGAATATAAACTGTGCTTTTCAGATCTCTGTTTATGGCAAACTAAACCTAAAATAAGCATAGTTATGGAAGTTATTGTATAGAGAATTCTATATGCTGTTCGATTCTCATCTGGCTATTAACAGAGGCTTCACAAGGAGGGACAGCACAGATTTACTAAAACTGGTGAATCTGGTGTAGCTGTGCATGGTAGCCAATCAGCTTCTAAAGTCAGCTTATTCAATTAAGCTTTGGCTATAAAACCTGGAAGCTGATTGGTTTCTAGGCAAATTTGCACGAGATTTTGCACTTTCCAGTTTTAGTAAATAAACCCCACAGTCATTACATGCACACCTAGTTTAAATGTTTGGCTTTCTCTTTTTATGTAATATTGACAGCGCATCATATCTACCGCTTGTAAAACAATCTTGTAATTCTCTGATTTCGTAATATTATTGCAAGTCACTGAGCAGCTTCAAAGCTTACCCATCAGTCAGTACTTAATATAATCCTTATATACAGAACCATGATTAAAACACTTTTTATTTGCAGATTATATAGCATTGACTTGCCCAGTATTGCTAATTCAGCTGATTTGTTTGCATGGGTTGGGTTTTAGCTTCCCATAATATATTTGTATATTTATTTAGTATTGGGCTTTTGGTGAGCGAAATGCATGTTAAATGATAACATTTTGAACTGATCGGGTTAATGGTTTTTCTTTTCTCACAGATTTTACATGTAAATATCCCATAACTCATATTTTGAGTGCCAACGTTCACTTCTAAGGAATCTTGATTTTGGTTTTCCAAATCTTGACTTGACATGCAATGATCCTTGTATAAGAAAAGTGTACAAATAAGCTGGTTTATTCCCAAACTGTACTTCAGCAAAAAAAAAAAAATATATCCATGAAAACTTATGTTGTGTGCCTTGTTTATTTATAACAAGCTCAAGTCTGAAGAAAACACCATATGTTATCAAGCGTTTTCAAGAGTATTTTACAATTTTTAAAACTTATTTAAAGCTATCTTTTAACCATTTCCCACTGACTGTACACATATTTGCAGCAGGTGGCCCCTAAAGTGGTTGTAAACCCTTACATACACCCAGTGAAGTGACTAACCCCTGGTGATGCACAGAGATTAAACAAATCATCTTACGGAAGTTGTACATGTTTATCTGCAGCCCTCTCTTCTCCAGATCTGTACAAAGTACACAGATCAAAGGCTATTGCTCAGCAGTAGAAGGAACGGGTTGGTAATCAGATGTTATGCACTGCACAGCTAGAGCACAGAGCTTCAGTGTAATCAGAGTTCAGTAAAGGGAAAGGGACACACCCCCTCCACACTGAATCATAGGCAAACATACAGAGCTAAAGCTCTCAGCCACCTGCTGTGTGCTGGAGGTTCAGTATTCTATAGTATTTCCCTTTGCTCCTCCTACATAACCGTTTTATGTGGCTAGGTGTAGGGTTGTTGGGTCAGATTCTTGGATAAAGGTATGGAATGGGACCTCATGCCGTGTTTTTTTTTTTTTTTTAATGTCTCCCTTAAAAGTCTCTGGTATGAATTTTTTTTTTTTTTTTTTTTTTAACCACCTCAGCCCCTGAATGTTTTGCCCCCTTCCTGACCATTTTTTGCTATTTAGCACGGTGTTACTTTATACTTTAACTGGTACAGTGCATCCAGAAAGTATTCACAGCGTTCCACTTTTTCCACGTTTTGTTATGTTACAGCCTTATTCCAAAATGGATTCAATTCATTATTTTCCTCAAAATTCTACAATCAATGCCCCCATAATGACAAAGTAAAAGAAGTTTGTTTGAAATCTTTGCAAATTTTTTAAAAATAAAGTGTACACAAGTATTCCCAGCCTTTGCCATGATGCTCAAAATTGAGCTCAGGTGCATCCTGTTTCCACTGATCATCCTTGAGATGTTTCTACAGCTTAAGTGGAGTCCACCTGTGGTAAATTCCGTTAATTGGACATGATTTGGAAAGGCACACACCTGTCTATATAAGGTCCCACAGTTAACAGTGCATGTCAGGGAACAAACTAATGCTGGCCATACGCTATACGAAAAATCATCTGAAATTCGGTCATTTAGACCAGTGGTCCCCAACCTTTTTGGCACTGGGGACCGGCTGCGTGGAAGAAAATTGTGCCAAGGCCCGGCGGGGGGAATGTACGCACACGTGGGGGGGGGGGGGGGATTTCGCAGGCAATTTATTGGGGCAATAGCTGGTGTTCTGCTGTTGGTACTTCAATCATCATGGCACCATGGTTGGTATGGTGTCAGAATGAATGAAGCGCATTATTTCTTATATTACATTGTAATATAAATGAAATAGTTCAACTCACCATAATGCAGAATCAGTTGGAGCCCTGAGTGTGTCACTTTCCATGTCGCCTGCCACCAGATGAGGAATGCCACTTGCCATGCTTGCCTGCCACCAGTTGAGGAATGCCACTTGCCATGCTTGCCTGCCACCAGTTGAGGAATGCCACTTTCCACGCTTGCCTGCCACCAGTTGAGGAATGCCACTTGCCACGTCACCTGCCTGTGCCACCACATGAGTAATGCCACTTGCCACGCTTGCCTGCAACCAGTTGAGGAATGCCACTTGCCACGTCACCTGCCTGTGCCACCAGATGAGGAATGCCACTTGCCACGCTGCCTGCCACCAAATGAGGAATGCCACTTTCCATGTCACCTGCCTGTGCCACCAGATGAGGAATGCCACCTGCTACATCACCTGCCAGTGCCACCAGATGAGGAATGCCACTTGCCACATCACCTGCCAGTGCCACCAGATGAGGATTTTCACTGCATTGGTGACACTGGTTCGGTGATCATTCTTGAATGAGGGCAGGAGAGCAGAGATGCAGGGCAGGTGGTGAGAGATGATGTCATCTCTCTGCTCCCCGTCGCACCTCCGACATTCTGTATGCTGTGAGGGCAGAAGAGCGGTAATGCTAGGCGGGCAGGGAGAGATGATGTCATCTCTCTGCTCCCCGCCGCACCGCCAACATTCCTCACGCTGTGAGGGCAGAAGAGCGGTGATGGTGATGCTAGGTGGGCAGAGAGAGATGTGTTCTCTGCTCGCCAGCCCGCTTCCCTCACGGTGACTCAATGTCATGCTGCCTGCTGTGGCCCGGCTGCAAAGACGCTACAGCCCGGTAGTGGGCCACGGCCCCGGGGGTTGACGACCCCTGATTTAGACAGTTCGTTCGTTTTTCGCCAGTTAATGGGCACAAAATCGATAATCGCTGGGATGTTTTTGAGCCGAAAAACTGAGGACAAGTTTGGAAATTTTCTGCTGAACGATAAAATGAAAGGTTAATGTGTTTTCCGTCTGAACTGTCTGCACTAGGTATATGTAAAAAAAAAAATCAACAAAAAATGCATCAATTTATGTCCACTGAACGATTTATTGGTCAAGGAATTGTCTGTAGACCTCTGAGACAGGATTGTGGTGAGGCACAGATCTGGGGAAGGGTAGAGAAAAATTTCTACAGCTTTGAAAGTACCAATGAGCATAGTGGCCTCCATCCATCCATAAATGGCAGTTTGGAACCACCAGGACTCTTCCTAGAGTGGGCCGCCCGGCCAGACTGAGGGATCGGGGAGAAGGGTCATAGTCAGGGAAGTGACCAAGAAACAGATGGTCGCTATGACAGAGCTTCAGCGTTTCTCTATAGAGAGAGGAGAACCTTACAGAAGAACAACCATCTCTGCAGCACTCCACCAATCAGGCCTGTATGGTAGAGTGGCCAGACAGAATCCACTCCTCAGTAAAAGGCGCATAACTGACCGCCTGGGGTTTGCCAAAAGGCACCTCAAGTACTCTCTGACCATGAGAAACAAAATTCTCTGATCTGATGAAACCAAGATTAAACTCTCTGAGCTGAATGGCAAGCATCGTGTCTGGCGGAAACCAGGCAATGCTCATCACTTGGCCAATACCATCCCTACAGTGAAGCATGGTGGTAGCAGTATCATGCTGTAGGGATGTTATTCAGTGGCAGGAACTGGGAGACTAGTCAGGATTGAGGGAAAATGAATGCAGCAATGTACAGAGACATCCTTGATGAAAACCTACTCCAGAGGGCTCTGGACTTCAGACTGGGGCGAGGTTCATCTTCCCACAGGACGATGACCCTAAGCACACAGCCAAGATAACAATGGGGTATTATTTGTAGAATTTTGAGGAAAATTATGAATTTAAAGCGGAGTTCCACCCAAAAATGGAACTTCCGCTTTTCTGAATCCCCCCCCCCCCTCCGGTGTCACATTTGGCACCTTTCAGGGGGGAGGGGGGAGCAGATACCTGTATAATCCAGGTATTTGCTCTCACTTCCGGGCATAGATAGCCGCATTATCTGCAGATATCTATGCTATATCCGGCGCCTACTCCGCCCCCCTCCTGCTGTCTTCTGGGAGATGCACAGGTCCCAGAAGACGGCAGGGACCAGTAGAATTGCGCAGTGTGACTCACGCATGCGCAGTAGGGAACCAGGCTGTGAAGCCACAAGGCTTCACTTCCTGATTCACTTACTGAACATGGCAGTCCCTCCACCCGAGAGCCGAGGGACAGATCGGCTTCGGGTGCCAACATCGCAGGCGCCCTGGCCAGGTAAGTGTCCACATTTTAAAAGTCAGGAGCTGCAGTATTTGTAGCTGCTGACTTTAAAAAAAAAAAAAAAAAAAATGGCAGAAATGCTTTAATCCAGTTTGGAATAAGGCTGTAACATAACAATGAGTCCATAACAAGTAACATCACAAAATGTGGAAAAGGTGAAGCACTGTGAATACTTTCTGGATGCACTGTAATTACGCGCTCATGCAATGCTGTACCCAAACAAAATTTGTCTTTTTTTTTTTACACAAATAGAGCTTTCTTTTGGTGGTATTTGATCACCACTGGGTTCTTTATTATATAAATGCAAAAAAAAAAACAGAAAATTGAAAAAAAGAAAAAAAAAATGTTTTACTTTCTGCTATAAAACATATCCAATAAATAAAAATAAAATCAAACATTCTTTAAAATATATTTATAAATATAGGCCAGAATGTATGCTGCTACATGTCTTTGGTAAAAAAAAAAAAAATCCAAGTAAGTGTATAGTGATTGGTTTGCTTTAAAGCTGTTATAGCATCTACAAACTATGGCGCATATATACTTGAATTTTTATTTATTTTTTTATACTGACTAATGAGAAGCAACGTATAGTGGGACTGTGATGGTGCAGCAGGAAATTTGACATTAACTGACACTGAAACTGCATTCACACATGGGCATTTTGAATCATGGGAAAATGACAAATCGCACAATGCGAATCTCAAATACCATTCATCTTAAAAATGCAGTGCAGTTGTGGCGCAATTGTCACGTGATAAATTGTGCTGCAATTGTGCAAAGCTTGTCGCCCAAAAAATTCAGTAGCTTCTTTTGGGCGACAAGCTTCACGTGATGTAGTTTGCCATGATTGCAGCATGATTTATCAACTACTATACACTGTCACTGTACTAATGACACTGGCTGGGAAGGGGTTAACATCTAGGGTGATCAAAGGGTTAACTGTGTCCCTAACAATGTGTAATGTGTGCAATATGTCCTGGTTACTAATCTTTTTGTTTCTTATCCCCGCTTAGCAGGGATAAGAAACAGAGATTGTTCTCTCTGTACAGAGCCCTGTGTTGATTGTCAACACGGCTCTGCGCTGTCATTGGACACAGCCGATCATCAGGTCCCGGCCATGAATCATTGGCTGAGACCTGCTGCTAGACCCCTGCTGTGAACAATCACAGTGGGGGAGTGTGGGTGCAAGTGCTCTAAACCCGGAAATAGACAGCAATGTACCAGTGTGTCGCTTTTCCTGTACGGGCCACCCATCCGCAGTACATTGCAGGCGGGCAGTCCACAAGTAGGTTAAACTGCCCTGGCACCTTTATTTACATTCTCATGTCAGCCAGGAATGAGGAACCAGACAGCTGAATAAGCAGGCCAGGGATGAGCCACTGTTTGTTCGGACGCCAGGGGGAGGGGGGTGCTGGCTCCCAGCCAACCAGCATCTCTGAGCTCTAACTGTTGCATTTCTGGTCTTCAGAAACATAAGTGTAAAAATTAGTTAAATACTGCAAAATAAAAAGATGTAAGGCATGCAGGATGTAACCAGCATTTTGGTGAATTGCCTGTTTCTGAGATAAATACTCCATGCATTATTTTAATCATATAAATTCATGCAGTATTAATTTCTTTGGGCACTTGGGGCATTGGCGGTAAAGCGCCGCTATTTTTAGCGGAGCTTTACTGATGTTTTAGAGGCGCTTTTCGGCCGCTAGCGGGGCACTTTTAACCCCCGAAAATGGGCAGGGGCACTTTAGGAGCGGTAAATACACCGCTCCTAAAGCACTGCAAAGATGCTGCTTGCAGGATCGCTATAGCGCCTGTAAAGCGCCTCAGTGTGAAAGTGGCCTTAGTGAATTGAGCTCTGTGAGTCTCTCTCTTTGTGAATAAGCTTTTAGTATTTTCTCAACCTACATTTAGGAGCCCTACCTCCATCTTGCTAGACTGGTAAATTGCACGCTAGCCTGTAATATGAACTTCGCACAATCACTCTGCATTGTGGGGCTTTCTGGACCTTTAAAGAGGATTTGCAGTCGGCTCACATAATTTGTAATAAAAACATTGGCCCTCTTATGACTCATCACCCCTCCTGGCAAACTCTTACACGAGTGAGAGAAAGAAAGCTGTGCATGAAGTCATAAGCCTAGGCTAATGATCAGACAAGAAACAGGAAGTGGGCTGTATAAGGTATTTACCGGCAGAAAAAAAAAATGTTTTACTATCCAAAGTTAAAACAACAAGGGCAGAAGCTTTAACCCCTTCCCGACCGTCGCACGCAGATGTATGTCGGCAGAATGGTACGGCTGGGCAAATGGCGTACAGGTACGTCCCTTTGAATTTGCCGCCGTGCCATCGCGTGTGCGCCGGCCGGGAGCTCCGTGAGTCGGGTCGTGGGTCCCGCGGACTCGATCGCCACGGAGAGGATGAACGGGGAGATGCTGATGTAAACAGCATCTCCCCGTTCTGCCTAGTGACAGTGTCACTGATCTCTGCTCCCTGTCATCGGGAGCAGAGATCAGTGATGTGTCACAGCTAGCCCATCCCCCCTACAGTTAGAATCACTCCCAGTACTGACTTAACCCCTCCCTGCCCTCTAGTGGTTAACCCCTTCACTGCCAGTGTCATTGACACAGGAATCAGTGCATTTTTATAGCACTGATTGCTGAATAAATGACAATGGTCCCAAAAATGTGTCGAAAATGTCCGATGTGTCCGCCATAATGTCGCAGTCACGATAAAAATCGTTAATCGCTGCCATTACTAGTAAAAAAAAATTATTAATAAAAATGCCATAAAACTATCCCCTATTTTGTAAACGCTATAACTTTTGCGCAAACCAATCAATAAATGCTTATTACGATTTTTTTTTTTACCAAAAACATATAGAAGAATACGGATCGGCCTAAACTGAGGAAAAAAAATGTTTTTTTATATATTTTTGGGGGATATTTATTATAGCAAAATGTAAAAAAAAATGCATTTTTTTCAAAATTGTCCCTTTTATTTTGTTTATAGCGCAAAAAATTAAAATCGCAGAGGTGATCAAATACCACTAAAAGAAAGCTCTATTTGTGGGAAAAAAGGACGTTAATTTTGTTTGGGAGCAACGTCGCATGACCGCGCAATTGTCAGTTAAAGCGATGCAGTGCTGAATCGCAAAAAGTGCTCTGGTCAGGAAGGGGGTAAAATCTTCCGGGCTGAAGCGGTTAATAGATGGAAAGTTGAAAAAAAATACTGAAGGTCCGTTTTAAATTCTGTGAGAGCTGCAAATTGTTCACCAGGTTTTGTCCCATACACTGCAGCCTTCTTTGGTAAGTAAGATCATCGGGCCTGAACAATTTTTTACCTTTTTTTTTTAATAGCCTTGGCTAGATCCCTTCGCACTGCTGGAAGTGCTGGATCACGTATCAGATATGTAATCCAGCACAGAGAAGCCACTTTGTTGCCGTATATGTAAGTGAGGCAGTTGGCAAGCGGTTGATGTATAAAATAATAAAAAGGTAAGCATGCATTAAAACAAAATGTATAAATGTGATTTACATGCGATCCAGGTGTAATGCGATTGCATCTCATTCATTTGAATAGGCTGAAATTTGCGCTGAACCACAACAAAAGTAGTGCATGCAACGCACTGTATGAGGGATGTTAAGTTACACAAAATTAAACCTGTGGAGAGGGGAGCCACAACCAAAGAAAAGGAAGGGGAAATCCCAAATCCACAGACAAAAAAGGGACTTTAAATGTGCCAACCATAATGAGGTGGAAACAAAAAATCAAATATATAAAAGTCAAAACGTATTATATCACATTAAAACAAAGTGCCATCTTAAACCACGAAATAGAAAACGGGTAGTGGATTTAGGTAGACAATAGTCGATGATGCAAGCGTGTAAAATCAACGTGTTTCGCTATATTAGCTTCCTCAGGATTCATGCTTGGAGATGGCAACTGAAAAGATAAAGGAAAACTTGACGCTACTAGGAAAACATTATATACAAAAAAACGGTAAAACCTATTACATAATAATACATGCTTGTTCATAATCATTAAGTTTTTATCTTTAAAAAAATCTTTTTATTAAGTTCTTTTTTTTGCAATACAACATATCACAATTAAACATACACACAAACCGGTAGGCAACGTGCCTTACCGTAGTCGGCCACACAGAGCCATGAAAAGAACTAACATAGATCAATCTAACTCCCGTCCATCCCTCCCCCAACCACCCTACCCGACCAATTGCCATAATTTCACATTTGTAACGATGTGAACCTTATGATTAATTATGTAAATGAGAATATTTTTATGTCTCTCGATGGGGACTTTATTTATTTATTGACCAGGATAACTCAGCAACTCTAAGCCTTACTTAACCTCATATGTACATATACTACATCATCCTAATTAGCCCACTGTAGCAGAAGAGTCAAGCCAGGCCTGCTATACCTTTTTTAAACTTTTTTTCACAGCCTCTGGATCTATAGGTTGCTCTGTATAAATGTATGACCGAATTAACCAGTCCTTTCCAACATGACAGAGTGGGTGCAGCTGGTTTCTTCCAGTTTAATAGTATAGCCTCTCTACCATAGAACAGCCCAATGTTCAGTAAAGTGCGGTGTGCTCAAGATGGAACTACCTCCTCCACCAATCCTATTAAGCAAACTCTAGGTGTCATAGGGACTGGGATGCTGAGTACCTCTGCAAGACATTCTGTAATACCAGACCAGAAAGCTTAGATCTGTGTGCAACTCCAGAAGACATGTTCTAAGTCAGCTGGGGTGTGGGAGCATCTCCAGCACTGGCTGCTGACTGATGGATATATGTGCAGGTGTAAAGTATATGCGATGGAGAAACTTGAAGTGGATTAAGCGGTCTCTTGCAGATACTAAATATTTAAAAGGGTGATCCCACATATCATCCCAGTCCTCTCCTTGTATGTCCGTGATCTCTCTCTCCCATCGCTCTCTACATTTGCATATACCCAGAGGTGTTTTTTTGAAGAGAGATTTGTATACTGTTGATAGAGGCTTGACCAGTTCCTCTTCAGTCAAGAGGGTCTCCAGCGCTGATGGCATATATTAAATTCTTTGGCCATTAAACTGAGCCTGAAAAGCTTGGCACAGCTGCAAATAGCGAAAGAAGAAGGAGTTGGGTAAGTCATGCCTAGCCTTTATCTGATCAAATGTACAAAGCTCCCCCTCTCTGGTAATGTCATTCAACACCTTAACACCCCCATATCATGGGATCTGGAAGAGAGAAAAAATGTGGGAGGTTCGGGTTCATCCACAATGGGGCTGAAGGCGTAACTCCCAAATAACTAGGGGACATCAAAGTGGTGGTAACCTCCCATGCCTTGATAGTCGCTTTCATCGAGTCTGTTAAAGGTAAGCATGATTTCGGACCCCTGTATAGGGCCATCCTCAAACTTTCATAGGATCCCAAGTGCGCCGCTTCCACGACCGTAGCAGAGTCTCCGTCATCCGCCAACAGCCATCGTCTGGCAAACACCAACTGTCCTGCCAGATAATATTTCTGCCAGTGAGGTAGTGCCAATCCCCCCTGACCCCACGGCTCCTGTAGAATTTTGATACTTATGCGAGGTGACTGTGGTGACCATATGAAGGACCCTATTATGCTGTTTAGAGATTTGAAAAAAGTTATTGGGATCCATAATGGAGAGTGACGTAGGAAATACAATATTACCGAGAGAAACTTAATTTTTATAAGGCTAACCCATCCCAACAATGAGAAGGGTAGGTTCCTCCATGCCTGTGTCTTTTTTTTAAGTCTAGTCACAAGCGGAAGGAGGTTTAGTGACATATAGTCTTGAACATTAGCTGTTATTTTAACCCCGAGGTAGGTAATTGAAGAGACTCACCATCGTGGTAGTGTGTCATCTAATAAGTTCTTTGCTTCTGGGCCTACTGGTAGGATCGATGACTTGTTCCAGTTCGCTCGTAGACCCGAAAAGGTGGCAAATTTGTCTAAGATCATTAAGGCAGCTCTGAGAGATGGCCCCGGATCCTTGAGGAACAGAAGCAAGTAATCTGCATATAACGCTACACATTCTTTAATGTTCTCTACACGAATTGCTCCCACCTCCTCAGACTGTCTAAGTGCCCTGGCCTTGGGCTCTATCATCAAGGTGAAAAGAAAAGGGGAGAGCGGACACCCCTGTCTGGTGCCTCTTCCTATTAGGAAAAAATCAGAGACCATGGTACAGAGTCTAACTGCCATCCTCGGAGCACTGTAAAGCAGCGTGACCCAACGACGGAATCCAGGACCGAATCCCATAGCCTCCAACACCCTGTGCATGTATAGCCAGTCCACAGAGTCAAAGGCCTTTTCAATGTCTATAGAGACAATGACCTTGGCCAGAAACTCTGCATTGTCTAGTTGTAAATGTGTGAATATCTCCTTAGGTTCGTGTCTGTTGACATGCCAAGCACGAAACCTGCCTGGTCAATATCCACCAGGGTCAAAATAACCCTGGCCAATTTTGATGCCATCACTTTAGCAAGTATCATCAGATCCATGTTGAGCAACGCTATAGGGCGGTAAGAGGAGCATTCCAGCGGGTCCTTGCCAGGCTTCAGGAGAAGCACCATATAAGCTTCCATCATTGAGGCCGGCAAGGCTCTTTGTTCCCAGCAGTGTGCAAAAAGTAAGTTTAGTCTGTGGGCCAGCTGTGACATATATACTTTCATCCAAAAGGACAGCATCAGTGTCCGCCAGTTTCGGCATTGAAAGGCTCTGTAGTAACTCCTCCAACTCAACCAGATTGTAGGACAGGATAGGTGAGTATAGGGACTTGTAGAAACTTACAAATTCTTCCAAAATTACCACTGGATTCGTGACCAATGTCCCATTCCCTCTTCTTATTACCGGATACTAACTGGTATCTTTTAGTCAGCTGCCAGGTTGGCTAAAAGCTTGCCGTTTTTGTCTCCCTCAGCAAAGATATTCTCTGCCCTCTGTCTCGCCTCAGTATGAGCTAAGTTCGTAAAGTGCAATGCCACTGATCTCCTAGTCTCTAGCAGGGACACATAGCTAGCCTCCAAAGGAGAGTCTGCGTGAATTTTAGCACACTCCCGCTCTTTGGCCAAAAGGAGCTCGCCTTCCCCATTGTGTTCTTTCCTGGTTGCCTTTATTGCCGATATACACTCACCCCTTGACACTGCCTTAAATGTATCCCAGACCATGGGTGGGTCAGCCGTGTTCACATTAGTTGCCCAGAATGTATCCATTGCTGCTTGAATTTGAGTAGTTACCTGCTCTTCTTGCAACCAACCCGGAGTCAATCTCCAACCCCCTTTCCTTTCCCCGGGGGGGGAAGACCAGAGTAACCAGAAGCGGGTTATGGTCAGAGGTTCCACCAGCCAAATACCCTGACTCATGGAGGTTCTTTAAAATGGAAGCATTCCCGAACGCCAAATCGATTCTGGCTGAAGATTTATGCGTGGAAGACAGGTGTGAATATGACACGACTTCCGGGTGCTTCCACCATTTCAGTTAAACCTGCTACCAATGCCCAAGGGCACAAATCCACTGAAGCTGACCTAGCTGCATTAGAGGAGTCTAATACAGGGTCCAAGATGGCATTATAGTCACCCATGAGTAACATGGGTAGATAGATAGATAGATATATATATATATCTATCTATCTATCTACCCATGTTACTCATGGGTGACTATAATGCCATCTTGGACCCTGTGGCATTATAGTCACCCATGAGTAACATGGGTAGATAGATAGATAGATATATATATATATCTATCTATCTATCTACCCATGTTACTCATGGGTGACTATAATGCCATCTTGGACCCTGTATTAGACTCCTATATATATATATATATATATATATATATATATATATATATATATATATGGGTAGTCATACAATAATTTCACCTGAAAAAGGGGGGTAAGTAAATGTTTACCAACAATATTTTATGATAGACAACATCTAATACCATTGCCACATATCAACTTCCCGGATCCGTGAACACCTGGTGGATTGTACATGCAATTGCTTTACCAATCAATATAGAGACCCCTCTGGCATATGTGGAATAGGTGGAATGAAATGCCCTATGAAACCAGGGCGTAAAGAGAGAATTTTATTACCTTCCAGGTGAGTCTCTTGAAGGAGGACAATATGCGGCTTCACTTGTCTAAGGTACTGAAGTATTGCAGCCCTCTTAAATGTATTATTTAGTCCCCTAATATTCCATGACAATATTTTTTATCCTGCTATCCATTATAGTGATGAAAAAAACCTACCATTCGGATGACCCCTGATAGCATACCTCCCAACTGTCCCTGATTTCGAGGGACAGTTCCTGATTTGGAGCAATGTCCCTCTGTCCCTCATTCCTCCTCATTTGTCCCTCATTTTGGTCTGATCTATATAGTTGTATATAAAATGCACTTTTTTACCTTTAAAAAGTGTTTCCCAGTGCTAAACATCAAATTTCTAAATTGCTGCATTTGTACATTTTAAAAGCCAATATGGGGGCGTGGCCGGGATGGTTGACTGAGCAGATGTGCCTTCAGAACTCTGCTGGAGAGGAATCCGTTATATCATCCTTATTTGGGGTAAACTATACCTGAACCGGCCTGACAGAACTTGCATGCCTTCCAGAACTTGTTGCGGCCCGAAACGGGGCAAGAGGCTTCGGTTTCCCCCTAACATTGAGGCTGACGCGATTCTATCTCCGGAGCAGCGGCCTGCACTTGCGCGCCTTACCAACATGGCGTCGCAGACTGACCATGAGGAGGCAGCTGCCCCGGGCATTCCAGAGGTTATGGCTGCAATCACCATGTGCCAAACTGCACTCACGTCTAAGATCGAGGCGGTGCAGATGGACGTAGGACTATTGCGGCAAGATCTGGATAAAATCCGATCCAGAATAACGGTGGTGGAGCAGCGGTTGGTGACACGGAAGAGGCATATGGAAAAATGCAGTGCATGTACAAATGAATATAGGTCTTTAAAATGGTGAAACAGTCAAGAAATAACTAATTGACCACAGGTGCCTTGAAACACAAACGTCCATAGATGGATGTAAATGTCCAACCGCACAGGAGGTATAAGTACTCCAAGGGGTGGTGATGGTCTGATGGTTGTCAGAAAACACCTGGCATCATACAGCGACTTCCCAACCGAGAAACCGGGTCCCAATGGGTCATTCAGAGAAAGTGCAAAAAAGCCTCTTACCAGATCCTGTGGATTCCCATGTCAGCGACAGGGAATCGCATGCGCAGTTTGTCACAAATGACGTGGAATGGGAGCTCAGGAATCGCCAATCTCTTGGATTGTGGTCTGTATGGATCTCGGCCGGCAACCGGATGGGTCCTCACAACGAACCGTCCTCACACCGAACCATCCCAGCGTGCATCAGAAGTTTCACAAACGGTCCCCCGAAAGGAGCAGTTGGAGGGACTGGATCTCATGCGGTAAATGTGGAAACAAAAAGAATGTGCCTCCACATGGTGCAGATAAAAAAGGGTGTTTTTATTGACAAAAACGACCATACACAAATAAAAGCGTGATCACGGTGGATAAAAACAAATGGGCAACAAAGAGAGTGGTGTATGTACCCGACGCGTTTCGACCTAGGGGTCTTCAACAGGGGAATTTCTATTTACCTGGTGACACGGAAGACACTGTGTCTGGACACGAGGCCTCCATTAGAGCACTACAGATGAAGGTGAAGGCCTTGGAATATCGGGCGGAGGACGCCGAGAATCGGAAGCAGGAGGAACAACCTCCGCATCGTGGGGCTCCCTGAGGGAGTTGAGGGGCGCAACCCCACTGTCTTTACAGAAGACCTCCTACGATCAATCCTCCCTGCGGCGCACCTATCATCCCACTTTACGGTGGAAAGGCCGGGGCCGGAAGGAGCCCCCCCCCCGTACGTTCATCCTGCGGTTGCTAAATTTTAGAGACAGGGATGAACTCCTGAGAGCGGCCCGAGCAGCAGGTGATATTCCCTACCGCAAAGTGAAGCTCATGCTGTTCCCTGACTACACGATGGAGACACAGAGGCAGCGTCGGTCCTTTTGATGCTGTGAAAGCGGCTCTTCGTGTCAAGGGGATCCGTTACAGTATTTTGTTTCCTGCTAAACTGCGTGTACTCGATGGTGAGACGGTAAGGATCTTCACTAATCCTAAGGAAGCTGGCGCATGGATCGAGACACTACCTCCCTAGGTGCTTCTGTTTCCTGCCTTGAAACACCCTTTCGCCTTGGTCAGTAATCTAGCTTTAATTTTCATGGGTTTTATTTTTCCTGTTTTGTATGGCTGAGAGCGTAAATAAAAAAATTGGCACCGTGTGGGAAAGAACCGAGGCCTGGTTGGACTACACCCGAGTTTTGAACCCAGATTGCCCCGGATGTGGCTGGGCGATGAACTGCCTCTCCTAAGCTTCTCCTGACCGGTGCCCATTCTTACACTGTGCCGTGCAATGAAGCTTCAATGTTGGGCGCTTACGCTCTATTGTAATCCAATTGCTGATATCTTAACTGTCTGACTGTACTGTTAAACCCAACATCATTCATTAATTCCAGTAACTCACTTCAGAGAAGGACACAGGGACAAAACACTCCCCTTGTTTGCTGAACGAGTTTTTTGTTTTCCCAATTGTTTCTCCTCTATATCTGATATATATTTTTTTTAATTTTTAATTTTTTGCTTTTTTTAAATTTTTCTGGTGGATATAGAGTAGTAACTCTGCAGCGTCCTTTATCGGGATCACGTCCCCGATACCAAAGCTATCTATTTGGAACTGTTCAATATTGGTTTGGGCTCACGTGCCTCTTACTATTTGAGGGTGCACGGGGTGGGGGGGGAAGTTGGATGGCCGTTGCTATCCAAACGATGGTTTATATGTTAAATTTAAGGTTACAGTTGTACATGGTTGGTCTCTATGTTGCTACTGTTCTGCTTAGTGGGGGGTCGTCCGGGGATGCGCAGCAGCCATGCCTTTACAAGCTGGTGGGCGTTGAGGAGCTGATGGCGGCTGGAGGTTGCGCACCCCCGATGGGGACCAGCATGCTTCGGTATAGAGATATCCTCCATTTATGGATGTGTAAGAAATATGGCTAATTTTACAGTGATGTCATGGAATGTCAGGGGTCTCAACTCAGCAATAAAGAGGTCACTGGTACATAAATATATACGACAGCATAATCCCCACATTTGCATTTTGCAAGAGACCCACTTAATAGGTACTAAGATATTGGGGTTGAAAAGAGCCTGGGTTTCTGCACACTATCATGCCTCATATTCAAACTACGCTAGGGGTGTGAGTATTCTAGTACATAGATCCCTCCCTTTTCAGCTAGTGGCGGTCAAGACTGACCCCGGAGGTAGATATGTCCTAATGCATGCGTTGATTGCGGACTCCCCATATATAATTGTTGGTATATACTTGCCTCCTCCCTCAGATATAACCCTACTTCATACTCTGATGCACACAGTAATACAATATGATGTCAGTAGGGTGCTCATTGTGGGAGACTTCAATTTAGTCATGTCCAATGAAAGAGATAGGCTTCGGCCCTCTCCTTCCACTAACTCAGGTTTGTCGCAGTGGGCATCCTCATTTCATCTGACGGATCTCAGTTCACCTGCTTATCCACTACCTTCAGGACGTTGTCCCGGATTGATATGGCTTTTGCCTCGTCTGGCATTCTGCGGGAGACGGTGTCCACTGAGATCCTCTCCCGCGGCATTTCAGATCATGCTCCATTGCTGGTGACGGTCCGGGCGGCGCCACCTGGGGGTCCGAGGTTGTGGAGACTATCCAAATACTGGATTATGGACACGGAGATCCAGGAGGAGATGCCAGAGGCATTATGTAATTTCTGGCTGAGTAATGAGGATTCCACTGGCCCACTCATAACTTGGGATGCCTTTAAGGCATGGGTGAGAGGGGAGTATATTAGGAAAATTGCTCATAGGAAAAGGGTGTCTGCGCAGTCTCTGAGGCAACTAGAAGAACAGGCTCAGGAACGGGAGCAAATATACGTTGATGCCCCGACTTCAGATAACTATATATTATGGCAATACACCCTCAGGGAACTATCGCTGTTGAGAGTAGACCTCACGAAGAAGTCTATGATGGCTTGCGCCCAGAGGGTATTTGAGTATGGGGATAAAAATGGCAGGCTTTTGGCCTGGCTGGCAAAAGGACAATATGCAACAACTCATGTAGGTAGGATAAGAGACACAGACGGTACCATACTAACTACCCCAGCGACAATTAGTAATAGATTTTTTCAATTCTACCAAGAACTATATTCCACTAGAGTGAATTATGCAGCCCCTGACCTCTCTGACTACTTGGATCACATTCCTCTACCCGAACTTGACGTAGACTAACGCAAAGCTCTAGAGGCAGATATAACATTGGAAGAGATCCAGACGGCCATGGGCTGTATGCAAGCGGGGAAGGCTCCAGGCCCAGATGGCCTACCCATAGAGTTTTACTCACAGAATCAGGAACTGTTGGCCCCCAGACTAGTCTCTCTCCTCTCACAATTCCATACTCTTGGTTCACTACCTGATTCCATGTACGAAGCGGTGGTGGTGTTGGTGCCCAAACCCGGTAAGGACCCTGAGGAGTGCGCCTCGTATAGGCCCATATCTCTGATAAATGCGGATGCCAAGATATTGGCCAAACTTTTGGCTCTTAGGCTGGCAACAGTGATTGAAAGCTTAATCCATCTAGACCAGACGGGGTTCATGCCGGGGAAAGGCACCGATATCAATATACGCAGGCTTTTTCTAAATCTTGACACGGATCATGACAATGCAGGCACTAGAGTCATAGCTTCCCTAGACGCGGAGAAAGCCTTTGACTCCGTGGAATGGGGGTACCTGGAGGAGATAATGAAGCGGTTTGGTTTTGGCCCTAAGTTTCTTCACTGGATAGGCTTACTATATAAATCCCCTAGGGCGAGGATCCGCATAAATGATGCCCTCTCGGACTATTTTCTTCTCCAGAGGGGCACTAGGCAAGGTTGCCCCCTGTCGCCCAGTCTATTTGCACTGGCTCTAGAGCCACTGGCTATTTTAATACGGAACTCACACGATGTACGGGGACTCAGGGTTGGCCCTCTGGAGGAGAAAATTTCTTTATATGCGGATGACGCATTACTGTATCTACATGACGCCGAGACCTCTTTGCAAGCTGCACTGAGGATCTTTGACGGGTTTGGGAGGTTTTCGGGGATTAAAATTAATTGGTCTAAATCGGTTCTCTTCCCAATAGACCCTCAAGCCAGGGCAGTGGTGCCATTAACTCCGTTGGTATGGGTGGAGGAGTTCAAATATTTGGGGATTGTGGTAACTAAGGACCTCCAGGCCTTTCGTCGCCTCAATATACAACCCATTTTAACAAGACTAAAAGAGCATTGCTCTAAATGGAAGGACTTACCACTTAATCTGTTAGGGCGCATTAACAGATTAAAAATGCTCTATCTACCCAGGTTCAATTATGTATTTCCTAACTGCCCGATGTGGCTCCCTGGGTCACTCTTTAAAGACATAGATGTATGCATTGGCTCATTTTTGTGGAAAGGGTCCTCCCCCAGATTAGCTAGATCGACTCTACAGCTTCCGGTTCATTGTTGGGGTCTTGCACTGCCTAATCTACAGATCTATTATTGGGCTGCAGTACTAGTCACTGTGAGATGGTGGTTTGAACAATCTAGATTTTAGGATCCCTCAAGGAGCTAGGGAATGTAGTATATAGAGGCCCCTCAGCATACCCTTCACTCCCAGGCCCCACCAAGGTGACCCTTAAAGTATGGGCAGTAGCCAGGAGGAGATTCCTGTGCCCTCGGCAGTACTCCCCCTTCTCTCCATTATGGGGAAACCCTTCACTTCCTCATTTTAGGACAATACCAGACCCGCAAGTATGGGCCCGTTTTGGGATTAAGGTCCTTCAAGATGTTATTCACTCAGGGACACTGTTATCATTTCAGGCGCTAGCAAAGAAATATGGACTTCACGAGGGAATGTTATTTAGATATTATCAGTTAAGTCATGCAGCTAGGGCACAATTCACTTTCCCTGTAAGCTTAAAAACGGATCCCATTGAGGGAATTTTGGCACAGGAGACTCTCAAGAAGACCCTCTCCACCCTATATCTCGCCTTATTAGAAAGTGATTCCCCCAAAATGAATGCCCTTTGGGGCAAGTGGCAGGCTGATATCCCTGGCTTGGATAGGGAGACTTGGGAGGAGTGCTTTGAGGATGGGTCTAAGCTAGTGATTTCTTCAAGGGATAAATTACTGCAAACTAAGTTTATGCATCGGGTCTACTACACCCCTCAGAGACTGCACCAGATTTACCCTGATAGGTCGCGAACTGTCCCAGATATCAGTCCCCTGATAGCACGTACATGCATATGTTCTGGACCTGTCCCCGTATTGTGCAATTTTGGGAAACGATCTTTGAAAGCATCGATATCCGCTTACAATTAACGCTACCAATATTACCTGAGTTGGCTCTTTTGGGTATTCATGAGGATGACCAGAGACCTAAATATATGAAAACACTTATCTCATTGTTGTTGTTCTATGCCAAGAAAGAGGTCCTTAAGAAATGGGCATCACCGTCTCCTCCTAAAGTGGAGACATGGTACTCCACTATCAATGCTATACTACCCCTTTATAGGATGACATACACTAGCAGGGGGTGCCCATAGAAGTTTGATCGGATATGGCTACCATGGACTGAGCAATTCTAATATCAATGCCACGGGACTGGTTGTGTACCACCCTGGGAAGTGAAGGAAATAGGAGGCTCCCCCCCCGATACAGAATAGGATCACTTTGAAAACCTGACATTATTACCTGTGAGCATAGCTATGGTTTACGTGCTGTTAACAATGCTGTTCTATGCATCCTACTTTTAATTTAATGGATGGATATAATGTCTGTTTAAGATATTTTGATGTACCTCAAGCTGATAACTCCACAAATGTGTGTAAGAGTTTGATTCCTGTATAATCTTTGTTATATGATGACTTCTACAATAAAGACCAACCTTGTTGTTAAAAAAAAGCCAATATAAAGGAATAGTAGTGGTAAAAAAAAAGCACTATTGGATTTAATTAACCTTTTTTTGGGATTAATTCTCCTTTAAGGGGATGTGGCAGGGGCGTGTCCTATGGCTACATACATTTGCTAGTAGGTGTCCCTCATTCCCATCTCAAAATGCTGGGAGATATGCTGATAGTAATAAAACAGCTGATGAGTAAAATATACTTGAGGACATGTAAGTTCTAGGTATACTTGGTGCACAAATATCTTGAGCTGTATGGCCTTGGTCAACCCCTCCCTCCCCTGCTGTTATAGCAGAAACTATTAGCCTAACAAAAAAAACTAAAATTGTCCGGTATGCAGCTTGAGCCCTGTAACAAAAAAAACAAAAAAAGTTCAACCAAAAGTGTCGACAGTTCAGCATTGGAAGAACTGCAACCAGGAGTTGTTCTATAGTGACAGTTGCATATAGCAGAATTGAAATGACTGACCATGATACAGTGTTCACCTCATAGTTAGTGTCCCCCTTAACTGTGTGCAAACACTTCACAGATGTAATTCCTTGTTTGTAGGAGGGGGCCAACTAAAAAGTAGATATCTGGGTCCCGGATCACCGGACCACCAGCGGGCCTGTCTTGCGTCCATAACCAATCCATAAAATGAAAAGATTAGTCAGGATAAACAGAAAAAACAAAACGAAGGGAACACAAAATAGAGAACCAAAGAGCAGATCAGAAAAAGCCTCTTCCTCAAAGGAATAGCAATGTTTCACAGGTTTTGGTCTAGCCAGTCGCTAGCATCTTGCGGGGATTCAAAGAATTCCACAGTACCTTTGTGTTGTACATGGAGATGATTGGGTACAGCATGCTGCATTTCAGCTCCCTTTCTCTGAGCCTTCTCTTCACATCTGTAAAAGATCGGCGTCTTCGCAGCGTCTCCGTTGAGAAGTCCGGGAACAGCATAATGCGAGCGTTTTCAAACTTTAATTCCTTGTGTTTTCATGCTTCCGCCAGTAACATATCTCGGTCCCTGTAATTAAGGAACCTGACCAGAAATGGCCGTGGTGGGGCGCCCAAGGGTCTGGCTCCTATTGGAACCCTGTGTGCTCTTTCAGCGACATACATGGGGGGGGAGATCACCTAATGCCAGCAAGGATTTAAAAAACTGTTCTGCAAATGTAGTTGTAGCAGTCCCTTCAGCCCCCTCCGGCAACCCCACCACCCTCACGTTATTTCTTCTCTGACGGTCCTCCGCGTCATCTGCTCTGTATTGCAGTGAGCGTTTACCATCTCTTTCATTTCCGCCAGTTGTGAGCCCTGTGCATGGGAGGCATCCTCCACCTCCGAGATACGGTCCTCTGCTGTGGTCAATCTGCCTCTAATTTTGTCAAGATCATGGCAGATGAGATTGCATTCTGACGCCAGGAGATCAATGCGCCCCATGAGTTCCGACTTTGACGCCGCAATGGCTTCCAGGATTGGACCTGTTACGGCTGCCGTATTCACCTCAATCTCCTGTGGCATGGGAGATGAGTCCACCGGCCCCCTTGGTATAGCAGTACCTTGCTGTGCCATCTTCACTGCTGGTGGTTTGGCGCGCAGTGTTGCAGGGACAGGAGTTGAGACGGAGGAGGAGTGGACAGGGCTAGCTGCCATGCTTCCCTGGGAGCGGAGTTGTCTCTGTTCCAGCGGCAGTTGTAAATGCTGATTCTTCTGCTTTTTTGATACCGAAGACGGCATCTTACTGTGCCCGACAGACTCCGCTAGCGTGGTGTCACTGACAGTGCTGGTGGGTGCCGGTCAATCGCCGTAATCGGGATAGATTACCGGAGGATAGCTGGAGCTCTGGGAAAACACGTCCTGCCGCAATCACATCCGGCCACGCCCCCAAAATCATTAAGTTAACATGGGAGCTAACTTTGTCCCAAGCTATGCCAATCTCACCATGGGTCTGTGGGAGAATCTGTACATCTGGCATAACAGTCCCTTTTCCTCACACTTGACATTTTATGGCCAGTATATCGATGATATCATAATCATTTGGGATGGTCCTAAATCTCTAATCTCACAATTTGTAGCCCACTGTAATACCAACGATATAGGTTTATCATTCACTTCAATCTGTGATGATAAATCTTTAGCTTTCCTTGACCTTACACTCAGTCATGATCAAGGAATCATACATTCCCAAAATTACACCAAATCAACCGCAGGCAACTCTTATCTGCATTACCACAGTTGTCATCACCCTCGCTGGATCAAGAACATCTCCAAAAGCCAATACTGCCGTCTCAAACATAACTGTACTAGAGATGAAGATTACGCTACCCATGGTCAACATCCTAAACAAAAATTCCTAGAGAAAGGTTACCCACCCACCTTCATAGACGAAGCCTTCATGTTTTACACACAACAAAGCAATACCAAAGATAGACAAAATAATAAAAACACCTTGTCCATACAACAATTGAGATCCATAACCAATTTTCACACTAAATTTAGAAATATGAAACGCATATTCCAAAAGCATTCTACAAGAGGACCCACAATTTCAGCCCCACCCCTCATCTCTTATAAACGAGCCAGGAACCTAAAAATCAAACTTGCACCCAGCAGATTAAAGCCAACTTCTTCCTTCACCAGTGCCCCCTTGAGGTTTTTCAACATTCAAGGCATGTATCAATGTTGTAAGTCTGAGTGCCTGACTTGCTCACATGTCACCCATAGACAAAAATAATTCCACTCCAAGGGCCAAAAATATCCCATATCCGACTTTTAAACTTGCTCATCAGAGTTTGTGGTGTATTGCCTATCCTGTCCATGTGGCCTACAATACGCTGGGTCAGACTAACATAGTGTCCCCAAACATTTTCTCATTCACCACAGACACTCCTCCGTTGACCTGAAAGTTTGGGTAATCGAAGCAATACCCAATAATTTCCCAGCAGTCGAACGCCTTAGGCTCCTTTGCGCAAGAGAATCCTACTGGATATACTGATTAGCTACCCTTGCGCCGCATGGGCTGAATGAGGAACTATAAATTATCCCTTTACTTTAAATATTGGTCTAGATTAGCACCATTTAACTTCTAATCCTATACCCCATTCTTTCTTGTATACATGTGTACTCTTATTTATATATACACACACAACATTCTGACATGACCCCTTCCTCCCTCCATTCTTTTTTTTTTTTTTTCCCCTTCCATTTTCTCCCATCCTTTCGATCTGCTCTGGTCCGATGAGACCAAAATTTAACTTTTTGGCTAAAAACAAAACACTATGTGTGGCAGGAAAACGAACACTGCACATCACCCTGAACACACCATCCCTGCCATGAAACGTGGTGGCAGCATCATGTTGTGGGGATGCTTTTCTTCAGCAGGGATAAGGAAGCTGGTCAGAATTGATGGGAACATGGATGGAGCCAAATACAGGGCAATCTTAGACAAAACCTGTTAGAGACTGCAAAAGACTTGAGACTGGGGCGGAGGTTCACCTTCCAGAAGGACAACAACCTTAAACATGCAGCCAGAGCTACAATGGAATGGTTTAGATCAAAGCATATTCATGTGTTAGAATGCCCCAGTCAAAGTCCAGACCTCAATCCAATCGAGAATCTGTTGCAAGACTTGAAAATTGCTGTTCACAGATGCTCTCCATCCAATCTGACAGAGCTTGAGCTATTTTGTAAAGAAGAATGGGCAAAAATTTTATTCTCCAGATGTGCAAAGCTGGTAGAGACATACTCAAAAAGACTTGCAGCTGTAATTGCAGCGAAAGGTGGTTCTACAAAGTATTGACTCAGGGGGGCTGAATACAAATGCACGCCACACTTTTCACATATTTATTTGTAAAAAATGTTGAAAACCATTTATCATTTTCCTTCCACTTCACAATTATGTGCGACTTTGTGTTGGTCTATCACATAAAATCCCAATAAACTTAATTTTCATTTTTGGTTGTTAAATGTGGAAAATTTCAAGGGGTATGAATACTTTTTTAGGACACTGTACAAGTCCATTCATGCCTCTCTGTTTGGGAGTCATGCTTGTAACTGTCAGCAGCTTGCAATGCTGCCTGGGACTTGTCGTTCTGCAACAGTTGAAGGGCCTCAGGTTGAGCACCCATGCTTTATGATGACTGGGAACATGTTTCCCTCCTAGCAACGTAAAGGAGTTTTTACTTTTGATGGGAAATTTGTTAAGTCGTATTTACCCACTGTAGATGCTCCAGTGCCCTGCCTTAATGAACATACAGTCAGGTCCATAAATATTGGATTTGTAAATGAAACAAAAAAAGATGTGCTTTAACAGCAGACTTTCAGCTTTAATTTGAGGGTATTTACATCCAAATCAGGTGAACGGTGTAGAAATTATAACAGTTTGTATATGTGCCTCCCACTTTTTAAGGGACCAAAAGTAATGGGACAATTGGCTGCTCAGCTGTTCCATGGCCAGGTGTGTGTTATTCCCTCATTATCCCATTTACAAGGAGCAGATAAAAGGTCCAGAGTTCATTTCAAGCGTGCTATTTGCATTTGGAATCTGTTGCTGTCAACTCTCAATATGAGATCCAGAGAGCTGTCACTATCAGTGAAGCAAGCCATCACAAAACAAACCCATCAGAGAGATAGCAAAAACATTAGGTGTGGCCAAATCAACTGTTTGGAACATCCTTAAAAAGAAAGAAAGCACCGGTGAGCTCAGCAACACCAAAAGACCCAGAAGACCACGGAAAACAACTGTGGTGGATGACCAAAGAATTCTTTCCCTGGTGAAGAAAACACCCTTCACAACAGTTGGCCAGATCAAGAACACTCTCCAAGAGGTAAGTGTAAGTGTGTCAAAGTCAACAATCAAGAGAAGACTTCACCAGAGTGAATACAGAGGGTTCACCACAAGATGTTAACCATTGGTGAGCCTCAAAAACAGGAAGGCCAGATTAGAGTTTGCCAAACAACATCTAAAAAAGCCTTCACAGTTCTGGAACAACATCCTATGGACACCTGAGACCAAGATCAACTTGTACCAGAGTGATGGGAAGAGAAGAGTATGGAGAAGGAAAGGGACTGCTCATGATCCAAAGCATACCAACCCATCAATGAAGCATGGTGGTGGTAGTGTCATGGCGTGGGCATGTATGGCTGCCAATGGAACTGGTTCTCTTGTATTTATTGATGATGTGACTGCTGACAAAAGCAGCAGGATGAATTCTGAAGTGTTTCAGGCAATATTATCTGCTCATATTCAGCAAAATGCTTCAGAACTCATTGGACGGTGCTTCACAGTGCAGATGGACAATGACCCGAAGCATACTGTGAAAGCAACCAAAGAGTTGTTTAAGGGAAAGAAGTGGAATGTTATGCAATGGCCAAGTCAATCACCTGACCTGAATCCGATTGAGCATGCATTTCACTTGCTGAAGACAAAACTGAAGGGAAAATGCCCCAAGAACAAGCAGGAACTGAAGACAGTTGCAGTAGAGCATCACCACGGATGAAACCCAGCGTCTTGTGATGTCTATGCATTCCAGACTTCAGGCTGTAATTGACTGCAAAGGATTTGCAACCAAGTATTAAAAAGTGAAAGTTTGATGGATGATTGTTAATCTGTCCCATTACTTTTGGTCCCTTAAAAGGTGGGAGGCACATATACAAACTGTTGTAATTCCTACACCGTTCACCTGATTTGGATGTAAATACCCTCAAATCAAAGCTGAAAGTCTGCAGTTAAAGCACATCTTGTTCGTTTCATTCAAATCCATTGTGGTGGTGTATTGAGACAAAAAGTTTAGAATTGTGTCAATGTCCCAATATTTATGGACCTGACTGTACCACCAAACAGGTTGATTATATTTTTTGCCTTTAAAGTGGTTATAAACTTTAGACATGAAATAAGAACAAAGCTTATCCCTCCATGGTGTGTACTTGTCTCAACTGAGAGCACGAAGTGACATTTCTGTCTGCTGGTTCGTTCCTCTGCTATCAGCATGAATCACTTTTGACAAGTTTCCCTGACACCAACCAATCAAAAACATGAACGGGGGGGGGCTCCAGCTGATTGACAGCCTTAGCTCTGTTCCTGTGTGAAGGTGGGTTTGTCCCTTTCCTCCAATCAGCTCTCAGAGCTCTCCTCACTGAGCTCAGCAGAGTGTAACTTCAGCTCTCTGCCTCCATTTTTCTAGCCGCTCAGACAAGCTTTATAAATTCGGCACTTTGAATGGTTGTAAAGAAGACCGCAGATATACAGGTACAATGTATATAGGATTTGTTTAATGTCTGTGTATCACCTGAGGCCAGTCACTTCATTGGGTATATGTAAGTGTGTACAACCACTTTAAGGATTTTGCTGACTTGATAGTTTATATTCTAAGGTCTTAGTTTGAGCTATCTGCTGTAACTGTCCAACCCTTACTGACGGTGCCTCAAATTTGTGCATCTATGTTAGAGTGAATTAACTCTAACATTGAAATTCTTCCTCTTATTTATTGTACTTATTTTTATTAAAGCATTACTAAACCCACAACAGTGAATAAAATCAGTCTGTAAAGTAACTTGTTATACTCACTGTGGAACAGGGCTGGTGCTACCACTAGGCGAACTAGGCAGCCACCTGGGGCGCACTGCCGCCTAGGGCGCAGCCAGGACCACTGGTTTCCTTACTCTCCACTGGGAGCTTGTCAGTGCCTAGTTCTCCGTAGTCCAGGATGCGAAGGGCGCGCACAGTGACAGCACATTACCACTGCCAGGCCACCTCAGCTCTCAGCACTCACACACACACAGAGAAAGCAGCGTGTTCTGCCTTCACTTCCCGGGCCATTTGTCACAGTTTACTGAAAGGCAGGAGCGAGGGAAGTGTGGGAATCTCTTCCTAATAACAAGGTGGGGGGAGGCCATCCCGCCCCAGGGTGGGGAACACTTGACAGGTGACCACACTGCTTATACACACGTACTTTGTCCTCTTGCACTCACTTGAGCCCCGGGACAGCACAACACACAGGCAGCCATTGGCCCCGCCCACAACCACATGGAACGCCAACCCCTGTTATCGATTGGCAGTGGGACAACAAGCACACCACTCCAGGATTTGCTGCTCTGACGGGCTGCTTATTGCTGACATCGGATTCCATGCAACGTGCCTGCCTCAGCTCTCTCCTTATTTTTTAAGGGCAGCCCTGAGAAGCTGGCACTAACAGCCAATGCAGTGAGTGAAGTTCTGGCACCTGTCACACTGGCCTCCCCACCTGTCACACTGGTCCCTCACCTGTTACACTGGTCCCCCACCTGTCACACTGGCCTCCCACCTGTCACACTGGCCCCCCACCTGTCACACTGGCCCCCACCTATCACACTTTCCCCAACCTGTCACACTCCTCCCCCCAATTGTCACACTCCTCCCCCACCTGTTACATTCTCCCCACACCTGTCACACTCTCCCCCACCTGTCACACTGCTGGATAGGGATGTCTCCTTGCTGGATTTGGCTGCCTTTGTTATACAGGGATGTCTCCCTGTGAGAAATCAAGAGTGTGAATTTTAAAGGCTAATATGCAAGTTATTGTCCTTAATAGGGTTTGGGGACCCGGGTCCTGCCCCAGGGTACATGTATCAATGCAAAAAAAAGTTTTAAAAATGGCAGTTTTTTCAGGAGCAGTGATTTTAATGATGCTTAAAGTGAAAAAATAAAAGTGAAATATTCCTTTAAATATCGTGCCTGGGAGGGGTGTCTATAGTATGTCTGCAAAGTGGCGCGTGTTTCCTGTGTTTAGAACAGTCCCTGTTCAAAGTTACATTTCTAAAGGAAAAAAGTAATTTAAAACTGCTTGCAGCTTTAATGTCATGTCTGGTCCCGGCAATATGGATGAAAATCATTGAGAAACCACCCCCCAGCCCATTACCAGCCCCTTTGGGCCTTGTATGGATATTAAGGGGAACCCCGCACCCAAATAAAAAAAAGGAAAGGCGTGGGGCGCCCAGGCCCTATATACTCTGAACAGCAGTATACAGGCGGTGCAAACAAGACAGGGACTGTAGGTTTGTTCTTAAGTAGAATCTGTAATTTTGAACTGGTACATTTTTTACGTGTAGCTCCAGCCAAAAAATCTATTTTTAAGCTTTTTGGAAAACATAGGGAATGATTATCACCCCTTTGTTTTGCTGTCTGTGCACCTGTTCAGAAGATTTCACCTCACTTTCTGTCCCAATGACAATTGGATTTTGAAAATGTGGGGTTTTTAGTGAAACAAGGAACTCTTACTGGAGAGAATTTCCCTTCCTAGGGGTAGATTTCCTCTCACTTCCTGTTGACTCCTTCCGTTTGCAAGTAGGAGTCGTTTGTAAGTTGGATGTTTGAAAGTAGGGGCCTGCCCTATATACACTGCAGAAATTTGGGCCTTGGGTGTTGGTGTTGCCACAACACTGTAAGGCCTCACAGTTACTCTTGGTGGGTGCAGGAAGGGGCCCTGCTGTGAAATATTAGATCAAGAATAGTAATTACATGCCCCTCTGCAACAGGGTCAGAAAAATTGGGCCTTTGGTGGTGGACGGTGTGGTGGCATTGCCACAACACTGTAAGGCCTCACAGTTACTCTTGGTGGGTGCAGGAACGGGTCCTGCTGTGAAATATTAGATCAAGAATTGTAATTACATGGCCCTGTTAAACAGGGGCTGAAAAATTGGGCCTAAGGCACTGGTGCTGGTGCCACAACACTGCAACCCCCCACAGATACTCTAGTTGGAGCACAGGAATGAGCCCTGCTGCAAATGATTGCATCAAAAATTGTAATTACATGCCCCTTAAACAGGGGCAGAAAAATTGGGCCTTAGCCATTGGTGGCAGTCCCCAGAACCAAAAATGTTCTTACAAGCTATCAGCATGAACATTGAGGAGGAAGAGGATAGTCACTCAACATAACAAGATAGTCACTCAGCATCAGCATAGGCAGTCTTGAAGGGATCTCATCAGGTGCTTGGTAGCTGGTGATCCAAGACTGATTAATTTTTGTGAAGGTCAGCCGATCGACCAATTCGGTGGACAGGCGCACCCTGTGATCGGTTACAAAGCCTCCAGCAGCACCGAATGTGCGTTCCGAAAGATCGCTGGATGCAGGACAGGCCAGTAGCTCAATTGGATACTGTGCAAGCTCTAGCCAGTGATCCATCCTCAAGACCCAGTAACCCAGAGGATTTTCGGTGGGAAAGGTGTCCAAGTCTGATCTTGCCCCTAGGTTTTCCTGCACCATGTGAATCAGACGCTGGTGATGGTTGCTGGAACCGATCATACCTTGGGGCTGAACGCATCGGTCAGACAGCCACCGCTCCTTCTGTGACTGACCGAAGCCTCAGCAACACGTTGTCCAGGAGGACCAGGAGACTGAATCGCCTGCCTGCCTGTAGTATTATTAGGAGAAAACAACAGGAATTGTCTGCAGTGAGCTTTAGCTGCACACTGTACCCAGTATACAGTACACTAATATACTGCAGCTAGCTGAATCAACTGCCTGCCTGTGGTATTATTAGGAAGAGAACACCAGCAATTGTCTGCAGTTAGCTTTGGTTGCACACTGTGCACAGGATACAGTACACTGACTGAAAATACTGCAGCTGCCTGCCTGTGGTATTATTAGGAAGAGAACACCAGCAATTGTCTGCAGTTAGCGTTAGTTGCACACTGTGCACAGGATACACTGACTGAAAATACTGCAGCTAGGGGGGCGCATGCGTGAGGCTCGACATGGAGGACGTGTCCCGTTAGAGCTCCGCACTCCCCGCTGCATTGCCGGAGGTATACTGGGCTTCTGAACCGCCCTACAACTCAGCTGCCACAGCGATCCACTGGCGGAACATCCACAGCCTCATCCGGGATGGTTTTAACAGGGCACCGTAGTAAAGGTAAACCTAAACCTATTAAGGAAGCCCTGGCCCACGCCTCATCTAAGATGGCGGCGAAGGCTCTAGCGAAGCAGCACGCTGCATCCCCTGCTAACCCGGGACCGATGGACAGTGAAGAGGAGGATGACACAGACCTTAACCTGAGCGCCTCCCCAGTGCTACCACAGTCAGGTATGTCACAAAAAAGACTTCCTTACACACATGGAATCCATACTGCAGAGGGCCCTTAAAGCTACATCAGACCAGATAACAAAGAGACTGTCCAGATAAATAAGGGAGCTAGGACAGCGCACAGCAGATTTGGAGACAAGGGTAGACGACATAGAACTAACCCTGAACAAATTCAAATGACAGCAGACAGGAAAAGAGCTGACATTTCGCACTAAACGTTAGTGCTTACTCATGAGTAAGCACTAACGTTTAGTGCGAAACGTCAGCCCTTTTCCTGTCTGCTGTCATTTGAATTTGATGTGAACCTGTTGAATAAACGGAGCAAACCTACGAGTGCGGCTGTCCAGCATTTATTTATGTTTCATTGCCACTAGCAATAGCCAGCACCGACAACCTCCAAACCGAGAAGGATTCACCTCTTGCCTGTCAAATCCTCCTGGAGCGGTGATAACTCTCTCATAGAACTAACCCTGCAAGAACATGCCCAAGAACAAGCAGCACTCTGTGAGGAGAATGCTACACTCCTTTCCCGCTTAGAGGACGCAGAGAACCGCTCCCGCAGACCTAATTTGCGGTTCCGTGGGATCCCTGAAACGATTGACGATTTACAATCCTTTACTACTGCCCTGTTTCAGGAACTGTCTCCTTCCATACCCATCGAGCCTCTTGAATTTGACAGAATTCACAGTGCACTTACTAGCCGCCAGACAGACAGCCCACCGCGAGATATAATCGTTAAACTGCATTTTTTTCGTACGAAAGAGCAACTCCTCACTGCTGCTTGTAATAAAGACGCTCTCCTGTTCCAAACACATGCTTACCAACTCTTTTCAGATCTGGCCCCCCTAACAATCGCTAAACGTCGAGCAATGAAGCCACAGCTCCAAATCCTTCTGTAGCACCAGCTCAAATACACCTGGCAATTTCCATTTGCCCTGCAGTTTACGTACCAAGGCCAGCAACATTCCTGTACTACGCCTGAATCACCGCAGCGCCTCCTTGAGTCCCTACACCTAGCTACCCCAGCTCAGCAAGCTGAGACTATGCTCCCACGAACACCAGCCCGTCCAGCAGCTTCCCCGTACAACACAACGCTGAAACGCAACCAGCCAGGCCCATCATCTATCCTGAAGGGAACCCCATCCCGGACCCACAACCACCGCTTCAATGACCCGAAGACCTCCGTGCCTGGCTGATTAGACCCAACCCTCCCTTCTCTACAACTTATTTTTTCTCAGTATTTGTGGGATAATTGACCCCCGCAAGCCTCTATCTTAATCCCGTACAATTGAGATCCAGAGACACACGTCCTGGTAGATACTCTTTACCTTACGCCGGATGGCCCACACAGGCCCCTACAACCCTGCTAGGGTTGCATTGGTTCAGACCCTATTTATCTGTTGCCTTGTTATTTATTGAGCACACAGCTCAATAATGACCAGTTTCTTCTTTTTCTTTCTCCCCCCCCCCCCCTTTTTTTTTTCTTTTTAATTGTTTTTTGTTTTTTCCTCATAGCACGGTCATCTGGTTTGATGCGAGTAACAAAATAGCCTTGCACTTATTTAGGCCCAGATGCTTTAATTTCAAAGTACAATTTTACTTGTTTATTGATGTTTACATGACTAGTTGCCAAATATTCTTGCTGCACCCTCCCTAATCTACCCTCCCTTCTCACCTACCCTCCCCCCAAATCCCTTACCCTCTTCTCCCCTGCTCCCTCCTACCCCCTCCTCCCTATCCCACTCCCCAGCGAGAATATCCCCATTTAACATCTGGCGACATTGTTACAACCTGCTATGTTAGTAACAAAAGTTCAAGCAAGAAACTGACTTATATATTATGTTCTAGTTCCATGTTACCGTTATGAATTATATTTTTGCATCGGGGAGCTGTCACTGCTCCCCCCCTCTACGGTGTGCTCACTCCTCAGCTAGCAGGCCAGTTGTGGTCAGGTCGGGCAATAGAGTCCAACCTTTAAGGTTATTTTTGCTCTACTGGTTGCCCTACAGAACCTCCACAATGTTCTCTGACAACCCTTTCCTTTCCCCTTTCTTTTCTAGCTTCTCTCCATCTTTCCTCTATGGTCGGTCGGTTCACATGGGCCTGACGTCCCCTCATAATAGCTTACACCAGACCAGATGGCCCCCCTGAACATACTCTCTCTAAATGTTAAGGGACTCAACTCCCCTAAAAAAAGGGTTAAAGCTTTCCAATCATTTGCGTCCCTTAAAGCCAGCATAGTAGCCCTACAGGAAACACACTTTTTGACCCGCGACACCCCTAAATACTTGAGCTCCCGCTATCCCCAAGTATTCACCGCTTCAGCCGTCACAAAGCATAGAGGTGTCCTACTGGCCTTCCACCACACACTACCTTTTACCCCTCTTAACGAGATTAAGGACCCTGAAGGCCATTATATTATTTTAGTTGACCTCCTACAAGACATCGAAACAACATTCGTTTCATACTATGCTCCTAACCATAATCCAAACCCGTTCTTCTCTCACCTCCTGCAAGTGGTACGTACACACTGTAAGGGAACTTTGTTTATGTGCAGCGATTCAAATCTTGTTCTCCACCCACGTCTTGACAAATCCCCGTATGCCCCAGAACAGCACTCACCTTCCCTACAGTTCCGCAAACGACTCCAACAATCATCCCTGCTTGACACCTGGAGAGAATGCAACCCCTCCAGAAGGAATTATACATTCTATTCCTATCCACATAAGTCCTTCTCCAGGATAGATCATATATTTATCCCGGTGGCATCTGCACCACTTTTGCTACACTCCAGCATACAACCCATTACATGGTCTGACCACTGTGCTGTGGTAACAACGATCTCTTCCCTGATCCCCCAAAACAAAGACCGCACCTGGTGCATAAATGATGCACACCTGACCAACAAATCCTATTGCTTTGACATCCAGCTCGCCCTTAAAGAGTACCTTACACATAATGTAACACCAGACATTTCCCCAGTTCTACTGTGGGAGGCACACAAGCCTGTCATACGAGGCACATGTATCTCAGTCTCTACACACCTTAAACGTGACAAAAAACTCAAGTTGCAACAACTCGAAACAGAATATCACCACCACTTCCTCCAATTCCAATCCTCCCCAACGGAACCTCACAGAATAAAGCTAGAAAAAAACAAAGTGGAACTAGACCTGCTACTAGCAGAAACGGCAGACAAGGCCATTTGTAGATCTAACCACACCATATACACTAAGGCTAATAAGCCAGACACCTTCCTAGCTCTGCGACTTCGTCGACCTGACCGAACTCATAACCACATCCGACTCAAGTTGGCTAAAGACATCCACTCAAGCAATCCTGTTAAAGTGCTTGCGGAGTTCCGTAAGAGACTAACCGAACTATATGAAGCGAAAGCATCTTTTCCTCAGCACCAGGCAGAAATATTGTTCCAAAATGTACCTATGCCCAAATTATCAGAAGCCAACCGCGAGTCCATGGAAAGTCCGGTTATGACCGATGAAGTCCTTCTAGCGATTAAATCACTCAAACCCCACAAGAGACCTGGACCAGACGGTCTTTCGAGCACGTATTTTTTAAAAATTTGCTGATACACTAGCCCCGCTCCTGACAAATTCTTTCAATGCCCTGCTTAAACACTGCTCCTTTGGGCGGGACACATTGACTGCCATCATATCCATGATACCCAAACCTAACACAGATACCACCCTATGGTTCAACTACAGGCCTATATACCTGCTTAATCTTGATATCAAGATCCTAGCCAAAATCTTAGCAATAAGACTTCAACATTGGACGGCTTATACATAAGGACCAACATCCGTCGAGTAATCCTTCTACAACACATTGCTAAAACCCGCAACATACCCATGCATCTTTTATCCCTCGACATTAGGAAGGCATTCGATACGGTCTCCTGGTCCTACCTACACTTCATATTGCAACGCTGGGGCTTTGGTCCAAATCTTCTACAATGGATAACCTCCCTCTATGACCAGCCCCAGGTGTATGTCAAATACTCCGGGTTCCGCTCAGACTGCTTTCCTATTCAGCGGGGGACAAGGCAGGGTTGCCCCCTTTCCCCCCTATTTTATGCCCTAGTAATTGAGCCACAAGCTGCCCTGATAAGAGCTAACCCCAACATAAAAGGCATAGAGGCTGCCACTACCTCCCACAAACTTTGTCTCTTTGCCGACGGCGCCTTACTATTCATAACTTCTCCCCATACGACCCTCCCAAACCTCATTCAAACATTAGATAAATTTGCTGTCATAACCGGATTGGAGGTCAACCAATCCAAATCCAGAGCCCTCAATGTATCCCTACTGAACGACGAGTTTAAACATTTACAGGACAATTAGCCCTTTAATTGGTCCGATTCCTCGATTCCATACTTAGGTATAAAATTAACGAGCAATCCAGCACAACTTTTTCAGACAAACTACCTCCCTATGCTGCCTCATCTCACCACCTTGCTGGCCTCTTGGCAGCCGCTGTGCATTTCCTGGCTGGGGTGCGTAGCGGCGGTCAAGATGTCACTCCTGCCGAAACTCCTATACCTCTATAGAGTCCCCCCTATTGCAATTCCCCTTTACTTCCACCGGGTTATACAATCAAGAGTATTTAAGTATATCTGGGGCCCCATTAAACCAAGGATGTCAAGGTCCATACTGCACCGTAGCAGACACAGCTGTGGTCTGGGAATTCCTAATTTTGCACAATATTTTCACGCAGCCCAATTGGCTCAGATTGCATTATATCATGCACAATACGAGATTCCATTATGGGTCAGCTTAGAAGCAATGGATCTCCACCCCCTGGCAGTAAACAACCTATTGTGGATGTTCGAAAAAGCAAGAACCCTAGAAATAGGGAACTTGTGTACCCCCCAGTACAGTGGGACTTTATAGGCGAACAAATCGATTGCGTTTAAATAAAACTATTATTTATTTGAAAAAAGCATAAAAACAAGACAGACTAAACATAAATCTCTACGAAAGTGCTTATGCAGTGAGTTTTCTTTCATATTGGTCATTGTATACTTCCATCTATAAATACATGTTTCTCTGTAGGCCTAACATGTTTCAGGACAATGTCCCTACTTCAGAGGCGTATTGCAGAGAGAAATTATATGTATAGAAGACACATTCAAAAGTTTGATCTTTAAGATGAAAATAATGTGCATGAAATATGCACAAAAGCAAACTTTTATATCAAATGAAAAAAAGAAGAGAAAAAGTGGGTGATTTGATAAAATAGCAATGGCCATCAGTTAGCCGAATGGCGGACGTGACGGTTTTCCCCTGGATTCAGATATGGCCCCGCAAAGGCCCCCAAATAAGAGGATGACCCTGCTGCGTCCACAGAGTGGCCTTGTTTGGGTTTAACCGTGTTGTGCAAGCGGCTGGAGCGTGATGAGCATTAATAGAAATGGTTTAACATTTGGTTTAACATCGTTAAACCACTCGAAGCTCATCCCTAAAGGGGATATCTCCCTGCTGGATTTGGCTGCCTTTGTTATATGGGGTTGTCTCTTTGCTGTATTTGGCTGTCTCTTTGGTATATGTGAATGTTTCTTTGCTGGATCGGGCTGTGGTTTTTTTTTGCTGGATTGGCCTGTCTCTTTGGCATCTTATTGCAGGTATTTTTGCAAATTGAAAAGAAATTTAGCAGTTTCATATTTAGATGTTTTAATATTTTCTACTGTTTCTAAAATGGTAAGAGTTTTCATTTTTTTTTGGGGGGGGGGGGCACAAGTAGCCGGTCATGCCTAGGGTGCAAAATAGTCTAGCACCGGCATCTGCCTTGTGTAAAAAGGCTGTATTACCCTGTCTTCTCTGATCCTCCCATTCTTCCACTGTCCCCAAACTATCTCCTGATGAAACAGAGCCTTGGGGCACTCTGCACATGCTCAGTTTTGTGTGTATTGCTAAAAAGTTTTTTGTTTTTTTTGTCTTGGGAGGTTGCATGTGATCGGCACATGGCCAATCAACACTGTCCAGAGGGTCAGGGGTCATGCAGCTTCAAAGGACAGTCGAGGCGAATGAAAACTCCTCCTACAAGCTTTAACCAAACACTGATAGAAGTCACAAGACTGCTATATACTGCTAATGAGAAAAGGTATTTAGCAGTTTTAATTTACCAACGCTATTCCATTTCCATGTTCTGTATACTGTGGGAAACCAGATATAGTAAATGCAGGGTCCTGGGTTTAGTAAAACTTTAAGTGCTTATAGGTGGTTTCCTAACCCTAGCTACTCTACAGTGAATCCTGCCCTTTACACGACCAGGTTTTTTGATTCCTAGGTTATAGTGTGAATATCTCATTACACAACCACTTTTGGCTTTGAAATGGAAGGACTCCTTTTCTTTCTGCTCCTATTGTCCTTGTTCACCAATTGGTGTTACAATCCATCCCATATACTTTATACAGGTGTTGTTGATCACCGTACCTTTTCCATTTAACCACTTAAGCCCCAGACCATTTGGCTGCCCAAAGACCAGAGCACTTTTTGCGATTTCGGCACTGCGTCGCTTTAACTGACAATTGCGCGGTCGTGCGATGTGGCTCCCAAACAAAATTGACATCCCTTTTTCTCCCACAAATAAAACTTTCTTTTGGTGGTATTTGATCACCTCTGCGGTTTTTATTTTTTGCGCTATAAACAAAAAAAATAACGACAATTTTGATAAAAACGCATTATTTCTTGCTTTTTGCTATAATAAATATCCCCAAAAAATATATAAAAAAATGTTTTCTCCTCAGTTTAAGCCAATACGTATTCTTCTACATATTTTTGGTGAAAAAAAAAAAAAAAAATCGCAATAAACGTTTATTGATTTGTAGACGCTATAACTTTTGTGCAAACCAAATAGGGGATAGTTTTATGGCATTTTTATTTTTTTTTTAAATTTTTTTACTAGTAATGGCGGTGATCAGCGATTTTTATCGTGACTGCGACATTATGGTGGACAGATCGGACACTTTTGGAGTGATTTTGGGACCAGAAACGCACCAGCACCTTTGCAGCCATAGTGCTATTTGCTGGGTGTTTGGTGTGCTTCTGTACCTTTAAGAAGGGATGGGCTGCCCTTCAGTCCACCTGCCAGCATTTATCCATTAGAATGCATGTGCCTCCACTGTGGGGACACTCATATTTTAATGTTAGGACCACAGATATCAGGGTGCCGTGACGAGGCTCTGTGGCTTACGCATGCATTTGCAAATGTGTGTGGACTAAACCCCTGTTTTTAACGCGTACTGTTAGACAGGTCAATTTGGTTGTCTGCGAGCTGGTGGTAAGTAGGCTTTGGTTTTTTCCTGGGCATTCCCCAGGCTTTGTTTGCATCTGAATATCTCATTACACAACCACTTTTGGCTGTGAACTGGAAGGACTCCTTTTCTTTCTGCTCCTATTGTCCTTGTTCACCAATTGGTGTTACAATCCATCCCATATACTTTATACAGGTGTTGTTGATCACTGTACCTTTTCCATTTAACCACTTAAGCCCCAGACCATTTGGCTGCCCAAAGACCAGAGCACTTTTTGCGATTGACATCCCTTTTTCCCCCACAAATAAAACTTTCTTTTGGTGGTACTTGATCACCTCTGCGGTTTTTATTTTTTGCGCTATAAACAAAAAAAATAACGACAATTTTGATAAAAACGCATTATTTCTTACTTTTTGTTATAATAAATATCCCCAAAAAATATATTAAAAAAAATTGTTTTCTCCTCAGTTTAAGCCGATACGTATTCTTCTTCTACATATTTTTGGTAAAAAAAAAATCGCAATAAGCGTTTATTGATTTGTAGATGCTATAACTTTTGCGCAAACCAAATAGGGGATAGTTTTATGGCATTTTTATTATTATTTTTTTTTTTTTACTAGTAGTGGCGGTGATCAGCGATTTTTATCGTGACTGTGACATTATGGTGGACAGATCAGACACTTTTGGAGCGATTTTGGGACCATTCACATTTATACAGCGATCAGTGCAATTAGAAATTCATTGATTACTGCGTAAATATGACTGGCAGTGAAGGGGTTAACCACTAGGTGGCGCTGTAGGGGTTAAGTGTGTCCTAGGGAGTGATTGTGGGGGGGGGGGGCTATGTGTGACACGACACTGATCACCGCTCCCAATCACAGGGAGCGGTGATCAGTGTCCTGTCACTAGGCAGAACAGGGAAATGCTTGTTTACATCAACATTTCCCCGTTCTTCCTCTCTATTAATCTGCCTGTATGCGCCCTTCTGCCGACATATATCGGCTGTGAACCGGTCGGCAATCAGTTAAGGCTGGGTTCACACTGGAGAATGCAGCAGCTCAAAGCAGGAGTCCGGTGCGTCTCCTTTCAGCCCAAATTTTGGGCTGAACTCAGACCTGAAATGGACCAAAAGATGCGCAGGACTCCTGTGCAATTCGATGCAGAGAGGTGTGAACCGACTCCATAGAGCAGGGATATACAATTAGCAGACCTCCAGCTGTTGTAGAACTACAAGTCCCATGAGGCATCGCAAGACTCTGACAACCACAAGCATGATACCCAGAGGCAAAAGCATGATGGGACTTGTCGTTTTGCAACAGCTGGAGGTCCGCTAATTGCATATCCTTGCCATAGAGCCATTGCTCCATTGCTATGATTGTCCCAGGTACCAATTACATAGTAAAAAATTGTCATGAATGGCAGCCATTCATGATTCATTATTTACTAATGTGACAATGTGATTGGTCATGCTGATCACATGGTGTACAGGGCTAATCACAGCAGCCCCTGTACCATGTGGTAGCCATTCATAATCGTTAAAATGATTGCTGTTACGGTGATCATCACTGTAGCAATAAATCACAGTGTAAAAAAAAAATCCCACTCACCTTCCCAGAGTAGTACAGTGGCACTATGGTGACATTGCACTACTCTGGTGACAATTAAAAAAAATTGTGAATAAAAAAAAAAAAAAAAAAAAAAAATGTAGGAAAATAAAAATAAAAATGTGTGCCGCTATATGTAAACAGCAGCGGCCGCTGTCAGCCGCCATTAATTTAAATGAAATGACTTGCCTCATTTAAAGTCCCCATGAGCACTGTTCCTTTATTCCTTTATTCTTACTTTACTCCAGTGACAGCTAGGATGGAAAGTCAGAATGAGTGCACTCTCGCAGGAGTTAACGCTGTCCCTTGATCACATATCTGCACATGAGCAGTGTGCGCTCTTTCACCAATCATAACAGAGCTCAGAGGAGAGGGGAAAAGAGAATGTACATGTATGCAGATTTGTGGATCAGGGTGAACACTTGTTCCTGTGATGATAGGGCGCACTCATCAGACCCTTCATCCGGGCTGATATTTGGGGGGGCTAGGATCCCTCACAATGCTACTTTTTTTTTTTTTTTTGTGCTTGGACACTTGGTGTACAGTTTAACTGCTTGCCAACCGTGTACTCTACATTATCCTGCATTTCCAGGTCCGGTGTGCGTACATGTGCCTTCGGCGACCCACTCCTGCTGTTATTGGACACAGCAGGAGGCAATCAGCGGGTCCAGCAGACATGATGTCCGCCAGGACCTGCCAATCATTTGGAACACAGGCAGAACTACGGTCTGCCTATGTAAACAAGGCAGATTGCCGTTCTGTTAGAAGGAAAGGTTGTGATCCTGCGTTCTTGCAAAGCAGGAACACGGATCTCTGCTTTCCCATACTACAAGCACCTCACACAGTGTACACAAGCACAGGTTAGGCACACAGTTAACCCCCTTGGTCGCACCGATGTTAACCCCTTCCCTGCCGTTATCATTAGTACAGTGACAGTGCATATTTTTAGCACTGATCATTGTATTAGTATCACTGGTCCCCAAAAAAAGCGTCACTTCGTGTCCAATTGGTCCACCGCAATGTCGCAGTCCCGCTATACAGTGAGAGAAAAAACCCACTGACAAAGAAATGATCAGTCTATAACAGCTGTTTTTAACCAGGGTGCCTTGAGGTTTCTTCAGGGGTGCCTTGGCAAAATGCCTAAAAATTGCCCAAAAATGTATAGAAGCAAGCAGGTGGATGAAGGCTGCCTTTTAGTTACACAAAGCCACAGGTTTTTATTATGCATCATTTCAACCTTTAACCCCCGGCGCCCACATGATTGGATTTGATTGACAGCAGCGAGAGCCAATGGCTGCGCTGCTATCAATCTATCCAATTGGGACACGAGACACCGGCCGGAGCTGGTTTACACGTTCCTGTCGCGCAAATTTCGGGGCTCAGGTAAGTATAAGGGGGGCTCGGGGGCGCTGCTGCATTATAAAATGTTTTTCACCTTAATGCATAGAAAGCATTAAGGCTAAAAACGGCAAGGGTTTACAACCCCTTTAAGCACTTACGGACCGCCCGCCGCAGTTTTACCTTAGTACTTTTGAAGAGGAATATCATTGTTATGGCAGCAGCTAGCTGCCATAACCCCGCTATCCTCTTCTTCAGCGGGTGGTCAGCTTTCAGATAAAAGTGGTCTCTGCGACGGATTCGCAGCGAGATCACTTTTAATGGCGGCGGGAGGGGGCCTCCCACCGCGCTCTGGTGCCCTCCGATGCTTACTGGAGCCGTCGGTAGCAGTGGAGGCGGATCCTTCTCCTGGCTTGACATGGAGACGAGTGAGGGGAAGATGGCCCCCACCCGTCTCCATATCATTGTAGGGCGGAAGCGACGTCAAAACGTCACTTCTGCCCATAGCTCTTAAAGGGCTATTTTTTTTTTTTTTTTTTCATATGACAACATTTTTTTTTTTATCGCATTATGAGATCTGAGTTTTTTTTTACCCCAGATCTCATATTTAAGAGGTCCTGTCATGCGTTTTTTTCTATTACAAGGAATGTTTACATTCCTTGTAATAGGAATAAAAGTGACACAATTTTTTTTTTTTTTTAAAGAACAGTGTAAAATAAATAAGCCGAGCTCACATGCAGAAGCGAACGCATACGTGGGTAGCGCCTGCATATGAAAACGGTGTTCAAACCACACATGTGAGGTATCGCCGCGATCAGTAGAGCGAGAGCAATAATTCTAGCCCTAGGCTCCCTCTGTAACTCAAAACATGCAACCTGTAGATTTTTTTTAATGTCGCCTATGGAGATTTTTAAGGGTAAAAGTTTGTCGCCATTCCACGAGCAGGTGCAATTTTGAGGTGCATGTCGGGTATCAATTTACTCAGCGTAAAATTATCTTTCACAATATAAAAAAAATTAGGCTAACTTTACTGTTGTCTTATTTTTTAATTAAAAAAAGTGTATTTTTTCCAAAAAAAGTGCGCTTGTAAGACCGCTGCGCAAATGCGGAGTGAGAGAAAGTATTGCAACGACCGCCATTTTATGCTAAGGTGTTAGAAAAAAAAATATAGAATGTTTGGGAGTTCTAAGTAATTTTCTAGCAAAAAAACTGTTTTTAACTTGTAAACAACAAATCTCAGAAAGAGGCTTGGTCCTTAAGTGGTTAAGGTTTCGAGGCTGATGTCTGGTACTTGTACCTCGAGTTTTCTATGGAATTAGAGGGGTTGTAAAGTCTCAAGGTTTTTAACCACTAGGGGACCAGCCGCCGCAGTTATACTGCGGCAGGTTGGCTTTCCTGGGAAAATCGCCGTAGCTATACGTCAGCCGCTTTAAGACCACTAGGGGGTACGCGTGCACCCGTGGCACGGCAAGAGAGCCAATGCACGTGCCCGGCGGCCTCGATGTCCGCTGGGCACCTGCGATCGCTCCTGAGAGAGACAAAACGGAGATCTGTCAATGTAAACAGACAGATCTCAGTTCTATCAGGGGAGAGGAGACTGATCTGTTGTTCATACCAAGTATGAGCAGTGATCGGTCTCCTCCTCCTGGCAGTCCCACCCCCCACCCCCCCAGTTAGAATCACTTCCTAGGACACACATTTAACCCCTTGATCGCCCCCCAGTGTTAACCCTTTCCCTGCCAGTGACATTTATACAGTAATCTATAGCACTGATCGCTGTATAAATGTCAGTGGTCCCAAAAAAGTGTCAAAAGTTTCCGATCTGTCCACCGCAATGTCGCAGTCCCAATAAAAAAAAAAAATTGCAGATTACTAGTAAGAAAAAATAAATGAATAACAAAAATGCCATAAATATATCCCCTATTATGTAGACGCTATAATGACGTCACTTCCCGTTTACTCGGCTGCCAATGGCGCCAGTTTTAAAAAGATACACAGTATTCAGAATCGCCGTTTTCGGCCATCTGAATACTGTGAAGTGCAAAGGAGGGATCGGGGGTCTTTTAGACCCCCGATCCTTCCATAAAGAGTACCTGTCACCACCTATTACTGTCACAAGGGATGTTAACATTCCATGTGACAGCAATAAAAGTGATCAAAATTTTTTTTTTTTAAACACATTTTATAAAAATAAATAAAATACATAAGAAAAAAATTTTTTTTAAAGCGCCCCCGTCCCCACAAGCTCGCGCAGCAAAGAAAATGCATACGGAAGTCGCGCCCGCATATGTAAACGTGTTCAAATCACACATGTGAGGTATCGCCGCAATCGTCAGAGCGAGAGCAATAATTCTAGCACTAGACCTCTGTAACTCTAACCTCGTAACCGTAAAAAAAAAAAAATTAAAGGGTCGCCTATGGAAAATCTTAGGTACTGTAGTTTGTCGCCATTCCACGAGTGCGTGCAATTATAAAGCGTGACATGTTTGGTATCTATTTACTCAGCGTAACATCATCTTTCACATTATACAAAAAAATTGGGGTAACTTTACTGTTTGGATTTTTTTTAATTCATGAAAAAAGTGTCCCTTTTCCCAAAAATTTGCGTTTAAAACACTACTGCACAAATACCATGTGATATAAAATATTGCAATAATCTCCATTTTATTCTCTAGATTCTCTGCTAAAAAATATATATAATGTTTGGGGGTTCTAAGTAATTTTCTAGCAAAAAATACGGATTTTAACTTGTAAACACCAAATTTCAAAAATAGGCTTAGTCATCAAAAGGGTTAAAGGCCATTTTAAATCACTTTAAGGTCTGGAGACTGGGTAGGCCACTCCAGGACCTTGATGTGCTTCTTCTTGAGCCACTCCTTTGTTGCCTTGGCCATGTGTTTTGGGTCATTGTCATGCTGGAATACCTATCTACGACCCATTTTCAATGCCCTGGCTGAGGGAAGGAGGTTCTCACCCAAGATTTGACGGTACATGCCCCCATCCATCATCCCTTTGATATGGTGAAGTCCTGTCCTCTTAGCAGAAATATACCCCCAAGGCATAATGTTTCCACTTCCATGTTTGACGGTGGGGATGGTGTTCTTGGGGGTCATACAATAGGAAAAAAATTCAGGATGTGGGCCCAATCTACTGACCTACTCTTTCTTCAATTCTTGGGGTCATAGGCAGCATTCCTGCTCCTCCAAACACATTGAGTTGATGCCAAAGAGCTTGATTTTGGTCTCATCTGACCACAAGACTTTCACCCAGTTCTCCTCTGAATCATTCAGATGTTCATTAGCAAACTTCAGACGGGCCTGTACATGTGCTTTCTTGAGCAGGGGGACCTTGCAGCATTTCAGTCCTTCACTGCGTAGTGTGTTACCAATTGTTTTCTTGGTGACTATGGTCCCAGCATTGACAAGATTCTCCTGTGTAGTTCTGGGCTGATTCCTCACTGTTCTCGTTATCATTGAAACTCCAGAAGGTGAGATCTTGCATGGAGCCCCAGACCGAGGGAGATTGAGTTATTTTGTGTTTCTTCCATTTGCAAATATTCACACCAACTGTTGTCACCCTCTCACCAAGCTGCTGAAACTGCCTCAGTGTGAAAGGGGTCTAAAGCCTCATACACACGATAGGACTTTGTACAAACTTTCCCATGGATTTTTGTACAAAGGGCGTTGGCCATAAGTTTGTATTGCATACATATGGCAGAACTTTTTCAGCCACTTTTCACCAAATCACATGGTTTTTCAGCTCTTTACCACCACCCTTTGGTCAACTTCTGTATTGTTGTCTGATATCGTGTCAATCTCGCCGCTTTTATCAGCGAGATTGACACCTTGCGAGCCGGGGTCACACTGGTGCGGGGATCCGACTTGGATCCCCGCCAATACCAGGCACTGTTTGGTATGAATCTTGAGGGGGAACTCCACGACAAATTTTAAATAACAAAAACGGCATGGGTTCCCCTCCAGGGGCATAGCAGGCCCTGAGGTCTGGTATGGATTTTAAGGGGAACCCCTACACTGAAAAAATGGCGTGGGGATCCCCCCAGAATCCATACCAGACCCTTTTCCGAGCACGCAGCCCAGCCGGTCAGGAAAGGGGGTGGGGACGAGCGAGCGCCCCCCCCTCCTGAGCTGTACCAGGCCACATGCCCTCAACATGGGGGGGTGGGTGCTTTGGGGGAGGGGGGCACCCTGTGGCCCCCCAGCCCATGTTGATGAGGACAAGGGCCTCTTCCTGACAACCCTGGCCGTTGGTTGTCGGGGTCTGCGGGGGCTTATCGGAATCCGGGAGCCCCCAGATCCTGGATCCCCACCCTATGTGGATGAGTATGGGGTACATCGTACCCCTACCCATTCACCTAGGGAAAAAAGTGTCAATAAAAAAAACACACTACACAGGTTTTTATAGTAATTTATTAGACAGCTCCTGGGGTCTTCTTCCCACTTCGGGGGTCTTCTTCCGACTTCGCCGCTCTCTCTGGCCTCTTCTCCCGGTGTCCGGTTCTTCTACCGCTCTCCGCCCATTTCTCCCGGTGCTCGACCACTTCTCCCGGCTCCTCTGCTATCTTCTGACGCTCTTTTGCTAGCGGTGGACGGACTTCTGCGTCGTATTCTTCCCTCTTCTCTTCTTCCGATGTTGACACGACGCTCTCTCCCGCTGTAAGGGCCCTTTCACACTGGGGCGGTTTGCAGGCGCTATTGCGCTAATAGCGTCCGCAAACCGACCCAAAACAGCCGCTGTTGTCTCTCCAGTGTGAAAGCCCCGAGGGCTTTCACACTGGAGCGGTGCGCTGGCAGGACGGGAAAAAAAGTCCTGCTAGCAGCATCTTCAGAGCGATGAAGGAGCGGAGTGTATACAGCTCCCTCACCGCTCCTGCCCATTGAAATCAATGGGACAGCGCGGCTATACCGCCGGCAAAGCGCCTCTGCAGAGCCGCTTTCTGGTGGTTTTTAACCCTTTCTCGGCCGCTAGCGGGGGGTAAAACCCGCTAGCAGCCGAATACCGACGGTAAAGCGCCGCTTACAATAGCGGCGCTTTACCGCCACCGCCCCCTGCGTGAAAGGGCCCTAATGCTGTCTGAGCGCTCCGCAATGACTTATATAGTCGGAGACCCTGCCGCCTTATGACATCATAGTCCTGGGGAGAAGACGCCGGAGAGAGCGGAGAAGAACCGGACAGCGGGAGAAGAGGCTGGAGAGACCCCCGAAGTCGGAAGAAGACCCCGGAGCTGATAATAAATTACTTTAAAAACCTGTGTAATGTGTTTTTTTTTTTTTTTTTTTTATTGACACTTTTTTTCCCTAGGTGAATGGGTAGGGGTACGATGTACCCCATACTCATTCACATAGGGTGGGGGGCAGGGATCTGGGGGCCCTCTTATTAAAGGGTGCTCCCGGATTCCGATAACCCCTCGCCCACAGACCCCGACAACCAATGGCCAGGGTTGTCGGGAAGAGGCCCTTGTCCTCATCAACATAGGGACAAGGTGCTTTGGGGTGGGGGGGCCGCAGGGCGCCCCCCTCCTCCAAAGCACCCACCCTCCATGTTGAGGGCATGCGGTCTGGTACGGTTCAGGAGGAGGGGCGCTCGCTCGTCCCCACCCCCTTTCCTGACCGGCCTGGCTGCGTGCTCAGATAAGGGGCTGGTATGGATTTGGGGGGGGGGGGGCCACACGCCGTTTTTTCGGCATGGGGGGGGGTTCACCTTAAAATCCATACCAGACCGAAGGGCCTGGTATTCCCCCAGAGAGGAATTCCCTCTCGTGCCCGCCACAATAGGAAAATGTGTTTTTCGTATTGCAGCCAGCACGAGATGTACAGTACCCTGTCACCGAGAACCAGCACGGAAACATTCTTGCGGCTGCGTAGTATAGTTTGTAAAAAAAGTCCGATGGTTTTATCGGACTTTGCCCCATCGGACTTTTGTTGCCGGAACAAAAGTCCGATGGAAACAGAAAAAGTTTGTCTGATGGAGCGTACACACGGTCGGATGTTGCTCCAAAAGAGCTCATTTGCATGTTTGTTGTCAAAAAGTCAGATCGTGTGTACGGGCCTTAAGAGAATTCTCCTAGTCTCAGCTCTGTACCTGTATAGAAGACACCTGGAAGCCAGAAATCTTGCTGATTGATAAGGGATCAAATATTTATTTCACTTGTACTGACTCACTAGTCTGTCTCTCACTGTTCAAAAAAACCTACTATTAAAATTATAGACTGATCATTTCTTTGTCAGTGGGCAAACAAAATCAGGGGATCAAATACTTTTTTCCCCTCACTGTAAGTCACAGGCCGCCGCCATAACTAGTAAAAAAAAAAAATTTAAAAATCCATAAATCTATCCCATACCAAAAATATGTAACAGAATACATAGTGGCCTTAATTGATGAAGAAATTTTATTTTTTTCCATTGGCTATGTTTTATATTAGAAAGTAAAAAATATTGTGTTTTTTTTTTTTTTTCAAAATTGTTGGTCTTTTTCATTTATAGCACAAAAAATAAAAACTGCAAATACCACCAAAAGAAAGCTATATTTGTAGAAAAAAAGGACATATGTTTTATTTGGGTACAGCGTTGCAATTGTCAGTTAAATTAACGTAGTGCCGTATCGCAAACAATGGCCTGATCATAAAGGGGGTAAAACTTCCGTGGTGAATTGAAGCCTATGCCTGGTACACATAGTAAGGTTGAATAAAGACACCAGTCCAACCTGAGTGAGTGTCTACAATTGTCCCTATCCCTGTACATTGTGTCTCATTAAGATGCTTATCTATTATATTATTATTTAAGGTACCCATATAGCACCGACAATTTATGCAGTGCTCCACACATACATTGCACACTCACGTCGGTCCCTACCCATTCATATACTAGGGCCAATTTTGGACAGAAACCAATTAACCTACCAGCATGTCTTTGGAGTGTACACACGATGAGATTATCGGACGAATGATCGTCCGTTTTTGTTTGTATGCTACTCTCATACTGAAAATTAAGAGGTTACTAAAGTTACAAAAATTCTCGTACGACAGAATAAAAATTCGGAAGTGATGTCGTGTGTTGTATTTTCAGACAACCGCTGTACTGATTAAATGAAAATCGTCCAATCTGGTATCGTATGAGAAAATTTTCGTGCTTGTCCCATCAGGTAATTTTGCATCAATTGTCGTAATCGCCACTCGAGAGCTGACTGGCCGATCGCTTCAAAATCTCTATTTTTCATATGATTTTCTGATTGTGTGCGTATGGGCCATTCGTTTCGGCACCCAGATCTGTAAATTTCCGGGGGGGGGGCCCTATACCTATAAATGTTATCATAATGGTGAACTAACCCTATAGAGGGGTCCACATACCAGACCATAGAGGGCCCAGTGAGAGGGGAATGAAGGACAGTCGGAGGCCATGTCATACTCAGCATTTCTAGTAGAAGGTGGCTCTGAGGGAATGTTGTATTGAGCCCCCATTGAAATCATGACAGCTTGAAACCGCCGCACTTTCACTTTCGCTTTCCAGCGACTCCATTTTAGCAGTGACCGAGCTGAGGAGAAGGAGGAAGTGCTAAGAACACAAAGAAAATTCCCCCCACATTGAGGAGCGGCCATAGCAGAGCAGAGTCTAATCGTGTGAGGAGCGACCAACTGTCACCATGGCCGACCCCGCATACCAGCCGACCACAGAGCCCATGGAAAACAAGACGCCTAAGGCGTGGTGCACCGTACAGGTCGTCTACAAAGTGTGTCAGCTGGTGAGTGCGAGGAGATGGGGTGTCGTGTGGCGGGTATCGCCGTCTTCCCGGGCGGGCCCTGTGCTCACAGGTGGGGGAAGGAGGCATGACCCGAGTCCCCTCACACTGAGGAGAACACTCCAAGACTGCACGGCGGGCATGACAACCAATCAGCTTCTACTTTTTATTTTCAAACTTTAACAGCACAAGTTGAAGTTAGAAGTTGATTGGTTACTATGTATGTATGTTGTTGCCCCAGTTCTAGTACATTCTCTGCACTGTGCTCATGGAGGACACCTAGTCTGTTGCCAGTGGAGAGAGCTCTGTATACATTAGTCCTTGTATTATGTGTTTACAGTATATACTGACCAGCCATAACATTATGTCCACTGACAGGTAAAGTTACAATGGCACATGAAAGTGGGGGCGATATATTTGGCAACCAGTAAATACTTTGTCCCCAAAGATGATGTGTTAAAAGCAGAAGAAATGGTCAAGTCTAAAGCCTCGTACATGCTACTAGTTTTTTGGGTTGAACGAAAAGAAAAAAAAAAAACCTGACAGCTCAGGTTGGAGCCGCAGTACTAACAATCTGATGTTAGTACATCAATCTCCTCCCGCTGTTCTATTGTGTTCTGACAGGGAGACAGGCCCCCTGCCCCACCAGAACACTCCGGTCAGCGCTCTCACCCATCCAGGAACAGGTCAGTAGACCTTTTTCAGTAATGAACTTTTGGGTCCTTTTACACGGACGGACGCCGCTTTGCTCAGCAGGGAATCGCAGGCGGATAACAGGTTTGTCTCCGCTCACTGTTCAGAGTGGAGACTGGAGTCCCGCTCTCCTCCTATATGGGGAAAACGGACCGCCTGTCTGTTCTCACCTGAACTTATCCGATTCAATTCTCCAGACGGATGGAATATAGGGTCACCATCCTTCTGACTTTGGGTGACGGGGTCGGATTGGAGAGCGGCGGATGTCAGCGGAAATGTCACCATTGACATCCTCCTCTCCATAGGGGTGAATGGAGGGTCCCATCAGGTCCGCCTGAAAAACTGACAGGCAGACCTGATCAGACCACCCATGTGAAAGGACCCTTTGACAGAAGCTGACCGATTTGAGTGACTCTGACAAGGGGCAAATTGTAATGTCTGAACAACTGGGTCAGAGCAACTCAAAAACTGCATTCTTATTATTTTATTATTCACGATTTATATAGCGCCAACAGTTTACGCAGCGCTTTACAATGTATAGGGGGGACAACACAATTACAGTACAGTTCAATACAAAAGGTACCGGAGGGCCCTGCTCGTAGAGCTCACATTCTAAAGTGAGGGGGTGGTGGTACAAAAGGTAATAGCTGCGGAGAATGGATTTGATGGGGGTTCTTATGGGACATTCCCAGTCTGCAGTGGTCATAACTAGGAATGAGCTCAGGCGTGTTCGTAATCCCACCAGGAAGCTGACACTGCACACCGCTAATCCCAGACAGTGAGACATTTCCCGACCTGCAGCTGCACAGATCAGGAAATGTCTCAGAGCTTGTGATTAGCGGTGTGGGCTTCCTGGTGGGATCCCAAACACGCCCAAGCCCATCTCTAGTCATGACCTAACAAAATTGGTCTAAGGAAGGAAATTTAGCAATAGGTACATGGGCTGCCAAGTGTCATTGATGTACAAGGGGAGTGAAGGCTGGCCTGCGTTGTTCGATCCAATAGAAGCTTGTGCTACTGTAGCTAAAAATGTTGGAATAGTTCATGCTGGTCATGATAGAAAGGTGTTAGAGCACACAGATCATCGCAGTTTGTTGTATAGAGGGCTGCGTAGCCACAGACCGGTCAGGGAGCCCGTGCTGACCTGTGTCCACAGCCAAAAGTGCCTACAATGGATACCTGATCATCAGAACTAGACCAAAGAGCAATGGAAGAAGGTGACATGGGCTGATGAATTCAAGAATGGTTTGAGGAACACGAGTTTCAGGCATTGACTTGGCCTTCCAATTCTCAATCCAATCGAGCCTCTGGGATGTACTGGAAAAACAAGTCCGATCCATGAAGGCCCCACCTCACATCTTACAGGACTTAAAAGATCTGCTACTGATGGCTTGGAGATACCACAACATATCTTCAGAGCTCTACCGGTGTCCACGCCTCAACAGCTCAGGGCTGTTTTTGAGGCAAAAGGGGGACCTATTTACTCATAGGGGAGTGGTCATAAAGTTATGGCTAATTGGTGTATGTATAGCCTAAACTTCTTTTAAAGCAGAACTCCACCCAAAAGGGGAAGTTCCACTTTAAGGCCTCCTCTTCACCAAATGGCACTCTTTCTTTTGATGGGTTTGGGTGGAGCGGGTATATGGTTTTGACATGTGCCTGCTCCCACTTCTGCTTGGATTGCCTAGGCGATCTCGGTGGAAGTTCCTTCTCCCTCCCTCTCTGCGGTCTTCTGGGACTTGTCACAGGTCCCAGAAGACTACCGGACCATTCAGAGAGCGCAGCTTGCACCTGGCTGTGAAGCCACAAGCTGTCATAGTTGAGATGACAGAAGATCGAGGGAAAGAACAGCTCAGGTGAGGACCTCGCTGGATCCTGGTACAGGTGAGTGTCTGTTTGTTTATTAAAAGTCAGCGGCTACAGTTTTTGTAGCCGCTGACTTTTTATAAACACAACAATGACTGGAGCTCCTCTTTAGGTTTTGGCTAGAATAGTCACGTAGTGGGCAATCATTTGTGTTGCTCCTGATGCCACCAAAGGGCCCAAGATAATATTCAGTCAGTGAATGTAACATCTAAAGAGACTGTACTCCTGCAACAGGAGATGATCACAGACTATAGGCATTTTATAATCGAGGCATTGGTGGCTTCAGGCATACTGTGCTTGTCACCTTACATCTAAAGGGCTGCATGTAAGGGTTGATTTACTTAAGACAAATAGGCTGTTAACTTTTCCCCCCAATTTTCCTTGCACGTGATTGGGTGGTCTTTGAAAAATAGTTTTCCGTGAGATTCCATTGTAAAATCAAAATAAAATCTACAATGTTGAGTATATGAGATTGGAGATGTGCTACAGGTATGGCTGGATATTGTAGATATGCTGCAGAAGACATTGAGATATTGGGGCCATCTATTAAGAATCTAGTAGTTTAGTAAAGCCTTCTTAAAATAGAAAGCATTTGCTGTGATTTGGATGACTCCACACACTATCCTAAGGAATACTCCTCTTACGTGTGATGGAATGAGACATGTGAATACCTTTTGAGTTAGGAAGGGTTTATTGTGCTATGCACTGATTGGCGTAGGGGCTTTTGGATTGCTGTAGTCCCTTCTCACTAGGGAAGAGCGCGGATGTGTTCAGATCCTAGTCCAAACCCATGTGAGCGAGCCCGCCAGTAAGTTGTCCTGTACTAGGCCAATGATCTGTGGCTGAGGCATTCCCTGGCCAGCAGCCACATGTCTGATTGCCTTTTGTATATGTGCTGTTGTGGGGTGGCGATTGGCCCAGTACATTGATCGCTTCCAGACAGGCTCACTCATGTGGGATCGGACTAGGATCTGAACACGCTCAAGCTCATTCCTACTTCTCACAGTAACATGTATGGGTAGCAGTTGTGGCACAATAGTTCAATCCCCTAATAATCCCCCTATGGATTGAAACACAGGCATGCGGGAGGCTGTAAAAATTTGTTGTGCTAAATTTGAAGTACAGACACAAGTAAGGTAGTGTAAAAGAAATAAATTAAACCAGTTAACGCCTTGACCAATATTTTAAATTGTCACTAAACACAAGTGGAAAAAAAAAATATGTTCAGTTGCCTCATTAACTAGTACAGCACTTTGGACAGGTAGCATGTCCAAAGAGTGAAGGGTTGAGCACAAGCTGATGGGCACAATAGCAGCCATCAGCTTATGTTTGTGTTCCTCAGCCACTTCTTGGCTGTAAAGTGAAAGCGATCTGGTGTCTGTATACCTCTGAACACTTTTACAGTGCGGTCCCCGCCCCCACAATTAACAGCTTGACCGCTCTTTTAAAAGAGAAGTATGGGTTTATACTTACCTAAGTGGATGTAGCATGGGACCGATGCTGCATCGGTCCCCCCCGGCATCTCTACACTGAGAACTGAGACATCAAACGTGGCTAATGGCTTGGTTCTCACAGATCCCCGAGAGGACAGCCGTTGACTGTCAATCAGCAGCTCTCCTCCTCTCTGCTTCTCTAGGAGGGGCGGGGATCGGCCCTCTCAAGTCTCAGCGGCTTGCTGAGACAGGCATCAGTCCAGGCACCTGGCGCATCCAGACTTCATTGTCGTGATGATGCGGTGCCTGGACTGATTCCTGTGACGTCAGCAGAGAGCAGACTTCAGACCGCTCTCTGCTAAAAATGATTCACAGGAGTGCAGAACGAATTGCACTCCTGTGACCCTTAGGAGAAACCCAGCCAAACAAGCTCAGGCTAGACTTGTCCTTTAAGACTGGGTTTACACTTATGCGAATTGGATGTGGTTTCTCCACATCCAGTTCGCATGACAGAAGAGTATGACTGGCTCTCAATGGAGCCGGTTCACACATCTCCAGCTATGGAGCGCACTGCAGAAGGGCCCTGTGCGTCCTTTTGGCTCATTTTCAGGGGCGAAGCAGGACCAAATTTTTCCCTGAATTCGGACCTGAAATGGAGCCAGAGACGCATAGGACCATTCTGCAGTGCACTCCATGCATCTTTGGCTCCATTTCAGGTCCGAATTCAGGCAAAAATTCGACCTGATTGGCCCCTGAAACTGAGAACAGGGATGCACCGGACTCCTGCTACGAGCCGCTCCACAAATAGTGTAAACCCAGCCATAAGTGTCGCTAAACGCAAGTAAAAAAAAGTATATTCTGTACCCCCCATTGACTAGTACAGCTCCTTGAACCTACCTACATAGTATGACCAAAGATTGAAGAGTTAAGCATAAGCTGAAGGCTTGTGCTTGTGTTCTTCAGCCAGTTCCTGGCTGTTATATGAAAGTGATTTGGCAGCTGTATAGCCATTGATCACTTTCACAGCGCGGTCCGCGTGCGAGAAACAGGTACTGGAAATTCTTTTTACCTTATGACTTCATAAACGCTTTAAAGTGGTTCTAGAGATTTTTGGGTACCTTTTTTGTTTTTGGTGATACCACGGGCGCACCCAATTATAAGACTTGGCATGTTTGGTATCGTTTTACTCGTGGCAACCCCATATTTTATATTTTACCAAAGAATTGGGTATTATATTATGTTTGTGTGCAAAAATTGTATTTATTTTTTTCCCTGAAAATATGCGTTTTGATAAACAGTTAAGAAATAAGAAATTGCAACTACTATTGTTTTATTCTGCAAGGCCTCTACTTTCAGAAAATATATAGTGTTTGGGGGTTTTAAGTAATTTTAAATGCAGGTTTTACGTGTGTGCAAAAAATGCTCTAGAGCATAGATAAGTGGTTAATAGACAGACGGTCCTGTATAATGGCATCACACAGCACCAACAGGTTCTGTTCACTCTACATGGTCCCACTGTAGCCACCCTCCTCTGCTCGCTCCCAAGATAAATTACAGTAGCACGTGCCAATGTGTCAAGCACTGGTATGTAAAAGAACAGAGAAAACGCCTATTCATAAAAAGGCCAAAAACCTTTGGTGTCACCATTGAAAGATTTATGACATGTAGTGTCATGAATTATTGTAATAGATGCTGGTGCTTGATATCCGTTGCTTGAAGGAGGAACTCGCAGGAAGTAAACAAAAAAGGGCACATGCATGGGTGCAACAATAGTCAGAGTTTGTAGTTTCAGCCGGGTGGTGCAGATAGCGGTAACATACGAGCACTACTGACACAGACTGGAAATGAAGGAAAAGGATCCTCCATCGTGAGTGTGTGGAGAGAAAATTTATCACACACAAAACGGTATGTGAGATCTGTTTGCACATTTTAAGCGTTAGTGGTGCTTTATATTTTAATCTCGATTGAGACTGATTCTGCAAGGAGTGTTTTTAGTGACACTTTACCTGAAATAAAATACTTTTTAAAGAAAAGTTCATATCCTATCACCATCTGGTTATAGCAAGTCAGTCATTAGGAAATTGTTATGTACTCAGGTAGCCATAACTATTAGACCTCATGTTCTCCTAGAAGCCTTTCCTCCTGGCAGCAGCGTTTTTGGGAAAAAATACGCCCGACGCTTGTAAAAGTGTCCAACACCTTTACAAAGCGTTTAGGCGCTTTTACAGGCTTCAAGCTCTTGGGCATTAATTAATTTCATTGGCCAGAAAAAATCATTTTTTCTGGCCATTAAAATGAAATAATGCTCAAGCGCTAAACGCGCGGAGCATTTAGACGCGTTTACAAGTGTCAAGCGCTTTTTCTGCCAAAACGCTCCTGGATGCACTGGCAGTGTTTTTTTTTTTTTTTTTTCTTTGCCTCTAAAAACCCCTGCGATTTTACTCCAAATTGAGTTTTGCATCTCTTTATTTTCTTTTTGTTTGTTTTTTTTTTTTTTTGCCCAGTTTGTTGTTGGGTAGATTAAAAAACGCAAATCATGGCAAAAACGCACTACATGCTTTTCTGCGGCTTCTCCATTGAAGTTCATTGAGCCAAAAAAGCACAGTTTTGTGTTTTTAAAAAAGTTCTTGACCCTTTCCAAAAATGCAGTGGCTGAAAAAAGCGTAGATGTGAATGTGTGCCATAGGAAACCATGTTAAATGGACTGTAATGCATTTATGTAAAAAGCACCAAAAAACGCATAGATGTGTGCATGGACACATAGGCTAACATGGAGGGGCGTTAGGGAAAAAAAAAAATTCCTGAAGCCCCTAAAAGCGTCAGTAAAAATGTCCCGTGTGCATGAGGCTTAATACATTTTTTGTTACTGGGCAGTTAGTGGAAATGCACCCAGATGTGATATTTCAGTTATAAGTGAAGCACATTAAGCTGCATCACCTGTTGACTGCTTTCAGGGCTCGATCACACCAGCCTGTGTGTGTGCTGTGTAAGCGCGGTGTGGTGCGTTGTTAGAACACATTATACGGTTTACTTTTTTCTCTTTTTTACCTTTATTACATTATCATAAAATGACACTTCATTGAAGTCTATGCAGTGCAGTGTCATGACGTGTGTTACGTAAAAAATGCAGCATGTCTGCTCTTTTATGCACCGCAGCCCATCCCAACGTAGCATTATGGGGTGAACAGGATAGACCGGTGGTCTCCAAACTGCGGCTCGGGGGGCCAGATGTGGCCCTTTGCTTGTCTTTATCTGGCCCTCTGGGTCACTATTCCACCAACTGACACCAATGGTGGAGCACCATTCCCCCTACTGGGATGTGAGAAGGTGGAAGCACTTACACACCTGTATTCATTCCTCAAATTAAAACCAATGACGGGACACTGATGCCTGGGCATTTTCTACTCCCAATGGTCACAGTCTGGCCCCCCTAAAGCCTGAAGGACAGTAAACCGGCCTCTTGCTTAGAAAGTTTGGAGACCCCTAGGATAGACAGAAAACAAGCATTTTGTATGTGCCCGTTTTGAGCCTATGTTGTGTGCAGATCATAGCAGCTCGGTGAATGAGTCCTCCATGTGCAGATTGTGATAAACTGAAAGGGTTAACATGTGTCTTCACCTCTCCGCACCTTGACTTTTATTTCCGGCCCTGAAAATCAAATATTCCTGCACATATTACACTTTTTCTACTGTTTGTGTTTTTCCTGGTCAGACTTGGAGATGTTTCTGGGAAAATTGCCCATGTAGATGGTGTGTTTGTGAAAACCGAGAGCTCCCACGTCTACATCACAGCCTAGTGCTTCGGGAAGTCATGTGATATCTCACAGCAGCATGTAAACTTTCATATGATTGTGCTGTAACTTGAAATGCTTCTGTAGTTTCTGTTTCTCGGAATTGAATGGCATCTAAAAGTGAGGGAGAGGCTGAACAGTCTAGTGCTGTTTGACATTAGTCACTTATGACTAGCTGGGAAAAGAAGTTCCCAACTACAAGCATATTACTGCAACTGTGAAGTCTGAAGATCAGAGGGTCATTGGCCATAGGTTCTGAGAACTGTACAACAAAGATCTGATTGAGTGTCCAAGCACAGAGCCTCGGTCATCCATACCAGAAACACAAAGGTGGTGGTGTACCTGCAGGAGCTGAGCAATCATAGAATTACAGGGAAGAAGAGAATCCTCCCTTGCAGAGGGGCTGCCCCTGAACTACCCCACCCCACTGTAAGAGTTAAATGCTCGTTAAGTCTAGGGGTAGATAATTAAGGTATGACACTTTACACTTTACACTCACATGTTTGTGCTGCATTTACATATGTACAGCATTATAACAAGCTATTGGCAGCTGCTGCTTATGCAGCCCACAAATTAACTTTTTTTTTTTTTTTTTCATATTTCAACCAGTGGGTTGGACAAGAAAAAAAAAAAAGGATCCATTCACCCGATCCATGCGTTTTGAGGGGAATCATTTCCACAGTGCTTTATGTGTTCTAACAGAAGGGAGACTTCCCTGCCGTCATAATACAGGCAGTGTCTGAGTTACAAACAACACCTACTTGTAAACGGACCTTTAAAGGGGTACAGACTCGTTTTTTTTTTGTTTTTTTTCACCCTATGCATTAAGGTGAAAAAACACCTGGCAGTCACCAGCCCCCCGTTTTACTTACCTGAGCCCCGTCATCTTCTTCAGCGGGGGCACGCCATCCTCTCCACGGAGTCCCAGCTTTGATTGGACAGATTGATAGCAGCACAGCCATTGGCTCCCGCTGCTGTCAATCAAATCCAATGACCCAGGGGCGGGGCTGTCAATACTTTCAGCTTCTATGGACACCGAATGAATGACTCGGGAGCGCGCCTGCAAGGTAACCCCCTCGGGATATCGCTTCTCCTAGGGGGTTATCTAATGCGGGAGGAGCCGTGAGAGCCGCCGAGGGACCCCAGAAGAGGCTGTATGGGGCCACTCTGTGCAAAACGTGCTGCACAGTGGAGGTAAGTATGACATGTTTGTTATTTTTAAAAAAACAAAAAAAAAACTAAGCTTTAGTATCACTTTAATGCCGGCCGCTTTTGCTCCACGCTGGTCCTGGATACCTCCGAGCAGCTATCTTGCAGTGCTGGGCACATCCCACACTGCAGTACTACAAGTACCGCATGGCCAGAAGAGCCCCAGATAACATAAATGCATGCCCAGAGGCGCCCGAAACATCCCACATCCCTGCACAGGCTGAAGTTACACTTAATGCACTGTTCCGACTTGCACACAAATTCCACTTAAGAACAAACCTACAGACCCTATTGTGTTCATAACTCGGGGACCGCCTGTACACTGATTAGTGCTGCAGCTATAGCCAATGCCACTGATTAATCAGGAAATACCCAACAGTCGGGTGAAATTGCAATCCATGTATAGCTGGCTTTTTAGGGTCAACATATCAATATTAACAGTTTTTTCAGCCATTACGCCTGCACGGCTGACTAGACCATTGTTGACATGACAGCTCTGAATGACTCATTCATGTGGCAGTGGAAGGAAGAGGTCATTCCACTTCAATATCACTAGTGTGGAAATCAGAGGTGTAGGCACTACTAGCTACACCTTGTTGATATTTTTATTTTATTTATTTCAGGTACTTGTATAGCGCCGTCAATTTACGCAGCGCTTTACATATACATTGTACATTCGCATCAGTCCCTACCCTCAAGGAGCTTACAATCTAAGGTCCCTAACTCACATTCATACATACTAGGGACAATTTAGACAGGATCCAATTAACCTACCACGTGTCAGCCTTGAGTAGAGGACATGGCCAATTGGAGGATACAATACCCTGTACATATATACAGTGGGGACGGAAAGTATTCAGACCCCCTTAAATTTTTCTCTTTGTTATATTGCAGCCATTTGCTAAAATCATTTGAATTCATTTTTTTCCTCATTAATGTACACACAGCACCCCATATTGACAGAAAAACACAGAATTGTTGACATTTTTGCAGATTTATTAAAAAAGAAAAACTGAAATTTCACATGGTCCTAAGTATTCAGACCCTTTGCTCAGTATTTAGTAGAAGCACCCTTTTGATCTAATACAGCCATGAGTCTTTTTGGGAAAGATGCAACAAGTTTTTCACACCTGGATTTGGGGATCCTCTGCCATTCCTCCTTGCAGATCCTCTCTAGTTCTGTCAGATTGGATGGTAAACATTGGTGGACAGCCATTTTTAGGTCTCTCCAGAGATGCTCAATTGGGTTTAAGTCAGGGCTCTGGCTGGGACATTCAAGAACAGTCACTGAGTTGTTGTGAAGCCACTCCTTCGTTATTTTAGCTGTGTGCTTAGGGTCATTGTCTTGTTGGAAGGTAAACCTTCGGCCTAGTCTGAGGTCCTGAGCACTCTGGAGAAGATTTCCGTCCAGGATATCCCTGTACTTGGAGCATTCATCTTTCCCTCAATTGTAACCAGTCATCCCGTCCCTGCAGCTGAAAAACACCCCCACAGCATGATGCTGCCACCACCATGCTTCACTGTTGGGACTGTATTGGACAGGTGATGAGCAGTGCCTGGTTTTCTCCACACATACCGCTTAGGTGTTTCAGGTGTTTATTTTTTAGCAAACTCCATGCGGGCTTTCATGTGTCTTGCACTGAGGAGAGGCTTCTGTCGGGCCACTCTGCCATAAAGCCCTGATTGGTGGAGGCCTGCAGCGATGGTTGACTTTCTACAACTTTCTCCCATCTGCCGACTGCATCTCTGGAGCTCAGCCAGAGTGATCTTTGGTTTCTTTTTTACCTCTCTCACCAAGGCTCTTCTCCCCCGATAGCTCAGTTTGGCTGGACGGCCAGCTCTAGGAAGGGTTCTGGTTGTCCCAAACGTTTTCCATTTAAGGATTATGGAGGCCACTGTTCTCTTAGGAACCTTAAGTGCAACAGAATTTTTTTGTAACCTTGGCCAGATCTGTGCTTTGCCACAATTCTGTCTCTGAGCTCTTCAGGCAGTTTCTTTTGACCTCATGATTCTCATTTGCTCTGACATGCACTGTGAGCTGTAAGGTCTTATATAGACAGGTGTGCTTTCCTAATCAAGTCCAATCAGTAGCTGGACTCAAATGAAGGTGTAGAACCATCTCAAGGATGATCAGAAGAAATGCACAGTCACAGTGTCACAGCAAAGGGTCTGAATACTTGGGACCATGTGATATTTCAGTTTTTCTTTTTTAATAAATCTGCAAAAATGTCAACAATTCTGTGTTTTTTTTTTTTCTGTCAATATGGGGTGCTGTGTGTACATTAATGAGGAAGAAAAATGATTTTAGCAAATGCCTGCAATATAACAGAGTGAAAAATTTAAGGGGGTCTGAATACTTTCCGTCCCCATTGTATATGTAGCACAAATGTTACATGCATACAGACAACTTCAAACACAGGATCCTTCTGCTGTGCTTCTGCCTGCCAGATCTTATGTTTGTTTATCCCCCCCAATCTTACACTCACTGTTCGGGTATGGGTGCTGGCTGTCAGAATACAGTAGACATAACTGCAGATATGTCCATCCGGGCTGTTTAGCATGGATCAGGGAAACTAAGCAATTTCTCTGTGGGCTGAACAAGTGAAATCTTAACATGTATGGCCAGCTTAAGTGCACTTTCACACTGCCCCACTGCGCTTTGGTCACCCACATTTTTCGTGTGGGTAAGCTGTGCTTTCCCATAGACTTTTTTTATTATGCCCTGCATTTTTGGTATGCTTTCAGAAACACGCCAAAACCCTCAGGACGTAATAGAAGTCTATGGGAATGTGCAGCAGATCAGTGTGACGCTGCCTTAACAGCCTAGTTGTCAATGGAGCATTTTTACATGACCTTTACTGTATTTGTGGGCGCATCTGAGCTGGAATTTCCTTACATTAGAGAAAATGAAACCAAAATCTTAACTTTGTTAGGATAAGATCGTTTCTGGTAAATGAAATTTAACTTAGTGAATCTATACCTTAACTAACTATGAACTTGTTTTGCACTTTTGCCAGTTTTGTCTGTAGTCTACAAAACATCTCACTCTATGTAATGAAGAAGATGAGAGGCGGAGGTGATCTGTAGTCCTAGCCTAGGGTGACAGTGCTAGGTAAAGTACAATGAATAAATGTCACCCAAGAACAGAAAGTGTGGTGGTAGTAGAATCGCCAGGAAATATAAAAGGAAAAAACCTGATAAAAAAAGAAAATGAATGCAGCCACCACATCTAAGGCCTGGTAAGCAGCAACATATTACACTTTAACACCCAGTTATCATAAACACATACCAGGAAGCTAAGTTAAGGCTCTCAGGCTGCAATCACACCAGAGTGTAGCGTCTGAGTGTTTTTCGTGCGACTTGCACGCGTTTTTGAGCTTTGGTGTTTATTTATTAGCCAAAAATAGAAAACTATCATCTGTTGCTAGATATTTCAACTTTTGTAGCTTTTCCACTAGCTTTTATTCCTTTTTTAATTTGTTTTATTCATTTATTATTATTATTGTAGCGCCCACCAGTTTGGGTAAGTGCTACAATAGAGAGTTTAGTGTTAAAATAGGTTACATTTGCCAGAATCTCACTCTGTAGTATAATCTGGTGGGGTTTGATTTCTGGGGAGGTTTAATAGTGTAGAGGAGGGTGTGACCCCCTGCACTCTGCTTGAACAGTTTCCTTTGTTTTCTGAGGTTTGGCCTAGAAGACAGAAGGAATATGAGTGTGAGTGACAGGTAGCTTTTGGAAGACGTCTCTGGACCAATGGTTAATTTGTTGGGACAGGGGCGGGACTTCTATTTAAGGCCTGGTCACATGGTTCCCGTGGTTCTTGTTCTGCATGGGAAGTGAGAGGAGCCTGGCGTGTAGAGGATGTAGAGACCCGGAGTTTTCCATGTGTGCTCTTCCCCCTCGGGGGGAAGAGGGACCTGTGCTCGGTGTGGATATGGATGGGTGGAGAAGAGACCCAGGAGACAGGATTCAGACACTGATATAGCACTGATGCTCTCCCGGCCAGAGGAGAGGAACTGCAAAACCATGCGTATGGAGAGGAATTGAATTGAACTACTTCTTCTAAATCGCTGCCAATACTGACAACCAGGAATGGGTGAGGATTTTCTGTGTGCGACATGGATCATTACTCAGGAACACAAGTGAGTGTAAAACCAAAGGGAAACAGTAACAATGAGAGACTTTACAGGGATCGGTGTGCGGGGTTCAGGGTAATTGAGCTGGGCCTTAGAGAACTGATACTCTTGGGGAATCCAGAAGTCACCTTCTGAATGTGATTCAAGGAATCATTCATGAAGTGAGAATCATAGTGCTGCAGAAGTCAAGAAGTGGCGGTAAAGAGGAAGAAGAAAACATGCACCACACAGTATAGTGCTGCATTGTTCAAAGTGACTTTTCAACACGATGCGGCCTTTCATATGGAATCCACAATGAACTTGTATATAGTTCACTTTCATTTGACTGTCTGCGTGTTCTATATTGTTGAGGAGTAGGGGGATGGCAAAAGCTCCAGGGTAGAACAAACTTTTAGCCGCTCCTACGGGAGTAGGGTGCTTCATTATTTTATTTTTTTTTTTGGTGGTAAGGGGTTAGAGCAGTGGTTCTCAACTCCTGTCCTCAAGACCCACTAACAGGCCAGGTTTGCAAGATAACTGAAACACATCACAGGTCATATAATTTGCTGCTCAGTATCGGCATCTCCCTAAGGTAATACTTAAAATCTGGCCTGTTAGTGGGCCCTGAGGACAGGGGTGAGAACCACTGGGTTAGAGTTAAGGTTAGGTTAGGATTGGGAGTTGGAGTTAGGATCAGGGGTTTATTATTTATTTGTAAAATGATAAAAACACAGCGCCAAGGGTCATTTAGACCCCTTTCACACTGGAGGCGTTTTTCAGGCGCTACAGCGCTAAAAATAGTACCTGCATGGCGCCTGAAAAAAGCCTCAGCTACAAACCCAGTGTGAAAGCCTGGGTGCTTTCACACTGGGGCGCAGCGCTGGCAGGGCGTCACAAAAAGTCCTGCCAGCAGCTTCTTTGCAGCGGTGGAGGAGCGGTGAATACACCACTCATGTCCATTGAAAATAATGGGGCAGCGCCGGCAAAGCGCAGCTGTGTTTTGCGGGTGGCTTTAACCCCTTTTCAGCCGCTAGCTGGGGGTTAAAACCGTCCCGCTAGCGGCCGAATGGCGCCGCTAAAAATAGCGCCGCTTTACCGCTGACGGCTCAGTATGAAAGGGGTCTAATGGGAACTGAGATGTAGGGATAATAATGAAACTGCAGATCGCAGCTGTCCTGATTTTTGGTGAACCAAAAACTAAAATTGCAAAAAAGAGAAAGGAAAGCAGCGCTCATCCAAAAAACTCTGAGGCTGATTTAATGCAGATAAGGCACCAAGTGAGTTTAATTACCACCTTAATCAGCCACAGAGTCTGTGTAATTAATGTGTGTTCTGGATTAAAGGGACGATGTGGCAACTCTACCTATGAGTCACCCCTCTAATTGAGTATCTAAGTGAAGAAGATACTATAAGACCTAAAAATATATACACAAAATGAAGTGCAAATGGTGCTCACAATAAATACCAATCTATAACATATACAATACATTTCATAATGTGAATATGTAATATACCAAGTCCATAGTTATCCAAATTTTTTTTTCTAAATATGAAAAATGGGGAAAAAAATATATAAAGTGATAACCATAAATATATAAAGTGATAATCATAATGCCAAAAAATGCAAAACAATAGTGACATTCAGTGATATCTTGTATGTCGATCAATTTTGTGAATATGACACCCAATTTGATCCTCCACCAGTCGTACTAAACAAACTCACCGGATGGAATGGCTGGTAAAATTATAAACCAGCAGCTGCTCTTTTAAGCAATATATGCTTTGATCCAAGAAGCTGTTAGAACTGCACACTGTCGTCTCAGGACACGACCCACATATATGTAAAATGGAAGGAGGCGTCTCCAATAGTGTTATAATGTTTTTAATTGGATTTTATAAGCGTCAGACACTAGGGATTGAATGCATCTATGTGTTCCAAATGGCCTCCGGCCGCTAGACAATTTGGAACACACAGATGCATTCGATCCCTAGTGTCGGGTCTGACGCTTATAAACTGTGAGTGAATTTTTTTATGTTTTAACCACTTCAGCCCAGGGAGGATTTGTCCCCTTAATGACCAGCCCATTTTTTGCGATACGGCACTGCGTTGCTCTGACAATTGTGCGGTCGTGTGACGCTGTACCCAAACAAAATTGACATCCTTTTTTTGCCACAAATAGAACTTTCTTTTAGTGGTATTTGATAACCTCTGCGGTTTTTATTTTTTGCGATATAAACAAAGAGCGACAATTTTGAAAAAACATTTTTTTTTTTTCTTTTTGCTATAATACATATACAAAACAAATATAAAAAAACTAATTTATTCATCAGTTTAGGCCAATATATATTCTTCTACATGTTTTTGGTAAAAAAAAAAAAAAATCACAATAGGTGTATATTGATTGGTTTGCGCAAAAGTTATCACGTCTACAAACTATGGGATAGATTTAGGGACTTTTATTTATTTCTTGTTTTTTTTTTTTTACTGGTAAAGGCGGCAAACTGTGATTTAATTTTTTTTTTTTTTTTTTTGCAGCACTGCAACATTGCGGCAGACAAATCTGACCCCAAATGGCACTTTTTGGGGACCAGTGACATTATTACATTGATCAGTGCATTTTTTTTAGCACTGATCAATGTAAAAATGATGCTGACAGGGAAGGGGCTAACGGTGTGGGGCGATCAAGGGGTTAAATGTGTTCCCTCAGCGTGTATGCCAGCGGACATCGGGTCTGCAGAACCCGCGATCACAGAGCTCCCAGCAGGCGCGGGCTGCCGGCGGCGCTTGCGCACCTGCAGGCCGCCTCTTACAGGGCAACGTACAGGTATGTTAATCTGCCTGTACGTGCCCTTCTGCCGCAGTATATCTGCGTGTGGCGGTCAGGAAGCAAAAATGTATTAATTAATATTTTTTAAGGTTAAGGGTTAATTATCGTATATTTATGTATTATTAAAGCGTTAACCAAAAAAATAAAAAATAAATCCTGTTCCCTTAAAGCATGTTATACAGCACATTGCTTGTGCTGTGTAATTTGGCCCATTCTATCATTTAAAAAACCTGTCTGATCCTGCCTGGCTATACCCTCCCCCCCTGTAAACTAATCATGGCTGCTGAGCCCTAACACCATTAAGTTTACTTGCCTCTGTCATCCGCAGCCCTGCTCTGTCCTCCTCTGTGCTCTCTCCCCCCTCCCCTCCCTGCCTGTCTGCTCGTGTCACTGCCCGCCCCCTCTGCTCCTGATGCTCAAATAACTTTTCATATCCTACATAATCCTCCCTGTGTCCTAATAACAGGAGCTCCTGTCTGTGTTTTTATGAATGTCAGCGGGGGAATCTCGGCCCCGCCCGCTGCATCTGTCAACCGGGCAGAGGAGAGAGCTGGCCGGTGACATGATTGCTGGAAATCGCTCTAAAATACGGTAAAGGAGGCATTATTTTTTTATAAAACACAGAGACGGGAGCACTTGTCATTAAGACACAGAGAGGATTATATGAAGTAGTGAAAGTTATTTGTGAATTTTGTTTACATTTATATAGTTTTGCTATTTTATGTTCTACAGTTTTTAGTTTGAGCAGAAAATCGTGCGCACATGCGTGACAAAGCACACGAATGGCACGTTTTATATTCATTTCTATGGGAATAAAAACACGACAAAAACACCCAAATCTGCTCACTTCGAGCTACAACAAAAGCTCCAGAACATTTTTGAGCTTCAGGTGACTTTGAGTGGAGATGTGAACCATCTCCATAAAGAATAATTGATTTTTTTTTTTTTTTCTCCAGCGTTTTGGAGCTTTAACCACTTAAGGACCAGCCTCGTTTTGGAATTTAGGTGTTTACATGTTTAAAACAGGTTTTTTTTTGCTAGAAAATTACTTAGAACCCCCAAACATTATATATTGTTTTTTTTTCTAACACCCTAGAGAATAAAATGGCGGTCATTGCAATACTTTTTTTCACACTGTATTTGCGCACCTGTCTTACAAGCGCGCTTTTTTTGGAAAAAATTAACTTTTTTTGAATAAAAAAATAAGACAACAGTAAAATTAGCCCAATTTTTTTTATATTGTGAAAGATAATGTTACGCCGAGTAAATTGATACCCAACACATCACAATTCAAAATTTGCGCCCACTCGTGGAATGGCGTCAAACTTTTACCCTCAAAAATCTCCATAGGCGGCGTTTAAAAAATTCTACAGATTGCATGTTTTGCGTTACAGAGGAGGTCGAGGATGAAAATTTATTGCTCTTGCTCTAAAAAAAAAAAATGTTATTATTTATTTTTTATATATATATATATATATATATATATATATATATATATATATATATATATATATATATATATATATATATATATATAAAAATTGTGTCACTTTTATTCCTGTTACAAGGAATGTAAACATCCCTTGTAATAGAAAAAAGCATGACAGATCCTCTTAAATATGAGATCTGGGGTCAAAAAGACCTCAGATCTCATATTTACACTATAAAATGCAATAAAAAAAAAAGACATTGAAAAAAATGTGCCTTTAAGACATATGGGCGGAAGTGACGTTTTGACGTCACTTTCGCCCTGCAGTGTCATGGAGACGAGTGGGCGCCATCTTGGCCTCACTCTTCTCCCGGCACAGCTAGAGGACAGATGCGATCGCCTCCGCCGCTACTGACGGCTCCGGTAAGCGGCGGAGGGCACCGATTGCGGCAGGAGGGGGGGGGCCCTCTCCCGCCACCGATAAAAGTGATCTCGTGGCGAATCCGCCACAGAGACCACTTTTATCTGAAAGCTGACCGCCGCACGAAAACGGGGATACCGGGGTTATGGCAGCTAGCTGCTGCCCTAACAACGATATCCGCCGCCAAACTTAGGACGTACATCAGCGTGCGGCGGTCGGCAAGTGGTTAAGCTACAAACCGCTGAGGTGTGAATGGGGCCTCACAGTTGAAGCCCAACTATGGTGCAAGTGCAAGGGGTGTTGGAATTATGTATTACACAAACAAGGAGATCTAAATAAGGTGTTGATATAAATTAGCGGACAGGGAGAGTTTTACCTTTAGGCACAGTAGGGACAGTCGTACTGTATAGGGACTTTTCTAAATGATCTAATATTTTCACCTATGATAAGTAAAAATACAGTCCTCTCATAAAGTGGAAACTAGAAACTGTTCAGTGTAAAAGGGATAGTCCTAGCAAAGGAAATAGCTTCAGGATCCAAAGGTTATGTGCAGACAGGATCTGGGGGTGGAGATCTGGCCTTGTCAGAGTAACAAGGGGAACTCACTGAAAGAAACAGCATTTTACTATGGATTTCTGTCATTTTATCTGTCAAGGCGTAGTTAAGGTCATAGTGGCACATAACCTTTTTGTTACTATTTAGGCCACAATGTAAAGTAGTCTGTTCTGTGTCAATTTGTTTGATCATGTGCATTCATGTGACACCCAAGGGCATTGTGTTGGTGAGACAGGGTGAAAACCTACTCTATCAGACCTTGATCTAGACTGCTGTTAGTACAGCAGCAAAAGGAAAAAAAAAATATTAATTGCGAACATTATATGACATGTTAGCCACAAACGGCAGTGGAAAAAAATTGGCAATGCCTTTTGTTAGCCAATTGAAATTAAAACTTCAGTGCTGAAACTGAAAATTCAGGATGCACTTGGCTGAAACTGAAATTGACGGTTTAAAAAAAATATATATATACTGTACATTATACAGTATCTCACAAAAGTGAGTACACCCCTCACATTTTTGTAAATATTTTATTATATCTTATTATGTGACAACACTGAAGAAATGACACTTTGCTACAATGTAAAGTAGTGAGTGTACAGCTTGTATAACAGTGTACATTTGCTGTCCCCTCAAAGTAACTCAACACAGCCATTAATGTCTAAACCACTGGCAACAAAAGTGAGTACACCCCTAAGTGAAAATGTCCAAATTTGGCTCAAAGTGTCAATATTTTGGCCACCATTATATTCCAGCACTGCCTTAACCCTCTTGAGCATGGAGTTCACCGGAGCTTCACAGGTTGCCACTGGAGTCCTCTTCCATTCCTCCATGACGACATCACAGAGCTGGTGGATGTTAGAGACCTTGCACTTCTCCACCTTCCATTTGAGGATGCCCCACAGTTGCTCAATAGGGTTTAGGTCTGGAGACATGCTTGGCCAGTCCAACACCTTTACCCTCAGCTTCTTTAGCAAGGCAGTGTTTGTCTTGGAGGTGTGTGAGGGGTCGTTATCATGTTGGAATACTGCCCTGTGGCCCAGTCTCCGAAGAGAGGGGATCATGCACTGCTTCAGTATGTCATAGTACATGTTGGCATTCATGGTTCTCTCAATGAACTGTAGCTCCCCAGTGCCGGCAGCACTCATGCAGCCCCAGACCATGACACTCCCACCACCATGCTTGACTGTAGGCAAGACACACTTGTCTTTGTACTCCTCACCTGGTTGTCACCACACATGCTTGACACCATCTGAACCAAATAAGTTTATCTTGGTCTCACCAGACCACAGGACATGGTTCCAGTAATCCATGTCCTTAATCTGCTTGTCTTCAGCTAACTGTTTGTGGGATTTATTGTGCATCATCTTTAGAAGAGGCTTCCTTCTGAGAGGACAGCCATGCAGACCAATTTGATGCAGTGTGCGGCGTATGGTCTGAGCACTGACAGGCTGACCCCTTCAACCTCTGCAGCAATGGTGGCAGCACTCATATGTCTATTTCCCGAAAGACAACCTCAGTATATGACGCTGAGTATGAGAGAGTGAGAGGGATAACACCAAATTTAACACACCTGCTCCCCATTCACACCTGAGACCTTGTAATACTAACGAGTCACATGACATCAGGGGAGGGGAAATGACTAATTGGGCCCAATTTGGACATTTTTACTTAGGGGTGTACAAACTTTTGTTGCCAGTGGTTTAGACATTAATGGCTATATGAGTTATTTTGAGGGGACACCACATTTACACTGTTATACAAGCTGTACACTCGCTACTTTACATTGTAGCAATGTATCATTTCTTCAGTGTTGTCACATGAAAAGATTTATTTTCTTTTATTTGGAGGAGGGAATTTGTTATTAAGCACATCTTCCTGCTTGCATGTCTGATCTAATGGCAGATAGACTTACTAGAAATGCTAGTGGGTGTTTCCAAAGTGAGTTCTCAACAAATTAAGCCAGGGGTCAGGAACCTTTTTGGCTGAGAGAGCCATGAATGCCACATATTTTAAAATGTAATTCTGTGAGAGCCATACAATATGTTTACAACTAAATACAAGTAAATGTGTACATTTTATGTAAGACCAACGCTTTTAAAGTACAATAAGTCTCTGAATTCTTTTTAATAACGTTGTTATGCTGTTGCTAACCAATGACGAATAAAGTACTACTTACTATTAATGCGACTTTTCGTGTTCGATTAATCGATTTTTTTTAATCGACTAATTTCGATTAATTAAAACTGTAATGTCGTCATCTCCCCCCACTGTAATATCCACATCATCTTCCCCCACTGTAATATCCACATCATCTCCCCCCACTGTAATATCCACATCATCTCCCCCCACTGTAATGTCCACATCTCCCCCCACTGTAATGTCCACATCTCCCCCACGATTGTCTGCTTGCTTACCACTACACAAGCAGGCAGATCCAGGAGCAGTTGAGGCGGGTGATGATGACGTCATGCCGCTGTTCACCTAGGCCGTCGCTCCAGAGCTAGGCTGAAGCCGCGGCCTTTCCTATGGGCTCAATCCGCAGATCGGCACACCACGCGATCCGCGGATTGAGAGGCGAGAGCCAGATGCAGCCATCAAAAGAGCCACATCTGACTCGCGAGCCATAGGTTCCCGACCCCTGAACTAAGCATACAGTTTAGTTTCGCTTTTAGCCCCCGTCCAACTTGAGTGTTTTTTCTGCTTGTTTCTGTATGCCTGACTAGTAAGCCCAACATACAGAATCCCACTCTTTCTAATTGTCCTTGTCATGGGCACTCAACCTGTGACCCTTCAGCTGTTGTGGAACTACAAGTCCTATCATGCCTCTGCTTTTGGGAGTCATGCTTGTAACTGTCAGTGGCTTGCAATGCCTCATGGGACTTGTAGTCCTGCAACAGCTGGAGGGCCACAGGTTAAGCATCTATGCTGTACCTGCTACTTCTCAACAAGAGTACATGAGCTTTATATTTTTCTTAGCATTTTCAAGCGTTTTTGGTCCAATAGACTTCAATGGGTGTACCTGTAAATATAATCTGTAATGTGCACGTTTTACGCCTGAAGAACTCCCCTCCTCCCATAAAACTTCTCTTCTCCCCTTGCCCAGCCCAAGAAACAAACTCTTGAAGTTACATGCACAAAAACGCTTGTAAAACGCCTGTAATACACCTGATGTAAAAAAAATTTTTAAAAAAATAAAATAAATGCTTCACCAGGATTATGATCTTCTCAGGTGTGAATGCAGGCTGAATCTTACAAGTTTTCTGATGCCTGATCTTATAAATGTGCATTTAGTGTTTTTGTTTAGCTTATTTGAGTTTTTTTTAACTGTATTTTGATTGCATTTGCTTTTAAATGACGTGCCAGGTACAGGCTCCGTTCACATTGCTGCAATGCGGGAACCACAGCGATTCTTGTGGGTTATCCCGCACTGTATCAGAATCGCAGGCAGCTAATACTCTGCTCTGCAAACCGCTGCAGGTATCAATATAAAATTAATGACGCCCCCAAATCGGTACACAGTGCGAACTGTGGAATCGGATCGCATGGGTCTGAACACGGACAAAAAAAAGGGTCCTGCACCATTTTTGGTGAGAATGCGATGCGATTTCAGACATACAAACTGTCTGAATTCACACCGCACAGACATCGCATGTGATGTGCACAGGAATGCGGTGCCAATCACATGTGATGTTTGCAATCGCATTAGGGTGAACCGAGCCTGGGAAATGCTAACCAAGACCGCACATCTAGCTATGTTCATAAAACTGCGGCCAAACGTCTCCAGAAAACGTTTGAACAGCGGTGGTTGACACGCTCTGGGAAATGGAGAATGGTTGAGCTTGCTTTACAAATTCTGAGCAGAAAAAAGCCACACGTCTTCACTGATCTGAGAGGAGGAAAGAAGGGTGTGTGCTGCAGCTGCCATCCTGTTTACACACAACTATGGAGGAGAATTAGGTCATGTTTTGTTGGTATCTAAAATGTACACACTTTCTGCAATTTGTGAACGAAAAGATTACATCAGATATTTACAAGTGTGACATGTAGTAATGTTACCACACTTGGTCTGTTTTTTCATTTATTTTTATTTTTTTTATTTATTTTTTTTGCAACCAGAACTGTAGTTGCTTTGTTAGTTGTAAAGCGCTACCTAAACTGTTGGCGCTATATAAATCCTGTGTAATAATAATAATATTATTATTATTATTATTATTATTATTATTATTATTATTGGAAGCTCAGCCAGTCTAGACTTTGAAGCTTTTGTTAGAGGCAGTTATGCAACTCGGAGAACCACAAATGAATTTATCCTTTTCCTATGAGAAAACTCTGTGATATCTTTTGCACAGCCTGAGATCCCAGTGTCACAAGATACCATTTGTCGGATCTGACTACAACACTATTGGGTTGAATTACTAAAAGGCTGTTCCCTTTTTAAGTGAACTTGGTGAATGAAGTAATTTTTCACTTGCAAAGAATATCCAGTCGCATGCAAGGAAAATTTAAAACAAAAAAATGTTTTTTTTTGCTTGAAATGTGATTGGATAATGGAAGTCAGCAGAGTTTCAACTGATTCACAAAATGTAAAAATCCTCATTCAGGCCTGATTCACATCTATGCATTTTTAGTGCTTTTTGCATTTTGCAGATCTGCACTACAGTCCATTTAACATGGTTTCCTATGGAACACGTTCTGTAGTGCAAATCTGCAAAATGCAAAAAGCACTAAAAATGCATAGGTGTGAATCAGGCCTCAGTGTTGGGTGACTCCCATGATGCAAAGAGGGATTCAACAAACCAGGGTGGATCTGATTTAAATTAAGTCGATTTAAATCACTAATAAAAAGACTCGATTTAAATCATCATTTTTAAAGAGCAACTGTCATCTCTGTCCCGCAGCAGATCCTCCTTTGACCCGTTGACAGTCCCATTCACTTTAAATGGGACGGCTGGTGATGCGGCAGTGGCACAACAAGGTGAGGGACGTGACGGCAACAGGTGAGTGGATGCCCGCTAACAGGCGCTGCCATGATGGATCTGAAATGACAGGTGCTCTTTAAATTTAAGGACTTATTGTTGCTGGTAGTTAGAATCTTTAATATTTTCAAACAAAATGAAGGTTTCCTATTTAGAGTAATAAGCTGTCAGGTTAGTAACACAGCATTATCAGAACCGATTCGATCATACAGTTTGTAGTGTACATAGATTTGCAAAACAATGGGGTAAAGGAATATTCCTGAACTTTGTTTTATTTCATGGTTCCTGGGAAATTGTGAGAATGTATCAATGCAATGCATGTTATCTCAGCTTGCATTCATTGAATGAGTACCAATAATGTAAATATTGCAGAGTTATACAGCCTCGTGCTACATAACTAAGCTCCATTTCATGCTGAATAAGCTAAATAAGCTAGTAAATCATTAATTTTTATCCACCCAGCAACAAGCATTGAATGAGGATTTTTAAACTTTGAGACACTGATGTACATATGAACAATTTTTTTTATTTTTTTTTGGTTTTATCACAGATGGTACCAATTTAATTTTTTTTCACTCAAGGGGTGGATGGAAGGTCAACATCACTTGGAATATTTTTGGCACTTCAGCCCCAGAAGGATTTACCCACTTCCTGACCAGAACACTGTGTAGCTTTAACTGACAATTGCGCGGTTGTGTGACGTTGCACCCAAACAAAATTGATGTCCTTTTTTTCCCCAGAAATAGAGCTTTCTTTTGTTGGTATTTGATCACATCTGTGTTTTTTTATTTTTTGCGCTATAAACAAAAAAAGAGCGACAATTTTGAAAAAAAGCTATATTTTTTACTTTTTGCTATAATAAATATCCCCCACAAATATATAGAAAAACAGATTTCTTTCTCAGTTTAGGCTGATATGTATTCTTCTACATATTTTTGGTAAAAAAAAATCGCAATAAGCATATATTGATTGGCTTGAGCAAAAGTTATAGTGTCTACAAAATATGGGATAGATTTATGGCATTTTTATTATATATTTTTTATTACTAATGGCGGCGATCTGCAATTTTTTTTTTTTTTTCATGACTGCGACATTATGGCGGACACATTGGACACTTTTGACACTATTTTGGGATTGTCATTTATACAGAGATCAGTGCTATAAAAATGCACTGATTACTGTGTAAATGACAATGGCAGGGAAGGGGTTAAACACTAGGGAGCGATCAAGGGGTTAAGTGTCTCCTAGGGAGTGATTCTAACTGTGGGGGGAGATTGTCTCACTAGAACATGACAGAGATCACTGCTCCTGATGACAGTTTACATGGGCATCTCCCCGTTCTGCTGCTCTGTGACACGATTGCGGGCCCCCCGGCGGACATCGAGCCCACGGGCGCAGTCACGGAGTACACGGCGTGCGTGCGCACCCACAATGCTGCGATTTAAAGGGGATGTACCTGTACGCCCATTTGCCCAGCCGTGTCATTGTGCCGACGTACATCATCGTGCGCTGGTCGGCAAGGGGTTAAACTATAACTATAGGCAAAACTTTTTTTTTTTTTAGTTTTGGATAATGTGGCGAGGGATTAGAACACCTGTCAGTTTTTATTGCGGTCAGTGCCCCCATTAAGGAGATTCATCCTCCTCTGTTTGTCCTATTTATCATTATCATTGAAAGTGAAAGTAAAAGAAAATCCTAAATTATGGGTTGTCCCCAGAAAAGTAATAGAGGGGAAATCTTCCAATGGGAACACTAATTCCTTGGGGACCCCCAGGTTTCCTGAACATCTTTAATTTGCAGGGATTTACTCTCGCATCCAAAATGAGAAAAAAAGTTTTGCCTATAGTTCTACTTTAATTATTTACTTATTAACTATATTTGTTATATAATCCTTTGTTGTGGCATGGCATTGTTTTTGCCCTCATCATTGCTTTTCTTTTTTTTCCCCAAAAGAGCAAAACCAAGATCCACTTTTGCAGCCAAGTTGGGATAACACCTACTGTACATTTATTACATGCTCCCGTTATAACTTGCAAAATATGTTAAAGAATGTTTCAAAGTGCACTTATTCTTTTGGCCCCCATTCATTGACCTGACAGATCTCACCCATCCCCTCCACAGATGCATACTTTCCAAGATTCAACGCCTGTGGCCTCCTGTGTCTGTTGACATTCAGTACAGAAAGTCCTCTTTCGCTGACCATGTTGGTGCCGTAAAAAAGTAGACTTGTCTCCCTCTATCTCCCAGCCTGTGAGATGGAGGTAGTCAAAACCCTATAGATCCTTGTCCATGAGATGAAGACAAGCCCCATAGAAGTCTACAAGACTCCATTGCACAGCTAGGGAGAGAGAGGACTTGCAGCTCTGGATGTCCATAAACACCAAGAGGCCACGTGTCAAAGCTGGGTAAGCATGCTTCTGTGGATCAGGGGGACAAAAAGTAAAAGTTTACTTTGTCTGAATGTGCATTTATTTAACCTCTTGACACCGGCTGCAAGCACGGTAGCTATCAGAGATTGGTAAGCTCCCGATGCATTCTTGCAATCAGGAGCTTTCTGATCATGTGACAGCCAATCACAGCGTTTACATTACCCGAATGCACCGCCTCCAGGCTTTTAGAAGTCTAAGGGGGGGGGGGGGGGTTGGTGCGAAGGGAATAACACTTGTTAAAGCCTGCATTTTATGCTGGAAAAATGATCAGTGGTACTAGCTGTATAGATTACTTTTATCTGAAAACCGAGAGTTGGCTGGAAATAAATCAATACCAAGATTACGGCTGGGTTTTGTTTCAACCCCTTGAATACCAGAACATTTTATTAAAGTATCTTGGTAGACAAGGGATTAAGGAGAGACTGGTGAGCTCTGTTTACTATAATTAACCCCTGTGTGTACTGTGTTGGCAGATCATCATTATCAGTTGTATACTAGATGTGATTACTGTCTGTCCTAAAACATTTGAAAGATCTGGAGGCTTGGGTGATAAGTTGTATGTTAATGAACTTTACAACCCTAATTTCAAAAGAGTTGGGATGCTATGTAAAATCTACTTAAAAACACAATGCAATGATTTGCAGAACTCATGAGCCTGTATTTTATTCGCAATAGAAAACAGAAAACATATCACATGTTTTAAAATGAAAAATTATACCATTTAAAAAAAAAAAAAAAATGAAAGCAGAGTTTCACCCTCCCCTCCAAAAATTAAAAGCCAGCAGCTACACATACTGTAGCTGCTGACTTTTAATATTAGGACACTTACCTGTCCAGGAGTCAAGCGACGTCGGCACCGCAGTTGATGTTTCTGTCGGGTGCTGCCGCCACCATTGCCGGTGTTCTGACAAAAATTAGCAGCCCGGCAGAATGTGCAACCTGCGTCACTTCCTGTGACGTGGAATTAGCTGTATCGCCAAACTGCGCTCGCTGTGCATGCGCAATGTGTCATACATGCCTTCAGTGGCTGATGTCGGTGCACAGAGGAATTTGCCTGACAAAATGCTCGACTGACTACTGCGCATGTGCACGGCAGAAATCAACTAACACTTTGGTGTTTAATGTAGTAAGATGTCCGCTGCCCCGCCTTCTTACTGTAGGTGTGATGAGGTTGAGCGTAAGGTCTACCAAGATGGGCTTAGCAATGTAAATTTCGTAAGTAGTTGATTTCTGCCGTGAGCATGTGCAGTAGTCACGCAAGCATTTTGTGAGGCAAATTCCTCTGTGCACCGATGTCGGCCACTGAAGGCATGTATGACGCGTTGTGCATTCGCAGTGAGCGCGGTTTGGCGATACAGCTGATTCCAGGTCACAGGAAGTGACGCAGGTTGCACATTTTGCCAGGTTGCTCATTTTGTCAGAACACCGGCAAGGGATCCCGGCCGTGAAGCCTTTCCGCTTCACGGCCGGGTCCCTACTGCGCAGGCGCGCTGTGCTCCCTCACTGGCCGGGGGGGAGGAGGGAGCCAGACCTCTGAGGTACCTTGCCGGGGATGTTTACATTACTTGTAATAGGAATAAACGTTTAAAGAACAGTGCAAAAAAAAAAAGGTAAAATAAATAAGAAAAAAAAATTAAAAAATTTTAAGCACGGCCTGTCCCAACAAGCCTGCGTGCAGAAGGGAACGCATACGCGAGTAGCGCCCACATATGAAATCGGTGTTCAAACCACACATATGAGGTATCGCCGTGATTGGTAGAGCGAGAGCAATAATTCTAGACCTCCTCTGTAACTCAAAACATGCAACCTGTAGATTTTTTTTAAACGTTGCCTATGGAGATTTTTAAGGGTAAAAGTTTGTCACCATTCTACGAGCGGGCGCAATTTTGAAGCATGACGTGTTGGGTATCAATTTACTCGGCGTAACATCATCTTTCACAATCTAAAAAAAAATTTGGCTAACTTTACTGTTGTGTTATTTTTTTAATTCAAAAAAGTGTATTTTTTCCCAAAAAAGTGCGCTTGTAAGACCGTTGCGCAAATACGGTGTGACAAAAAGTATTGCAACGACCGCCATTTTATGCTGTAGGGTGTTAGAAAAAAAAAAGGATATAATGTTTGGGGGTTCTAAGTAATTTTCTAGCAAAAGAAAACTGTTTTTAACTTGTAAACAACAAATCTCAGAAAGAGTCCCGGTCCTTAAGTGGTTAACTGGCTCGCCTGCAGCCAGATCTTTCACCAATTGAAAACATTTGGCGCATCTTGAAATGAAAAATATGACAAAGAACTGTTAGATTCCTATATCAGGCAAGAATAGGACAACATTCAGCAGGAGTACTGGTTCACGTTTTAGATTGTGGATACAATCCTGTTTGTAGTACATGCAGTCGCTTCGTTTTTGTGATAAAGTTTGGTGTAAAATGCGCAAAAATATATTTGCCTTTGTTTTTTCCCCCTGTACTATACTAACGCACAGTAAATAAGCAGAAGGAAATTGCTGCAATCGCATTCTCAGTGACACATTTGCTATAGGGGAAACTCCCTGCTTTTCTTGGAAGAGATACTTTGGCCTGAACAGCCCTATTTTATTTTATAGTCTTGTCTGTCATAAGATTTAACCACTGCAGCCCCGGAAGATCTAGCTGCTCAATGACCAGAGCATTTTCTGCGATACGGCACTGCGTCGATTTAACTGACAATTGCGCAGACGTGCGACGCTGTAACCAAACAAAACGGACGTCCTTTTTTTCCCACAAATAGAGCTTTCTTTTGGTGGTATATGATCATCTCTGCGGATTTTATTTTTTGTACTATAAACAAAAAAGTTCGACAATTTTGAAATAAACACAATATTTTGTACTTTTTGCTATAATAAATATCCCCAATTTCTTTTAAAAAAAGCTAATTTTTTTTCTCAGTTTAGGCCGATATGTATTCTTCTGCATATTTTTGGTAATAAAAATCGAAAGCGTATATTGATTGGTTTGCGCAAAAGTTATATCGTCTACAAAATAGGGGATAGATTTATTTTATTTTTATTTTTACTAGTAATGGCGGCGATCTGCGTTTTTTTTTTTTTTTTTTTTTTTTTTTTTTTTTTTTTTTACGTGACTGCAACATTATGGCGGACACATTGGACATTTTTGACACATTTATGGGGACGACTGACCATTATACAGCTATAAAAATGCACTGATTACTGTATAAATGTCACTGGTAGGGAAGGAGTTAACACTAGGGGCGATTAAGGGGTTAACTGTGTTCTAACTGTAGGGGGAGGGGACTGACTAGAGGGGATGACAGATCGTGGTTCCTAGCTATTAGGAACTCACAATCTGTCTCTCCTCACAGAACAGGGATTTGTGTACACAGTTGTTTACACACACACACGTCCCTTTTTTTGCCTCTCGTGCTCGCGATCACTCGTGGCCGGCAGTCACGCGACCGTCGCCCACGAGCATCGGCACCCCCGCAGTGCAGCGGGCGTGTGCGCACGCCTGCTATCCCGCTTAAAGGAGCCAACATATAGCTACGATGGCTCGCGGGAACGTACCGACTTGCCGCAGTATAATGACAGTGGCTGGTCGACAAGTGGTTAAGGGACTTTATGCAAGGGGTATTAGGAACAAGAAAAGCAACAAGATTGCATCTAGAGGTGGCGGAAGTAAAAGGGCCCACCCTGCAACCACTCCTCCCCCTTCCCCTGTGCAAGTATATGAATTAAAAGTTTGCAACTACATTGGTTTTTACTCTACGGTTCTCTGCTTTCAGAGAATTTATAATGTTTGGGGGTTTTAAGTAAATTTCAGGCCCAAAATGTATTTCTTTATCGCCCATTGAGGGACACAGAAATTCAGAAACAGAGATCATGCTGCTATCACAGAAGGTTGGGCCACTTGCAAACAAATGTTGTTTTCTTTTGCTGGTGTCCAAGAAGGTTGAACACACTTTCTTCAGCTCTGCTGAGACAAGTCTAACATTTATATTGCTAGCCTTTTTACTTTGGATTTTTCTTTTTTTAAGTGACTTCAGTCAAGATATCTACACTGCTGTTTGGGTTGATCTTTTAATGGCAACTGTCTGAATCGCATTTCCTCATCCATAGATTTGGAAGCTGTACCCAGACGCCATTGCGCTCTGCATTGTGACGCTTTCCAGTAGGGGTGCACCAAATGGAAATTTTGGTACCAAAACCGAAAATGCAGGGTGCACGAAAACCGAAACCAAAAATGTTTATATATATATATATATATATATATATATATAAAGTATTAGAGATCTCACATGAGAAAGGAACGCAAGGGGGCGCTGAACTAAGTGCAGTATGAAGAACACCTGCATTTATTAAAGTAAAAAAGCAGCTCACGTGTATGAAAGACTGATATATCTATTGTACAGCACAGGGTGGATTTGATTTAAATCACTAGTAAAAAGGCTTGATTTAAATCAACTCTATTTTAACCACTTACCGACCGGCTCCTGTACATATATGTTGGCAGTTTGAAGATGGATAGCTCGGTAACAGCAGCAGCTGCTGCCACAACCGAGGTATGCATCTTTAGAGCCGGTCGTTCTGATTACGATAATGGTGGTCTCTGTGGCGGATTCGCCGTGAGATCAGTTATCGACGGCGGGAGAGGTGCCACCCCCCCTCCCTCCGCTGCTTACCGGATACGTCGGCAGAGGCGATCGGGACCTGTCCGTGTATGGAGACGAGTGAGGGGAAGATGGCCTCCACCCATCTCCATACTATAGCAGGGCAGAAGCGACGTCAAAACGTCACTTCCGTCCATACATCTTAAAGGCACATTTTTCTGTTGTCATTTTTCAAATGACAAATTTTTTTTATTGAATTTAAGTCCAAATATGAGATCTGAGGTCTTTTTGACACCAGATCTCATATTTAAAAGGACCTGTCATGCTTTTTTTTTTCTATTACAAGGGATGTTTACATAGGATAGGAATAAAAGTGATTCAATTTTTTTTTTTTTTTTTTTACAGTGAAAAAATAAATAAAATCAAGTAAAATAAATAAAAAAAAAAAAAATGTTTAAAGTGCCCCGTCCCGACGAGCTCGTGCGCAGAAGCAAACGCATACGTGAGTAGCTCCCGCACATGAAAGCGGTGGTCAAACCACACATGTGAGGTATCGCCGCGATCGGTAGAGTGAGAGCAATAATTCTCGCCCTAGACCTCCTCTGTAAGTCAAAACATGCAACCTGTAGAATTTCTTAAACATCGCCTATGGAGATTTTTAAGGGTAAAAGTTTGACGTCATTCCTCGAGCAGGCGCAATTTTGAAGCGTGACATGTTGGGTATCAATTTACTCACCGTAACATTAGCTTTCACAATGTAAAAAAAATTGGGCTAACTTTACTGTTGTCTTATTTTTTTTTTAATTCAAAAAAGTGAATTTTTTCCAAAAAAAGTGCGCTTGTAAGACTGCTGCGCAAATACGGTGTGAAAAAAAGTATTGCAATGACCACCATTTTATTCTCTAGGGTGTTAGAAAAAAACAATATATAATGTGTGGGGGTTCTAAGTAATTTTCTAGCAAAAAAAACTGTTTTAAACTTGTAAACACCAAAATCTCAAAACGAGGCTGGTCCTTAAGTGGTTAAATCATCATTTTTTAAGGAGCAGCTGTCATCTCTGTCCCACAGCAGCTCTTCCTTTGACCCACTGTTGACTCACCGACAGTCTCATTCACTTTACTGAGATGGCTGGTCATGCGGCAGTGACACAACAAGGTGAGGGACGTGTCGGCAGCAGGCGAGTGTATGCCCGCTAACAGGCGCTGCCATGATTTAAGTGTAAGGAATACTTGCTGGTATAGTAAGCTGGTTAGTAAAACAGCGATATCAGAACCGATTCAATCATACAGTTTGTAGTGTACATAGATTTGCAAAAAAATGGGACAAAGGAATATTCCTGAACATTGTTTTATCTCATGGTTACTGTGAAATTGTGTGACTGCATCAATGCAGTGCATTATCTCAGCTTGCAGAGCTTGGATTCATTGAATGAGTTTTAAAAAAATGTAAATATTGCAGAATATACAGCCTTAATGCTACATAAGCTCCATTTCATGAGGAATAAACTAAATTATTAATGTATCTTAAATAGAAAACTATCTTTTAGAAAGATTTTTACTCCAAAAGCATTTTATTAAAATAAATTTGATTTTAAATCAAAAACATACACATTTTTTTTGATTACTTTTAAATAAAAAAACAATGATTTTTTTTTTTTTTTTTTATCCACCCTGGTACAACATATTCTCCAGTACTCTCCCAGTGTAGCACAGTGTCCCTGCTCTGACAGATCACGGCCAAAAGCTGCAGGAACCAGTGACTTACTCCAGCGTCCCACGCTGCTTCCTGCGACTGTGATCTTCTGCCATCCCAGAGGCGCATTGTCAGAGCAGGGACCTTGTGCTGTACTGGGAGAGTACGGGAGACCGTGTTGACTCCTCGCCTTGCCGCAGTACAATAGATATGCCTGTCTTTTTCATACACATGAGTTGCTTATTTTACTTTTAATAACCCCAGGTATTCTTTATGTTGCACTTAGTTTGGAACCCCCTTGTGTTCCTTTCTTGTATTCCTATAGAGTATTGCTTCGATCTATGGGGTGCTGCCACTGCCACTGCTGCTGTGAAGCTGGACCGTTTTTTTTTATTTTTTATCACGGACTCCTTTTTTATGGCTTTGATATTTTTGTTTTTTTTAATTATTATTATTATTATTATACAGGATTTATATAGCGCCAACAGTTTACACAGCACTTTACAATATAAAAAGGAAACAAAGTTTTTATAGGTTATTCCTCATTTCTCCAGCACCATTTTTTTTTCTATTGTCTTAGAGATCTCATATGTATGTAAAAACTTCTGGCAATTTTTTAAAACCCGTAGATACTATGATGCTGCAAATCTTTTAATAATTTTTTAAAGATTATTCACTTGAATATAGAGGGATGTATTGAATAAATCAAATCTTTTAAAATTTTGCAATATGATGTGCGTTGTGCCCCATGCCAACATGAATTTGTGTGCTGTGAAGTAAAATAATGTTGTGTAAATGGCATGTATGTTCATTACTGACACAATGTATGTCTGTCTTTTACAGCTGTTGTCCTTGGTGGCATTTATATGTGAAGAGGTCATCACTCAGTGCGAAACATGCTCTGGATTATATATCTTTGAGTTTGTCAGCTGTAGTGCATTTTTAATCAGCCTCCTCATGTTGGTGGTTTACATCACACCTCTGCAAAAGAAAATCAACATTCCAAGCTTCAAGAAAGTTGTAAGTATGGCTACTAGTAACAGGAATATAACCTAACTGTATTATTTGGACCAGCTTGGCTATACAAGCATGTCTTGAGTATTCATAGGTTAGTGGGAGCACTGTGGGTCGCTCAGCATCCTACTGTACAGTTTTAGTAAAGTAACGCGCACTGCAGCCAGGAATCATTTTTCAGGTGGTCCACAAATTAATTGTGGTTTGCCTCTGAATCTGAACATGGACCTGAACTCTGAAAGTGAAGATTTGCTATCTTAAAGAAAACATCAAGAATTGTTAAATGTGCCTAAATGGTACTTTAGCATTTGTCTTAATTTCCTTCAGAAAAATAGCAATGTCTGTGCCCCGACCTTCATAGCGGTACTGTATAGCTGTAATATGTGCTATATTGTACTGTTTCTTGTCACGTGAGATTTGGGGAGGTCAGCTCCATACAGCTCTTTGTTCTCCTTGCTGAAGAGAAATCTGTATGAGAGGACCTACAGTGGAAGGATTTATTCTGTGAATTACTTTTCCGAACATCTCTTGCTGCTTTTTGAATATTACCTGGTTAGTCATCAATGGGCAGCTCTGATATGAGGAAGCAAAGTCCTGCTCCCCTACCAAGATGGCTGTCTACACATAGACACAATGCAGAACAAGGCATGGTAAGTCAGCAATGGGGCGACAAATAAGCTTTGGGCAGTTTACGGCCTTTACTGGTGACTAGACTTTTGCCCACTGTTTGTCTTTATTTGGCACAGTTTTTAGTGTTTAGGTCCTCTTTAAAATACATCTGTAATCTAGGATTCCATCCATAATTATATTTAGCTGGCTGTCTTTGGGTTTAGTCCTTTGAGTCCCTGATATAAAACAGACCTGCAGTGATGTCTGAACACCTGATTTGCATATTTGTTTTGGTCCATTGATGGTCGCTTCCACTTGCTAGTTTGATTTACATACCTGATCAGTCTTCATGCATATCTCTCAGATGTTTCTGGGTATTACAGATCTTGTTTGGCTTCAGCAGTTGCCATATATTTCCATTTGTTAAAGCTGAACTTCAGGCTGAAAGAAAATCTATTTCCTTTAGTAACAGTTTTCCAGCAAACATGGAATTTGTTGTGTCAGTATATGAGCATCCTATGAGCTGAGATCTTACATTTCCAGCTCGGTGACTTTATTTATGTAGACTGGTCAAGTATGCAAAGCCAAATCCCCAAATTGATTCAGAGGACATGCAAGAAGGTTTAGCTGTCTGTTACAGGAGTAGATATGGTCCACTTTGCATTGTTGCTTGCACAAATCTGATCTGTACGGAAGAGTCATCAAAAATATACCATACCTAATGCCATCACAAAATCAGTGATGGAAATCTGCAACATCTCACTTAGAGTGGAAGAAAAGTCTAACCGTTCATAAAAATGTTCCTACCCTCTCCTCCTACCTATCCTACCCTGTATAAAAGATATGTGTACTTGCTTATTTTGAATCCTCTCCGGTTGAGTCATGTGATCCGGCTCCCTTGTGTAAGTGAGAGCTCAACAACGGCTGTGAATTCCTGCAGGCGTGACGTCACCCATAGGCTGCTATGACCCAGCCGACGTCGGGGGTCTCTCCTCTCGCTTGCAGTTGCTACTCGCTGACACAGGGGAGCTGGAACTGCAGCTCATGTGACCAGAGTGGATTTAACCACTTCAGCCCCGGAAGGATTTACCCCCTTCCTGACCAGAGCACTTTTTCCAATTTGGCACTGCGTCGCTTTAACTGCTAATTGCGCGGTCATGCAATGCTGTACCCAAACTAAATTTGCGTCCTTTTCTTCCCACAAATAGAGCTTTCTTTTGATGGTATTTGATCACCTCTGCCGTTTTTATTTTTTGCGCTATACACGGAAAAAGACCGAAAATTTTGAAAAAAAATGATATTTTCTACTTTTTGTTCTAAAAAAAATCCAATAAACTCAATTTTAGTCATACATTTAGGCCAAAATGTATTTGGCCACATGTCTTTGGTAAAAAAAATGTCAATAAGCGTATATTTATTGGTTTGCGCAAAAGTTATAGCGCCTACAAACTAGGGTACATTTTCTGGAATTTACACAGCCTTTAGTTTATGACTGCCTATGTCGTTTCTTGAGGTGCTAAAATGGCAGGGCAGTACAAAACCCCCACAAATGACCCCATTTTGGAAAGTAGACACCCCAAGGAAATTGCTGAGAGGCATGTTGAGCCCATTGAATATTCATTTTTTTTGTCCCAAGTGATTGAATAATGACAAAAAAAAAAAATTACAAAAAGTTGTCACTAAATGATATATTGCTCACACAGGCCATGGGCATATGTGGAATTGCACCCCAAAATACATTTAACTGCTTCTCCTGAGTACGGGGATACCACATGTGTGGGACTTTTTGGGAGCCTAGCCGCATACGGGGCCCCGAAAACCAATCACTGCCTTCAGGATTTCTAAGGGCGTACATTTTGGATTTTACTCCTCACTACCTATCACAGTTTTTTGAAGGCCATAAAATGCCCAGATGGCACAAACCCCCCCCCCAAATGACCCCATTTTGGAAAGTAGACACCCCAAGCTATTTGCTGAGAGGCATGTTGAGTCCATGGAATATTTTATATTTTGACACAAGTTGCGGGAAAGTGACTATTTATTTATTTATTTTTTTGCACAAAGTTGTCACTAAATGATATATTGCTCACACAGGCCATGGGCATATGTGGAATTGCACCCCAAAATACATTCTGCTGCTTCTCTTGAGTACGGGGATACCACATGTGTGGGACTTTTTAGGAGCCTAGCCGCGTACGGGGCCCCGAAAACCAATCACCGCCTTCAGGATTTCTAAGGGTGTACATTTTTGATTTCACTCTTCACTGCCTATCACAGTTTCGGAGGTCATGGAATGCCCAGGTGGCACAAACCCCCCCCCCCCCCCAAATGACCCCATTTTGGAAAGTAGACACCCCAAGCTATTTGCTGAGAGGCATGGTGAGTATTTTGCAGCTCTCATTTGTTTTTGAAAATGAAGAAAGACAAAAAAAAAAATTTTTTTTTTCTTTTTTTAATTTTCAAATCTTTGTGACAAAAAGTGAGGTCTGCAAAATACTCACTATACCTCTCAGCAAATAGCTTGGGGTGTCTACTTTCCAAAATGGGGTCATTTGGGGGGGTTTTGTGCCACCTGGGCATTCCATGGTCTCCGAGACTGTGATAGGCAGTGAAGAGTGAAATCAAAAATTTACGCCCTTAGAAAGCCTGAAGGCGGTGCTTGGTTTTCGGGGTCCCATACGCGGCTAGGCTCCCAAAAAGTCTCTCACATGTGGTATCCCCGTACTCAGGAGAAGCAACAGAATGTATTTTGGGGTGTAATTTCACATATTCCCATGGCATGTTTGAGCAATATATCATTTAGTGACAACTTTGTGCAAAAAAAAAAAAAAAAAATTTGTCTCTTTCCCGCAACTTGTGTCACAATATAAAATATTCCATGGACTCGACATGCCTCTCAGCAAATAGCTTGGGGTGTCTACTTTCCAAAATGGGGTCATTTGGGGGGGGTTTGAACTGTCCTGGCATTTTATGCACAACATTTAGAAGCTTATGTCACACATCACCCACTCTTCTAACCACTTGAAGACAAAGCCCTTTCTGACACTTTTTGATTACATGAAAAAATTATTTTTTTTTGCAAGAAAATTACTTTGAACCCCCAAACATTATATATTTTTTTTAAAGCAAATGCCCTACAGATTAAAATGGTGGGCGTTTCATTTTTTTTTTTTTTCACACAGTATTTGCGCAGCGATTTTTCAAACGCATTTTTTGGGGAAAAAACACACTTTTTTACATTTTAATGCACTAAAACACACTATATTGCCCAAATGTTTGATGAAATAAAAAAGATGATCTTAGGCCGAGTAAATGGATACCAAACATGACATGCTTTACAATTGTGCACAAACGTGCAGTGGCAACAAAATAAATACATTTTTAAAAGCCTTTAAAAGCCTTTACAGGTTACCACTTTAGATTTACAGAGGAGGTCTACTGCTAAAATTACTGCCCTCGATCTGACCGTCGCGGTGATACCTCACATGCATGGTGCAATTGCTGTTTACATTTGACGCCAGACCGACGCTTGCGTTCGCCTTAGCGCGAGAGCAGGGGGGACAGGGGTGCTTTTTTTTTTTTTTTTTTTTTTTTTTTTTTCTTTATTATTTTTTTGCTTTTTTATCTTATCTTAAAACTGTTCCTTTCATTTTTTTTTTTTTTTTTTTTTTTTTTAATCATTTTTATTTTTATCTCAAGGAATGTAAATATCCCCTGTGATAGCAATAGGTAGTGACAGGTACTCTTTTTTGAAAAAATTGGGGTCTATTAGACCCTAGATTTCTCTTCTGCCCTCAAAGCATCTGACCACACCAAGATCGGTGTGATAAAATGCTTCCCCAATTTCCCAATGGCGCTATTTACATCCGGCGAAATCTAAGTCATAAAATGCTCGTAGCTTCCGGTTTCTTAGGCCATAGAGATGTTTGGAGCCACTCTGGTCTCTGATCAGCTCTATGGTCAGCTGGCTGAATCACCGGCTGCATTCTCAGGTTCCCTGTTGAGACAGGAGAGCCAGAGAAAAACACGGAAGACGGTGGGGGGGAGGGGGCATTCTCTCCCACTGCTTGTAAAAGCAGTCTAGAGGCTAATTAGCTGCTAGGATTGCTTTTACATGAAAGCCGACCGCTGGCTGAAAAGAATGATACCAAGATGATACCTAAACCTGCAAGCATCATTCTGGTATAACCACTCAAAGTCGTGAATGGTGTACCTGAAGACAAAAAAATGGTTAACAATAAAGCACAGTAAACGGTAAAAGTATAAAAAATTGCATACCTGAAAAGCAAACATGATAAAACATAATAACAATAAAACATTGCAGAATAGAATACAGTAAAAAAGAGCAGAACAATAGAGAGAGAACAATAAAACGACAACTATTATTTTTTATTTTATATTTTTGTTTGTGTTTTTTTTTTTTTTTTTTTTTTTTTACACTTTTTTTGTAACTGTAACTTTTATAACTGTAACCGGTTCCAGGTTCGGGTCTCTCAAAATGCGATGGCATCTTGGGAGACCCTGTGAAAGTGTGCCTAGTCTGTGCAATGCTGTACCCTACGCTAAAACTCAACTAGTGAATGGTAGCGTTCAAAACATTCACCAATGCAAAGACCAGGATTGTCAGGACAGGAGGGACAATAATAGCGGGTGTCACGCCTATATCCGCGCTTGCTGCAGACACGACATCTTTTTTTGGGGGGGTTCGTTGGGTAGGGGTACTCGGGAGGACATAAAAATGCCTCTCATGCAGCCGACTGCATTTGGTTGGGGATGTGAATGGGGGAAGTACGGGCGCTGCAGAAGTGGTGGGTTCCCAATTAGGATTGGCGAATGCAGCAGGAAGGGCACTATGGGCACGACGGGCCTGTGTTTGTCTTCCTTTTTGGTGGCAGCGGGACACTATTTGTGCTTGCCACCTCACCAGCTTGAACTGCACTTATGGGACTCGCCACGTCACCAAGTGTTACTGCAGTGCTGGTTTGACTACGACCGGGGTGTACTAGGCCGCTGGCGCTTGCCAGTTCACCAAAACGCTACCAAAAAAACTGTTAACGATCGCAGGGATCAGGCCTGACTCTGCGAACGCTGCAGTTATGCGTTTAGTGTTTTGTAAGTGACAGTGATCGATCGATACTGCACTTGGGTGGGCTGGGCCGGGTGGAGGGGCAAAACGCAGGTGCTAGCAGGTATCGGGGCTGATCCCACTAACACTGCGTTTTTGGGAACCCTAAACTGCTGGGGACGCCAGTATAGATCTGATCGGATCAGATATTGATCAGTTCAGATACTATACCACTAAGGGAGGTGTGCGTGCGTGGGTGTTAGCGCTACTGGCACTAACCTGACGCTGCCTGGGGCTGGTGCTTGCCAGTTCACCAAAACGCTACCAAAAAAACTGTTAGCGATCGCAGGGATCAGGCCTGACTCTGTGAACACTGCAGTTATGTGTTTAGTGTTTTGTAAGTGACAGTGATCGATCGATACTGCACTTGGGTGGGCTGGGCTGGGCCGGGCGGAGGGGTAAAACGCAGGTGCTAGCAGGTATCTGGGCTGATCCCGCTAACACTGCGTTTTTGGGAACCCTAAACTGCTGGGGACGCTAGTATAGATCTGATCGGATCAGATATTGATCCGTTCAGATACTATACCACTAAGGGAGGCGTATGCTGCGTGCGTGGGTGTTAGCGGTACTGGCGCTAATCTGACGCTGCCTGGGGCGACGCATATCACCGCCGGGCGATCAGGGGGCTAAACCTTTATTCGGTAATAAACGGCGGGTGCCCTAACACTATAAAAAATAAACGAACTAACCAGCGTCACCCGTAACGGTTATACGGTGATCAGTGGTGAAAGGGTTAACTAGGGGGCAATCAAGGGGTTAAAACATTTATTAGGTAGTATATGGGGGTCCCTGTCGCTATAAAACGCTGACTTCGAACCTAAATATTTACGTCCCTAACTAGCGTCACCAGCGACACTAATACAGCGATCAGAAAAATGATCGCTTAGCTACACTGGTGACGGGGGGTGATCAAGGGGTTAAAACTTTATTAGTGGGGGTTAGGGGGGTATCCTAGACCTAAAGGGGGCCTAACACTCACTGCCCTAACACACTAACTGTCACAAACTGACACCAATACAGTAATCAAAAAAAAAAAAAAAAAAACCTGCTTGGTGTCAGTTTGTGACAGGTGGGGGGTGATTGGGGGGCGATCGGGGGGGGGGGGGGGGGGGGATCGGGGTGTTTTGTGTGCCTGGCATGTTCTACTGTGTGTGTGTGTTTGGTGCACTCACATTACAGTCTTCTCTCCTCGGCCCGGAACGGAAAATACCGAGCCGAGGAGAGATGACATAATTTCCTCTGCCTCTGTGTACAATACAGAGGCAGGGAAATGATCCCATTGGCTGAGAGCGATCGCGAGGGGTGGGGCCACGAATGGATGGCCTCCCCCTCACCACCGATCGCCAGGGGAGATTTGCCGACCGCCGCAGGCACCGGGGGGGGTCCGATCGGACCCCCCACCCGCGGGCAGGCAAGGATGTACATGTAAGTCCTTTTGCCTGCCCGTGCCGCTCTGTCGACGTACATCGTCGTGCGGCGGTCGGCAACTGGTTAAAATGGGCAACAAGTACACATGTATACAGGATAGGTAGGAGGAGGGTGGAGGAAACATTTTCTTTCTCGGACATCACGGGACACAGAGCCACAGTAATAACTGATGGGTTATGTAGGTACCTTTAGGTATTGGACACTGGTCACACCCTAATCGGGAAGTTCAACCCCCTATATAATCCCTCTCCTTCCAGGGATACCTCAGTTTTTACACCAGTGTCTTAGGTGTTGGACTTGTAAAGATGTCCTGTGCTAAAGCTCCAAAGGGAATATCCTGATATCCTATACTGGGGCAAGCCAGGCGAACCGGATCCTTTCAAAGTGTCCTTTCATGGCCGAATTGGATGGTACCCGGGTCTCGTGTCCGAAGAAACGAGGTTTTACCTGTAACGCTTCTCTTTTTAGAGAGCTGGACCCCGCAGATCAGAAAATGGCTTTAAACCTCCTAATTTCTGGCTGGGTGCTTTACAGGGCCAGAACTGCAGGATCCCCCTATTCGTAGGGGGCCCCAGTCTCTGACGTTTTTTTCATACGGCGCCCACCGTGAGAGGTGAAGATTGGGTCTGTGTATACAGCACCCTGCGGCTGGATAAGGTAAGAGGAGATTCCACAGAATTTTGAATTCTAGTAGGTTTTCTCCTTTAAGGTAAATGCATGCTATGCCTATTGTGACCACCGGGGGCTGCCAAGAGCACATACCTTCTCATGCCGTTTTCTGTCTCAGCGTTCCACGCTACACAGCTCTTCCGACCAGCTCCAGGTAGGATGGGATGGGGGATTTCTCCTCAGGGATGTTCCCCCCGGGCTTAGGGGAGGCTGCAAGTGGGCTGTAAGGCAGTTTGTTACACCGCACTGTCACCGCCGCTGTCGCCGTCACCACCACCAGGCCGCCATTGCAGGTATGCAGGCCCCCATCCCTGCCGACCTCTCCCCTTCCTCCTCCACCCCCAGCCTTCCTCCATGATAATTCCGGAAGGGTCAGGCTCGCGCAGGAGGCGCAGGAGGCGCTCATTTTCGAAAAAGACGAGCGAGGGGGGGGCGTGCCGTCAGCACAGCGTCAGCGTGTTTAGACGCCCACAGTGCCAGAAGCATGGCTACTTAAAGCACACTCTACAGGTGCTCTGAGCCTTGGAGGGACACAGAGCTGACAGTCGCATGTAAGGTGGGACACAGGCATTATCCTATATATAGTCTGACTTGTCCTGTAGACAACGCTCAGATGCTCAGGGATCCTGTGGATAAAAAGATGGAATCCTTATTAAAGGATGTTTTTTCCTTGGCAGGATCAGTGGCCCAACCTGCAGTAGCAGCGATTGGAGTCTGTCAATACTTAAGAGACCATGTTAAGCAGGTCATCAAAGTATTACCTGAACAACAGGCCCAGGGGTTTGCTAACCTTCCAGCGGCCTTATGTTATGTGGTTGACGCCATCAGAGATTTTATCATGCAAACCTCTCGCCTTTCACTTGGGTTGGTGCATATGCGTAGAATCTTATGGTTGAAAAATTGGTCAGCCGAAGCACCATGTAAGAAGCTCTTGGCTGGGTTCCCTTTTCGTGGTGCAAAGTTGTTTGGAGAAGACTTGGATAACTATATCAAGAGAATCTCTTGTGGGAAAAGCACTCTTACCTGTTAAGAAGAAGAGTAAGCGTCTAGAGTTTGAAAGCGTCTCTTTCAAACGGACTCTTTCCCCAGCGCCAGGGGCTTCAGCCTCCAGGCAGTCCCAACGGCCTCCTCCGTCTGGGGCAAGAAACAAGAGTCAACCCCATGAACAAAAGAAGTCCTGGGGGAAGAAGTCTTCTAGACAAAACACTAAGACCTCTTCATGAAGAGGCGCCCCCGTTCGCTCGAGTGGGGGGAAGACTGCTACAGTTCTCAAAGCTCTGGCAGGAGGACTTCCAGGACAGATGGGTAATCTCCACGGTAACCTTAGGGTACAAGCTGGAGTTCCAAGAATTTCTCTCTCCTCGTTTCCTCAGATCAAGTGTTCCCAGAGACCCAGAGAAGAAGCAGTCGCTCCTTCTAGTGTTAGAGCGACTTTTGTCGCAAAAGGTCATTATGGTGGTTCCCACAAAGGATCAAGGATTGGGCTTCTATTCCAACCTTTTTACGGTCCAAAAACCAAATGGGGTTGTCAGACCCATTCTGGATTTAAGGGATCTGAATCGATTCCTAAGGATTCAATCCTTCCGCATGGAATCAATTCGGACAGTAGTCTCCATCCTGCAGGGAGGAGAATTTTTGGTCGGTGGCTTCCTTGAACGGGAACTTGAGAACCACGGTCAAGTATCTGGAACATCTAGGTTGGATCCTCAACCTAGAAAAATCTTTCCTAAAACCAGTAAGAAGACTGGAGTATTTGGGTCTGATCATAGATACAAGCCAGGAGAAGGTATTTCTTCCCCAGGCAAAGATCACTGCTTTAAGGGAGCTGATTCTGACAGTCAGGACCAAGAAGGGTCCTTCTGTCCGCCTTTTGTATGAGGCTGCTGGGAAAGATGGTGTCTTCATTCGAAGCAGTTCCCTATGCTCAGTTCCATTCAAGACTACTGCAACACAGTATTCTGTCGGCCTGGAACATTAAGGTTCAGGCATTAGACTTTCTGATGCACCTGTCACATGCGGTGCGTCAGAGCCTCAATTGGTGGCTCATACCCGAAAACCTGCAGAAGGGGAAATCCTTTCTACCAGTTACCTGGACGGTGGTAACAACAGATGCCAGTCTGTCAGGTTGGGGAGCAGTGCTGGAACAGTCTGCGATCCAGGGGCTATGGTCCAAGACCTGAGAGGACCTTACCCATCAACATTCTGGAGATCCGGGCAGTATACCTAGCCCTAAGAGCCTGAACTATCAGGCTACAGGGTTGCCCGGTCAGGATCCAGTCCGACAATGCCACAGCAGTGGCTTATGTTAATCATCAGGGAGGCACCCGGAGCCGAGCTGCTCAAAAGGAGGTGAACCAGATCTTAGTCTGGGCAGAGATGCATGTGCCATGCATATCGGCAGTTTTCATTCCAGGGATAGAGAACTGGCAGGCGGACTATCTAAGTCGCCAGCAGTTACTCCCAGAGGAATGGTCTCTGCATCCCGACGTCTTTTTGGCCATATGCCAAAGATGGGGGGGTCCCAGATGTAGATCTCTTTGCATCCCGATTCAACAAACAGATTTGTGGCAAGGACGAGGGATCCTCTTGCATGCGGGACGGATGCGTTGGTGATTCCGTGGCATCGGTTCTCACTGATTTATGCATTCCCGCCTATTTTGCTACTGCCACGACTACTTCGCAGGATCAGGCAGGAAAGGAAGTCGGTACTTCTGGTGGCCCCCGCTTGGCCCAGAAGGACTTGGTATGCAGAAATGGTAAGGATGGCGGTGGGTTCCCCGCAGACCCTAACGGTACGCCCAGACCTGTTATCTCAAGGTCCAGTGTTCCATCCTGCCTTACAAACGCTAAATTTGACGGTTTGGCTATTGAGACCCACGTTCTGAAGAGTCGTGGGCTTTCAGGTCCTGTCATATCTACCTTGATCAATGCAAGGAAGCCAGCTTCCAGAATGATTTATCATAGAGTCTGGAAAGCTTATGTATCCTGGTGTGAATCCAGGGGTTGGCATCCCAGAAAATATGTCATAGGTAGAATTTTTGATTTTCTACAATTAGGATTAGAGATGAAGCTGGCCTTGAGTACCATCAAGGGCCAGGTCTCGGCTTTATCAGTATTGTTTTAACGGCCACTTGCTTCGCATTCTTTGGTCCGAAACAGGGGGTGATGTGTCTTAATCCTCCGGTTAAGGTGCCCCTAAACCCCTGGGACTTGAAATTGGTCCTGTCTGTGTTACAGAAACAGCCTTTTGAACCAATACGTCAGATTCCTTTTTCTGGTAGCTATCTCTTCTGCTAGAAGAGTATCAGAATTGGCAGCTCTTTCCTGTAAAGAGCCTTATTTGATTATACGCAAGGATAGAGTGGTACTGCGCCCTCATCCTAGTTTTTTTACCGAAGGTGGTTTCAGATTTTCATCTAAACCAAGACATTGTTCTGCCTTCCTTTTTTCCAGATCCCTGTTCTTCGGAAGAGAGGTCACTACATTCTTTGGATGTAGTAAGAGCAGTCAAGACCTATCTAGAAGAAACTGCTCAAATTCGCAAAACGGATGTTTTGTTCGTGCTGCCAGAGGGTCCCAATAGAGGACAGGCAGCGTCAAAAGCGACCATTTCTAAATGGATTCGACAATTGATTATTCAGGCTTACGGTTTGAAACAGAAGATTCCTCCGTTTCAGATCAAGGCACATTCCACAAGGTCTATTGGTGCTTCTTGGGCAGTGCATCACCAGGCCTCTATGGCTCAGATCTGCAAGGCCGCAACCTGGTCTTCAGTTCATACATTCACCAGATTCTATCAGGTGGATGTGAGAAGGCATGAGGATATCGCCTTTGGGCGTAGTGTGCTGCAGGCAGCGGTACGAGGTCCTCAGGTTTGATTGCACCCTACTTGGTTGTGATTTCCTCCCCCCCCCCCCCCCCCCCCTCAGTTGGCATTGCTTTGGGACATCCCATCAGTTATTACTGTGGCTCTGTGTCCCGTGATGTCCGAGAAAGAAAATAGGATTTTTTATAACAGCTTACCTGTAAAATCCTTTTCTTTCAATGGACATCATGGGACACAGAGGTCCCGCCCCTCTTCTAATACACTTATATTGCTTTGCTACAAAACTGAGGTATCCCTGGAAGGGGAGGGATTATATAGGGGGTTGAACTTCCTGATTAGGGTGTGACCAGTGTCCAATACCTAAAGGTACCTACATAACCCATCAGTTATTAGTGTGGCTCTGTGTCCCGTGATGTCCATCGAAAGAAAAGGATTTTACAGGTAAGCTGTTATAAAAAATCCTATTTTAAAGAATAGGCCAGTTTTACACTGCTGCGCTGCAGTTTGGCCGCAGACTGGGTGTATCTGCAGTTTTTTGCGCGTTTTAACTGCAGTCCGACTTTCTATTAGGTCGTACATTTTTTACACATTTCCTAAAAGCACACTAAAGATACAGCATGCAGGACTTTTGTTGCACTTTTAGAAAAAAGTGCGACCTAAATAAAAGCCTATGGCAGTGTTTATCAACTTTTTTCCGGTCGGGGCGCCCCTGAAAAGTATTTTCAGTCTCAAGGCACCCCAGTCAAAGGCTTGGTTCACATTCCTGCATGCCGTGGAGTGCGCACAAAATTGCACCCGTTCCTGACACGCAGACAAATGCTCTGCTCTTTAGGGGTGCCATTAATTCCTAATGGAACACATTGGCAAATGGACAGAGGCTAAAACCGCATGTAATGTGCCTGAAAACCACGGATATATTCACTCTGCGGCCAAACCGCAGCACAGTAGTATAAAACTAGCCTTGGAGTCTGGCTTTTCTTCTACTTTATATAAGCAAGTTTTTTTGCGACTAAGTGCTGTGGTCTGATAAAATAAAAATTATAATTTAAACTGATGTTTTATAATTTATATAAAATTTACATTCACCAGCCACTTTATTAGTAACACCTTTATAGTACTGGGTTGGACCCTCTTTTGCCTTCAGAACCGCCTTAATTCTTTCTGGCATAGATTCAACAAGGTGTTAAAAACACTCCTCAGAGATTTTGGTCTAAATTGACATGATAGCCTCACGCAGTTGCAGCAGATTTGTTGGCTGCACATCCATGATGCGAATCTCCCGTTCAACCACATCCCAAAGGTGCTCTATTGGATTGAGATCTGGTGACTGTGGAGGTCATTGTCATGTTCAAAAAAACAGTGGTGAGATGATTTAAACTTTGTGACATGTTGCATTATCCTGCTGGAAGGAGCCATCAGAAGATGGGTACACTGTAGTCATAAAGGGATGGACATGGTCAGCAACAATACAATTGGTACATCAGACCAGGCTACGTTTTTCCAATCTTCTATTGTCCAATTTTAGTGATTCTGTGCGAATTGTAGCCTCAGTTTCTTGTTCTTAGCTGACAGGAGTGGCATCCTGTGTCTCTCACAACTGCTGCTTACTGGATATTTTCTCTTTTTCGGACTATTCTCTAAACCCTAAAGATGGCTGTTTGTGAAAATCCTGGTAGATCAGCAGTTGCTTAACACCAACAACCACGCCACGTTCCAAGTCACTTTAATCCCTGTTCTTTCCCATTCTGATGCTCGGTTTGATTAAGCAAATTGTCTTTATTAAGTCTAGATGCCTAAATGCATTGAGTTGCTGCCATGTGATTATCTAATTAGCAATTTTGTGTTACAAAGCAATTGAGGTGTAACTAATACAGTGGCCAGTGAGTGTATATTTTCCCAATATTATTATACAGGATTTATATAGCGCCAACAGTTTGCGCAGCGTATCAGTACAGTAGGAGTCAGAGGACTTATTAGAGCTTACAATCTAAAATGGCAGGTGAAATGATACAAAAGGTAATAACTGTGGGGCATGAGCTTATGGAGATAGTGGAAGTACAGGTGTTGGCTGAAGGCAGGATAGGCTTCTCTGAAGAAAAGGGTTTAAAGGGATTGCCTAAAAGTGGACAGAGTAGGAGCTAGCCAGACAGATTGGGGTAGGGAGTTCCATAGGATGGGAGAGGCTCAGGAGAAGTCCTGGAGGCGAGCATGGGAGGAGGTGACAAGGGAGCTAGAAACCAGGAGGTCTTGGGAGGAATGAAGAGAACGATTAGGTTGTATTTTGAGACTAGGTTAGTGATGTAGTGGGGGGCTAGGTTATAGATGACTTTGTAAGTTGTTAGTATTTTGAATTAAATTAGTTGGGAGAGTGGCAGCCAATGGAGGGACGGACAGAGAGGAGTAGCAGACACTTAGCGGTTTGTAAGGTGGGTGAGTCTGGCAGCAGGATTCATGATGGACGTAATAGGGGGGGCTATTAGGAGGGAGTTGTAGTAGTAGAGGCGGGAGATGACCAGGGAGTTGATTTGGGAGCTTTGTGGTGTCAGAAAAGGATGTATTTTGGAGCTGTTGGGTAGGTTGAAGTGGCAAGCTTTGAACAGTGATTGGATGTAAGGCTGAAAGGAAAGTTCAGAATCCACCTAGCACCCTGGCATGCGGAGATGGGATGATGTCTGTGCCATTGATCTTGACAGAGATGTCAGGGGAAGGGGCACGTATTTAAGTAGAATTGTAAGTGACACTGAAGGTGTGGTGGGATAAGTAGGATGAAAACCAATGAATAGTACAGTCACGGAGACCAAAGGAGTAACGTTTTTTTGAGGAGGAGCAGGTGGTCAACCATATCAAATTCCAGAAGTAGGAGTACAGAATATTGTCCATTGGTTTTTGCTGTTAGTAAATTGTTTGTGAGTTTTAGGAGAGCAGTTTCTGTGGAGTGTTGAGGGCGAAATCCAGACTGAAGGGAAGATTATTCTTAATGAGGTGGTCGCTCATTTGGTTATAGACCAGATGTTCAAGGAGTTTGGAGGAAAAGGAGCAAGGAGATGGGACATAGGTTAAGATTGGTGGAGTCCAAGGAAGGCTTTTTAAGTATGGGGGTGACTAGTACATGTTTTAGATAGTTGGAGAAGATGCAATTTTAAACGAAACTGAAGGGAACAGCAACAGAATCTTGGTGACGTAGTATAAATAAATATATAACTGTGTTTTAGTGTTTATTGAGCTCCATCTAGAGGATTGTGTGGTGAATTACAAATATTTCTGTTTTGCAGGATTTCTGGATCACATTCGCCACCGGTGTATCGTTTTTCATTGCCTCCATTGTGTTTATTGCCACAATAGAATTGACAGCACTTGCGCAAGTATCCGTGGTAAGTTGTCATCTTCTGTTATCTAAACTTCACAACTGCTGTGTGTGCCAGAAAATGTCTACAAGTGCCTTGTACCAACTACTCTGTCTTCTCAATAGAAGTATCTGAATTGTATTGGAAGGGTTAGAACTTCGATCAGATTTTTATTGCACCTGGGGATTCACGATTGTTACTGCTACAGAAAGTGATTGAAACTGCAAAACATTCCCAGCACCTCCAGTTCATCAGAATTGGAGGTGAGCAGGAGACTTCCTGTTCAGGTGATGATGATCAAATTGGTAATAAACCCAAAACCAAAATGTAATCTATTGCAGCTTACCAATCATTCGATGTGCTGGCTGCATCCATTTCCTTTTTTTCCCCTCTATTTTTACCTGGTGATCTGGCCAGTAATGCACCTCCTGTAATAGAGTGCCCCCACTCCGGATGAAGGAGCACAGGGGGCACCTTTTGGACAGCAGCATTGTAAGCCTGGGAGGAGGATGTTCCCCTAGCAGTTTTAACTACACTAACAAATTTAAGCTATACTCCTGCTCACACTGCAGTTACACCAACAGTTTTTTTTTTTTCCTTTTGGGATAAATGTTTTACATGAATGAATAAAAAACTACTCCCTATCATCACCTTATGGCGTATTGACATGCACCACTAGGCTCAATCTAGTGACGCCTGGGGTCCCCCCTCCTCCCACCCTGTCTTCCCCCTCCTTCCACCCTGTCTTCCCCCCCTCCTTCCACCCTGTCTCCCCCCCTCCTTCCACCCTGTCTTCCCCCCCTCCTTCCACCCTGTCTCCCCCCCTCCTTCCACCCTGTCTCCCCCCCTCCTTCCACCCTGTCTCCCCCCCTCCTTCCACCCTGTCTCCCCCCCCTCCTTCCACCCTGTCTCCCCCCCCTCCTTCCACCCTGTCTCCCCCCCCTCCTTCCACCCTGTCTTCCTTTTCTTTCTCTTTCTTTCTCACCACTCCCTTGGCTTTCCTCCACTACTTTCTTCCTTCTATACCATGGCTCCCCCCTATGGGAAGCCAACCTCCCAGAATTCACTATTATACTCTTCTACATGAGCACTTATCTCATTAAATTATGTAAGCTCTACCTGTTTATTATACTGCCTGATGTAACTAAAGTACTCCCTACATTCTCTGGATGGCCAGGCCTTGGGTGTTATCTAAAGATACTTAATATGTATCTAAGATCTACATCTACGCATAACGCCCAATGTGTTAAAGCAGAGTTCCACTGGTTTTTGAATTTATTAAGTCAGCAGCTGCAAAAAGTATAGCTGCTGACTTTTAATAAACAGCCACTCACCTGTCCCATGGTCCATCGATGTGGCCGCCCGAAGCCTGCGTTCTCTCCCCCTCCTCTTCGTGGCGCCGACATTGTGAGTGTGGGCACCTGACTGTGACAGTTTATGGCTTCACAGCCAGGCGCACATTGCACATGCGTGAGCCGCACTGCGCTCCGTCAATGGCCAGGCAATGTTCTGGGACCTGTCACGAGTTCCAGAACATTGCCGGGAGGGAGTGGCCGCCTAGAAATCGCCTAGGTGGTCAGAAGTCAGAAGTGGAACAGGAAGTCCCACTCCAAACCAGGTACCCAGCCCAACCCCCCCCCAAAAAAATGACATGCCAATTGTGGCATGTCAGGGGGCGGGGAGTACTTAAAGCGGAAGTTCCACTTTTGGGTGGAACTCCGCTTTAAATGTGCATGGTTACTGTTGTGCTACCTGTTTACCTTTTTGTCCATTTATGGACCATTGATTGACGGTATCACTTTTGTTCCTTACTGATCAACAAAATACTTACACAGGAGACTGAAGGTTGGCTGTATTGTTTTCCCCTCACGACACAGCTTGTTTCCAGACGGGGTGTCCGAGGGTACCAGACGATCCTCCTAACCTCACAATTCAGCCCTTGGAATGGATTACATTGCTCACGCATGTCTGTTATTGTTTTGCCGTTTGTATCCATTGATACGACTCTATTTCCTATATCCTAATGTATGGTTGACATTGTTCCCCCCCCCTTTTTTTTTTTTTCTGTTCTTCCTGAAAACTTCAATACAAATATTGGACAAGAATAAATAAAAGCTGATCTAAGCATCCCTGTTAGTGGTAAATGGTTTGTCTCAGCACTCTTACTGCTACATATGCAGGATAGCTTGTTATGTTGTAGAACAACAGACTTACTGGCAGGATCACAGGTGAAACTAAAAAAAAGAAAGCCTAAAAAGAAAACGAATGCAGCCTCCACATCTAAGAATTGGTAAGCTGCGATATAATGTTTGCTTTTGGGTTTAATTCTTCTTTTTAAAAGAGAATTTCCCTGCACTTTGGGGGAAGTTTTATCTCTCTACTTTTGTCTCTGGGACAGGAATCTCCCTAAGAGGCCACAAACAGCAAAGAAAAATTATGACCGGGGTTGCAGCCAATTCCTACACTGTCAATTACACTCACCTTCCCCCAGAGCATGTCCCAGCTCCGCCCCCCTCCCCCTTCCCCCCTCATTGGGAAATTGATTTTTTTTTTTTCACTCCCTGGCCAGGCAGGTAACGTTTTTGCTGAGTTGCTGCTGGAAATTTGGCTTTTACTGACCTACACACATCCAGAACTAAATCTCCCATGTGCACGTTACTAAACCTGGAGAGTGCAAAATCTTGTGTAGCTGTGCATAGAAACCAATCGGCTTTCAGGTTTTATTGTCAAAGCTTACACGAGAAAGCTAGAGTTAGAAGCTGATTGGCTACCATGCACAGTTTTAGTAAATCTATGCCAGAGTGTGGGCAGGCATTCGGGAGTTAAGGCAGTAACATTGACTTGTTGGTCTATATATGCAAGTGAATTGGAACTAGAAGGGGGGGGGGGGAGTTTTGTAGTTCAGGAACACCTAAATTACTAGACAGTCCACAAGGATAAATAACTTATTTATTTATTTATTTATTTCAGGTACTTATATAGCGCCGTCAATTTACGCAGCGCTTTACATATACATTGTACATTCACATCAGTCCCTACCCTCAAGGAGCTTACAATCTAAGGTCCCTAACTCACATTCATACATACTAGGGACAATTTAGACAGGATCTAATTAACCTACCAGCATGTCTTTGGAGTGTGGGAGGAAACCGGAGTACCCGGAGGAAACCCACGCAGGCACAGGGAGAACATGCAAACTCCAAGCAGGTAGTGTCGTGGTTGGGATTTGAACCAGTGACCCTTCTTACTGCTAGGCGAGAGTGCTACCACTACACCACTGTGCCGCACTTTTGTCTTGATCCATTGATATCTTCTGTCTGGCTCTGAGCCACACAACCTTTCATACAAAAAAGCTTCCTTCGAGGTCCCCTCCTTCTGATAGGACACTATTCATACCTGGGGTTGATTAAACAGTCATTGTATGTGTGTGGGTTTGGTTGGATTAGTGACTTACCTTGGAGGGAATGGAGAAGGAGCTAAACTTTGCTAGTTTTAGTGTTTCGACCTTTGGGAGGTTAAAGTGGTTCCAAAGGCTGAAAGTTTTTTACCTTCAAGCATACTATGCTTGAAGGTAAAAAACCTTCTGTGTGCAGTGGCCCCCCTAATACCTGAGCCCCGTCGCGATCCAGCGATTTGCACAAGAGCTTTGGCTCTCTGGGGACTCCCCCTCCTCGTTGGCTGAGACAGCAGTGAGAGCCATTGGTTCCCACTGCTGTCAATCACAGCCAGTGAGCCAATGAGTAGTGCGAGGGGGTGGGGCCAAGCCGTGGCTCTGTGTGCGAATGGACACACAGAGCAGCGGCTCAGGAACAAGTCTGTTGGGGCGCCCCCATAGCAAGCTGCTTGCTCTGGGACCCAAGCAGGAGGATTGGGGCTGCTCTGTGCAAAACCACTGCACAGAGCAGGTAAGTATGACATGTTTATTATAAAAAAAATCCATGGCCTTTAATATCACTTAAATTGGTGATTTTACGCCGCCTTTGTGATACTTGCCTTTTTTTTGCTGTGTTTTAATAGCTATAGCTCCTGTAACAGAGCTAAATACTTTAGGGGTCCAGGAGTTCGAAAGCTGCGGTCTTCTTCCCCTCCTTTCCTTAAGGACGGATCAGAGCGATTCTGATTGGTTGGAGCAGAATCAAAATTGCTTTGATCTATAAGAAAAGGATATAGGATAAGACCGCAGATTTCAAATCCCCAGACCCTTGCACTAGTTGTGTGGGCAGTGAAAGCTATTTATCCATGGATGTAAGTGCAGTGGGGGACCAGAGGAGGTGGGGGAGGTGATTATGGTGTTTTTATTTTTTTTTTGTGAAAAGGTGAGCTTACACTTTAATTATTGATTAAAATCCACTTCCCCACTTGTGGCATATTGATTGCCTGGGTTATCAACTCTAGATTGATTATGGAAAGGAAATCATTTATTGAAGTGTGTTATGGCCACCATTATTACTAATGTCTTGTCTTGTTTTGATTTCTCTTTCAGGCTTTTGGGTTCTTTGCATCCTTTGCATTTTTAGGAGAACTCTATAGCATGTGGAAAAATGACTACTTACAAAGGAAAGATCAGCCCAAGAAGACACCAAATGCAAATGGTGGAGCTGAGGGGCAGCCTCTAAACCACCCCGTCCAAGAAAACCCACAAAACTGAACTGTGTGTACATTCTGCTACAGCTATACAGCCCTTCTATCCTCCACACTTGTATTGTCTGTATTTGAGTCATGAAATGTGTGACATCACAGCTGATATTCCAGGATGGCCTATATCACAAAATCTATTACAGGAATCATTTATCTACATTCAATAAGAACGGTCTGTGATGTTTTTTCATTGTAGGTTTGCCCAGGGGCAACGCAGTCGTAGCTTGTGAGAAGTGCGGCTCAATATAATTATGTAAATAATTCATGTGTTTTTTTTTTGTTTTGTTTTTTTTAATGATTTTAGAATGCAGACTTCTCCACCAAGGAGATAGATTTTATCTTTCAACCTAGATTGCTTGTTCCCATGAGCGGACCTCATCTTCATATTGCCATATACTGGCTTCTACTAGCGTAGGTGAAACAAAATATTTATTCGCAATAAGTTAATATAAAAAAAAAAATCATTTGTTTAAAAGAAATGCCGTATCGTTCCTCCATGCACAGATATGTCTAGCTCTGTAAAATGTATCGCTGGCAACGATCGCAGTAGCTTAGGCCAGAAGCTGAATTTATTAAGCAGAGTTTATCTGATATGTTTTGCTTATCATAGCTAGTGCTGCCAAGAGCCAACCCCATCCACAATGGATATGTTAGATCCGCATGGCTTATAGCAGGTTATATATATCTAGATCTAGATCTAGATCTATATATATATATATATATCTCTATCATGTTAACGACTTTTGTATCTCTCAGATATTTTAGTAGCAAGATATCCCCACCATAATTCTCACTACTACACATATGACATGGCCAGACCTTGTTCTCCCTTTACTTTTGAGGATAATCGTATGGATGAACTGAGACAAGCTGCAGAGAAATTTCACTGTTGGAATCTTCTATAGATTTCTGAAGCCAACCCGTAGATCCTAAAGCTGAGGTGTGCCCAAAAATCCATTTGCAAAGGTAAAATAAGTTTGCTGCACCATTTGCTATATATTACTGAAGCTGCAGTCTCCCGCTGGTGGCAACATCCAATGTGGACGCTAGTTCCGGCTGTGGTACACTGATCATTCATAGAAAAAGCTTTGCATTGTTTTCAATGAGTGCAAGGTGCTCTGTGATTGGAGGAGGTGCAGATGAATGGCATGTTTCCCCTCCTCCATTTACAGAATGCCTTGAATTCATTGAAAAGAATGCAATGCTTTTTACAAATGGAGGAGGTGCTGAGCTCATAGATGGAACTACAAGTCTCAGCACTGGATAATTGGTGCCAAAAGGAGACTGCTGCCTGTTTAAAAGTATGATATGTAACAAGCACTGCAGCAGCCAGATATGAGGCACACTTCATTAGACCTAACTTATTTCTACTGAGAAAATGGCTGAAAATAATTTTTGCCTATATTTCAGCTTCAATTTATACTAATAATTGGGTCTGGGCTTTTACAGGTTAACCTCTCTGTATGATCAGCAAATACTGTGTATCCATGGCAGCCCACAGAGTGACATTTACCCCCGTCCTTCACACCAGTTGCAACTTGACAAATCAAAGTCGCATGATCAGTCACCCCCTATTTACAGCTATGGAACCGTTCAAATCTTGAGTCGCAGAGACTTTCAAAAAGGTTTCTGCACTATTTTAGTGAGATTTCATGTGTGACTTGCATTGACATCTGTGCATGAAGTTACAAAGAGGTCGGCAAGCCGCACATGTAGTCGCCTTTGAAATGACGGTAAAGTAGCGCAACTTCAAAGCCGCACCCGGTGTGAACTGGGGCTTAGATGTGAAATGTACTCATCTAAATGTTTGCCTGCATTGGATAATGATTTTGGCAGTGTGAGGTCAGGCCAAGAGGTAATATACAGCCCAGCCAGCCTCATTTACTTTCATATAATTGGGGGCATAACACAAAGCTAAAGCAGACCATGATCCACCATATGCGGACTTTACTACAAGGTAGATCTTATTTCTCCTATATAATCCTCATATTTTACATTGTTTATGCCTTTTCTTTTTTTGTTATATATTTTTTTGTTGTTGTAATCATCCAGCGTGATGTGGGTGTTTTTAAAAGATGTTTGAACTATGAACCCTAAATGCATACGCACAGAGGTGTGTGTGTTTTTTTTAATGGCCACCATTAATTTTTAATTATATGTTTCTGATTATCAATTAGAACAATGTAAATTATCTGGAATTTTTTAAAAATTGTATTTTTAATTTGTATCCAGGTGAAGCCGACTTTCACCTGCTGAACATTTTAGCAATAGATCTAAAGTTTGTGAATATATTCTTAATGTAAGCACTTATTTCACATTATGGGAATTGGCGCACACTATGCAGGAGCTGCTTCTATTGCTGCCATTACCTTGTTAGAATGTAAGACACTGGAGATTACTTTCCATAGTGGGATGACATTTTGTGAAGTTAAAATTTACAAAGGCATTCTTTTTTTATACAGAATATGAAGGAGTTTAAATACAGGTCTTTTTTTTTTTTTTTTTTGCAGTCAGTCCTTTTGTGTAGAATTCCCAGTGGAACAGGTGGCCTCGATGGGAGATTTTCCCTGACTTCCTGTTTAGTGACAACTGTAAAAATGTGGCTATCCCATTACGTTTTGTCTTGGCGGCAGTGGTCTCCAGGACACAGAGAGGGTGAATCTCCCTAGCTGTGACACAGAAAAATAAAATCTCATACTTAGTGATTGTAAAGTCTTGTTTTTTTTTTCTATTAAAATAACAAACATGTTCTACTTACCTGTTCTGTGTAATGGTTTTGCACAGGGCAGCCCAGATCCTCCTCTTCTCGGGTCCCTGGCTGGAGCTCCTGGCCCCTCCCTCCTGTTGGGTGCCCCCACAGTAAGCAGCTTACTATGGGGGCACCCGAGCTGAGCTGCTGCTCCGTGTATCCATTCAGACACAGAGCTGGGGGGGCGCTGCACAGAAGGCTTTTTATCTTCATGCATAGAATGCATGAGCATAAAAAACTTTCTGACTTTATAGTTAGACCCCTTTCACACTGAGGCGCTACAGCGTTAAAAATAGGGCCTGCATAGCGCCTCTCCTGTCTCTCCAGTGTGAAAACCTGAGTGCTTTCACACTGGAGCTGTGCGCTTGCAGGACTGTAAAAAAAGTCCTGCAAGCCGCATCTTTGCAGTGCTGTAGAAGCAGTGTATACGCTGCTCCTAAAGCACCCCTGCCATTGAAAACAATGGGCAGCGCCACCAAACCGCCACCGCAGCGGTGCTTTGAACCCTTTTTCGGCCGCTAGCAGGGGTTAAAACCGCCCCGCTAGTGGCCGAATAGCGCCACTAAAATGGCGGTTTACTGCCGACGCCCGCCCCCCCCCCAGTGTGAAAGGGCTCTTACTTTAAGTGGGTATAGAATTTAAGTCTCTTTACAAATACAGACCAGCACACGCTTTTGTCATATGTACACTACCAAAGCACTGTTAAAATATGTAGACTACAAATTTGAATCAGATTTGGCATCTTTGATTAAAAAAAAATCTGGGGTTTTACCGTGTACAAATTAGTGTAGTGTCACCATAAACATTACAAACTTTGTACAATCAACTTTAGATTTAAAGCTCTGTAAAATGAAGACCTGACTAATCTATCCAATCAGGCAGGCACTTGCACTAGTTGGTAGGTGTAAAGGTAATGTAATGTATGTGGTGATCTTTTAGACCTTTCTATTTTCAAGAAACCGTTTAATTGATGCAATCATATGTGCCTTACATGTTTCTAAAGAAAATGCCACAACTGCAGAGTACTTTATTATTATTTTTTTTTTCTCCAGCACAGTGTTGTACTATCAACCATGGAAACGAATCATATTGAAGATTGCAATATAATGGGCAGGCAAATGACTGGTTTCTCTGGGTTACTATACACCATTGCATGGCAACATATTATTATAGAGAACCTGAGAGGTTAGATGTATAGAAGCTGTCATTGCTGATTTGTATTTAAAGGAGTACACTTTGGGTTGCCTTCCTACAATACATAATGAAGCCTGGATCAGGATGACAGTGGGGAAGTTGGCTTTAACTAGCAATAATATCTTCCATATTTCTACTCTCATGAGTTCACTTTATTATAAATTTCTAAATGTACACTATGGTGTGTTCAGTCTATTAAATGTGGTATATCTATCCACTCGTATTATATTTCTTTTTTATATAATTCTCTGATCATTAAGTGATTATACATTGTCCTAAAATCATGGCTTTATCTAATCTCAAATGTGTAAATAAAACCTTCAAATGTAATTGATGAAACTTGTCTTGGTGTTTTATTTTTAAGGAAAATGATCAGTATATTTAAGTATTCACTCATTTTAGTAAAGATGGAGTTCAGGACAAACATACTGAGGACTTAACTAAGCTTTCTGTCAGAAGAGGTGTGTGCCACATCAACAGAGCAGTCAGACCTGTTACAGGTCTATCTGTGCCACCTGCGCCAGTTTTCCTGAAACAAACTAGTGGAGGTCTGCCTCTAATTAACAGAGGCAATATGGCAGTTTTCCAGAGAAAACTGTCACCGATTACTGCCATTTGTTACCTTGTCCTATGGGATCTGAGCGGTCAGCCGACAGAATGGATCACCCCTTTTGTTAATTAAGAGCAAGCTGCACAACTCTTGGTTAACCCCCCCCCATTCTCCTAAAAAGGCTATGCTATATATAAGCTGAATTCCCAGAATTGTAAAGAAAAAAAAACCCTTGCAGTGGGCCCTCTGTGCACTGCAAGAGTTAAATGCTTGTTGTTTCTAGGAGTATTGGAAGAGGCTGTATTACTTGCTGTACTCCAGACTCCAGTGCTGTCCTCTGTTATCATGGTAGCATCAAAAAAAAATAAAAGACATATAGATATCTCACTGTGCTTTAACTATTGGCAGTCTCAGATTCATAACTCTCCTGGATTCACCAGGGGCTCAATACTTGAAACTTCTCAGCAAATATCATTCCAAAGGCACAACAGGTGCAATCATAAACTCACTTGTGAGCAGGAAAGGGGCATCCCGCAGCATATCAGAGATGTAAGTGGCAAATCACATCAGGCACCTGTCAGCGATTCGGAGGAAGTGACTCCAACCACAAGGAAGCGTCTCTGGGGGAGGTAAAAATCTTGTAGTCTCCCCATCTTGTACCCGGAGACGTGCAGGGAAAAGGATGCTGTAGCGAATGCCTTTAAGGCGCATGGCTGCCTTGACTTGATCGAAAGAGCGTCTAAGTTTCTGAGTCTCAACTGAGTAGTCAGGGAAAATTAGTAAGTAAATAACTTATTATTCTAAAATTGCAAACCCCCCTTTACTCTGGCAGCTCGGAGCACCTCATCTCTGTCCCTGAAGTTTAAGAATTTCAAAATGAAAGTGCGCGGTGGCGCTCCAGGGGGACCTGGTTTAGGTGGAATCCGATGAGCCCGCTCAACAGCATAAAATGGCGAGAACTGGGCCGTGGGAAGGAGGCTGCGGAATAATTCTTCAATAAATTCTGTGGGACGGTGACCCTCAGCTCCCTCCGCCAATCCCACGACACGTAGGTTGTTCCTCCTATTGCGATTTTCTGCATCTTCAGATTCATACTCTAGGGCCTTAATTTTGGTATGGAGGGCGCGGAGGTCAGCGCCATGAGCCTCCACAGTGTCCTCCACATGCCCCAGGCGCTGCTCAGCAGTGTGTAATCTGGAGCGGATCTTGTCCATATCTTGTCTGATCAGCCCTACATCAGACTGTACAGCATCAACTTTGCCTGTAAGGGCGGTGAGAGAGGCCTGGCAAGTAGCTATTGCTGCTAGCACATCAGCCAGACCTGACTGGGGAGAGGTGGATTGTCCCGGCTGCTCAGTCTGAGACGCCAAGTCCGTGCGCGCCCGTCTTCCGGCCCCCACGCGGTCTGGACAGGCCGCCTCCGGTATCTCTGTCACTGGGGGAAATTTTAATTTCTTACCCCTGCCGCTGGATGACCGAGCCGATCGGCGGTGCATGTAGGTGGTTTCGGCCGGTAGCACAGCGTTTTTCTGCCCACTAGCAGGGAAACAGCCTCGGATCCCGGCGGAGCTCTCTGAGAAAGCGTCCTCTCACAGCGCCATCTTGGCCACGCCCCCAGTGCTGTCCTCTTCTACCTGGAGCTCAAGGTTGTGGGCAGTCCCTCGCATAAAAAAAAAGGTAAGAACCCTTCATTGTTTGTGGAGGAGAGGAGCGTACAACCACGGCTGGGAACGCCTTACAGAGTTAGCAGTGCCAGACCATGTAGATGTAGGAATCCTGCTGGAACCAGCGATAAGGTATTACTCCTTATTCCTGTAGGTCTTAGCCTTAATGAGCATAAACTCTTGTAGTGTGAGGATTTTATTTTCCTAACCCCGAGTACAGCTTTAACCACTTGCCGACCGGCTCACACCGATGTACGGCGGCAAAGTGGTTACTTCTTGTGAATTGGAGTGATAGCAGGCGCGTGCCCACTGCATGACGGGGAAACGATGCTCGTGGCCGGCGGGCATGATCGCGTGCACGAGAGCAGGAACAGGGTTCTGTCAGGAGAGAGGAGACATATCGTTTGTTCCTACTAAGTAGGAACAACGATTTGTCTCCTCCCCTAGTCAGTCCTATCCCCCCAGTTAGAACACACCTAGGGAACACACGTTTAACCCCTTGATTGCCCCCTAGTGTTAACCCCTTCCCTGTCAGTGACATTTACACAGTAATCAGTGCATTTTTATAGCACTGATCGCTGTATAAATGTCAATGGCCTGAAAAATGTGTCAAGTGTCCGATCTGTCCATTGCAATGTTGCAGTACCGCTAAAAATCGCAGATCACCACCATTACTAATAAAAAAAAAAATATATAAAAATTCCATAATCCCTTCCCATAGTTTGTAGACGCTATAAAACATTTTTGGGGGTATTTATTATAGCAAAAAGTAAAAAATATTGTCTTTTTTTTTTTTTTTTTTTCAAAATTGTTTTTGTTTATAGTGCAAAAAATAAAAACTGCAGAGGTGATCAAATACCACCAAAAGAAAGCTCTATTTGTGGGAAAAAAGGACATCAATTTTGTTTGGGTACAGCATCGCCCGACAGGCGCAATTGTCAGTTAAAGCAACGCAGCTCCGTATCGCAAAAAATGGCCTGGTCATTAAAGAGGAAGTAAACTCAGCTCCTCAAATGCTCCTTAATAAATCCAGTGTAATAAAGCTTTCCATAACATTCTGCATCATTCTTTCCTCCCTAAGAGCCCTTTCATACTGGGGCGGTTTGCAGGCGTTATTGCGCTAAAAATACCGCCTGCAAACCGACCCAAAACAGCCTCTACTGTTTGTTCAGTGTGAAAGCCCGAGGGCTTTCACACTGAAGCGGTGCGCTGGCAGGAGAAGAAAAAAACTCCTGCAAGCCGCATCTTTGGAGCCGTGAAGGAGCGGTGTATTCACCGCTCCTAAACCGCTCCTGCCCATTGAAATCAATCGGACAGCGCGGCAATACCGCAGCTAGAGCTGCGCTATTGGAGCGGTTTTAACCCTTTTTCGGCCGCCAGTGGGGGTTAAAACCGCACCGCTAGCGGCCGAATACCACCGCAAAAACGGCGGTAAAGCAGCGCTAAAAATAGCGCTGTTTTACCGCCGATGCCCTCACCGCCCCAGTGTGAAAGGGGACTTAGGATGTTTCTTATTTTTTTTTCCAGTTGATTTGTAATTTCTACTTCCTGGTTGCAGCCAGCGCCATCTTAGCTACTGTCTTCTGAGTCTGAAGAGCAGTTTACTTCCGCCCTTACTGTTTCTGGTTGTCCCTGTGTTTCGTCAGATTTGGCGACCCGTCAGAATGTGCAACGGAAGTGACATTTTGTCACCGCCATCTTGCTACACCCCCTACTCGCCCACAGTAAGGATACACTGAGAAGAGGGAAAGCGTACATCTTGTTACACCCACCGGAGTATTGCATTCTACACTTATTTTTAACAGTAAACTGAGGTTATATAGTGAAATACAGTATTAAGAACTCCGTCTGACAGTTTAGATGTCGAATTTTAAAAGCCGCGAACTTCTGTCAGATTAGCAAACCTGTGAGATCAGCAGGCTTGCCGCTGCTTTTAAAATCAACATCTAAACAGTCAGTTCTAAGTACTGTATTTCACTATATAACCTCAGTTTACAGTTAAAAATAAGTGTAAAATGCAAAACTGCGGTGGGTGTAACAAGATGTCCTCTTGCCCCCTTCCCACTCTATCCTTACTGTGGGCGAGTGCAGGGTGTAGCAAGATGGCGGTGACGTAACATCACTTCCGTTATACATTCTGACGGATCGCCAAATCTGATGAAACACCTGCTGTAACCTCGTACATGCTCAGTAACGTAGCCAAGACTCGTTTTCATTCCCGATTTAGTATAGCAATATTGTCCCACATATTGAAGCATAGAGAGGTGAGCAAGCTTTGCAACACATATTTAGTGATCGTTTAATATGTTTTTGACACAATCTACTTGATGAAGCTTATCTCCTTGCTCCTGTGTCCCATGCAAAGTGCTGATGTTTACACTCCCTGCGATGTTGCAGGAACTTGTGAATAGCACTGTAATCCGAGATCTCGGAGATTCATATGAGATTCATATGAATGAATGGACAGACAGCACAAGGAGCGTGCCGTGAATCGGGTAAAATCTGTGCATGTGCTGCTGACGTCATGAAAAAGAAAAAAGCAGATTACCAGCAATCGGAGCAAGTTAGAACTCATTCATGCAAAGCAATTTGTACAGTGCTTATCACTGATTTAAATGGGGAAAAGTTATCTGGGTGAGTTTACAGCCACTTTAAGCAGCCAAATCTTTCAGTCTGTAAGTGGTTAAATCTATAAAATTGTATCATTCTCTGATAGCAGTCATTCTGGACAAAGCAAAGTTTGCTTCAACCACTGTTACAAAATTAGTTGAAATTCCCCAAAATGTATACATTTCCTGAAAGAACCCCCCCAAGTAATAAAATGGTGGTAGCTGTCACAAGATATTGGCATACATATTTATCATGTGTCATATCGCTTCTTTTATGAAGTTGAAATATAGAAGTACTTTACTATCCAAAGTCAAAACAACAAGGGCAAAAGATTTAATAGATGGAAAGCTGAAAAAATGACCGAAGGTGCATTTTTGTGTAAGTTAACATTCTGTTGAATTGGGGCAGCCGATTGAAATGAAGGGAGCTGCCAGCACATCAGAAAGGTCCACATAAAAGCAGACATGCACCACTTTTTGCAATGCAGCACAGCATCCAGACCGTAGTGTGCTGCTGTGCATTGCAGGGTGCTGAAACACAAATACTAAGGGAATGCACTGTCATTGAAAATGAGTGGCACTGCAATGTGTTGACACATGGAATGAGTGTCTTACTACAGCACAACAGTGCGAAAAGGACCTAAAGTCACTTTCATTTTTGCATGTTAGAAATGAAGGCCAGCAAATAAACCCAAAGATATAATTATACATGAATTAGGTAGAAAAAAAAAAGGTGGTGGGGAGGGAGGGACGGAGAGGGTATAGTTGGGGGCCAGGCCGTGCACAGGTAGCCTACTACATATGTAGATGGTATTCTCCCAGTGAATCAAGTTGCCTAAGGTATTGGGTGTTTTTGTAAGCTCCAACAATATAGCAATATATGTATTGTAAGGGTACAGTAAGATGGAGAAGCAGATGGAAGGGGTAGGAAGGGGGAAGGCTTTGGGGTCCCTGCCAGAATTTCCCACTTCATAAAGCTTAAAGTAGAACCATAAGCGGGGGGGGGGGGGGGGGGGGTCATAACCCCTGTCAGTTTATTTTTTGCCATTTGTATCTCATTGGGGAGATTTACCTTCATTTCATGCCCCATAGCCAAAACAGGAAGTGAGAGAAAATACTGCAAATGAAGGGAATCTGTTGGGGCCCCCAGGTCACCAGAACTAGTGTCCATATTAGATTTGATTAATTTTCTGGAGACTTCCCAAAATTTTGGATTTTCTCGTACTTTTAAGGATAATGGTACAGAACACAATAAAAACTGACAGGGGTTTTAATACCTCTTCAATCTATCCAAAAAAATAAAAAGTTTTGCCTTTTAGTTGTACATTAATTATCACAGCAATCGTAACAAGTATTTGAGGTTCAAAATTGTGTTTATACTCTCTAGACCAAACTTTTAAGAATTTTGTGTGGGTATCATTAAGTATAGAAGTAACTTCCTCATGAATCACAATGCCCATAATCTGTATCTTCACCTCCATGAGGTTTCTAGGAGAGCTGTCTCCAAGCTTTGGCTATAGTTTGGCGTGTAGCTAGGAAAATTAAGGTAGCTTCTTTTCTGTAGTAGTGAGGTCAGAAATAGGTCTATGAAGTAAAGCTTCCCAGCTGTTACAAACTAAGTTCTTATGAAGGTCAGTCCAAATCAAATGATGTACCTGTATGGACAGTTTTTGAACTTTTGAGTATTGCTAACATCGCGGTGTAATGTTCCAGGTGTTCTGCAGCCTCTAAAGCGAAAAAAATAACCTGTTGGTGTAAATTTAGCCAGCCGCTCGGTGGTCACATACCATCAAAATAGTAGATTGTAGGCATTTTCCTGGGCTAGAATATTGGTGGAACATTTTGCTGTCAATAACCAACTTTTTTCCAGTCCAAAACATCTAAAGATTCCCTTATGCCGCGTACACACGACCGGTTTTGCCGTTGGAATAAACGCCGAAGGTTACTTCGACGGAATTCCATTCAAGCGGTCTTGCCTACACATGGTCAAACCAAAGTCTGACCGTCCAGACCGCGGTGACGTACAGCACGTAGGACGGGACTAGAAAAAGGAAGTTCAATAGCCAGTAGCCAATAGCTTCTGTCTCGTACTTGCTTCAGAGCATGCGTCATTTTTGGTCCGTCGGAACAGCATAGAGACGAGCGGTTTTCCCGATAGGAATTGGTTCCGTCGGAAATATTTAGAACATGTTCTCTTTCTAGGTCCGTCAGAATTTTCGAAAAAGAAAGTCCGATGAGGCATACACACGATCAGAATAGATGATGAAAAGCTTCTGTTGGACTTTTTCTGTCGGACATTCCGCTCGTGTGTACGCGGCTTTAGGTTTTGTTCCCAGTTAAACATATTTAGAGTTTAGAGCCATGTGAGGGCTGTGTATATGAGAGCTATTAGACCTGTTGAGTGTGGGTTGTTTTTGCATCTAGGACAAGCTGTAGATAAAAAAAAATACTTTTTGTTTGCAATAAAGCACTTTTGTTTTTTTAAATGAATGCTGGCAAAAAAAGCAATTTTTTAAAAATGCTTCCATATTTTTTAATACATTACATAGAAAATATTTGCAAGACTGTATTGCCAAAAAAAGCCTAGTTTGTCTGTAAAAAAAACAAAGTATGGATTATTTTTTTATTATAAATAATGGCAACACTGAATTAAAAAAAATAAAAATAATGTCCCACAAAATCTAGGTAGAAAATGAAGCCGGTCTCAGTATTCTGTTCGTACATTTATACCCCTTATGAACCAGAGCAATTTTTCCAACAGTCTTTAAGGTAATCAATAAGAAATATGAAGAAGTAGGCACACTCTAAACGAATATGCTGCGCCCCCTCCCTTCATACTTTCCGTTCTCATTTGTGTTGAATGGTTACCAATGTTTCACAAACATTTCAAAAGAAAAAAAGGGCTGCTCTATAAGAATTTATATATATATATATATATATATATATATATATAAAAATTTTTTCCAGTCATAAATAGAATGTGGTAAGAGAAAGTCCACACACTTTATGAGACTTTTTCCTGTTAATGGGGAAAAAAGTAAAATGCCAGTAAATGTTTTAACCTACAAAATGCCACACCTCCGCACCACCACAACTTCACTTGAATGGGTCACATTTGGCATACTCATACTGTTTTAAATTTTTGCTTTGGCATGTGTACAACCCTGACCCTTTTGAGGAGGTCAGGGGTGGTTTAAACTAGAAGTGCGCAAATTTTTTTTTGTACCGAAAATGCAGGATGCACTTGGCCGAAAACTGAAACTGAAAATTTTGGTGCATCTCTAGTTTAAACCTGATATTTTTTAATAGTTCCATAATAGTAGTGCAATATTTAAAGGAGTTGTAAAGTCTCAAGTTCTTTGAATGCATGAATGTAAAAAACCTGTGCTGCAGCTGCCCCCCAGAGCTCACCCTTTTCTTACCTGAACCCAATCGTTCCAGCGTCGAGGACGAGCACAGCAGCTTCAATCGCTGTATCGGGTCCTCATTGGATAGACTGACAGCTGCGAAATCGGCTCTCTGTGGGGGCACTAGATGAAGAGGTGGAGCCAGGAGCACAGCGGGGGGGGACCATAGAGGATTAGGGCCGAACTGTGCAAAACCCTTGCACAGAGGAGGTAAGTATAACATGTTTGTAAAAGGTTTTTTTTTTGTTTTTTTTAACAATCACTTTAAGTTATATATAACATCCAGTAGTTGCCATTAAAGACATATCCAAGAAAAAAATGGCCAGGGTACTCAGCAAAGCATGAAATACATAATCAAACGATAAAGCGGCACTTGTGAAATCACATTGTGAAATCACAATGACGTTTTTTTTTTTTTTTTATTTAAAATCCCTCCCATCATTATCACCCACATGTAATGGACATCATCAAGTGCAAAGGTCAAAGGTTTAACTAAAAAAAAAAATTGTACATACAAAATGGTCACACATGAAGGACAGAGCAAACTCAGGCAGTAATTGCAAGTGCCAGAGACAAGAAAAGGCATGACAGAGCATTGTGCTGCCTAGGCAAGATGGCCACCAAAGTGTACTCAGGGTTGGGATAGGAGAAAATGGTGGACAGTTGAATGTACAGGAAAAAGTATAAGGAAGGTACTGCAGAGCAACCTGCAGCACCAGATATGCAGACCAAGAGACAAGCCCAAAAATAGACCCTGGGGGAAAAAAAAGGTAAAGGTCAGCAGCTGCAAATAAATCCAGTGTAAAATCACCATAAACACGCTGAAAGTGAAAAGAGCTGCATGAATCCAAGTGTTGGACTACTTGGGTGCCTTTTCTGTGCTTTCAATTTGGACATTTACCCACCATTTTTTTTTTTGTTTTGATCTTAGCACTTGATGATGTCATCGTATGTGGGCTGTAATGCTGGGAGCAGTTTTTAGGGTATATATATATATATATATATATATATATATATATATATATACCCTAAAAATGGCTCCCTTCACTGTCCTGAAGAAGGACGAGCTTGTGCTTTGCCGAAACATCAAAATAAAACGTCATTACTGCGTGTTCATCTTTCAAGGCCCATGAGTGCTGCTTTATCTTTTAGATTTTATGTTTGTGTGTATATACACTATATTACCAAAAGTATTGAGACGCGCCTGCCTTTACACGCACATGAACTTTAATGGCATCCCAGTCTTAGTCCATAGGGTTCAATATTGAGTTGGCCCATCCTTTGCAGCTATAACAGCTTTAACTCTTTTGGGAAGGCTGTCCACAAGGTTTAGGAGTGTGCCTATGGGAATGGTTGACCATTCTTACAGAAGCTCATTTTTGAGGTCAGACACTGATGTTGGAGAAAAGGCCTAGCTGGCAGTCTCAGCTCTAATTCATCCCAAAGATGTTCTATCGGGTTGAGGTCAGGACTCTGTGCAGGCCAGTCTTCACCTCAAACTCATCCATGTCTTTATGGATCTTGCTTTGTGCACTGCTGCGCAGTCATGTTGGAACAGGAAGGGTCTATCCCCAAACTGTTCCCACAAAGTTGAGAGCATGAAATTGTCCAAAAACTCTCATACTGGTCACTGGAAGTTCAACATGGCACCTCATGTCAAAGAACTCACTGAGGAAAAAAATAATTGTTGCTCTACATAAAATTAGCCTAGGCTATAAGAAGATTGCCAAGACCTTGCAACGGAGCTGCAGCACGGTGGCCAAGTCCATACAGCGGTTTAACAGGACAGGTTCCCCTCAGAACAGGCCTCGCCATGGTCGACCAAAGAAGTTGATATCCAAAGGTTGTCTTTGGGAAATGGATGTATAAGTGCTGCCAGCATTGCTGCAGAGGTTGAAGGGGTGGGGGGTCAGCCTGTCAGTGCTCAGACCATACGCCGCACACTGCATCACATCCTCTCAAGACCTTCTGCTCTCTAGCTCACTCATTACCTCCCTCCTCGCCTCCAGGACTTTTCCAAAGCCTCTCCAATCCTATGGAATGCCGTACCCCAATCTGAACCACTTATCTCGTACTCTATTCGTTTTTAGACGATCCCTGAAAACCCTTCTCTTCAGAGAAGCCTACCCTACCCACACCTAACAACAACTGTATTTTTTTTTTCATTTTCTCCATCAGCTCACCCCCCACAGTGATTACCTTTTGTTTGCACTTGACCCTCCCTTCTAGATTGTAAGCTCTAACGAGCAGGGCCCTCTGATCTCTACTGTATTGATTTGTATTGTACTTGAACTGTCTGCCCTCATGTTGTAAAGAGCTGCGTAAACTGTTGGCGCTATATAAGTGTAAAGGCTGGCCGGAGGAGTCTGAGAGGGCCAGTGTTGTCAGCGTTTTTGGGTTCAGAAGGGGGTGAGGCCAACACGTCACTTCCAGGTCCTTGCTGAGCCACGGTCGGCTGCAACCATGGTGGCGTTACCTCTCGGTGCTCACACCGGGGATTCCGCCTGCCAGCCAGCTTTTCCCGGTGTTTTCGCCGGGGGGGCGATCGGCCGCCCACAGCTCCTTTTATTCTCCCTGGGTTGGTCCGGCGCCCCTTCTCCCGCTGTTCGGGGGGGGGGGTGTTCGCTGCCCGCCTCCTCTCCCCTCTCCGTGCACATCCAGCTCCACAAGGGATCCGCCCGCTGGGGGGATGATCGGCCGCCAGCTCCTCTCTCCCCATGAACATCTGCTTCATGTGGGAGCCACCAGCTTCTCCGGGTGTTTGCGGGGGTGATCGCTGCCCGCCTCTTCTCCCCGTGCACATCCAGTTCCACGAGGGAGCTGCCTGCCGGGGAAGGGGGCGATCGGCCGTCCACCAGCTCCTTTTTCCCTGGGTAGATCCAGCATCGGGGGGGGGCGCCCACTTCTCCCAGCGTTCCTGCCCGCTTCCCACAGTGTTCCTGCCTGCTTCTCCTGGCATTCCCACGGGGGGGTCATCGGCCGCCCACCAGCCAGCTCCTCTCTCCCCATACAGATCCAGCTCCACAAGGGAGCCGCCCGCCAGAGGGGTGATCGTCTGCCCCCCCTGCAGCTCCTCTCTCCCCATGCACATTTTGCGCCATGGGAGCTGCTCTCCCGCTTCTCCGGGGGTTCACATGGGGGGGGGATTAGTCGGCCGCCTGCTCCAATCCTCATGCGGCTCCATGAGGGGGCTGCCAGCCCGTTTCTCCCGGTGTTCACATGGGGCGGATGGGCGGCCACCCGCCTGCCTGCTCCTCTCTCTCCCCACAATTGGTATCGCTGCAAGCCCAGTCACAGAGGACATCAGACCTGCACACAGCAGTCATGGCAACAGCCAGTCGTGAGGTGACAGGTCGGTTGTGGCTTGCAGTAGATGTACCATGCTGGATTGTTTATCATTTATTATTATCATCATTTCATTGTGGTTTCAGTCGCATGTCATTCCCAAGCTTACATAAGGGGTCATTCATTGTCAGCAGGGCTTGGCAAGACGGGGAGGATGTAAACCACATACATTGCTACTTTTACTTGGTTATTTTGTTTCTTGGTCAGTGTTTCTATCATAGCGTTTCTGCCCCGGCGTTTCTGTCATAGCGTTCTGCCCCGGCGTTTCTGTCATAGCGTTCTGCCCCGGCGTTTCTGTCATAGCGTTCTGCCCCAGCTTTTCTGTCATAGCGTTCTGCCCCAGCTTTTCTGCTTAGCGTTCTGCCCCAGCATTTCTGTCATGGCATTTCTCCCCCAGGGTTTCTGTCATAGCATTTCTGCCCCAGTTCTGTCACAGCATTGCTGCCCCAGGGTTTCTGTCATAGCGTTTTTCTGCCTCAGGGTTTCTGTCGTAGCGTTCGGCCCCAGCATTTCTGTCACAGCGTCCTGCCCCAGCATTTCTGTCTCGGCGTACAGTCTCTGCATTTTGTCATAGCGTTTCTGCCCCAGTGTTTTTCATAGTGTTTTCTGCCCCAGGATTTCTGTCACAGCATTTCTGCCCCAGGACTTCTGTCATAGCGTTTCTGCCCCAGGATTTCTGTTATGGCATCTCTGCCTCAGGATTTCTGTCATGGCGTTTTTCTGTCATAGTGTTCTGTCCCAGCATTTCTGTCTCTGCGTTCAGTCTCGGCATTTCTTTCATACCATTTCTTTCATAGTGCTTCTGGCCCAGGATTTCTGGCATTGCATTTCTGCCTCAGCGTTCTGTCATTGCGTTTCTGCCCCAGGATTTCTGTCATGGCATTTCTGCCTCAGCAATTCTGCCCCAGGTTTTCTGTCATGGCATTTCTGCCTCAGCGTTTCCGCCCTAGGCTTTCTGTCATGGCATTTCTGCCTCAGCGTTTCTGCCCCAGGATTTCTGTCATTGCATTTCTGCTTCAGTGTTTAAGTCTCAGCGTTTCTGTCACAGCGTTTCTGCCCCAGGATTTCTGTCATAGTGTTTCTGTCATAGCGTTGCTGTCCGTGTGTTTCTGCCCCAGGATTTCTGTCGTAGCATTCTGTCTCAGCGTTCAGTCTCAGCATTTCTGTCACAGCGTTACTGTCCTTGCGTTTCTGCCCCAGCATTTCTGCCCCAGCATTTCTGTCACAGCGTTTCGGCCTCAGTGTTCAGTCTCAGCATTTCTGTCATAGCGTTTCAGGCTCGGTGTTTCAGTCTTCACCGTTTCTCACAGGGGCGTTGTTGTTCAGTCATGGCATATACTCCAATAGCTGTTTTCGTCTTCGTTGGTTGTCATGTCTCATCGTATCTTTGTTCATGTTTGTACCTGGGTCAGTTAGCTAGGGCTCACATGTCAGGATCTGTCACGTCTACAGATCCATACGGGCTGAGGTTTCGTTTGTTAATGATTGTTGTCCACAATCTTCTCGCCCGTATACCATACCTCATACGATGCATGTTAATTCACCACACCTGTACGACTACCCACCATGGTCTGTGGGTACACTAGCCCTGAGTTTTCAGTTTAATTACCTGTCTCTGCGCTGCAGGTTACTCGGGCTCACTTACCATTTACACGAGGTGGGGGGTCCATCATCAGGTTCATTTACGCGCAGTGGTCTTGACATTTCTGCTCATGTTCTCACACTTAGGTAGGCACGGGGGGGGGGGTGGGTGTTGTTCTCATGTCTGGCTGTCTGTTATTTCTCTAGTTTGTGTTCTCAGGTTGGGCTGTATTGGCATCCATCGTCCCCTTTACGGTCCTTAAGTGGTAGGTTTGGGCAAACGTCGTCATGATTATGGATTCCACTCTCGCCTCTGATCTCTTGTCTAGGATGTAGCCTGAAGAACTGCTCAGGGACGTCAGTCCAGTCAGCTTTTCTGATCCCCAGCCTGTTCCAGGTGGGGGGGGGCTTCAGTCACTTTGGGCATGACTGTATCTGCCAAGGATCTTTTTTCTCTGGGATGGAGTCTGGCCCTCCTTCCTTGGTTCAGGGTCCAGGCTTGGTTGTCAGGTCACAGGCTGATGCACGACCCGATCGAATCAGGTGGGACCAGTGTTCTGTGTCTGGCATGGTTTCTCCAGGTTTGACGATGCTTATTGCCATAGTGCATGGGCCTCATCTGCCTACTCCATCACATCCATCAGGTATCCAGCATTTCACACTCCTGCCAGTTGTCCTTTTGGCACTCACCCTCTCACTTCCCCATACCAAGTATTGGTAGGCCAAGGGTTGGGGGCTTTTCACTGAGCTACTTCACTGGTGTCCGTTTGAAGTATTTTGATCTTCTCTGCCATCATTTTGCAGGGGCTCCTCGGGCCAGTCCTTGCTCCCTTTCCCCCCACATATCCTCTCATTCACAAGCAGTTCATTCTCATGTCTGGGTTCTCTCGGGCATCAGGCTCATCCAATCTTTCATGGGATGTTCAGTTGGGTTCTGGGTAGCTTTGCAGGTTCTGTAGGGGGTTCGTTCCCATCACCAAGTCAGGAGTCGGTGGGTTTCTTCTGTCATAGCGGATACTTACCGGATACATACTGTTGCCATCTGGGCGCACGCTACTCCACTTGATGGATTGTTACCTTACCTTCTTCACCTAAATTTGGTGTATTTTTGCCCACTTTTCAGGCATACTGACCAGTCAGGCCAAGGCACACCTCAGGCCTTGGTTATTAGGAGTATCGCATTTCACACTTGAAGACTTTGACTAAAAGTGTAAAGGCTGGCCGGAGGCTAGCCTGTATTTGTGGGAGGAGTCTGAGAGGGCTATTTAAGCCTCCTCCTCTGTCAGGACCAGTGTTGTCAGTGTTTTTGGGTTCCCACCCACCCGTTCCCCCAGTCTTCATACATACTCTTAGTACTTTTTTCTTATTCTTACATTTCTTATGCTCACATTGGTCAGCATGGCTGTCATCCCAGAAGGAAGCCTCTTCTAAAGATGATACACAAGAAAGCCCGCTAACAGTTTGATGAAGACAAGCAGACTAGGGAAATTGATTACAGGAACCATGTCCTGTGGTCTGATGAGACCAAGATAAACTTATTTGGTTCAGATGGTGTCAAGGGTGTGTGGCGGCAACCAGGTGAGTACAAAGACAAGTGTGTCTTGCCTACAGTCAAGCATGGTGGTGGGGAGTGTAATGGTCTGGGGCTGCATGAGTGCTGCCGCCACTGGGGAGCTACAGTTCATTGAGAGAACCATGAATGCCAACATGTACTGTGCCATGCTGAAGCAGAGCATGATCCTCTCCCTTCAGAGACTGGGTCGCAGGGCAGTATTCCATGATTACGACCCCAAACACACCTCCAAGATGACCACTGCCTTGTTAAAGAAGCTGAGGATAAAGGTGATGGACTGGCCAAGCATGTCTCCAGACCTAAACCCTATTGAGCATCTGTGAGGCATCCTAAAATGGAAGGTGGAAGAGCGCAAGGTCTCTAACATCCACCAGCTCTGTGATGTCGTCATGGAGGAGTGGAAGAGGACTCCAGTGGCAACCTGTGAAGCTCTGGTGAACTCCATGCCCAAGAGGGTTAAGGCAGTGCTGGAAAACAATGGTGGCCACACAAAATATTGACACTGTGTGCCCAATTTGGACATTTTCACTTAGGGGTGTTTTTACTTTTGTTGCCTGCGGTTTAGACAATAATGGCTGTGTGTTGTTATTTTGAGGGGACAGCAAATTTACACTGTTATACAAGCTGTACACTCACTACATTGTAACAAAGTGTAATTTCTTCAGTGTTGTCACATGAAAAGATATAATAAAATATTTACAAAAATGTGAGGGGTATACTAACTTTTGTGAGATACTGTGTGTATGTATATATATATATATATATGTACACATAGGGGTTTATTTACTAAATGCAAATCCACTTTGCACTACAAGTGCACTTGGAAGTGCAGCCGCTGTAGATCAGAGGGGAAGCTCTGAAATTAGGGGAAGCTCTGCTGATTTTATCATCCAATTATATGCAAGCAAAAATGCTGTTTTTTTTTTTTTCCTTGCATGTCCCCCTCAGATCTACAGCGACTGCACTTCTAAGTGCAAATGTAGTGCAAAGTGGATTTGCCTTTAGTAAATAACCCCCACGGTATATATAAAACTTCATAAATATCTGGACAAGAAGTTGTGACGTAATATCATTAGTCCAATAGGCTTAAATCGGAGGTCCACCCAAAAAGGGAAGCTCCGCTTGTTTGCTTCCAAAACCAGGTACCTGCTTCCACTTCCAGGTAAGATCGCCGCAATTATTGTGCAGTGATCTATGAAACTTCCGACCCCTCCTCCCCCGCCTCCTGCTGCCTTCTGGGAGACACACAGGTCCCAGAAGACAGCGGGACCATTAAGAAAGCACAGCGCGACTTGTGCATGCGCAGTAGAAAACGGGCTGTGAAGCCGCAACGATGCCTGCGCGGATGGATTGGCTTGGGGTGCCGACATCACAGGCTCCCTGGACAGGTAAGTGTCCTCATATTAAAAGTCAGCAACTACAGTATTTGTAGCTGCTGACTTTAAATGTTTTTTTTTTTTCCCAGGCTGGAACTTCTCTTTTAAGTTTCAAAGCTTACACAAGGATAAGAATCCCTTTTTTTTTTTTTTTTAAGTGACACTAATTGAAAGACGTGGTAGTATGAGAAGAAACACCATTTTCTCTGCACAGATTCACACTGTTGTAACATGTTGCAATACACATTGGTGTGCTGCAGTGACATTAATTCAGAATTTTAAATGGCGCTCCAATGCACATTTCTGGTACACCTGCATTGTATGGCACCTCAACACACAGTAGTAGATTACTTTATTATTTTAATAGGTTGGTAAAAATGAGGAATGCACTTTTTTCTGTGCATTAGGCTGCCCATTAAATGAATGGGCAGGAATAATGCTATGCACTTTTGTTGCACAACACAACATGCATTACTGGATATGCGTTAAACGCAACACACAAAGTTAAACCAGCCCTCACTCTTTTACTGTACGGAAATCCAAAACCATGGGAAAGTAATATGATTTTATGGACCCACATATGTTTTCTTTGTAAGCTTGCTTGTGAACTGTTGGGTGCTTAAATAAATGCTTTATTATATTTTTTCTATTGCATGGAGAACGTTTGCATATCAATCATTTTTTAATCAACAATTTTACCATTGTTCGACAAGGGCCCAATTTTTTTTTGCTAAAAGCTGTCCCCTTTTCCAACTTAAAGTAATATGTAAGTTTAGTAATATGTTACTAAATGAGCAGCCCACACACACCCTGAGTCCCCATTGTAACAGAGAACTGGGGATCTTTTCCCCGCACCTGCTGTCATAATTTAAAAAAAAACATGGCCAAAAGAGTTCTGTAAATGGGAGAACTACAACTACCGTCATCCATTGCAGCTGACGGCTTGTATTTCTCAATGAACTACAAGGGCGCTGATCAGCACTCTTGGTAGTTCATTGATCCTTTCTGTCATTTAGTAACTGCCTGCCCGGACAGCTACACTGAGAGTCTGCAGGAGTCTGAGATTGCACCCCTGATCTGCTGATTGTGGCTTTACAGGCTTCTAATAAAATATTTTTTTTTTACCTGCAAAAAGATATGCATTTACTTTTATTTTTTAAAAAGGTGAAATTATCCTTTAAGAAGGAACCTCTCCCTTATCATAAAAATTACAGCAAAGGCTCCTTTAGAAATGTTTAGTAATGTAAAGCTTTAAACAGATGCTTATAGATAGTTCCGGGCCCTTTATTTTTTGCATATCTTGTTTTTCTTTTCCTCCCTATTACTCTCACGGTGGAATTCATTTCCCTTTACTTCCTGGATCTCTGGCATGGAACTCTAGTGCCCCATACACACGAGATTATCGGACGAATCGTCCGTTTTTTTATTGCATGCTGATCTCAGATCGAATCTGAGGAGTTTACTAAAGTCACGAAAATTCCTGCACGACAGAAAAAAAATTCGGAAGTGATGTCATGTGTTGTAATGCATTTGTATTGCATTTTCGAAACGATAGCTGTACTGATTAAACGAAAATCGTACGATCTGGCATCGTACAAAAAAAAGTTTCCTGCATGTCCGATAGAATACTATCGAATGAACTGTCCTGATCGGCTCTCGAAAGCTCTGTACTATCGATATGATTATCGTACGATCACTTCGAAAGCGGTATTTTCCGTACGATTTTTTGATCGTGTGTACGGGGCTTAAGTTGGCCTCATGGAGAAACTTCAGGATGCATTTTTGAGGCCAAAGTTACATGACTAGAACCTCACTTAACCAGAAAGGTAAAACAGTAATTGAAGGTAAAGCCAAAAAATGTTTGTTTAACAAATGAATGTATTGTAAGTTGATTCCATATCAGTATGTAGAGCTGTGTAGTAAAATTGAAAGGGGTAAAGAACCCAAATAAAAGACACGTTCAAACTTTTAAAGAAAACATAAAACAAATTACACAGTTGCCATTTTTTTTCTAATAAAGCAAAAATGTATAATCAAAATTACATTTTGAGAGAATTGAATTATACAACACAGCATACGCATAGAAAAAAACATTTCACATCTTGATTGCACGAACAAAAAAACATACATATTTTGTCTTTCGATTCACTGAAAAAAAATTCATAGGCTAAAGTATAACACAAAATTAGCAAAAGTGAAATGTAAATATATTGCATGCAATTCAAATTTGGATACTTTATTCTCCTGCTTGGGATCTTGTGGTTCTTGTTTATCCACAAAGGGCTCATGCTTGGAGGTAGTGGAAGCAAAGCACTGCCAGTCTCATAATTCCACCCTTTGTCATATGCCATCATGGTGGGAAGACATGGCTCAGAGAACAACTAAATGAACAGGAGAGTGACATCACATGGCCAGACAAATGAGTCCATGTTCATTATGATGTAGCACAGTGCAACCAAAGGCAATCACTTGACCCATAGCTTGTATGTATTGACCTATTTGATCCAATACATTTGTTTGGCATGTTTGGGGAAAGGCTATGATAGCACACCACTTTGTTGCTTTTTTGTTCAGGGACTAATACTTCGCTGTTCACAAAAAAAAATGTTATACAAAACTGACATCCTTTCCATACATCTTGATGTTCACATTTGTGATAAGCATACCCTTCAATTCTAAGCACAGAAGCAGTTAGCAATATATATTATTTTTCTGATGGCCATGTCTACACAGTTGATCCCTGTAGGCTTCCCCTTGGCCTTGGGATTCAGGTCAATATGCATCTAAGGCAGGGGAGGCTGGATTAATTTCTCCTAGGAAATCTAGACAGCAAGATTAAGTGTACTTTATATGAAAATACTTTAAAAGGTCCCTCAGACCAAACATGAAATTTAAGTAATAGGCATGTCATGGCCTGGCTTCTTTCATTTCAAAGATTTCCACAGTCTGTAAAAGGAAGTACTTGGCTAAAGCCAGGGTACAGAGGCCCAAACATTCTATGTAGCATTTGGGCCACCATCAGATCCCTACTGTCAGTTCAACATCAGTCCTCCAAGAGCAGCTTAAAGAGCAGCATAAAACCTGGTACACACGAGCCAAATATTGTCCAGTTGATAGCTTGATAGCTGTCCAAGCTGATAGTCAGCCCATGTGCATAGCAGCGTTTGTCGAATGAGCATGCTGGAAAAACAGCAGCCAGTAAGCATCCGATCAGCGCTTGCAGACAATGACTGCGAGTGCTGACTGGTGGGGGAAGGAGGGGAATGATCCCCCTGTCAGAATGCAATAGCTCAGCAGGGAGATCACTGTACTAACATGGCATATTTAGTACAGTAAACACCTCACAAGCTCCTCTGTTTTTTTTCTTCGTTTAGCATGCTGGGTTGAACGAAAAAAACTGTCAGTGTGTACCAGGCTCAATGGAGTCCAGCAACAAGATCTCCCTACTGAAATTCTTAGCTCCCCCATACAGAATCTGCAGAAGGAGGTGTGGCACCCTCTGCTGCATTTCAAACAGATAAAAATTCCAATAAGGAGACTCACCTTGTAATGGTTGCAGCTGGAAATTCAGATGTAAAGATTTCCACCTGGGTTTCCTTTGATCTAACTGCAGAAGTGAAATGTTGAAGCAGTATGCAGTTATAAAATTTCAGCATTTTCTCCAACTTTAGTACAGTGGAACCTCAGATTGCAAGTAACACGGTTAACGAGCGTTTCGCAATAGGAGCACTGTATTTTTAAAAATTGTAACTCGGTTTGCAAGTGTTGTCTCGCAAAACGAGCATGATTCAGGCCAAAGTGGTGTGCAGTACCGCTTTTGGCCTGAGGTGGGGGGGGCGCCAGAGCCGATCAGAGCGGAACGTCACGTTCGGAAATGCACGGTAAGGCCCGAGTACAGCATGGCTGACCTTGGCAAATCTTGGGTAGAAAATCTTTCCGAGGTTTGCCGAGGTCCGCCAAAGTGTCCTCAGGCCTTTTTGGCCGTCTCCGAGGCTCTCCGGCGCCCCCCGCCTCTGGCCGCATGCGGTATTGCATCCCATTGAAGTCAATGCGGAATGAATTATTTTCGCTTCCATTGACTTCAATGAGAAAACTCGCTTTGATATGCGAGTACTTTGGATTACAAGCATACCCCTGGAACGGATTATCGTCGTAATCCGAGGTTCCACTGTATTTGGACTTTGGACTAGAGTCTAGACGTGCACTTCTCCCTTCCTACCACTAGATGCTGCTTGTAGATGCAGGTGAATTGGAATGTGATTTTAGAGCATCCCCAGTTTGTTCTACCCGAGACTGACTCTTCTTCATGTCCTACACCCCAAGTGTACCTGTAAAGGGTATAACACCTGGGAAGACGCTGAGACCTTGGCTGCGTACATAAAAAGCCCGGACTGGGTATTAAGCCAGAAGCGCATGTGATCTCCTGTAATAAGAGATCAACAGGAGTCGGTAAGCGGCAGTGTGTGTGGAGGTGGAAGGCAGATCTTTTTCTCATCACTATTCCCGGGTGTTTTGTGTACTGATTTCACAATGGAGATCTACTATCAATAAAATTGACTGGCCACAGTATGCAGCTTGATCAATTTTATTTATGATTTTCACTCCAGAAAGGTTGAATTATTTTTAACTCATTGCACGGATTCACTTTATGGAAATATAGTGCGACTTGATATTGGAAATTGTTGACTGATGTATGTATCTTGCGGGAAGTCGCAAGCTGCTTTTCTATATTCATTTAAATTTTCATTATAAATCACAAATTTATATCACACATTATTTAGGACAGTGCAGTAATTTTTTAATTATTCTGATATTCATTAAACTAATACCTGGTGATTCTGCCTGGAAGGTCCTTGTTCAGATACTTACAGTTATAGGGTGACAACCCTCCTTCCCTGTTTCACAATTCTACTCTTGCATTTTCACCCTGTTACAAACTTTCTCAGCTGAGGCTACAAGTGGCTGTGACAACATACATTGCACAGGCATGATCCATTGTAACCCGTATTTCACTCACAAAGGTAGCAGGGAAGAAGCACTTTCAGTAGAGCCTTAAAGTCCAGCAGTTCCATCTTACTTTCTGTGGCCAGTGGCTGGACTGAAGATTTGACGGTGCAGCTGTCTGTCAGCCTCAGGACCCACTCATACCAGCAGGTGTACGTTATGCTCTTTCAAACGCGCATCCTCTGGTGTGTGCTGTGTAGGGGCGGTGCAAAGCATCACACTGTTTACTTTTTTGTCTTTTTTAAAATCTTTTTTGAAAAGTCATATAATGACATTTTATTTATTGGGATACATTGTAGAGTGTCACCACGAGCTGCTTAAAAATGCAACATGTCCTTTTTTGTACCTTATGTCCTCAGACATAAGGTACATTTCCTTGTCTATGCATTGGGCAACACTGTCCAATACAGCCCAACAAGGCTGTTGTGAAAGAGCCCTAAGGCAAAAACTAAAGGAACTATTTGTTGATGTAACAAATGTCCTGTACACATGGGCGGACTTTTCGGCTACAAAGGTCCGACAGTTTTTCCGACTGACTTTCGAACGAACGGACTTGCCTACACATGATCACACCAAAGTCCGACGGATTCGTACGTGATGACGTACGACCGGACTAAAATAAGGAAGTTGATAGCCAGTAGCCAATAGCTGCTCTAGCGTCGGATTAGCATACAGATGAGCGGATTTTTTGACCGGACTCGAGTCCGTCGGACAAATTTGAAACATGTTCCAAATCTAAAGTCCGTCAGATTTTCGACCGAAAAAGTCCGCTGTAGGTCCGATGGAGCCCACACACGGTCGGTTTGTCCGCCGGATTCGGTCTGTCGCTCGTGTGTACACGGCATAAGTGGCATCCTTCATTACTGAGAAGCACCTTGGGCAGGATGATGTATACTCCTGGGTCCTTGTTACAACAACATTGAACATTTTTTTGTATTCCTTTATTATACAGTATGAGTTTACAGACCACTGTGTTATTTATTCAATTTCTCTTACTTATTAGTTTGTTACAATGTATCTAGAAGATATCAGATGATATCTAGATACATTGTATGTAGAGGCGTATTATTTCAGGTTTCTATATAAATTTAGTAATATGTCTCCATCTAGTGGCCATAATATATTATTACCTTCACATTTAAATAAGGCTATCACATTTTCTTTTCCAATTTAACTTCTATTGACAGTTTAATATTGTTATAGTTTTAATGTATCCTTCATCTTCTTGGGGTGCAATGCATTTTTTTATTTGCTTTGATTCTGTGGTTCTATGTGTTATTTAATGTTACTTCTATTTCTGTTTTAATGTCACCTCTACTCCCATCTTAGTGTACACACATACATACATATATATATATTCTGCAAAAAAACAAGCTTGAGAAAGGAGTTGTGATCTCAAGACATCCTGTTATAGTAAAAAGGACCCAGAAGGCGGACGCCTAAGGTACTTCTCAGTATTTAAGGACATCGCTTGGTTACATCAGGAGCAACAAAACTTGAGTTTTTTTGTTTTAAATTGCCTTTTTTTCCCTTGGACTAACATTAAGACTTGTTCCCGTTTACCTCTTTTCTATTATCACAATGCTTTGCGCTCATGTCCAATAGTCCAAAGTAACCTTCTCTGAGAAATGCAGCCATCACTGGATCACCTGTATGTGGAAAGAGGTGGCTACAAAGAGACTGCAAGAGATCAGCAGTACTGGTATGCAACCAAGGATGAAAAATGGTCAAAACAGTATTTTATTAAAAAAACAAAACATGTCAATTGTTTGTAATACACAGTGCTTTAGCAAACTAAATGTCATTCAGTTAGGGTTCACATCTACTTTAAGTAACAGGAAAAAGTATAAAATTGTTCCAATCCATTATTGACAGCTTTGTAAACAATTCTCATGGAGCTATTCTGCATTTGCTCTCCTGGCAGTGACTGCTTTGGGAACCGTCCTTTGGTTTACATTAACAGGTTTATTTTTGGTTCTTGGTCCATAAATGGCAGTTTTGGTGCTTGTAGAAAAATCGGAGTGCAATGTTTGTATCTTTGGTTGGCAGTATGACACTCAAAGGACTGGCAGTGATGAGGCACAGAGTTCAGAAGAAAAGGTCATGTCTTCTGGAACCAACTTGAAGAACGTCCCCTTCTATGAATTCCATTATGAATCACAAGGGGTACTGGAAAACTTTACCATTGAGTCACCAAAGTGCTACATTTTAAGGGTTTGCCTGCAGTGGGACGACTGCTGCATTCATTTACACACAATTAGCTGCCTTCAATGTGTAGAGATTTACCATCAAGAAGATTATGTTTGTTCACTGGGGGAAGAAGTTCAGAAATAGTGTCAACAATTTTCACCATACACTTCAATGTCCTTTCGTCTCTGGAAGACTAAGGTGTCCGGGCAATCATACAGCGGCACCTGAAAATAACAGATGTGACAAATGACCATGTATACAGATTACTGTAGAGAAAATGAGGCTAGCTAACCATGAGGGGGCCTGCTTGTTGACATATAGATACAACTAAAGCCATAGGGCCCTGTGCAATCTTCTCTGAGAACCCTCTTATGCCATAAAAACTCCTTTTGTGGAATAGAATGTAAGGATTTTGTTCTAAAATGCGGACATTTACACTAAAATATTAAACTGAATTACTAAGCTATGTCTTCCCCGATCTTGGGAATCTTTTCTTTAATTGTGTGGTCAACTAACATCATATGGGCAACCTTGAAGCTGAACTCTGGGTACAAAAACTATCATTAAGGGCCGGTTCAGGCCATGCCTACACCTGAATCGCACAGGAATTCGCTATACGTTCCTGTGCAATTCAGACTGCATGCACAACGCACTCTTATTTTCGATCTGTAGTGGATGTCAATAGAAAGTTAACGACACCCCAAATGCACTGCGCTTTCCCGCACTGGGTTGCATTGTACTTTTGTACCATGCGATCTGGTTGCAGTGCATTTTTTGTATGCACTACTTTGGCGTGGTACAGTGTGATTTTAGCCCATTCAGAATGAACGGGCTGAAATCGCACTGCATAGAACTTCATGCACAGCACGTTCTTGTGCAATTCATGTGTCGGCATGGTGTGAACCAGCCCTTAAACATATTCCTGAATAGTCACAGAATCCACCTTATATGTGTCAATCTCCTTGTCAATCCTAGATATTACCATATATAGTAGCAGTGGCATCATCACCGTGTGGAACATAACCTGTGAAGAGAAAAAAATGTGGGGGGGGGGGGGCCCAGTAGACCCACCCACTACAGGCTGCCTGGATAAAACTAGACTTAGATAAAAAGGAAGGAATGCCCGGTGTCCAGAGAAATGTGCCTTCTAAAATATGGTTCATGGATCTTTATTAAAAATTAGCAACATGTACATCGAGCCAACGCATTTCAGGGGAACAGACTCCCCTTCTTCAGGGCTGTTGCTGCATACTATTTGGTGGGAACGATCCAATGAGTGGTTATGTTGGTTTAAGGTTTCTGAATGGCAGGATTCCGGCTTCTGCTGTATAGGCAGCAATAAAAGCCAGCATCCTGCCATTTAGAAATCTTGATCCAACATAACCACTCATGGGTATTGTTCTCACCAAATAGTACACAGCAACAGCCCTGAAGAAGGGGGAGTCTATTCCCCCAAAACACATTGGCTTGATGTACATGTTCACAAAAAAAAAAAAAAAAACAAGTGATAAAATTGCGCTTGCTCTAAAGCAGGGGTCCTCAAACTACGGCCCGCGGGCCACATGCGGCCCGCCGAGGACATTTATCCGGCCCACCCCACCCAGGGCCGGATTCCTGACAGGCCAGGCTCGGGCCGGGGCCAGGTCGGCTCGGCTTGGGCAGGTCCACTCTGCTTCAGGAGGGAGCATTCCTGCTCCGCTCAAGCCGCCTCCCCCACCCCAGTAATGGAGGGCTCCGTGTGCCGCGCTGCATGCTGGGAAGTGTAGTTTCCTGCACAGTCCCGCGCGATTCACAGCACAGATTCACGTCTTCCTCACGCAGACAGGAGGCACGGAGGGTGACATCGAGAGCGGAGGCTTCAGGCAACAGCCTGCTAACAAGTGAGGACCCCTGTCCATCCCACTGTCCCCCTGTCCACCTGTCCATCCCACTGTCCCCCTGTCCACCCCTCTGTCCCCCTGTCCACCCCTCTGTCCCCCTGTCCACCCCTCTGTCCCCCTGTCCATCCCACTGTCCCCCTGTCCACCCCACTGTCCCCCTGTCCACCCCACTGTCCCCCTGTCCACCCCTCTGTCCCCCTGTCCACCCCTCTGTCCCTCCCACTGTCCACCCCTCTGTCCCCCTGTCCATCCCACTGTCCCCCTGTCCACCCCTCTGTCCCCCTGTCCACCCCACTGTTAAAATTAGTGAGTGTCCGGTGCTTTAAATAAGAAATATAAAAGGAGGAGGAGGTCTCCGTGTGTGACTGGAGACACAGACTGCCGTCCGCTACCTGACATGTGGAGGGAGCTGGAAAGAAGTGCCCCAAGCCATATGCTGGGATAGTTAACGCTATATTTGGAGAAGACATTTCCATGAAGCCCCCTGGGACCCCTCCATCTCCAGGTTGCCAAGGTCTTCCCTCCATTGCCGGTGTGCAATACAAGCTGGTTTGACCCTGACAGCATATGCTGTTTTGGGTTCAAACCCTCCGGTAAGCCTCCATCTTCACTGGCTGTGGGTATTGCACGTTTTCATGAAGACACTGTGGTGCGGTGTATCGAATTGGTCTTTTTACTTACCATCCAACAAGATCTAATATGTACATGTAGTAGACTTATTAGTAACCAGCTGTGTACTATTTCATAATAGTCCGCATAGTGTTACACGCTGGTGACGGCATTGTGCACATTAAGGTCCTTATTGTTTACAGACTTCAATTATTAGTTCACTGATGGACATTCTATTTGCTTTTGATGGACATTTATATTTTATATTTCTTATTTAAAGCACCGGACACTCACTCATTTTTTTCACAATTTGTATATTGAGGGTGTATTTTCATTTTTATTTAGCGCTACACTTTTGGTTTTATATTGATGTACATGTTGCTAATTTTTAATAAAGATCCATGAACCATACTTTAGAAGTCACATTTCTCTGGACACCGGGCGCTCCTTCCTTTTTATCTAAGTCTACATGCTGGAACAACCTTAAAAAGGTTGTAAACTCTTTAAAAAAGAAAAAAAACCTTGTAAGACAAAGGCATAATGAGCTAGTATGCATCGCATACCAGCTCATTATGGAATACTTACCTTAGAAGGAAGCCTTCCAGAGGCACCCGCACACCACTGAGATGGCTGACATTTTCCTCTGAGTTTATTTCGGGTTCGCGGGCTCCGGCGCTGTGAGTGGCCGGAGCCACGATGATGTCACTCCCGCACATGTGCGGGGGAGTCGCCGTTCACGGCACAGGGCTCGGAAGGAACGACACCCGTGGCCATTCCTTCAGGGATGTCACTGGCTGCATATAATGTAAATATCTCTTAAACGGTACACGTTTAGAAGATATTTACAGTACCTATAGGTAAGCCTTATTTTATAGGTTTACCTAAAGGTAAATGTCTGCAGAGGAAGTTTACTTCCTCTCTAAGGTCACACAGAAAAGGCAGCAGCCCAATCCCCGAGAGGACCCATCACCACCATCCATCACTGGGCACTATCCCCGGAAAGGCATTTCTTCCTTTTTGCCCACACGAATACCCACAAAGAACCAGTGACCAATCCAGTCAGTCTACCATGGTCTACAACACAAGCTGAATAAAACTAGAGAAGACTAATCACTCTGCACAAGGAGAGAGAACAGCAGCGATCGGTCTTTATTACAGGATGCTCCTGCAAAGAAGAAAAGTTCCACACTGGATTACTGCACAGATCTGGAAGAAATACACAAAGCACACCAAGATCCAAGTAAAAATAATTATGCCTCCCGTGTTTAGATCTGCTTTTCCTGGAGCTCTGCTATAAAGGAAATCTGTGCTTTCTTCTTGTAGCTCGATTAGTGTGCTGAGAGCGTACAGCCCCACAGACACATATTTTGCAGGGGCTGGACGTCAAAGTCCACTTTTTTATGCCACTGTGCGGCTGGCAGGAAGCTAATGCCCCTCTCCCAGAAAAGCATAGTCACCTTTCCCTGGCTCCCTCACTGCTCTGTTCAGCCACTATGAGAAAAGGAATTTCCTGTTGCTTCCTGATGTGGAGGAGCACATGAGGAGCAGATGTTTTGAGGCACCCCAGTTAACGCTTACTACATTTCGGGGAAGGAGCGCAAAACCATCTGCATTCCCAAAACACACACAAATGTGCTGCTCTTTAGCAGATGCACAGGGCTGTCAATTATTAATGGTACCCCCATGCACATGCAGTGTGTTTTCAACGTGGTGCAATTCATTAAAAAAAAAAGGTTCAGGGACAAGGGCTGGTTTACACCAGAACTCACTTGGTGTACATTTCCCACACTGTAGGTAATTGCACTGCCCTTGCGATCTGCATGCAGGTGCCAATGCATTGTTAACTACACCCCAAACACAAATCACCAATGCAGTGTGTTTGAAGGCACCAGATTGCATGGTACTACAGTACCAGGCAGTTTGGCATGGCGCTCGTTTTTCAAAGTAGTGCATGCACTGGTGTTTCTGCGTTTCAGTGCGATTTGCAACCCATTCAAATGAATAAGCTGAAAAATCATGTTGCATGTTCCCCTCCCTGCTAACCTCTGCACCCCAATTCCACTGCACTCACCTTTGGACTCCAATCCCCCGGCTAATCTCTGCACCCCAAAACCCTTCTGTTAACCTCTGTACCACAACTCCCCTCTCGGCTCACCTTGGTACCCCAATACCCCCTCTCTGCTCACTTCTGTACCCCAACCCCCCCCTTTCTACTAACATCCACCCCCCCCTCTCTGTTCACCTCTGCACCCCAAATCCCCCTCTCTGCTCACCTCCATACCCCAAAATCCTCTTTCTGCTAACCTCCACACCCCCCTCTCTGCTCACCTCTGTCACCCAACACCCTCTCTACTCACCTCCACATCCAACCTTCTCTCTACTCTCCTCCACACCCCAAACCCCCTCTCTGCTCACCTCCACACCCCACTCTCTCTGCTAACCCTCCCTTTTGTTCCCCTCCACGCCCTACTTTCCTCTCACCAGAGCATCAGGGCAGGACCGTTCTGCCATTACAATCCACACAGCTGTGGGCAGAGCAAGCCGGGTACTGTCCTGTATGGGGAGGCAGAGAGCTCAGTTATAGAAAGCTGCCTCCCTCGCCACTGCTTTTCATTGCACTCTGCCAATCAAGCTCCTGCTTTGCTGATGTTTGGCAGAGTGGGAGTTTAGTCAGATCTAACAGCCTTTTTCAACCAGGATGGTGTGGCACCCCTGAGGACCTCAGGCAGCAGCCCAGGGTGATGTGGCACCCCCCGTTGAGAAAGGCTGGTCTAGCTAATAAAGGTGGTGGGGGGAGAGTCTTCAGCCTGTAAGCTTTGTCTAGAGAGACTCTGAGCCTACACAGGGCTCCCCTCCTTTGTACTGGATGAATGGAGTAGCAGGGCAGTGGAACAAAAGGAAGTATGTGATGCTAGGAAAAGAGGAATTAAAGTAGTTTCACTAGCTATGAAAAATGAAATGTTGGTCTATGGATTCATTTAGAAATACCTGTGTTTTCTCCTTCAAATAAACAATGAATGATTGTGGAGGGCTCCTTCCCTGCCAGAAGCCCAATTTGTGACTATTTCTATTGTTGAGCACTGACATCATTCACACTCATCATTGTAGCAGTGCTGCTGAGTCTGCTGCATGAGTCTCAATGGAGAGTGAAGGAGAGAACTAACATGACCCTTCCACTGCATAACTCTTAACTGTACATGACTGTTGTGGAGTTCAGGCAGAGCCCTGTTGATTCTAACCCCATTTGCTGTGAGCGCGCCTATGAGGCAGTTGCTCTGACACGCCCCCTTTACCAGCGCTGTCAAACACCAATTAATTATTCATCTGCTCCAAAGTAGCAAGCTCTGATTCTACTGCCCCAATGAATTAGGAATTTGAAATTTGAAATAGGAAAAGTGCTACATGCACCTTGTGTCACCATCCTGCCCTGCATGAACAGATTTGCCTAAAAAGGAAACCAGTGCCCTGTAGGGTTATCTGCATCAAATGACACCTTCAACATGCCTACTGAGCCTATTACTATTCTCTCTAAAAATCAAGCACAGAAAGCTGCAAAGCTGCATTTACTTATAGAATATTCATTTTGTTTTACATATTCAGTTGCATTAACATATTTCCTCACACAATTCTTGCTTTCTTAAAATGTATCTCTAAACAGATCTATTTTCTTTAGAATAATGTAGGGAAGAGTTGGAACCTCTGTCAGGTTTTTATTGCTGTCTGTGTCCCTGGTGTTCAGATTTGGCCTCTACTTCCTGGAGATCATTGTCACTGGGACAGAAAATTAATTTAAAAAAATCCAAAATGTTACAGCTGTGACTGGCACAGAAGGTGATGGGAAATCTTACTATGGAGACACCTGTTTCGGTCAAAGAAGGGATTTCCCTTCACCAGATAACCTCTCACTTCCTATTGTGTCTCCATGGCAGCCCTCTAGGGGAACAAAAAAAAAAACCTAATAGGAATTGACCATTCCCTACTCTTTTCACCCCTCCCCCTTCACAAAAGTTACAACTTACCACTTGACTGAGTCACAAATGTTACTTTATATGAAAGCACCATGCCCACAGTACAAAGGAATGTAGCTATGAATCCAAAAACCTGAAAGATGAAAGGTACAGCATATTACTAATTGATCAGTTCAGTGCCTGTATAAATACAGCAGACTGTCAGTATCAAATGTATCAAGAACACAAAGACTTGTTCTCTTTAGGTTGCTTCTTTCTTTTAAAATTATTGAACTGCAGGCAGCCATCTAATGCACAGCAGATTGGCTTAGTGATTAGTACTACTTCCTTGCAGAAGGGTCCTCAGTTTGAATCCCATCCAGGACACTACCTGCATGGAGTTTGCCTGTTCTCCCTGTGCTTGCATGGGTTTCTTCTAAGTATTATGGTTTCTTCCTACCCTCCAAAAATGCTGGTAGGTTTATTGGCTCCTGTCCAAATTGACCCTAGTAGGTATATGCATGTGAGGTGGGGACATTAGATTGTAGAGTAATTAAGAGCAGTGATGTCAATGTACAAAATATAAAATGTTGCAATAAACTGTTATGAAATCTGACGACGCAGGATTTGTATTTCTGTCCGTCCAGTCCTGAGATTTAGCCACCCAGCCTGTCAGTGGAGAGGGTCTTACTTTTCTCTGCTGCAGTTTCATGTGCGCTTATGAATCTTGACCCTTCCCCCACCTTGTGACTGGACAGTAAAAGGTAAACAAGCACACTGGTGAACTCATCTTTCTGTCACTCCACTCTCTCCACCTATCAGCATGTTCCTGGCACTGTAGCGCTCCATGTGCTGCTTCTCCCTTCCCTTGTCTGAGCTCTGCTGTACAGCAGATCAGCCAGAGGCTGATATCAAGTCAAATTTAGGTGCTCACACTGCATTTATTAATGTATTATTGATTATCATTTAGCAACCTGGCTATGGTATACATACTGCATACAGTGGGGAAAATAATTATTTGATCCCCTGTAGATTTTGTAAGTTTGCCCACTCACAAATAAATGAAAGGTTTATAATTTTTATCATAGTTGTATTTTAAATGATAGTGACAGAATATCAACCAAACATCCAGAAAAAACACATGATACAAATGTTATAAATGAAGTTGCAGTTCAGTAAGTAAAATAAATATTTGATCCCCTACCAACCAACAATAATTCTGGCTCCCACAGACTGGCTACAGTATGTGCTCATGTGGTACACAGATTAGTCCTGTCAATTTAAGAAGGTGCTCCTAACGACAATGCGTTATGTGTATAAAAGACACCTGTCCACAGAATCTCTTTCTTTCAAACCTCGCCATCATGGGCTAGACCAAAGAGCTGTCAAAGGATGTCAGGGACAAGATTTGTAGACCTGCACAAGGCTGGAATAGGCTATAAGACCATCAGTAAGAAGCTTGGTGAGAAGGAGACACTGTTGGAGCGATTATTCGCAAAAGAAATACAAAATAACGATCAATTGCCCTCGGTCTGGAGCTCCATACAAGATTTCACTTCATGGGGTAAGGATGATCATAAGAAAAGTGAGGGATCAGCCCAGAACTACACAGGAGGAGCTTGTGAATGATCTCAAGGTAGTTTGGACCACAGTAACCAAACTATTGGTAATGCAATCTGCCACCATGGATTAAAATCCTGCAGCGCCCGCAAGGTCGAAAAATTCTGACTATGACCCTAAGAACACCATCCCTACAGTCAAGCACAGAGGTGGAAACATTATGCTTTGGGGCTGTTTCTCTGCTAAAGGTACAGGCCAACTTTGCAGCATTGAGGGGCCAATGAACTCTTCAATTGTTACACAGAATCGGGGAAATGCTGTTTTAAGATCGGGAGGGGGGTAGAATCGTGATTTAGATTCTTTAATGATTAATTGCGCAGCTCTACTCTTGGGTGCTGCTGCCACCATTCGTGGTAAGGGAAACTGGCAGTGAATCCTTTCAAGGAAAGAGGGGGGCCGAGGTCGCTGGGGCGCAGTCTCCCGGAAGTGAGTGACGGGTACCTGTAAAAAACAGGTACCCCCCCCCCCCCCCGAAAGGTGCCAAATGTGGTACCGGAGGGGGGAGGAGGCAGATAAGCAGAGCTTCCACTTTGGGGTGGAACTCTGCTTTAAGGTCATGGAGTGGCCTAGCCAGGCTCCAGACCTTAATCCTATAGAAAATTTATGGAGGGAGCTGAAACTTCGAGTTGCCAAGCGACAGCCAAGAAACCTTAAGGATTTAGAGACCAAAAATCCCTCCTGAGATGTGTGCAAACCTGCTAACCATTTACAAGAAACGTCTTACCTCTGTGCTTGTCAACAAGGTTTTCTCCACCAAGTACTAAGTCATGTTTTGCATGGGGATCAAATACTTATTTTACTCACTGTACTGCAACTCAATTTATAACATTTGTATCATGTGTTTCTTCTGGATTTTTGGTTGATATTCTGTCTCTATCATTTAAAATACACCTATAATAAAAATTATAGACCCTTAATTTTTTTGTAAGTGGGCAAACTTACAAAATCTGCAGGAGATCAAATAATTATTTTCCCCACTTTATGTCTGGATTTGTTGAATGTATGCACACTACAAAACGTGTGCAATAGATCTAATTGTGCTCAACCACATTTGAGTCTTTTTTTTTTTTGTCTTAACACATTCCTCTTAAGGAGAAATAATATTATCTTGTAATACATTCTACTTTGTTTATAAAAACATGACAAAGAATCCTCAGAGCCCTGTGGGTTATCTAAAGCAACAGCACAAAAGAATGTGCTTACTTTAATTCCTGCTTTGTCTGGATCAAACCTCAGATGGAGCCATCCATTATCAGCGTATTTAATTTATAGATATAGTTTACACCAACCTTTCTCAACCAGCGTCCCTCCAAAGGCTGTTAATGGTTGCTTGAGCAATGAGCAGTTGCTTGAGCAATGATATGCAACCATCTGTATGTAAGGGGAGGATTTTTCCTAGTGACCACAAATAGAAGGAGCATTCTTCCCAGTGACAATCACCCTAATGTACTGTGAGCTGTAGATATAGCAATTATTAGTTCTCTGAGACCACAAAGTTATTTCAAGGGTTCCTCCATGTTAAAAAGGTTGAGAATGGCTGGTGTATACTGAACATGTGCTATTCTAGATTTGGTTGGATATAACCTAGCTATGGTATAACATAGTACATATGTCTGGATTTGTTAATTGTATAAAAATTACAAAACTTGTGCAACAGATCTAATTAAACTCAACCCACATTTGAGACCTTTTTTGTTTTTAGCACATCCCTTTTATGGGGAAACATCCATATTTTGGATTAAATTTGACTTTTTTTTTTTTGATAAATGACAAAAGATTCTCAGAGCACTAGAAAGTCAAAGACATCCATCCACTCCTTTAAACTGTGTATAGGTTTCCCCTTGAACTTTTTTTTTTAAACAAGCTTTTTTCGAAAGAGGGGCTAAGGATACTAAGCACAACATGTTTAGAGGAGCCTAAAGCTTGAACTGAAGGAAGGAAAACTATTCTATGTACAACACCACATTCCTAACAAGAAGCATCAATGGATCAAAAAAATACTCCCAAGATGAGTTTTCTGTAGAGTGTGCCTGACAAAGACCACTAGGTGTTTTGTTCAGGGAGTTAAGAGCAGCCAGAGGCTGAATGACGGCAGGTTATCATTTACACATATCTTACCGATCCAGCCACTAGTCCACCAATACTATAACTTTTCACAGCAGCCACAATGGAGCCAATAAGCAGAAGGATGGTGGAGATAGCATAGTGTAACAGTTCCTATAGGAAAATAAATATTTATTTAATAAACCTGAGGATCTTGTATGCACATCTAAAAGTGTATATCAGGAAAAATTATAGAAAAATATATTTAGTATATCTCTACAATCCATGCACAACCCCCCCCCCCCCCCCATTTTTTAAATCAATTTAAAGATGCTGCAAGTACAGAAAAATATCTGTGGAACTTAAAAAGATGCCCTGAACTCCTAATTTCCTGTTGTGAGGCTAACAACACACAGGATTTTATGGGCTGAAATCACAAGAAATAGTGACAGCCTTGCCAAGTTGCCCTTCACTAAACTTTTGCCTAGACTCCTTGAGATAATACAAGAAGTGTGCACAGGACACAAGACAGCTCTGAATTTCTTTTACAAAGTCTTTATTGGTAGAAAAGTAAATTCAACAGATTAGTGCAACGGTGTGATGGTTACATCAAACATAAGATGGAGAGGAAGATCCCAACAAAGGGATGTTATATACATGGTACAATATTCATCAGTACAATAGAAAACAGCAGCGATATGTTGCGATGAAGATCATTTAATGCCCCAGAGTATATTGTATAGTAAGCAAAGTCTCGGAAACCCAAAGCCATAGAGAGGAGTGCATACATACATAGATTAACTGCATATTGATTATGGATAAGAGAGAAAAATGATTATTTGTGTTATTTTTATTTTTTGTTTTTTTCCATCACTGTAACCATCTTCCCTGGACAGACTCCTGGAAACCAGGAATGTCAAAGAAAGTATAAAGAAAAAGAAAGGGAATGGTTAGACTATAGAAGACAGGGGGGGGTGGGGGGTATAAGAGAGAAAAAAGAGAAGGAGGAGAGAACGGAGGGAATCCATAGTCTACATACTTTGGAACAAGTCCACCAGATGTGGGCCATGATACCTTCCTGCGAACAACCCCGGTAACAGTGAGGGGAATAGGAAGAAATAAAACAAGCTAGTCTAGCTGGCGTATAATACCATCTATAGAACACTTTGTATGAATTTTCCAGAATAAGAACATTCCTAGATCTCTTCGTAAGGGCTATTGTCATGATCTGCCAGTCCTCTGGGTCCAACTGTTTACCCAAGTCTCTCTCCCATTGGAGATGATACGATCTCACTGGGGGTTTCCTAGCGGAAATGATTGATGAGTAAAGTAAAGATATTAATCCCGGGGAATGGGGTTTAGCCCTGCAGATGCTTTCAAAGGGGGTCAAGGTGTATGGGGTAGGTCGGGCCTTTGTGAGTAAAGTGTTTAAAGAGTAAAGTGTTTAATTTGAAGGTAACTATCATGGGAAGAGCTGAGAACATTGAATGTTATTATTCTTGTAGGGGTGAACAGAGAATGAATGTCAGTGAATCCATTATCTGTCCACCACGAGAATTGTTTAGGATTCTCACAACTGGGGGGAAATAAAGGGCAGTGAGTAAGACGCAGTAATGGTAAGTGGGGGGATAGTAGTCCTGCTGAGAATTTAACAGTCCCATAGGTGAAGAGAGTGTGTCATACACGGCCCAAACCTGTGTGTGGGAGTTTTGTGGGGGGAGCCAGTGTACAGAGGAAATAGGAATAGGGTGAGATTTGACCAAATCAATAGTGGCCCATAGCGGCATTTGATATGTGTCATGAAGGTGAGATAGTGGGGCTATGTTCGCTGCCGTGTAGTATGCCTGAAGATTGGGGACCAAAAGACCTCCGTTGATCCGCTGGGAGTACAGAGTTTGCTTATTGTTCTGGGGTCGTGTGGAACCCCAGACGAATTTCAAGAGCTTGCGTTGGTGAATTTGTAATATATAGGAGGCGATCGGGACTGGTAATACTCGAGAGAGATACAACTGTTTCGGAAGGTAGGTCAAAAGAACCGCAGAAATCCTGCCCTAATAGATCTAATAGATCCTGAATCTATTATAGAAAGATGTTTTCTAAGCATTATCATATGATGTGGGTGAGAGTAGTACATGTAATCTTTACTCAGTGGGTGCAATTCTCTCCAGAGGTCTAACAGATCATGAGAGCGTAGGGAGTGGGAAATTTTTTTAGTTGCAGGTGAGGCAGCCACCCTTTCTGAAGGGTATTTATCCAGTAGAGGATCCAGGGCCACATTCGAGTCCCCTGCTAAAAGCAGGGTACCTTTTTGGTGAGATGTCAATAGGGAGCAGACATAGGATAAGAAGGGTCCCGGGTTAGAATTGGGGGCATAATAGGTCATTATGGTAACTTCTGCATCCTGAATGGTACCTATGAGCAGAAGGTATCTACCATCGGGGTCTGCTATCTGGTTAATACAGTTAAAAGGCACCAATTTGCGAAAAGCTATCAGAACGCCCTGCTTGGCCGGGCCGTTAGCAATAAACACCTGGGGGTACTGGACATCAAAATACTTTGGGCTGGAGGCAGAGGAAAATTAGTTTCCTGTAGACATGCTATATTTATATGTTGTTTTTTAAGATACTTAAATACTTTCACTACAACCAGTGTAGCGTCATGGTGGAAATATGGTTAAGGGTTTACCATTGTCACCGTATGCAACCCGCACAGACTCAGAGAAGGGTAAAGAGAAGGGAGATCATGGGGAAAGAAGAGGGAGGTAGTAAAAGAGAGAGAGAAAGAGAAGTACAATAAGGCCGAGGAAATCTCAGGAGAAAAATTCGGATAAAGCAATAGTGCAACCAATCGTGGGTCCAGGGACCCACCAAAAGGTTGGTGGTTGGCTAGGACCATAGTCCTAAGCAAGTGCCGACACTGTGGGGGTACAGTGGTCCACCGGACCCATTCGGCTTACTTAACCATTTAAACCAAATAAAAATGCATAACCATTTAAACCAAATAAAAATGCATAACAATGAGCACTTAATATAATGTAATATAGTAGACACAAACTATTAAAGAGAAAACAGTAATTTCTAGCTCAAACACAAGATTGGGTTAGACCCATTCCAGGCTCCCCGGGCAAGGCCAGGGAGAGGTAACTAGCATAGAAATTGAGCAATTTAGGTATCAACTACCTATTAGGTAACTGTTGTGGTAAATGAAATCAACCAGTGAAAATGTGCATTATCTGGTAGGTCAGAGGTCATTCATGATGGCCAGAAGAAATAACATCACAGTCCGAAGACCAAAATGGGCACGGAGTGGACCTTTAAACTGAATGAGTAACAACTGGCCAAGGATGAATCTGAGACATTAGCCAACTCCTCAACCATGGGCCACCTTCCCCCTGGTTGCCATCTATCAAACTGGGCGACCCAGGGTGGTGGCCCCACACTTGGCAGTGTCAGACACTTTTAACTGTAAGGCAACAATCATGTGTGCATTAAAGTAGTAAACAAAAAATAACAAAAAATAAAAATAGATTTATAAAAGTTTGGTACCAACAAAGCGGCTCTAGGGAGCCTCTCAGTGACTGCGGGAAGATGGAATCAACCTCAGTAAGTGTAGCCAAAGTGGGCTACAATGTGAAAAAAGCCTGAGAAATAACTCAGGCCCACGTTGAAGTGAAAACCTGAAGTTCAGGAAAGTTCAGTTCCTCACAGCTCTGAATTTCTAATATGATCAACAAGTATTTCTTACACTTATCAAACAAATGTAAAATTATGTTTTTAATTATATCTTCAACACAGCAAAAGGGAGCAAATAAAAGAAGTTCATTATTGAGGTTGACATTATTTGCATACACTTATCAGGGATCACTAAAGTGATAGTAAAGTCCACACTGTTTGCTTGTACCTACAGGTAACCCTAGAATAAGGCTTACCTGTAGGTAAAGTAAATACCTCCTAATTGTGCACTGTTTAGGAGATATTTACTATAGCAGCAGCCAGTGACGTCACCGGTGCATGCACACTGCGCAATCAATGGCCAGTGTGCCATCCATTGAGAGAGCCTTGCTGCAGCCGTGAGGTCATTGCGGTGTGGCCGGTCAAACAGCTAAAGCCTACGAGCCCGGAAGAAAAACCGAGTGAAGATGGCAGCCCTCAGCAGTGACAGTGTACCGCTGGAGGACTTCACTCTAAGCTAACTATTTCCTAATGTGCTAGTATGCGATGCATACTAACACATTATGCTATTATCCTGCAGGGGACCATTTTGCTGGAATTTTTCTTTTTTGTGGCTTACTACCACTTTTTACCTGCAGCCCCTCTACCCATACAGTGCACTTCAGAAAAGATGCCAATAGGCTCACTCAGTTCCCAGCTCCACCAAAAACCTAAGCCACTGGTAACAGCTTTCTCCCTTCTGAACTTTTATTTTTTTAGGGAGAATGCAACAGAAGGATTGGGATACTGTACCAGTGAACACGACACTCAATTGTGGTGATGGCAATAAGGGCAGAACTGACAACTGCACCTGGGACATCTTACTGTTGAAGTCCTAAAGATATAAGGCACCATTCAGAGTCTTAGGTTGAAGTACCCTTTTTATTATTGCCTTGACTTCTGTATATTTGCCTTTAAAGAAATTTGGTACAAATGTTTTCATTGAAGTACGTACCGTCAATGGCCATGAGACACAAGTCAGCATTCTGTATATCCGGAACAGGGACACCGCATAGAAGACAAGTATTAATATCATAAAGCATATTGTAATAACTTCAAAATAGCGGTAGGTGCTGTAGTCTGTCCAAACAGAGTTCCTCACACACAAGAAAGCTATCAGCAAGCACACCTGAAAGAAAATAAATAAATACATCTTTAGACAAAGGTAAATAGGTTATATAATATTAACATCATTGATTACCATATTAATTTACAATACAGATATGCGGTGCTGTGTTTTACTAATACATTCACCAACAAATTTTTTTTTAAATCTTTTTTTTTTATACCTCATATGGGTGATGTTGTAGTCAATATTAATTTACAGGGCTAAAGCAAGAAGTAGCATATATTGGTTGCTTATATGCTTTTTAACTGACATTTTATATCTTTTGTAGTACTTATATAAAATCTTTATATTACAGATATACATTTAAAGTGTATGTAAAGCTTTTGGATAGAATGTGGAAGGGTTTAAATATTTGTGTGGTTTTAATTGCTGTTTGTGTGGAGAATCACCCTATTTGCTGGTGTCTCCTGTCTCTTGTACAGAAAATAACGTGAGATCCAAAACTTTGAGCTGTAACAAGAACAAGAGGTGAGGGAAAATCATCTAATGAGCAACCTGTTTTGCTGTGTCTTTGCATACACTTTTATACAAAATGTACCAATGACAATGTCATCCTAGAGAGTATTACGGGCTTTGAAACAAATAAGCAAAGAAAAAGCTGCTTTACCTTATACTCACTCTTTCAGACTGAAGCTCCAAAGGACCCATCTGAACAGATGAGGTAGGTCATTCAGCTGGGTGTGTACATTTCCGATTATGCTACTGTGCTCAGTAAATAAAGGCCTTTTTCAGCAAAGCAGTTAATTATAATATATATAAGTGCACTTGCTAGCTTCTAATATTTTATTTCCATACCTATATAGTTTGAGCAGCCATAGTGTCAGTGAATCGTAAGCTTTAGTAGGAAAAGCATAGAGTAAGCTGATAAACTGCATGGTGAGAGATTAAGGTTAGGAAACTATACTTTAATTCTGATTGCTAGCTCTTTGGGCAACCAACCCCTTTGCTCTTTTTTACAATTCTATTATTGGGGGCTTTTTATGTATTTTTATGCTTTTTATTTTGTAGTTGACTCAAGTTCATTTTTGGCTGCTATTTTTTTGCATTCATTGAAAACTTCTTTTTTATTTTTTTTGCTGCAAGGCTTTCCATTAAAAAATGGGCTTTTGCTTTAGGGGTGATATTTTGAGCGCTTAATTAATTTGCAGGATATATTGGGATCCTCCCATAGTGTGTAAAACCTTTGATTTATTTGTGAAAAAAAACAATCGCATACAGAAGCTAATTCCAAAAAAACATGCAGGGTAACATTTACCCGATCTGTCCGGTCAAAACTGGGAAGCTGCTTAGTAATTTGCGTGTGTTCCACTGGGACCAGAAATGACGCACCATGTGTTCCGCTTGACGCGTTTCATCATTACAGTAAGACCGATCACCAGGGTGGATAAAAATCAATGATTTTTAAGAAAAAAAGCCAAACAAATCAAATTTTGTTTGATTTAAATCGGATTTTTTGGATTTTTATCACATTTATTTTATTAAAATGCTTTCGGAGTAAAAATATATCTAAAGATAGTTTTCTTTTTAAGATACATTATTAATTTCATTTATTCAGCACGAAATGCAGCTTAGTTATGTAGTATGAGGCTGTATGTTCTGCAATATTTACATTTTTGGTAAACTCAATGAATCCGAGCTCTGCAAGCTAAGATAACATGCACTGCATTGATGCATTCACAAAATTAACAGTAACCATGAGATAAAACAAAGTTCAGGAATATTCCTTTATGTACACTACAAACTGTATGATTGAATGATTGAATCGGTTCTGATATCACTGTTTTACTAACATGACAGCTTATTATTCTAAATAAGAAACCTTCATTTTGTTTGCAAATATTAAAGATTCCAACTACCAGCAAGAATGCGTCCTTACATTTAAAGAGCACCTGTCATTTCAGATCCACCATAGCAGCTCCTGTTAGCAGGCATCCACTCACCTGCTGCCACCATATCCCCCCTCCTTGTCACTGCCACATCACCAGCTGTCCCATTAAAGTGAATGGCACTGTCCACGAGTCAACAGCGGGTCAGAGGAGGAGCTGCTGCGGGACAGAGATGACAGTTGTTCTTTAAAAATTATTATTTAAATCGAGTTGCTTTAAATCAAGCCTTTTTACTAGTGATTTAACTCAAATCCACCCTGCCGACCACCCAAACATACATTGTAAAATATGTAATGCCAGACAATTAGTTGGGTGTAAATGGACAGCCAGTCTGTTTACGTCCGACTGCCCATACAGGAGAGCAGGCTGTGTCCTTGTCTGCTCTGCATAAGCGGAGCGAGCACCTGACCTGTCATCTACCTGCTCCGGGGGGATCACCAGACAGTGGATCGCAGCAAGAGTCTGTCCCGTGTGAAAGGGGCCTTAGGTGCAGACTAGAGATCAGGTGCTTCTATATTTGAAAATAGACAACTTGATCTGTTTAAGTTTTACTATCATCTTTGCCTTTCCTGATCTAGACAGGGTAACACCTGTGTGCATGCGTAGGTGTTACATTATCAGTGACCATCTGGCTGAAAAGGATTGCCCCGGATCTGGAAGAATTAGTGTCATTGACAGTGGTAGCCATGGGCATCCGCAGAACTTTTTTCAGGGGGGGCATCATTTTAAGGTCACCAATGCTCCGCCCCTTTTCAATTATGTCATGAAGGGGAGGGGCTTAGTCATTATCACATAAAGCGTGATACCCTTCCCCTGCCAAATTTGGCACATTTTGTTTCTGCAATAATAATCCCCAATATCGGTGTCAGTTTCTGCAATAATAATCCCCAGTATTGGTGTCAGTTTCTGCAATAATAATCCCCAGCGTTGGTGCAGTAGCTGCAATATTAGCCCCAGCATAGATGGTGAGTCGTGATATGCTAATTTAAAACCATGCAGCATGAAGGAGCTAAATCAACACTGACATTGGCCACTAATTCAGCTCAAGGGGTTAATGAACATTGCTATTGATCACTAATGCAGTAGCGGCCAGTGGCAGTGTTAATTACCCCTTTGTATTGCAGCAGGAATAGGTTAACACTGACACTGGCCACTAATGCAGCACAAAGGGGTTAATCAACTGCTACTGGCCACTAATGCATTATCAATCAATGGCAGTGTTCATAAATGCCTTGTGCTAGTGGCCAGTGTCAGTACATTAACCCCTTCATGCTGCATATTACTGGCTAATGGCTTAATTAACCCCCAATCACAAAACCCACCACAGCTCCCAAGACATTAACCAGTTCAGTGCACTGGAAAAGCGTCACTGCAACATTACACTGTTAAGGAAAAAAACTTCCCCTCTGTCTGCCATTGCTCACTTACCTAATTCCAGTAACATGCACGCTCCCTCGCGGTGCCTCTCTCTCTCTTCCTGTCCCGCCCTCTGAATGACATCATGTCAGACGCGGAGACTAGAAATGATCTGACAGAGAAGTGTAACTGATGTCTTCTCAACTGAGTGTAGGAGCGCAGGGAGCGTTCCAGCACTCGGCACCCCGCTGCAGCTCTGCAAGGACACTTTAGGTCTGACTTGAGTAGTGATCTGTGACTGTGTACTGATGTGCATGTTCATCTGCCATCGAGCACAGTTTACCAGGCACTGCCCACACTGTCACCTTGTCAATTCCAGGGGGGGCACTTGACCCCCCTTGCCCCCTGCTGCGGATGCCCCTGGTGGTAGTGGATGACACAAACTCCCTTTAATTCACAAACATTTCTTTTTATCTATAAAAAAATGTACTTTTCCATTTTTTAAATTATTATCTACTGAAATTAACAATTTACATTGCTTTTGTAATGGCCTTCCGCTCTCATCTTCTGTTTTGGCACTGTGAAATCTGGCCCTGTCCACAGAAGCAGTAAGGAGGCAGAGGGATGTGGTTTTAATGTTTCAATGCCTCAGTCTTCTATGAGGAGAGTTTCCTGCTTGTGGTTTTAAAGAAACCCTCCCAATTGCTGTAAGCATGTTGCTGTCCCTTCCGTGACTAACACTGCCCCCACTTTTCCACTATCAGCACCAATATTCTTATGATTCTTTTGCTATTATATTCTCTTCTAATGAAGGAATTTTCCATTTGGGAGCTCCCAAACACAGAATTGGTTGCTGGATCGCTACTTTTCCCTTAAACTACGTAAATATATATGATTCTCATTTCTCCTGGTAAGTAGCATTTTATCTGAAAGAAAGCTGATAATGGAAAGTTACCAAAACAATTAAATACAATATAGCAGAAAATGAATGCATTATAAATGTTTTGTCCCTGCTGGAGGAAGTGAATAAATTCCAGAAAAAGAAATCAGTAATGCAATCACTACATTTTATGGGGGGGGGGTGGAGGGAGGTGTTGGAAAATTCTACAGAAAACATTATTTCTGCAAAAAAATATGTTGTTTAAACAAGTCATCTTGTGCTTCCTATGCATGGTTTCTTCCCAAGTAATGCCCTGTACAATCGGATTTTCCGCCAACAAATGTTGGCTAGCAGGTTCTAAAATTTTCCAATTGTGTACACAAGTCCGTCGGACAAAACTCCACGCATGCTCAGAATCAAGTATGAGCCGGAGATATAACTAGCGTTCGTAATGAAGATATCATGTACGTCTTGTACGTCACTACGTTCATAATTGTTGGCCAACATTTGTGTGACCGTGTGTATGCAAGACAAGTTGGAGCCAACATCCTTCGAACAAAAATCCATGGTTTTGTTGTTGGAAAGTCCGATCGTGTGTACGGGGGGGGGGGGGGGGGGGGGGTTTGGGGGGTTGGGTGGATGGATTCCTCCATCGACCTCTTTTGTATGCATGGGTGGCATCACCCCCACCAGAGCTGCCCGAACACACTTTAGCAGGCACCCGGATGGTCTTGGACGGTTCTGGACCGAGCCGAACATCACTGCCATATTTTTTTACTGGCAACTTTTTCCTTTTTACTGGCATTTATTGGCAGGAGAAAACTGCCTGTTTTTTACTGGCTGCCAGTAAAAATACTGACGTTTGCAACACGGATAAGGAAGCCCACTTTTCTGCCCGCCAGCAAGCCCACACACCTGCCAGTAAGTCCTCACAGTGGTATAATTAGCATTGGTGCATCTAGGTAGGGGAGACTGGGTAGTGCTTAAAAACTATTAGAATAGATTCCCAAGTAAATAATGTCCCCGCATGTTGATGTCCCACACTCCTGCCTACAGCAGTACTTTTATCTATATATATAAAAAAAGACCAATCATTAGTGCCTTCTGTCTTTTATCACCAGCAACTAAGTACCTATGCAAAATCTTTTGATGCTTACATTCTATTACTAGTGGAAGATTTAACCCATACCACCTCTGTATTTTCTATATTCCTATATTCATTTCTATACATGGTCAGCAACAATACTCAGGTAGGCTGTGGCATTTAAACAATGCTCAATTGGTACTAAGGGGCCCAAAGTGTTCCAAGAAAATATCCCCAACACCATTACACCACCACCAGCCTGAACCGTTGATACAAAGCAGGAAGGATCCATACTTTCATGTTGTTTACGCCAAATTCTGACCCTAACATGTGAATGTCGCAGCTGAAATTGAGACTCATCAGACCAGGCAATGTTTTTCCAATCTTTTATTGTCCAATTTTGGTGAGCCTGTGCGAATTGCAGCCTTAGTTTCCTGTTCTTCGCTGACAGGAGTGGCACCCGGTGTGGTCTTCTGCTGCTGTAGCCCATCTGCTTCAAGGTTGTGCGTTCAGAGATGGCATTCTGCATACCTTGGTTGTAACGAGTGGTTATTTGAGTTACTATTGCCTTTCTATCATCTCAAACCAGTCTGCCCATTCTCCTCTGACCTCTGATATCAACAAGGAATTTCCTCCACACAACTGCCGCACACTGGATATTTCCTTGTTTTCGGACCATTCTCTGTAAACCCTAGGGATGGTTGTGCGTGAAAATCCCAGTAGATAAGCAGTTTTTAAAATACGCAGACCAGCCTGTCTGGCACCAACAACCATGTCACGTTCAAAAGTCACTTAAATCCCCTTTCTTCCCCATTCTGGAGCTCGGTTTGAACTTCGGGAAGTCAACTTCCCGACGTCTAGATGCCTAAATACATTGAGTTGCTGCGATGTGCTTGGCTGATTAGCAATTTGTGTCACAGAGAAATTTAATCTAATAAAGTGGCCAGTATGAGTGTACAGTATATATTGTATATATATATATATATATATATATATATAGTCAGGTGTGGTTAGGATTGCTGGTTAGACATTTTATTTAGCTTTTCATGTTTATTGTTTGCTGGTGTGTGACTATCTTTCATTCACTGTAAATAAGCCTCACTTTAAAGATAAACATACATGGTCTGGTCCCCATTTCCTTGTGTAGGTACATTTATCAGGTTATCCCAGCACCTGATTCCTGACACTTGGTCTGTACATTGTGAGTACCTTTCCTTTAATAAAATTATGGCTTTTGAGAAGTATTACACAATGTTGCATCTGGTTCCTATTGATGGTGTTAATGCTTCATAAATTAAAGTGATTGTAACGGCTCGTTTTTAATTTTTTAATAACAAACATGTCTATACTTACCTGCTCTGTGCAAGGGTTTTGCACAGAACGGCCCTGATCCTCCTTTTCTGGGGTGCCTAAGCGGCGCTCCTGGCTCCTCCTCTTCAGCGACTGGTCCCACGGAGAGCGGATTTCCATGGGGGCACTCTTCAGTCCTGCTGCTGCGTCCATTGACACAGACAACAGGACTCGGCCCCACCCCCCGTGTCACTGGATTTGATTGCCAATGGCTCCTACTGCTATCAATCTATCCAATGAGGACCCGAGACAGTGGCTAGATCTGCTGTGCTCGTCCTCGACGCTGGAATGATCAGGCTCAGGTAAGAAAAAGGGGGGGGGGGGGCTCTGGGGGGCTTCTGCAGCACAGAAAGTTTTTCATCTTAAAGTGGAGGGCCACCCTGAAAAAAAAAGTTACACTAAAAATCCTAAAAAAAAAAAATTTGAATAAAAAAATTTTTTAAACTTACCTAAACCCTTGTTGCTAGGCAGTCTTCCTAATCTGCCTCTTCCTTTTCCGCGGCGTGTTCTGCTCCTCGGTGAGCGGCCCCGTTGTCTTCTAGGAACTGTGTGTGTTCCCAGGACACCACGGGGCCATTCACAGATCGCTGCGCCGCTCACGCATGCGCAGTAGGAAACTGGCAGTGAAGCCGTAAGGCTCCACTGCCTGTTTCCCTTACCTAGGATGGCGGTGCCGGGACCCAAGAGCCGAGGGACGGGTCGGCCTCGGGAGGCCGACATCGCGGGCACCCAGGACAGGTAAGTACTTATGTAAAGTCAGCAGCTACTGTGTTTGTAGCTGCTAACTTTTAATTTTTTTTTTTTTTAGGCCGGAATCACGCTTTAATGCATAGAATGCATTAAGGTGAAAAACCTTGAGACTTTACAACTCCATTAAGACAACATCATGTTATATTTTCTAGATTCATGACCTGATGATTTGTGTTAATGTTCTAGTCTTTCAATCAACATTACATGTTGGTCACTGGGATTGTATGTAGCCAGGATGTTGGTGGAATGGAACCAGAAGGCTCATTAATAAAACAGTTGCATTAAAATGACTGTTTACAGCAAAATGCACAATCATTTACAAGAACACACTTAAGACTGTTCAGTGCATTATTTATAAGACAACTTCATCCCACAGCCATTATCCTAAAAATGTTTTTATCTGATTGATTTCAGAAACAGGCATTTTATCATCAGACTAAAAAATAATACTTTTAAAAGGAAATTCCAATCTAAAGACAATATTTCCAGTAAACTGCTTTTATTATTATTATTATTATACAGGATGTAGTGTATATGCAGGTGAAAAAAAAGGTGCAGCACTATACCTTAAAACGACCTTAAAAACCATGTGTAAAACCAAATAAAACTTTATAGAAAACCTATGATTTTTTGGTGTTATTTTATTCTTAAAATATAATAAAATAAAAGTACCCTTCCATCCTTATCTTCAATGTATATAGCATGAAGAGTTTTACGAAATGGAGGGAGGCAATACAGTTACATTACAATTCAGTACAAGAGGGATTAGAAGGCCCTGCTCATGGGAGCTTACAATCTAAAAGTTCCACCCCAAAGCTAATCAGTTATGCTCAGTGCAGTGCAGACAAGAAGAGTTCTATATTAGATCAAATTGCATTATGTGCAATGTGTATAAGTACTGTGCATACTCTTTATTGTGAAAGACAATAATTTGTCTGCTCCCTGCTATTTACTGCATTTGTAAACGAGAAAGTAAAAAAATGTATTAATTACAGATATTTATATAGCACTGACAATTTACACAAATGATATCTGTAGCAAATATATTTCAGATGGAGAGTTTACAAGAAAGTGGCACTGGTATGTTACAAGAGTACTGATTTGTTTTTTATCAGAGATTGCCAACTCCACCCCACCGTCTTGGAGCACCGCTGTACCTTTTGTTTCAATCTTCCTTCTACTCTCCAGGGAGGATGAGTATTAAAATCTGCTTTTTCATTTTAACAGCTGCAGGGCTGTTTTTAAAAGAAAAGTACTTGAGCTGGGATTTTTTTTCTCCAGTTGTGTTGGGGAAACATGTACAGAGAGAAAAATGAAGACCCCCATTGCTGACCTGTTTATGAAAATACTAACTGGCTGGCTCAGTTTTCAGTCATTTTTTAGGCTCTAAACTGAAACAAGCATACAGACTAGATAGAACAAGGTCAGGAGTCTTGATCTGTACAGGTTTCCTAGTGGCTAGAAAAGCTTCAAACATACACTAGATTGCCAAAAGTATTGGGTCGCCTGCCTTTACACGCACATGAACTGTAATGGCATGCCATTCTTAGTCTATAGGGTTCAATATTGAGTTGGTCTATGGGAATGTTTGACCATTCTTACAGAAGCGCATTTGTGAGGTCAGGCACTGATGTTGGATGAGAAGGCCTGGCTCACAGTCTCCGCCTGAATTCATTCCAAAGGTGTTCTGTCGGGTTGAGGTCAGGACTCTGTGCAGGTCAATCAAGTTCCTCCACCACAAACTTGCTCATCCAATTTCTTAATTGACCTTGTTTGTTCACTGGTGTGCAGTCATATTGGAACAGGAAGGGTACCATCCCCAAACTGTTCCCACAAAGTTGGGAGCATTAAATTGTCCAAAATGTCTTGGTATCCTGACACCTTAAGAGTTCCCTTTACTGGAATTAAAGGGCCAAGCCTAACCCCTGAAAAACAACCACACACTATAACCCCCCTCCACCAAATGATTTGGAGGGGTGGCCCTATACTTTTTGCAATATAGTGTGGATGAGCAATTTTGGGGGAATGGAATCAAAATGGTGCCAATGGTTGTGCCATACCTCAGCAAATTGGAGAGATTAATAGCAGTTCAACATATGGGACTAACAATGGCAAAGGCGAAGAAAGAAATGTGCTGGGATCAATGTGTGTGTGTGTGTGTGGGGGGGGGGGGTCCCTTTAGCAGTGCTGTCACTGGAAGAGTAAAAATGTTCCTGCATCAGTGCTGTTGCTGGCTGAAAAAATATCACTTAATCAGTGATGTCACTCTAAAGAAAAAATGTATCTGCATCAGTGATGCCAGTGGAAGGAAAAAATGTCCCTGCATCAGTGATGTCACTGTAAGGGAAAATTGTTACTGTGTAGGTGTTGTCACGGAAAAATGCCAGTGTGTAAGTGGAGACACTGGAAGGAAAATAATATCACTGCACTGATATCAGTGGCAGGAAAATAGGCTGAACAAATCTAATCAGGAAAGAGGCCCAGTACCAATGATGCTATGGGAGTTGTCCTTGGACTTTTCCTACACAATGTGTGCTGTCAATAAGCATAATGTAATGAACTAGAAATTCCTGCTGGAAATTCCCATCATACTGACCTGGCCACACACTAGCCCCTTCCTATATGTGACCCAGCAAAGAAGACGCACTGTGAGAACTAATGACACCGTGTGGCCTTGCTGGTTTCACCATGGAAATGGATGATGCTATGCAGCCTGCCTACCATCCTACAACGAATGGCACTGTATCACCAGGAGAGGGATCCAACTGTCATTGCTTATTGGGGTAAAGAGGAGATGAAACAGGAGAACTGAGTGCCAAGGCTATAGTAATGTTCAGAGAGAAGAAGGAACAGCCCTGAGCTGGTGAACTGTGCAGAGTCGGTAACAAGTCAGCAACGTAACAAAAAATAGCGGCTTTGGAAATTTCCCTTCAATTCCTGTCCTTTAGACTCAACAGGAAGTGGGAAGAAATCTTTCAATGTTTCTCTTAGACAGTCTTCATGGGAGCAAATGTCCCAGTTGAAAGATCTCCACTCTATCCTTGCTCCACTGGCAAATAAACATGCTTGACTTACCCTCATTTTTATTTGCGATGGACACTGGTGATCAGGACAATTATAGACAATTGGAGAGAGAGAAAGTGTGAATCTCCATATTGGGGAGATAGATATAAGAATAGTGTGAATCAGGCAAATACTGCATTATGACCAAAAGTGGGAGCTGGCGATCATCGTAAATAAGTATTTCTTTCTAATGATCATCAGCTCTATGCAATGGCCATGATGGATGTGCACAGAGTGAATGTACATACAGTTTCCCAGGACAAATTGCTCTGTATATTTTTTAACAATACAGCTCACAGAGAGAGTGAATCTCTCCAATGGGACACAGCAATAAAAATCTGACAGTGGTTCTAATCCATCAACACTATATAAATATAGTTTTGCCCTTTAATTATCCTTTTAAAGGGGAGCTCCACCCAAAAAGGGGAAGTTCGTCTTTAAGCATGCCTCCCCCCCTCCTATGCCACATTCGGCCTGTCAATTTTTGAGGGGGAACGGGTTCCTAGTTTGAACAGGTACCCGCTTTCACTTCCGGTCGGAACAACTAGGCGATCCGACCAAGAGTTCTCCTCTCCCCCTCCCTCCCTGCAATCTTGTGGGACATGTCACAGGTCCCAGAAGATTGCCCGACCATTAAGGAGGCACAGCGTGACTCACACATGTGCAGTGCGCACCCGGCTGTGAAGCCGCAAGCTGTCACAGCCGGGTGCCCACAGTTGTAATGCTGGTGCTGGGAGAGGAGAGAGAGAGTATGAAGGGTCCAGGCGGACGCATCACTGGATCGTGGGACAGGTGAGTGTGTTTATTAAAAGTCAGCAGCTAAACTTTCTGTAGCTGCTGACTTTTAATACACACAAAAAAGGCTGGAACCCTGCTTTTAAGCCCCTGAGGACCTTTTATTACACAGATAGCAGTGTGTTCAGTATAACATCCCACTATGCTTGCCTTCCTGGGGCCCAAAGTGCTTCCGGAGGTGAAAAGATCACGTCACACAATTGTGGAATCAATCCTTGTCACAGGCAAGTATTTCCTTACCAAACCAAAGCTTTTTGGAAACTTAAAGGAAATCTATGGTCACTGCATACACAAATGTAATTTTATAACATCAGCATTATAATAGCAAAACAAAATTAATAGGTATTATTGACATCCAATATAAGCTTACTTGAAAAATCTCCTTTTATGTTAAGAGTTCTGCCTCTCTGCTGGACATCTCTTTTCACAACTTCCTGTTTTTCCAACATACTTCACAGCTTCTCCTCTGCTGTTTACATTCACTTTTAAAGCAGTTGCATACCCCACCTTTCACATTTGTACGGTTAAGGGGATATTCACCTTGCATGCAGCCACTGATGTCAGCGGCGCATGTGCTCTGAAGGTCCGGCGGATGCTGCCGGAAAATCAGAGCTCATTGCCGAAAAAGAGGACTCCAGCGCGCATGCGCGGGAGTGACGTCAACGTGGCTCTGGCAACTCACAGCGCCGAAGCCATGAACCCGGAAGAAACGCAGAGGGAACATGCCAGCTCCCTCAGCGGGGACTGGGAGGTGGTGCCGGCGCTTCGTTCTAAGGTAAGTATTTCATACTAAACTAGTATGCGGTGCATACTCGCTCATTATGCCTTTGCCTTACAGGTTTTGTTTTTTTTGCAGGTATACAACCACTTTAAGGACTACATATCCCATGGTACCTTGCTGCTTGCAAGCAGTGATTCCTGTACTGACTCCGCCTCCTGAAACTCCTCCTCTCAGCTCCTCTGTAATTCAGTAGGCAGGCTCTGTGAAATGTGTGACACAGCAGTGCCTATCAAAAGGGCATAGTGAATATGTCACAGAATTCAAGAAAGTAAATGTGTGTGGATCTTCACTAAGTAAGTTTACAAACTTCAAGATTGTACAGATTAATAGGAGTAGGCTAAAAATAATTGAAATACAATGTGGAAATGAACATATGATTTTAACTTGACCATATACTGTATACACTTTAAAGCAAAACTAAATGACATCCTTATTCTCCAAAAATAATCCATACACATCCACAACTTAATGGTCCTGTAATCTATTTTTCATAAAATTGTTTCTTACTGTGTTTTTCTGCTTCTGTGTAACATCCTCAGTGAGCTCCCGAACCTCAATTTTTTCCCCTCACTTCTGTTTGTTTGAAATGCGCAGTGCACATTAGTCATATGCACAGCTCTGTGCACACTACAAATGACGTAGTCCACAGTCCACCTTGGGAGTGAGCAAGACAGGGTGGTTACATTTATTCATACATCGGGGGACCATGGAGAACGAAGGTAGCCACCCACTAACAGGAAATCGGTTCACAGCAAAAAGAAAAAGGAATGTGGAGAGGATAGATTGCACATTTTTGAGTTAGGAATATATAATTAAATGTCATTTTAAAACAAGAGATTTGTGTCACTTTAATGCGGTTGTATACCCCACTTTCACATTTTTACCTACAGGTAAGCCTATAATAAGGCTTACCTGTAGGTAAAATGAATATCTCCTAAACCTGTACGGTTTAGGCGATATTCACCTTGCATGCAGCTACTGAAATCAGCGGCGCATGCGCTCTGAAGGTCTGGCGGGTCCTGCCAGAAAATCAGAGCTCCATGCCAGAAAGAGGACCCCCTGTACGCATGTGCGGGAGTGACATCATCACGGCTCCGGCCACTGACAGCACCGGAACCGCAAACCTGGAAGAAACGCAGAGGGAACATGTCCGCTACATCAGCGGTGACTGGGAGGCGATGCCGTCACTTCGTTCTAAGGTAAGTATTTCATAATGAGCTAGTATGCGGTGCATACTAGCTCATTATGCCATTGCTTGCCTTACAGTTTTTTGGGGTTTTTTGCGGGTATACAACCGCTTTAAGTGTTCCAAATAGTGTATGCAAAAACAACAAAACTTTGTCTTGACTTCAGTCATGTCTGTCTTTATCTAGAAAAAAAAAAAACGGGTGTAAATATAGAAAAGTCTGAAGAGGAAATGTTTCTGTCATTGCACACAGCCTGTCGGTCAGGTGGTTCCAGTGATGCGTGATCATAACTTCCGTTGCAATCATGCCATTACACTAAAAATTGTCAGCTAAGTCAGATGAATAGTAGGCTGTGTCTTCACATCATTTGGAATGCAGAGGTTTGGATGCTTTATACATTATTTACATTTGTACTGTCAGATTTGAAAATTAAGAAAACAGAGATCAGTCTTTTTCTCTTTGTCATCCATGCACTACTGTAATACAGCATATCTCACTGATATTAAAGCGGTTGTATACCCGCACATCTAAAAAAAAAAAAAAAGAAAAGAAAAGAAAAAAAAACCCTGCAAGGCAAAGGCATAATGAGCTAGTATGCACCGCTTACTAGCTCATTGTGAAATACTTACCTTAGATCGAAGCTCCCGTATTGCAGCCTGGTCCACGCCGAGGGAGCTGACATCTTGTCCTCAGCGATTCTTCCGGGTTCGCGGGTCCAGCGCTGTGAGTGGCCGGGGCCGCGATGACATCACTCCCGCACATGCATGTGGGAGTCTTCTTCCCGGCAAGGTCCAGCAGCGTCTGCCGGCCCTTCAGCCCGGGCATTCAGAGCGAATGCGCAGTTGACATCAGCGGCTGCATGCAACGGGAATATCTCCTAAACCATACAGGTTTAGGTGATATTTATTGTACCTACCAATAAGCCTTATTATAGGCTTACCGGTATGTAAAAATGACAAATTAGGGTATACAACCACTTTAAAGCGTATGTACACCTAAAAATCAAACATTTGTGTACTGCAGCTAAACAGTCCTTAGCTGTAGTGCCTATATTTGTTTACTTTTATGTGTTTTTCCCATTTTTTTTACTTGGTAAGCCTGTAAATAACACTTCCTGTCCCTTTGGGGGTTATTTACCCAAAGGTTAATTGAACACGCTGAAGTTAGAAGCTGATCGGCTACCGCGCACAACTGTAACAGATTCTGAGTGTACCAGTTTTAGTAAATCTCCCCCATTTGTGTCTATGCCTCTTTTTCCTCCGCAGTATTTACAGGGCCAGCCTTGTTTGTCACACATGCTGTTGTTCATTTCGATTACAAGGTGGACTGATGGGACTAGAAGTTTACACAAGCAAGATACGGTTCATTGCGCTTTCATTTGAGTTTGCAAAAAGTTATAAAGACTTCCTTTTTTTTTTGCACGATTACCAAGTATTTTGTGTACTTATTGAAAATGTTATATCCTGAAAAAATAAAACTAATGCAGCGACCAAATGTAAATACAAATTCCAGGCATGGCTATATTATACATAATTACATTGGTCCAGTATGCCTCTATCTAACTATGTATATACCATACCTGGCCAATGCACCTGCAAGCTGGAAATCACTAAAGCAGACACCGCTACTTCAGTGATCTCCACTTTCTTCCATCTCCCATGCTGAGAGGCCAGCCTGGACAAGATAGAGTGTGATGCCTCGCATTCTCTGAATGGCGCCCATGCCAAGGGGCCAACCTCTTGTGTTCAGTAAGTGCAGGAGATCTATAGGGCCCTAGAGATGAACACATGGAGACAGGACTGATCTCTGGTGATCCCCTTCTTGGATGATGTGGTGGAGGCTATGGTGCACAGATGACTGATCTGGATGTCCTGGAGTAGCGGAAACAAGGGAAACAAGAACCATTGCTACAGTGACTACAGGAAACCATCTGTGAAGACTGCCTATGATATCCCATATTGCCTGTCACCCCTGCAGGGGTATAAGGAGACGGTGAGTGGGCAGCCATAGGGGGAGCACAGAAGTCACCGATCTTTTTCTGAGCACAAGAGTCACCAGACTGTTTGGAACTTTTCTGACACACAAATATATAAAAACATTTCCTTTTTAAAAAAAACTATTTTTTGGAGCATTGAGGGCTCTTTCACTTTTTTCTTTTTTTTTTTGTGTTTTTTATAGTATCAACATTTTTTTGTGGCACGTATTGCACATATGTTCAGCACCTTCGATTACCCCAGTATACATGCGGGTGCCATGTTCTACTTATAAATGGTGGTTTGATGTATCACTTATATTTTTATTTACTGTGTGTTTTAATAGATTTTTGCACTAAACAATTAGTGTTTACACAGGTATATGTTTACAGGGGGTTGTTTTAATTTAATTTAATTTATTTTATTATGAACTTATTATCACAGTGGTTCTGCTAGCACTGATGTTGCACATACAATTTACATACCCCCCAAAAGGGAGCGCCATTCACCCCATTCTTTATCTTTTTATACTCCGTATTACTTCGTTTTGGTGAATCTTAAGTTGATTGTATAGGCATGTATGGTCAGATTGTATGGTGTGGTGAGCCTTAAGCCTAGTACACACGGGACAAATGTCGTCTGGCATCGGCCTGTGTGTATGGCAGCCGGTCCGACAGAAGCCGGCCATTAGGCTCAAAGGCTCATGACCGAAAAAGGTCTGCCAATGGCTTCCAATCAGCGCTCTCTGCCAACAGCTGAGAGCGCTGACCGGAGTGTTCTGGCGAGGGGCCGTCCCCCTGTCAGAACACAAAAGCACAGTAGGGGAGAACGCATACTAACATGGGATTGTTAGTACCGCGGCTCCAATCTGGTGGTGTGTATTAGACCAGTGGTTATCAACCCTGTCCTCAGGGCCCGCCAACAGGCCAGGTTTGCAAAATAACTGAAATACATCACAGGTGATATCATTTGCTGCTCAGTGATTACAGTATTCTAGTCTGCATCTCCCCAAGGTAATACTTAAAACCTGGCCTGTTAGTGGGCCCTGAAGACAGGGTTGATGACCACTGTATTAGGCCCCTTTCACACGATCGGACCGTTCAGGTCCGCCTGTCAGTTTTGACGGCGGACCTGAACGGGCGCTCCATGTTAGCCTATGGAGCGTCGGATGTCAGCGGAGACATGTCCGCTGACATCCGACCCGGTCCGATCCGCTAAAAGCAGATGGATGGCACTACTTCCAGGTCCGTCTCTTTCAACTGCAGCTAGTATTGTATCACTCTAAAGCTGGAGCTGTTTTGATATGCTTGCACCTTCTCGTGCTTGTGAGTATGTTTTTGGCTTTTATATTTAATAAAATTTGATGATGGTAATACACTAGGCGTTTGCGCCCTCCTGTGTTTTTTTACAGTTGTTTCCGAAGACTCCCCGCTTGAGGAGGGCAGCATCACTTTGAATATTATGTGAACACCATTGGCTGTAGGACGTAGTGAGCACTGAAGTGGTAATACATTAGTATACTTAGGTAATATAATCAAACAATCCTAAGATACAGTGGCGGCTGGTGCTCAAAATTTTGGGGGGCGCAAACAAACTGAAAAATTTTGAAAAAAATTAATCAATTGCAGCCACTGTGCCAATTAAACGCAGCCACTGTGCCCATCGATTGCAGCCACTGTGCCCATCGATTGCAGCCACTGTGCCCATCAAATGCCGCCACTGTGCCCATCAAGCGCAGCCACTGTGCCATCAAACACAGCCACTGCGCTCATCAAATGCCGCCACTGTGCCCATCAAATGCCACCACTGTGCCCATCAATTGCCACCACTATTCTCATCAAACGCAGCCACTGTGCTCATCAAACGCAGCTACTGTGCCATCAAATGCAGCCGCTGTGTCATCAAACGCAGCCACTGTGCCCATCAATTTCCGCCACTGTAACCATTGAATGCTGCCACTGTGCCCATCAAATGTTGCCACTGTGCCCATCGAATGCTGCCACTGTGCCCATCGAATGCTGCCACTGTGCCATCAAATGCTGCCACTGTGACCCCCCACCACCACCCGCTCGCCATCTGCCCGGCACTTACTCTGTCTTGGTTGGGCAGCAGGTAACGGCGGTAAGCGGTGTCCTCCATGCGTCTTCTCCTGTCCCCCCTTTAGGCGTTTCAGCCACTCAGGTGAGGGGTAACAGACCCAAGCACCTGATTGGCGGAGAGGCGGTTCAGTGTTAGGAAAGCAAATATTCATTCGCTGTTCTAACACACCTGGGTGAACTGCGAGTGCCAAGCATGGCGCTTGCAGGTCACCTTTTTTGACGCCTATTAGAGCCTATGGCTCTAATCAAGTGCTTCAAAAACACCCCCCGTCGCTGTAATTCAGGCATCCGGCGCCCAAAGAAGGGGTGGCAGCGGCGGCCATAGATATAGTCATGCTATGCATGAATCTATCCATTGGTTATAGAGAAGGTGGCTGGAGAAAGGGGGCGGTGCCTGTGCGCCCTTATGGACGCCCTGCCACCGCTGCGATAGATGGAAGTTGCTGATATCAACATGTATTACCAAACCAGATACAATGTAAGTCTGGCTATATTATTATTATTACATTTTTTTACTATTAGGTTTAATAACATTTTAACGATTTCACCTGGAAGAATAATGAAAACCTATCAAATATTGGTTTCAGAAGAACCTAAAGACAAATCTTTTTGCTTATGTTGTAATGAATGTGTTGACTCCCTTGCACATTTTTGCTGGGATCTGTTGAAGCTTTCCCAGTGTGGACAGAGACGGCACCAATCTCCTTCCATATCAGTCCTTTTTTAAGATTGTCCTTGTACTGCTCATGCTTAAGCCGGATACACCATGGGCCAAATGTCGGAAGACATTTGCCGATTCAAAAAAAAGACAGCCAACATTAGACCCATGTGTATGATGGTCTGTCCGACAGAAGCCAGCCATTTTTCTGGCTTCTGTTTGACGAGCATGCTGGAAAACCAGCACCTGACCGGTTACCAATCAGCGTTCAGCCAATGGCGGGGGTTTCTAACCGGAGTGTTGCGGGGGGGATGCCATCTTCCTGTCAGAACACAACAGCTTAGCGGGGGAGATTGCTGTATTAATGTCAGATGGTTAGTACAGCGGCTCCGACCGGAACTTTCATTTTTTTTTAATGCAACCCTGTTAGTTTGTACCAGGCTTTAGAATCATAGAGAATTTAATGATTTTGGACAATACTTTTCAGTCTATCTGTGCCCAAGACTGGTCATTTTTCTTCTTCTTGCAAAGTTTTACAGCCAGGAACATGTGGCAGGAAGTGGAGAATGACTCCTCAAAAAGCCAAACTTTATAAAGCTGAAAGTTTTGCCTTGCAGTGCATTGCATTAATGTGTGCTTGCAGGCACTTGTGCTACGCTAAAAAAAAAGTAGTGCCTTCTGTAATGCAACGTACTGGTGTGAACAGAATTTATAGGGAACTTTTTGTTTTAATGTTGTACATTGGGAATGTGTTTGCAAGCACACCCCAGTGCATCTGGTGTGAACTAGCCCTTACTGAATCGCCCCCTGTATATACTGTATATTGCATCATATTAGCTCAGCCAAGAACCTAAAAATGTGCCAAAAACATTATTGATACAGGACTAAAAATTTCTGCTATTTTCTCCCCCCCCCCCAATGAGCCCCAAAATTAATAAATCACCAGAAATGTGTGTTGTGTTTTATTAATACAAAGATTAAGTTGACCACTTGTCTCCAGGGACAATAAAAGCACTAAAGGCAAAAATGGCACTACTGACTGCACTGAGGCATAAAGTAGAAGTAATCAAATCCTCTGATTAATGGCCTAATCAGGAAAATGGCATTTATAGAAGAGCTCTGCTAAGCATCATTTACATCTAAACTGACCATATAACGTTCACACAATGTAATTCAGAAAACAACAACCTTTTCTGTGGGAACAGAGGAAGGGAAAGGCACTTTGCTGATGAAACTGAATCTTTTCTTGTTGAGGTCTGTATAAAAAAGGCAAACGGTAAGCACAGATACTGACACTTTTTCTTCGGGACCCACAATGCAAAATAGATTCTTCATAATAAAAGTAGTGTAACCCTACGTTCACACCTATGCATTTTTTAGTGCGTTTTGCAGTTTTTAGAAACGCACTACAGTCCATTTAACGTGGTTTCCTATGGTACTAGTTCACATCTATGCGTTTTGCCGCTGGTGCGTTTTTGGAAAGGGTCAGGAACTTTTTTCCTGCGATTTGCAGCTAATAGACTTCAATGGAGCTGCACCAGAAACCCAAGTGGTGCATTTTTTATGTGTTTTGCGGTTCTTATTTACCACTGTATATAGCTGGTTGCTAAGCAGGGGGCCGGGAAGCCGGCCGCCGCATCCTTAGCAACCGATGCATCATCAGCTGTCAGCGGGGTTCCCTGCTGAAAGCTGAATGTAAAAAAATGATTTGCCGGCAAAAAAATTCACGACCAAATAAAAAAAAAACGGCGTGGGGTTCCCCCCCAGGTCCATACCAGGCCAAGGGAGGGAGGGGATGAGCGAGCCCCCCTCCTGAACCATACCAGGCTGCATGCCCTCAACATGGGAGGGATAAGTGCTTTAGGGCAGGGGGGTTCTGCCCCCCCCACCCCAAAGCACTTTGCCTCCATGTTGATAACAACGGAGGACGACAGCTTTGTGACAAGACCAGCTTTTTTTTTTGTTTTTAAGCAGGTAACCGTTGGCTGAGAGGAAGAAGGCGGCAGCAAGGAAGAAGACGACACTGGGAGATGACAGCTCGAGGAGAAAACGGTGGTTGAAGAAGACAAGTGATGACACCAGGAGAGACGGCGGCTCAGAGCTATTTTACTAATTAAGGAATTGTCAAAAACTGGCTCGTTTTTTTTTTTTACTTTTTACTGTTATTTTGGTTCATGGGTAGGGGTACGATGTACCCGATACCCATTCACATAGGGTGGGGGGCCGGGATCTGGGGATCCCCTTGTCAAAGGGGGCTTCCAGATTCCGATAAGCCCCCCGCCCGCAGACCCCGACAACCACCGGCTAGGGCTGTCCTTGTCCTCATCAACATGGGGGCAAGGTACTTTGGGGTGGGGGGGGCGCAGAGGGCATGCGGCCTGGTATGGTTCAGGAGGAGGGGGGTGCGCTCACTCGTCCCCTTCCTTTCCTGACCTGCCGGGCGGCGTGCTCGGATAAGGGTCTGGTATGGATTTTAGGGGGGGACCCCATGCCATTTTTTTTTTAAATTTTTTTGCCGCCATTTTTTTTAAAATTCAGCTGTGGGAACCCCACTGACAGCTGATGACTAATCGGTTGTTAGGGACGCGGCTGCCAGCTTCCTGGTGCCCTCTTTAGTAACCAGTTTTATACAGTGTGTTTTACAGTGCGTTTAAAGAGAAAAAAAAAAACATAAAATGCAAAATGCATGAAAACTGCATGCAAAAACGCATAAAAACGCTGGTTTAAAAACTCAAAATGCACTGAAAAACGTGCCTGAAAAACGCATCAAACGTAGCAGCAGAGATGTGAACCTAGACTTAGTAAACAGTGTCAGCTCCCTGTAACACTATATCTGATCAGATCCTGTAGTTTTCCAATAGCACTGTTACTTTTCACTACAGACATTTCCTTTCTTCAATACTAAACACGTTGAGGAAAACAAAACTTTCAGATGGATACTTACATTATTAGCAAGATGACCATCAACTTCAGCCAGTAATGACCACTTAATAATAATGAAATAGTGTTTAGCCACTTCTCTTTTTCACACACAAGTTTTGGCTAAAAAATTACTTAAAATGCCCCATAGCAAACAATATACCGTCTATTTTCTGAACATAGAGGCCTTGTAGAGTAAAAAGATGGTAGTTGCAATTTTTTTTACACTGCATATTCGTGCAACGTTTAGCAAATCTATATTTTCCGTTTAAAATACACTACAGTTAATTTTAGTGCACATAAACACAAAATAAAAGATGAGGCAGTTTGATCATGTGTTTTAACACCCTACAATTGTAACCCTAGCCTAAATGCCTTTACAGGTCCTTGGTTTAAAGTTAATCACTTGCCGCCATCTAACAGTACATTTACTACTAGCGGGTGGCACAGCCAGGCATGCAATGTACTGGTATGTAGCCATGTACTTCCTGGTTTTTGGGTGCGCATGTCGCCCCCTACTGATCTGTGCTGTGACTGGACACAGCTTGAATTTGTCAGCAGGTTACAGCCAATGATTTTCACACATACACTTGTTAGGCACACAGTAAACCCCTTGACTGCCCTTCTGATCACCCCTGTCACCCATTAGTGTCACTACAACAGTGTCAGTGTACAGTATTATCACTTATCATTGTATTAGTGTCATTAGCAACATCAGTGTCAGTCCCCTCCAGATAGTGTCTGTTAGCATCAGATTGCCCACCACCCCATCATAGTCACACTATAAGTCACTGATCTCCACCATTACTAGTATAGTGTCTGTACGAATCAGTATCTTGAACACGATACCAGTGTCCCCAACAGTATAGTTTCCCTAAAAATGTTATTTGGTTTTTACCCAAAGATATGTAGCGGAATACATTTTGGCCTAAATTTATGAAGAAATTAGATTTTATTGAATATGTTTTATAACAGAAAGTAGAAAATATTGCTTTTTCTTTCAAAATTTTCAGACTTTTTTCATTTAAATAATAATAATATAAAAAAATGGTCCATTTAAATACCAACAAAAGAAAGCTCTATTTGTGTGGAAAAAAATAATATTAATTTCATTTGCATACAGTGCTGCATGACTGAGCAATTGGCAATTAAAGTAGCACAGTGCTGAATAGCAAAAAATGCCCTGGTCACGAAGAGGATAAAACCTTCCAGTGGTGAAGTGTTTAACCATAAATGAGGGACCTAGAATTACTGCTCTCATTCTGGGATGTTCAGTGATATCCTGTATATAGTATGTGGCATTATCGTTTACATACATGTGCGCTCTACATGTGTGACTGTGTTCGTATGTGTGTGTGCAGGGAAACATATGCACGTAAGGCCCCTTTCACACGGGACGGATCCGTGTTGATCCGCCCCGTGTTTATCCGCTGCTCAGCGGGGATCGCTCCGTTTTCCCCAGCTGAGCAGGCAGATGACAGGGCGGGACCCGCACACTGTGCAGGGACCGCCCTGTCAGATCTCCGCTCTCCCCTATGGGGGATCGGAGGAACACGGACCGTCTGTCCGTGTTCATCCGATCCGCTCTGCAGACGGATAGAAAAATAGGATTTTCTTCCATCCGCAGAATCGGACGAGAGCGGAGCCGGACAACATCGGGTGTTAGCGGATGTACATCCGCTGACACCCGCTATCCCATAGGGATGCATGTATGTCCGTATTTCATCCGAAAACGGATGGATGAAATACGGACATACTGTCCGCATGTGTGAAAGGGGCCTAAAAGTACAAATCACTGTTACACAAAAATAAATAAATAAATATACATGTCTGCAGAAAGTGAAATAAAATAAAACAGCTGTCTTGTTATCACATAGTGATATAAAACGTATCCCCCGTTAGGCAGCACTATAAATGTTTAACTATACCTTAAAGATTAACTCCACTTTTGTCGAGAAAAAAACATTCCCCTCTGGGTGATCTTTGTACATTTCAGGGATTTTAACAAATTGTGTTGAAGATTTCTACCTTTTGTTATTCTGGAGGAATCGCTGTTTGTTTATCTTTGTCCATGTGCAGTGAATCTAATGGGAGTGGTTTTATAGTTATCAGTAAGCTGCTGCACCTGCAGGGCTCTAATGAGGAAATTGACAGGACCGCATCCTTTTCTAGACGTGATTATAATTTGTGATAATCTCACCAAAACATTTTTGTTGCAAGGGATGCTCAAAATCTGATGTGTATCTTAGTGCAGACTTCTGGGATAATCAGTAAGTCATGCAAGCAGGAATGACATATCTGGGGGGTTCTGTACACCATCTGTTTACAGAATGCCTCCAGGTAACCATTTTGCATTGCATTTTACAGAAAATGACAATGTTGCAGATTGAAAACGAAAGGTAATTGTCAATGACATTCAATTACATATGACTTGTGTTGCAATTGAATATATATATTTTTATTTGCTTTTTTTTTTTTTTTGCCCTTTAATGTGCAAATATAAAACTTTTGTGTGCATAGACATTTGCCACCTTGTATTTTTGTCAATGAATACTAGGTCTCTGATTTGCCACGGTGCAGGGGAGGGGTGGACAACGTCACAATCTCCACCTTGGCCATTCTGAGCCTGCCTAGTATTTACTGACATAAGTACAAGGTGGTTCCTGAGTAGTGGAGGGACGGTTTGGCGATCTTGTTTCTGGAAGTAAAGGGAAGTTGCTCCTACCTCTCTGGAAGAAAAAACGACTTATAGTATGTAGCAAATGCTACTACAGTGAATTGTGGGGCCCCCAGCAGGCCATAGAGTTATAAAGCGCGGATTATTACATTGAAAGTGCAACTTTACTGCAACCATGGACAGAGGTTTTCCTGCACATTTACAAAAAATGCTGCCACTTTCTGGTGTACGGGCACTCTACAGTAGTTGCACACATGTGCAGATGCCTTCTGGGATAGCTGCAATGTAGTAATCCCAGGAGGCACCGAGGTCCGGCCTTGGACGAAAAGCAAGATGTGCTTTCTTGCAGCACAAATAAATCCCCAAAGGTACAAATTATAAAGTTTTCACATTTTTGTAAGCTAGAAGGCGTAGGATGAAAAAGAGAAAATGCTGCCGTACGTTGTGAGTTATGTTCTGCTTTAACTAAGCTGAACCACGGGCAAGTTTGTTACGACAAATTAATACTGGTGGTCACAATAGAACAATCTTTTAATATTTTTCAGCTCATCAATTCTTATATGTGGAGAATGCATTTATTTGAATTTTTATTTGTTTTTCACCTGGCGATCCCAAAAGTAACACACCTTTTAAAGTTCCTAAAGTGACAACACTCACTGAACTACATCTGTAAATAGCAGCATTGTCACCCTAGGAAGGAAGTGTGTTTGGACTACAGAGCATCTCCTCCCTTTCTTCATCTACAGCACTTAGTGGGGAGGTATTTTGTAGACCACAAAGTTAAAGTGGTTGTAAAATCAGCATAGAAATCCTGTAATCCGCTCTGTTACCGCGGTCAGTTTACGTGCCTCTCCTCTCTCCCCCTCTCCCCCTCTACCTCTCAGCTCGGGAGTCTGTAACATTACTATTAAGAAATCCTGTAATCCACTCTGTCACAGGATAATATAATGTGCAGTGTGTGTGTTTGTGTTTGTTTAAAATCATTGCGCGAAATACCTTATTTTCAGCACCACTGGTCACTCATGTGACCTGCCAGAGCTCTCCTTCCCTGCTCCGATCACTACAGTGGGAGGGGCCTGACATCAGCAGGGAGGAGAGGAGGAGAGCAGCGAGAGGTCACGTGAGCGTCCAGCGGCGCTGTAAATAAGGTATTTTTGTGCAATAATTTTATTCAAACACACATTATATTATCCTGTGAAAGAGCGGATTAAAGGATTTCTTAATAGTAATGTTACAGACTCCCAAGCTGACTTTCAGGGAGCGAGGGAGAGAGGAGAGCTGATGGAGGCGCGTAAACTAACCACAGTAATCAGGGATCAGCAGCCATGATTACTGTGGTCAGCTCAGACAGGGGGACACAGGAACAATCAACCAGGATTTTTAGAACATAGAGAGGGGCAAATGACACAGCACAAGCACTATGCTGTGTATCATGCTTTAAGGCTCCATTCACACCTGGACTTCTGGATTGCGGGCGGAATCACTGCGATTCTGTCCACGATTCCAGGGTCAGGGCAAAACGCGTTTGGGATGCCATTATTTCTTAATGGCACCCCAAATGTAGTGTGACTTTGCTGCGATTGTTGAGTGACAAATCGCAGGAAAATCATGGCAAAAATCGCAACCCCAAATGCTCTTGGCTCTGTGCCAAGATTTGGTACATGAGCTTCTTTTGGAGCGCTTTTGGAGCGGAATGGTGAATGGTCCAACTTCAAAAAACGCTCAAGTAAATTAAAAAAAAAAAAAGCTAAAAAAAAAAAAAACAAGCGGCTGCAGCTGTCGCTGCAGATCACTCAGGTGTAAATGGAGCCTTAAGGATCAAGATTTTTTTTTTTTTTTCGGGTTACAACCACTTTAAGCTGGGCTAAATTTCTCGTATAATCAAAGGTATTTCTTTGCACTTATTGAACAGAAATATTAAAAAGTGTTCAATGTTATACAGTACTTAGACCACAAAAGAGCAAATAAGAGTCTTTTATTGTTAGGGTTTACACAAGGCTAATTATACGTACATGGTCTAGTTTCAATCACAAAAGCGAGAACAGGCCTAGATGCTTAATAAAATTTCTATTATCCTGAATAAATGGGTAAATGTTGTGCAATGCAGTTGCTCTGGGAAAATGAAATCTGTACAAACAATGCTCAAACAAGAAGCACTCTAAAAATGAACAGACAATAAAATGCCGCCTACTAAGTGACATGAATAGGTCACAATCTGTAAAACAGGAAGCCTGTTATTTTGTAACGTTTTTCAGGAAACTAGTCGTTCAGTGATTACAGGTAGAAAGGGTAAAAGTGAGTGTATTCTGCACTAGCGAGGAGATTTGGTCTCATTGATGTCCTACGCAAATTAGAATATGCTATATATATATATATATATATATATATATATATATATATTTATCAGAAAATATTAGTCAACTTGTGAACAGGAAGGGAGTAGATTTACATGAAAAACTATTACCAGCTGTCTGGTATATGCAGTACATGTATACAGAAGGAAATTGATGTATTCCAACAAACATTACAAAGAAAGAACATCACAATGTTGAACTCATCTCAATATTTTTGGGGGAAATGCCTTACATAACTAAAATAACTGAATGTCTTTCACATACTATTCCATTTCACAAGTGGATATGGATATTGGATTTTCTATGCAGAGAAAGGTAGACACAAGAACTCTTTTATAGTTCCAAACTGTCCCAGATTTGGAGGGTCTGTACCTCTTTTGGAACCAACCCATCTATCCCTCCGTTGGATTCAAAAGTAGATAAAGGAGGAACCAGTGGGTGGTAGTGTGGACACTTGTTAATCCCAGTATTACATGTGGACTTGGTGGGGGAGCCCATACTTGGAGGATGTCTTATTGAGGCTCACTTAGCTGTACCTTATCTATTGCGTGAAGAGTGGTCTGTCCGTTATTATTCCCCTGACGGTTTCCTATTTTGGTATCAGTGAGCATATACCTATTGAGGATGGCTTAATTCCACTTCTTCCTTTTGCTTCGTCATTATGTGTTTGTGACCCTTAGTTGGCGAATACTATTGACATATATTATTTTAAACTTAATGGAACTGCTATAAGGAATGTCATCTGCACCTACGTCTCTGTGTGGTATACCTTCCCTGGGTTATTGGTCCCGACCTAGGCCATTTGTAGCATTTTTATATCAGCACCTTGTGCTCCTGAGGAAGCGAACTAAGCAAAACATGTTGAGCCTCTTATGAAGGGGTGAAGGAATCTCCTACTATTCATTCCAATTGGATATAAAATATGTAATTAGATTTGTTGGGGGAACTGTATTAGGACATCACCTTTAAAGACTTAGGGTGCAAAATGCTACTATGTTTTTAAATTCCTTTTTGTGCATCAATAAAGCTTTGTGATTTTACTGTACTTTGGCTGTGTCTATAAATCCATGAATTGTGCTTCAATGTGTTAGTTTCATATACCTCCTTTTGTCTTGTTTATATGGGAGATTACTTGTGTGTCCCATGCAGGGCCAACACGGGGGATGCACAGGTTTTGTGTAGATCCCCATGCCGGAGGTCCCATTGATATCTATTGGGACATGCGGCTGCATGGACACAGCTGCTGCGTTCTAATATGACATCCATGTGAGTGCGGATGCACGGCCCTGAATGCAGCCAAGGTGAGTTCAGGAACGGACGTACCTCTTTTCCATCTCAAATGGATGGTATGTATACTATTTATTTTATGAATTGGACTAATGAGTGATAATCGATGTTATATCCAGAATCTTTTCACACATTCTACAACTCAAGTGTGAAAATTAATTTGGCTGGCATGTAGATGACTGTAACAGTGTTAGCAATGTGTGAAAAGTTTTATCTCTATTTAAGGGTATAATCCAATGTTGGATTTGCACATGTTGGGAAGATTTTGAAAATGAAGGTTGTAGAGTTTGGCAAAAGTTGTGTAAAGGCCACCAGGATGAGCTATTGCCCTGCCCTTTTTTATTCCATATCCCCAACTACAGATAGCAATACATGGAGAGAAATCCCCTTTTCCCCCATCCATTCCAAACATTTAGAAAAAATGATCTGCCACTCGGGTGAATGCCTTACTGGGTTCACTTATTCATTGAGACAAGATGGGCTTTGTGCCTCCAAAAGGCAAACACAAGATAACAGCTGCAAAATGATTCACCTCATTTGGATTACACAAGAGAAACCTCTATACCAAGACTTATGCTACATAGTAACACATGCTCAATGTATTGTGGGTGTTTCTGGAGCAGGGGTCAGCAACCTTTTTCCATTTAAGGGCCGGATTCCATGTATGTAAATGCATGGAGGGCCGCATTCGCCTGCTAATAAATGAAGATAATAATGATCCTAACATAGTAATAATAACAGTACAGGTTTACCTCACTTTAAGGTGCTTCACTAATACAAATCCAGTTCACCCTGAGGTAGCATGTGGCTGGGGATTCAGATTTTACTGCCCCTCCCCCATCCTGGCACCCAAGAGTGGCTGACGCCAGCCCTACCAGCCAGCATGGTCTGGAGATGGGGTCCCTGTACCCAGGGGAGAAGGGGTCCCTGTCCCCAGGGGTGATGGGGTCTCTGTCCCTAGGAGTGATGGGGTCCCTATCCCCAGGGGTGATGGGGTCCTTGTCACCACGGGAGAAGGGGTCCCTGTCCCCAGGGGTGATGGGGTACCTCTCCCTAGGGGTGATGGGGTACCTGTCCCCAGGGGAGAAGGGGTCCCTGTCCCCAGGGAAGAAAGGGTCCCTGTCCCCAGGGGTGATGGGGTGCCTAATAGGGTTCTCCCCCATTGCAGTGTTTTCTGTACCCCAAAGCACTGTCCTCTGTCCCCCTTCATATCACTCCCATTATGTTTTCTGCCCCCCATAACAAGTTTTGTGTGCCCCCAAAGCAGTGTCCTCTGTCCCCTGCACCCCCCACTGTAGTGTCCTCTGTACCCCCATAGTGTCCTCTGTACTCCTCCATAGTGTCCTCTGCCCCCCTCCACCCCACACACACACACACACACAGACTGTATAGGTAGAACTCTTCTACTTTACACAGGTGCAGAGATTGATATCACAGGGCTGGATGGGGGTGGGAACTGCTGAAATTAACTTTTCACACGGGCTGGTGATTGGTTGCTAGGATCGCCTGGCAACCAATCACCTGCTGTGTAATGTAAAAAGTTAACTCCAGCAGACTCCTGCCCCATCCAGCCCTGTGATACGGCCGCTCACCCCTGTCCAATGAAGAGGACAGCAGCGAAAATTTCTGCGGGCTGGGTGCCCGTGAATTAATCAAGGGCACTGACAGGCCGGACATCTATTGGTGGCGGGCCAGGGTGTGGCCCACAAGTTGCCGTCCCCGTTCTAGAGATACCTAAAATCTTCCCTCTCCACACTTTACCATACTGTGTCCTACCCTCTACTTCTAGCCTACTTATTTTAACCCAGTAATGCCACATAGCCTTAAAAAATGGGACAGCCCAAATTTCGCAAGCAAACAGGGTTTCTTACAATTTCATTATTGTATTGATACAAACTCAACAATTTTTCATACCAGGGCAAAAGAATGGCACAGCCTTCTCCTGGTGGCTTTCACACAACTGTTTCCAGACTCTACAACTTACAGTACTGAAGCAATCTAATATTTATGGTTAGATCTACAGGCACATCATAATATCAAAATGTTCCCAATATGTACAAATCCAACATTGGGTTATACTCCTCAATAAAGATAAATCTCATACCTCTAACACTGTTACAGTGATCTTCATGCCACCCAAATTAATTTCCACACTTTATTCGCTTATCAATATGATAAGAAATAATTAGAGGGCAGTTTAGCATATAAAGCAAACAAGCCTTCACCACGAAATTGGAAAACAATCTCAAAAAGTGGAATAAACATCACTACCATGGAGACTGTTTATAAGATCTTCTCAAACACCAGCAAAACTAAAGCAGCTCTGGACTACCCCAACCTCTGCTTTAGGTGCTCTATTCAGGGGAAAGTTTGTACACACCTGGAGGACACCAGGGAGTTCCGGCCTTGGCCTCTTATTAACTATTTAAAAAAAAAAACAATTTAAAACAGACCCCTAGGTAACCCTACTTCATGAGCGCACTGAAGCTCTAACCAATAGGCAACACAAAAATCAAATTTTTAGATTCTCAAATACAACAAATATTTTAATTGACTCACACATCCTCCTTTGAATCTAAAACCCCCGAGAGAATAATTATAAAATAATTTCCAGGTGGTATTAAGTGACTTCTAAGTTAGTCATGTATCCTTCATCATCCCATCTTTGCTGGAGGGGATGTGGACAAAGAGGGACACATTTGGAGGGAGTGCCCCAATAACTGCCCCTTTTGGATGGATATTAGATCCCAGATTAAACTAATTTTGGACATTGATCTACCTGATTCTTCTATACCTTTCCTACGCCATGTACCCACAGTCCCTGTTAGAGCTGCACGATTCTGGCCAAAATGAGAATCACAAATTTTTTTTGCTTAGGATAAAAAGATCATGATTCTCTCACGATTCTCGCGGCGTAAAATCTTTCACATTATACAAAAAAAATTGGGCTAACTTTACTGGTTAGGTTTTTTTTTTAATTCATTAAAGTGTAATTTTTTTCCCCAAAAATTGCATTTGAACGACTGCTGCACAAATACAGTGTGACATACAGAATTGCAACAACCACCATTTTATTTTCTAGGGTCTCTACTAAAAAAATATATATACTGTTTGGGGGTTCTAAGTAATTTTCTAGCCAAAAAAAAAGTATTTTAACTTGAAACCAACAAATGTCAGAAAAAGGTTTAGTGTTTAAGTGGTTAAACTTCCCTCATTTTTACACCAAAGTGTATTCCTTTGATCTAAAGGACAACTTGTTACAATGTTTATATTTAAGTTTCATTGCTAAAGAAAGTTATGATTCTTGACAGTACATTGCCACATCTTCTAAATGCAGCCAAGCATTTAGCACCAAAATTTTGGAAACATGGCTGAGCTTCCAACTAGGGTGGCTTGGGTAAGGATGGTTATGGATAATGGTAATGGATATTATGGAGTCACAGCAATGTATAGCTATCAGAAGAGAACGTTATGATGAATTATTTAACCACTTTCTGTCTGCCTCATAGCAGTTTTACTGCTACAGGGCGGTAGCTGTGTGCCGGATTACATATATATACGTGATCTGACACTTCCGAATAGGGGGCACGTATGTGCACTACCAGCGGCTCGCTTTCGCTGTCATTACACACAGCGGAAGCCTATCGGCAGGTGTCGGGTACTCGATGTCCACCAGCACCCACCGATCATCAGGCAGAGAGATAGAACTGAAATCTACCCGAGTAAACAAGGCAGATCGCTGCTTTGACATGGGGGAATATTCCCAAAAAGTCAATGACTGCCACCATTACTAATAAAAAATAAATCTAAATATCCCATAGATCGTAGACACTATAACTTTTGCACAAACCAATCAATATACACTTATTGGGATTTTTTTTTACCAAAAATATATAGTAGAATACATATTGGCCTAAATTTATGAAGACATTTTATTTTTTAAATTTTTTGAATTGGATATGTTCTATAGCAAGTAAAAAATAATGTTTTCTCTCTGAGCTTAGAGTGGCACTGCAAGTTTCATTTGGATCACAATCTCAACTAGATTATAGATCCTTCACACCTATGTAATCATAGCGCTTAACATGATGATAATTCGGTCATTATTAGCTAACAGGAGCTACAAAGTTCTGTCCTTCCATATTATGGCAAAAATTGGGTCTGTGTCCTAGATGGGTTATTCTTTGTTCTTTTTATGTTCAGTGGATATTTTTAGATGTTTCATTCTATCTAGAGTTGTTACGACACAAATCTTTTCTTTCCCCTGCTTTCTTTTCCCCAATGATATTTCCTTTTCCATTTCCTAACATACAATCTTAATACCGTACGCTGTGTTATCTGATATTGTAGAATGACAACTGATACGCTTTCAATAAGGATACTGCATTTAATGTATTTTTCCTTTCTCCGAATTTATCTTAGTTGTTAGAAAATCTTTTATACTACGCACTGAGATAATGCAAGACCGTAAACTGTGACTATAATATTCGCTGTCAAGATGTATGATTCAGACCATTTGTGTGGTCTACTACTTTAAAATATTAAGCATTCTTTAAATAAAGATTATATAAGAAAAAGGCAACACAAACAAGTCATTATTGTTTTTCTTGCAACCCAATAATCTATAGCTAATGCCTGGAAGAAAAAGTGGAGAGAACATGTGCATTAGACCCAGTGGATACATGATAAAAGGCTTAAAGTGAGAAACCACGCTAATTGTGAAACAGATATTATATGAACATTAGCTGCAAGCACGCTAGGCGATATTTACCATAGCATACTAATCGGTAAACAATAATTAGCTGCACTTTAACAAATAGGAAAAACAGCACCATGCTAGAGGCAGTGCCCCAAGGAGAGAAGTTTATCATTTGGAGAGCAAATAGATTTTATTTTATAACCTAAAGGTCTATTACCAAGATGGTATAAACATTGATTGGGATATCAATGCTTTTATTAACAATAAAGTAAAAAATGAAGCACAAGCTGTTGACGTAGCACCACATCCAAAAAATGTTAGACTCAAACAAAAACAAAATGAAAAGAGAGGACTTTATAGGTTTTCACATACAACCCCTAATAAAGGAAATGAGTACTAGAGTCTTATATATAAAAGTATACAAAATATTGAACTATTGTAAACTGTATATTGTCTAGTACTCATCTCCTTTATTTAGGGGTTATATGTGGCAACCTATAAAGTCCTCGCTTTTATTAACAATAGCTTATATTCTCCCTCTATCTGATCTATTGGTTTTTGAATTTATTGATTTTACTGATTTTAATAACTAATTATTTTTCTTATTCCTGTATCAATATTGTATATTTAGAATGCTATTATTATATGAAATGATGCACTTACATTTTTATATTTATTGTTAGAATTCGAGATGTTTGTTTAACTTTTGGCTAACTAGGAATATCAAATGAATCATTATTTAATCATTTTTATAGCTTGATGCAGTTTTAATCATAATTTTCAATATTATAAAGTAGTTATTATACATTTCCTCAAGATGGCGCTAGTAATGGTATTTAGTCATCAGAAACATACATCTAGAATGAAGCTTGGTATTGTGGCGGCCATCTTTGATTCAGATCAAGGTATTTAGGTTTTAGAATAGGCTGACCAGATGTCCCCGGGTTCCGGGGTCAATTCCCGGACTGAGGTAACTGTCCCCGGTTTTGTCCCCGGCAGGCAGGGGCAGCGCTAGGTGCAGGGCTGATCCTGGGCGGATACTGAGGCAGAGGGGGGGCGCCAAAGCCAGTGGCATACCAACGGACGCGGTCCGCCCCGGGTGTCACACACTGGGGGGTGTCAGGTCGGCATCGCCCACTGTGATAGCTTTAACTTGAATTGCCAGGCGCCTGCCGTCACAGAAAGTCCCGCCTCCTGGTTTGGCTCCTTTGATTGACAGCACACTTGTCCAATGCCCGGACATGTGCTGTCTATCATAGGTAGGAGCCGATCCAGGAGACGGGACTTGTGTGATGGCGAGCGCCCGGCGATTCAAATTAAAGCTGTCACAGCAGGTGACGCCGGCCTGTGTGATGATCTGGCCGGCTCTTCTCGTCCTCTATTTTCTGTGATCCCCTGCACTGGTCAGGCTGCATAGATGGGCACTAGTGAGGCTGCATAGATGGGCACTGGTCAGGCTGCATAGATGGGCACTGGTGAGGCTGAATAGATGGGCACTGGTCAGGCTGCATTGCTGGGCACTGGTAAGGCTGCATTGATGGACACTGGTGAGGCTGCATTGATGGGCACTGGTCAGGCTGCATAGCTGGCACTGCTCAGGCTGCATGGATGGGCACTGGTGAGGCTGTATTGCTGGGCACTGGTGAGGTTGCATTGATGGGCACTGGTCAGGCTGCATAGATGGGCACTGGGGAGGCTGCATAGATGGGCACTGGGGAGGCTGCATTGCTGGGCACTGGGAGGCTGCATTGATGGGCACTGGTCAGGCTGCATAGATAGGGACTGGCGAGGCAGCATAGATGGGCACTGGTCAGGCTGGATTGCTGGGCACTGGTCAGGTTGCATTGGTGGGCACTGGTGAGACTGCATAGATGGGCACAGTTGAGCCCTGCATTCTTTATTTAGCGCACTGCTGAACCCTGCATTCTTTATGTAGCCCACTGCTGAGCCCTGCATTCTTTATGTAGCGCACTCCTGAGCTCTGTATTCTTTATGTAGCATGCTCCTGAGCACTTCTTAGCCCTGCATTCTTTATGCAATGCACTCCTTAGCCCTGCATTCTTTATGTAACGCACTCCTGAACTCTGCACTCTCTAAGTAGCGCACTCCTGAATTCTGCACTCTTGTTTTTTTTTTCTATCTTATTTTCATAACATTTGGTAGTCATATCTCAAAAAATTCTAAGAAGCATCTTTTTTTTTTATCTCATGGACAAAATGTGAGAAATAACGTATATATATCATACAATCATTCCATAAACACATACCACATACGCTGCATATACAATCTAGCGGAGTTCCACCCGTTTTTTCGTTTATTAAAGGTCAGCAGCTTCAAAAAGCATAGCTACTGAAATAAACCGACACTTACCTGCCCCACGGTCCAGCGATGTGGCCGCCCATAGGCTAGCTCCTCTCCCCCTCCTCTCCTCAGTGCCGTCATGGTAACTGTGGGCACCCGGCCGTGCCAGCTTACGGATTCACGGCCGGGCGCGCACTGCTGGCCTAGGGCGAGAGGAGGAGTCGCCTAGGCGGCCGAAGATAGGAAGCAGGAAGTGAGACAGGAAGTCCTACGAAAAAAGGGTACACCCCCCCCCCCAAAAAAATGACATGCCAAATGTGACATGTCAAGG